>NC_044576.1:25441523-26041523 GCF_901933205.1 Camarhynchus parvulus | reverse complement strand
ATTTGTGTGTGAAAACAACAATAGTGGGATGCTAATGTGTTCTGGGGTGCTGAGGTGGAGGCATTGGTAGGAAATTGCCTCCCCTGCATGTTCTTTTCAAGCATTTTAGTTAAATGTAACTTCGCTGGGGGAAGAGGTCAGCCAGGGCATACTAGAGAGGAGTGTCTGAATGGTGAATTAATACACCTAGGTAAGTCTGTTATGCAAGGAAACCAATACACTCTCCAGTTCCAAATTGCTCACGTCATTACTTAATTTTAGCACTTGGCCTGAAGACTTCATGTCAGTGGGATTATTTTCCTGACAGCCTTTTTTTAAAAAACATAATATTTAATGTATTGGTGGATAAGAAGGATTTTGAATAAAGGACGTAATTTCTGAGCTTCTTCCTCAAATCCTGAAGGTCTCAAAGCATGAGGAAGCAACAAAGCCTCAAGATGCCCATGAGAGCTGACAGGAGCTGATGGCTTGAAAGCAGTGAGGATACAATCCTCTCTGACATTAATCCTGAGCTGGGAGCAAGAGACAGCTGCTGACAATGTTCCTGTCTTTAATTAAACATTGCCACAGCACAGGTGGCTGCAGTGCTGAGGAATCAAATCCATCCATACCAGCCCATGACAGGTACTTGGTGTAAAGGTGATCTCTGCCTCTTCCACTTCCCCATGAGAACATGAGCTAGAAAAAGGTGCCAGAGAGCAGGGGGGACAACACCACTATCCTCATGGTTGTTCCTTTATCCTAAGCTTTCCCTTTCTCTTGACCACATTAAATACTGGGGGAAAGGTGTTGTTTGGGGGTTTTCAAAGGTAGTACAATAAAGATACAAATTCCATCACAGCAGACTAAATGGATTCGAGAAAGGACAGTGATTCCTTATGCATTCAAGCTGTATTCAGAACTCCCACAGAACCCCATGTGGTATTTGCCATGTCTGGGGAAGGCCCATCTTGTACCTCTAACCACCAAACATGTCCAGAAATAAATGCTGCCCCATCTCACCTGCATGTTTCGCATGAACGTGCCCCACTGCAAGTGGCTGCATAACCCTAGGCACCTTCTGCTCACAGCTCTGCCCTGGAGCAGAATAATGACAGGATATTTCACCCCTCATCCTCAGTTACCCTGCCCCAAACTGCACGCCCGGTGCTGTTTGCACTGGAGACCCCAAGCTCCCCAGGGAAAACCCCTGTGCCCCTCAGACAAGTCCATGGTCCCTGCAAAATTCACAGTGACCTACTGAGCTGGTAATAAATCCACCAGCAGCAGAGGGAATGGGGAGGGATAACATCTGAGATATGCCAGGCATAAAGAGCAGGCACAGAGGAAAGCTGGTGCACAGAGAAGTTTGAGGCAAATAGGTTGTAATTAGAGCAGCATTCAGCCCTTTGGATATTTGCTGAATACTGAGTCAGATATAACAAGGCATTTCCTTGCCAACCATCCCATACATTAAACATTGCACAGAATGGAGAAAGATCCCGTGGAAATCCTAAGCAGAGGAGATCTAAATCAGAGTTTAAAAGGTCAGCTGTGTCTTTCACCCTCCTTACAAGTATCCACCAGGGCAGAAGAATGTTGTTGCCCAGTCACTGTAGTTTCTGCTCGTTTCTGCCAGCTCATCTTGTTATTCTATTTTTAAGAGGGGTCACTGCAAAATAGCGCATGTGAGTAAGTGCTGCCTTTTGAGTTGGACTAAAAGTAAGGACCAGAAAATACAAGAAACAGCAAGGAGCTATTTAAATTACAGTTGTAAGTGACAGGTCCTGCAAACATGAGGCTGAAAAGTGAAATCTGCCATGATTTCCTGATGGCTTTAGGGAAGAATATCCTACTTTTTTCTTCTGGCAGTGATATCCATTGTGCTCCTAATGGACTAATTACTCAGTTTCTGGTCCCTTTATTTTAGAAGTGTGTGTTACACAGCTCAGTGCTCTGTGGGTACCAGACAAAGCAACACCTGGCCAAGCAAAGGACAGTAACTTTTCCTTTGGAGGGGTGGTAAGGCACTGCTAATGCACTGGAGAACTTGCCCATGTTGTTGGGAGCTTGCTGTCTAAAAGAATGAAGCAGAATGTGGGTACATCCAATACCAGATTTGGGTGACCTAGGCAAACCCTCTCAGATGAATAGAAATTTTTGCCTAAAAATGGATTTCTAGAGCAGCTGAAGGTGTTTGACTGAATGTGTCATATGGCATATTTTGGGGGCGAGGAAGAGGCAGGAGAGAACTGCCAGGGACATGATAACATCTTATGTCATCTTCCTCAAACTGGAACTTTTCTGGTTTTTTTCTTTGCCATCTAAATGGTAATTTTACCCTATGAAAAATTAAGCTAGATTTTGGTATTAAAATAACTGTTAAAAACGTGAAAAGAGAGTAAGTTCATTCAGATTAAAAATACATGTATTCACTTTTTTCCTCCTTTAGTCCATTTCTCTAAATTCTTCCAGATCAGGACAAACAAAATTCCTCCCCACACCCCGCAGTTCATTCTTTACAAGAGCTCTACATTTGTAGCCAATGTTTATGCTTAAAGATACATCTGACTCTTTTTCCAACTGTTAGTATTGTTTAATCTTTATACTTTCAGGCATCTTGCACCTTTGATTTTTCAAAGAATAAAGAGAAATCTGTTGTTAGGTTATGAAGTCAAACCCAGTCCATCTAGACCTCTGTGAAAGCTGGCTATATTCCATCCTGGACTATTGTGTTCTGTTGAAAGCCATAAACTTTGTTTGATATTTTCAAGTAAGAGATTGCAAAGTAAAAGAAAGGGGAGAGGAATATAAACCTTAATGTGCATAAAAATATGACAGAGACGGAATAAAAGGGAAATTCACACCCAGGTGGCCTCTCCTCCTCTGCAGCCCAGGCTGGAAACACCCCTGTGACTTTGGCAGCTGTTCAGTGCATCGCAGCTGAAGATGCTCCTGTGAACCTGTGGGAATCAAACCTGCCAAGTTTCTCATAGCTCTGCTTGATCCACTCTCATCTTTATTTTATGCTCTTTTCCCCCGTCTGTGGCTTGGTGCAGCTCTCCTCTGTAATTGTCATTAAGATCTGCAGGCGAGAAGCGTTGTGTAGGCAGGAGAAGAGCAATCCTCCCCAGCTCCCTGTCACCCTGGTGAGGTGTGAGATCTGGGCTGGAAAGAAGTCACAAGCAGACAGTCAGAAGTGGCCTGAGATCCCGTGAGAAGGGAAGGACTGCAGCAGAGGAGGCAGTTGCTTCTCATTTCTAGCTCTTGCCCCAAGAGAAGGAGCAATTCAACCGCTGCACCAGAAGTCAATGAGAACTATTGAGATTCCAAATCCCAATGAAATCCTGAGGTACAAGACAGCAACCTGTCTGTCAGGGAGCTTTCCAGACCAAAGGTGCCCAAAGCCATGGTGTCTCCAGATTCTGGGCCCAAGCTTTCCTCTCACCAGCCCATCTCTCTTTGGAAAATCTGTACAATCTCTCATTTTAATACCAGTTTACCACTGGAACTGATGCTCAGGCAGAATCAATATTGCATTGAGTTCTCATTAACTTTTGGGTGAAATGTGCGTGATTCTGGCTCCAGTGAGAAAATGGCTGCTATTTCCCTGTTCTATAGATATCCCCATTTGTCACTACATTCTCAAACATGACCCTGAAGTGGAACTTCATTACAGCAACAATCCCCTGTCCAGGGGGAAATGAACTAAAAAAAGGATTTGTTTCCTTTTTCAACAGCAAACAAGCAAACAACAGTAAAATGCATCTTGGCAACATAATTGAAAGAAACTCATCACTTTTAATGAAACTTAAAATGATTGTATTCTAAGCAAGTTAATTATATCACTGTGTTATTGTTGCCTGACAGATTAATTTCATTTGTAGTCAGTGGGGAGGTAACCCATACTAGAAGCCTGTTGCAAAGCTTTTCATTGATTTTTAACGGGCTTTGAGTTGGATCTCTGGCCAGTTTTGACTTTATGCCTCTATAGTGCTAAGCTATGAAAGAAACACAGGTTAGTCTAATTCTTGGTGCATTTTTTCCAGAAGAAAAATTATTTGCAGTGGGGGGTATTAATACTGCAAACTGAACTAATATTTCTCCTGACAAGTCCAAAATGTAATTTTACTAATAAGAGGTGTAATAATGACTTGATTAAATGAAGTTTTTATAGGAAAAAGTGGGTTTTCTTCTTGCTTAGAACACTATTTAATAATCTCATTTGCAAAAGGTCATTTTTACCCTATTTTTTCCACTTAAAATCATTATAAAATCTTTCACAGAATAGTTAAGAGTAGGACCTTCTAAGGTAAGTGCTGCTTTTCACTTTTAAAGTAGAATTCCCTCCACTGGTGTTACGTAAAAGTGATGATGTTACTTTCAAAAGAAAGCATTTTGTCCATCAATTTCTGATGATTTTTCAGTTTTTTACTTGTTAGGGAATTGTTCTACAATTTAAAAATGTAGAAAAATTCCAGCTTTTTCATTTTTTCCCCCAAGGAAAAAACCAGCCCTGCTTTCTACAGAAAAGGCTGGAATGGAGATCTTTTTTTTTTTTTTTTCCTCAAATCTTTTTTGGGAAACTTCTTCTTCTCTGCTGGGTATTAGATGCAAAATTTCTCAACTTCTTCTAATCAAACCATTTTTCATGGTCCACATGATGGCTGTAATCTAGGGTGTAGTCTTGACTCAGCCAGCTCCATCTGCACCTTCCTGGACATATTTTCAGTTCTTGAGTTGCTCAGCAAGACCTGAGATGTTTTCAGAGGAAATCAGTGCTGTTTAATCTACAGGGTTTTACACAAAATTTGCTTTGAGTCATAGCTGAGACCTGAAGATCCAGAGACAACCTCCTACTAAAGTATGTGAAGTAGAAATGAACACCAGAGAGAGAATTATCCACATACTGAGGTGGGATTTGCAGAAGAGCTGCCCTCAGGTAGCCAAAACAGTAAAAGTGCCTTTCAAAGTCCATTGAGGATTTCTTTCAGGCATGGGAATTTTTTTGACCAAATTTCCTTTTCATGGCAAGTGTGAAAAGCAGAAAGTTTCCTGTTTGTGTTCATGTAGCTGTCGAAAGTGTAAAAAAGTAAAATTCTGCAGTTCCTGTAACAATGGGCAGTAGCTTATAAACTGATCCTCCGGTGTAAACCCCTCAGAATTTTAGGCTCCAGCCTCAAAATCATCTGTTTGACTCAGTGGGTGTTTAGAAAAAGTAATGTCACATGTCACACAGCTTAAATGTTCACTGACTCAATATGTTCACAGGTGCACAGGCTCAGTAAGGTTTAAAGTTCTCTGTGCTGCTATAAAAAGCTCTGTCTTATTGTTTCCACTCAAACTTTCTATTCCACCTCTATCCTGCTCTGGCAGGTTGCTCCCTGTCACAGAAGTGGCTGCAACTCAGCAACAGGTATTTAAGTGCAAAATACTCAGCTACAAGGGGTATCTTCTTACTGGAACTTCAAATCCATCCATTCCACACTTTGGTTTGATATTTTTATCTCATGCTGAAGAGAGACAGAGTGGAATCCACTTATTGTTGCAAGGTGTTAGCTCAGAGAGAGAGGAGTATCTGCTTTCTTGCACTGGATCTGCTGGAAGAGAAGTGAATAGGTACTTCAGGAAGTGAGGAATTCAAAGGCAGACTTGTCTGTAGATTGACAGGCACCAAAACACCCTGGAGGTGTTAGGAGACATCTGACTCTGGTGCTTTGTGATAGGGTTTAAGGGTTACAGTGGCAGTGCTGGACCGACAGCTGGACTTGATGATCTTAAAAGATCTCTTCCAAGCTTGATGGTTCTCTGATTCTGTGGAGAGGTGAAATGGAGTAGTCAATTTAAAGGAATTTTGTTCAGCTTCAGATGGGGCCAGGAAGACTTCTGCAGGCTCTGTGAGACAAGGACCTGGGAGGACCTCAACCCAAGCCAGCTCCCATAGTCCATGGGCTCTGGAGAAGCAGAGAAGTCACCAGTGTTGACTGAGAGCCACCAGGCTGTGTGTCTTGCACAAGCTGTGAGCAGAGTCCTCCCTGTGGCTAAAATCATCTCACCCCCAATTCCCATGGGATCACAATGGTTTAATCCCCCCAGCCTGGCAGCACAGGAGCTCTGAGGCAGTCAGATAGCAGAGGAGAGTCACAGTGAACTGTGCAGCAGTTCCTCTAGAACATATTCATTTTCTTATCCATCTTGCTCATAAGATGTGGCTAATTGTTCACATGGGAGCAAAGAAAATGTGTTCGTTTATAAAATTTATCAGGTTTTCTGGATGTGTTCCATATTCAATACTTTTTATGTCTGAACTCACCCTCACCTGGGAAATTTCACAGGATTTCAGTGCTTTTATGGTGCTGTAGAGTAGTTTGACATAAAAAAGGATTATATCAGTTTGGTGCCTAGTCTGGAAATGAGATGGATGTGGGGAAGGAGGTGCTGCAGGATAGAGGTCTATTAAATCTTGTGTGGCATATGAAAGGTTTGCCTCCAGCAAAACACAGACTATGAGGTGTTTATAGTTTTTTAACAGGAAGTTGGTTTAAAACAAAGCAAAAATATACTTCACACAATGCAGAGTTATGGATGTCTGTGCTGCAGGAAAAGCTTTAGTGGGTGTTAAAATTTTATGACTTCAAACTGGAGAAAAGCATAGAAGAAACATCCCTCTGAGGTTATGGTCATTCCCTCCCACCCCACAAATATGCATTTAAGACTTCTGAAAGTTGGAAAAGCAGCCTTCCCAAAGGTGTGGAAATACACATTTGCCTTTCTACTATACATTTCCACAAAACCAGGTTCCTGAGTGGAGGAAAGTTGCCTTGCAGGACTTTATGTTCTATATTTATTGAGCATTGCAAGTTGGAAATTTTTAGAGAAATTTACTTCTATAAATCACTTTGTAAAACTAGGTTGTCAGCAAACATGTGGCATTCATTGTTAGTTGTGGGGTTAATTTGCCAAAATCCAATAGCTCTCTCTCCAATGCCAACCATTATTTTCAGATAACAAATGTGATATCAGCAATTTTGATGGACTTTTAATGTGTTTTCTTTTAAGGCAAAGCTAAGTGGAAAATTGCTTAATGATCCAAATTGCAACAAATTTTAACTACCAAAAATTATCTTATAGTGCTTCTTAAAGTATTTGATGCATTATCTCTTGCCAGGACCATGCCACACAGGCAGAGAAAGCAAGACACCATATTTCTTTACCGTTTTAACCCAAGGCAAAAGACAGCAGTACTTGAAAATCTATGATCTTTCTTGTTCCTTCCAGTACCTGCTTCATTATGGGTACACATTGACTTTTGTTCATTGGATCTTTTTGGAAAGTCTCTTGCCCCACTATTTTAAAGTGCCCAGAAGGAAGACTGCCTTGACTTTCTATACATTACAGTCCTCCTCCCTCCTTACCCTGAATCAAATGGATGAACTAACAAGTTTATCCTATGCTGCAGTATTCTGAAAGAAAACAGGTAGTTGACCAAAATCCTGACCAAAAAGTGCACTGCAAAGTATGAAAGTGGCTCTGATGCCCCAAGTAATCTGCAGTCAAAATGGGGCATATATTTCACTTAGACATTTAGAAGTAAGGTGATTCTCCAGCCAGCTGTCTGCAGGTTGGGCATCTAGCCTGGTTTTGTGCCTGACTGCATCCACAGAAAGAGAAACCTCGGAAAAGCCAAGAAAATCTTCCTCTGGAAGTTTTTTCCATTTGATTATGACATATGCGTATAACATCTTGCCCACCACTGCACGTTGCCCACCATTCCAGGTTGTAGATAACCAGCAAGAAGCAAGTACCCAAAGGGAGCATTTAGAGACAAAGAACTCTAAGGATAACCAGTGAAAAATCACTGCTTCTTTCAGGGACTTCACCTTTGTCAGCCGCTGTCACTTAACACTGCATTGTGGTGGTGGTGGTGCTTGACAACTGTGGCAGCATAGGGCTGATCAGGAAGGGATTTCTGTCCCCATGAAATATCAGCAAGATCTCTGCTGTGCTGAGCAGCACAGGACCAGTGGCACACACACAGAGCTCTGGTTCGGAACAGAGGAAAGAAGTGGAACACACTGATATCAGCACAGCCACTACCTTCTGTATTACCTAAGGCAGAATCAGTGATGGATGAACCAGCGATTGCTGAACTCAACAATTTCTAAGAATACTTAATCCATATACTTATTTGAAAGGCTTAAACTCTTAAATACAGCCCTTTACTATGTTTTGAGAACTCTCCCTTTTTAGATTGTAAAGTCACTGCTGCAGAAACTTTGTTTGATTCTGTTATCTACAACTGTTTGAATATTTACATGCCTGATGCCCGTCCAGCACTGTGAGGCTGAGTACCCATGTGACCTGCCTCTAATAGTCGTGTAATCAAACTAACTTTTTAGCCCTGTTTGTGATCTCAAGACTTGGCAGGGTGGCCTCAGCCTAAAAGAGAAATGAGCTGCTTGTTTACAAGGCACTTTTCCTTTTGCTGCATTCACTTGGAAAATCCCGTGTCACTCAAAATTATCAATCCCTATGGACAAGCTCTCCACAGGCATTCACACTCACTAACCTTTCCCTGCTCATGGGAATGATTCCAGCTCTGCTCTATGAGCACTAGTTTTTCATCCTTGATCTGGGTTGTCCAAGGGGATTTCTGCTTTCATAATCTTCCTCCTGCATTGTGTTTTTGTGGTAGAAGGGGAGGCAAGGGGGGAACAATGACTGTTGAGTAATGGTTGGAGAGGCAGCAAAACCTCTGGGAGCCATTGTACACAAGGAGGAGATGCCACTCTTTATGTTGAGGAAAAGATAAGGAATTTCATCACATACTTTCTCTAGTAGTGTTCGCATTTTGGGACAGATCCTTCTCTACTGTGACTTGACCAGTTTAAAACACAAACAGTTGTGGTCTGAAAAGAGTGGGATGTGCTTGTCTCCTTTACTACTTTCCTAAAGGAAAATTGTTTCCCTTTTCAGAATCAAACCCTAAGAAAGAGCCTGGGAAAATGAACCTGGGATAGAAAAACAGAGCAGCAGGCTAGAAGGATATAAAACCATTGTAAAAAGTCATTTCTAGTTAGGAAAAAGTGACTTACAAGACCAATTTGAGAATATATCTGTCATGAGCCAGATAAGATGAGCCAAGAGCCCTAAATCTGTCTATCCCTCCTTCCTTTGGCTGTTAGCTAAGGAAAAGAAATTTTGTGCCCAGCAGGGAGAATATGCTGCTGAGCTGATCAATGTGTGTGCAGAGGGAGCAGCAGATGACAAGGATGGGGTTGGCAGGATGTCACCAGATTGTTTGATTAGCAATGGGATGGTTCAAAAGCTCCCACCCTACCAGGGACTTGGCACAGGACTCAGCCCTCAAGTTGTTCACAGCAATACTGTTTGGGAAATGGTTCTGCTTCTCTGAAAACAGGAAGGGAGTTAACAAAAGCAAAAACAAGGATGAGAAGGAAAGGCTACAAGACTTTATCTAGAAAAGTTAGACTCTGGCCCTTCCTTCTTGTAATACCATACAAACTTCAGATGAAATGAGATATTTGAGATGGGATAAACATTGCATAGTTTGAAATTAAATCTAGCAAGAGTAATATGAGGGAGCATTGATGAGTGGGTGCTTTCTTTCCCCTACTGTCAATATCCACCTTATTGCTTTTCTCTGTGTGTTAGTTTAGACCAAACAGCCACAGAAATGAAAAAAAAAAAAAAAATATATATATATATGTGTGTGTGTGTGTGTGTGTGTGTGTGTGTGTGTGTGTGATGGTTATTTAAGGTTTTGGGTTGGGTTTTTTTTCTGTGGAAGAAATCTTAAGGAAAGCAACATCACTATCTTCTGATGCACCAAATTTGCATCTGCTCTGGTGGAGCTAAGGAAAAAAGCTGATTTTAGCCATGTGTATACAGGGATGTGGAGAAAGTCCCAAACACCAAACCTACCTAGAGAACAAGCTTGAATTACAAAATAACCACCTAAATACATTATAAACAAGATACACATTGATCTTAATTTTGTATATTTAGTACAACACATAATCAGCTCACATGAATTTGGATATATCTGTTAAAGTCAACAGTATAAAACAAGTTTCTATCTTATGGCATCTAATCTAGAGCATACGGAAGACATATATAACAATCCTATAGGTATTCTGATACAGCCAGAAGACTATAATGGGATTTCCTATGCCTGGATACTTCCTTCCAAATTCTACATGTAACTATGCTCCTGTCAGCTTTCCAGCATGTTCAGATGGAGAGAGCATTTCTCTCTAACATGTCAGTTCTCTGACTAACCTGTCACAGTAGTCTATGATACCATTCTCTGACAGCTCACCGCTGCTTCACATAAAATATGAGGGCTTTCCTTCAATCACAAGTTGGATCCATATTCCATAACAAGAGTGGGGGGGAGGTACGTGTAAGTATAGATAGAAGTGTACACATGTTTATATAGACACACAAATCCTGTGAATAGTTAGAATTACAAATAGATAAAAATAAACATTGCCAAGTTGCATATTTCTCCTAAGCTGAGCATCCATTGTTTCCTAACTTTGTGGAGGACTTCTTTGTAGTCCATGACTACCTAAGTCTGTGCATCACCAGTGGAGTAACACCATTGCTGAGAAATCCACTCCTTGCCTGAAGAAACTTTGCACTTGTTCTAGAGAGAGCTGTCTCCAGTTTCAGTCACAGTCATTAATTTACTTTATGATTTTCAAATGACTCATATTCCTTTCAGTAAAACGGGCTAAAGAACATAACACCAAATCCCCAAATAGGTACATTTTTTTTGCTCCAAGTCCCTCTGGAAAGTCTGGAAACACAAGAACTGTTCAAAATATTGTCATCTTTTCATAGAAATGAGGGTTTTCTGTTCTGCACCACACACTTAGACCTGTCAAGCGATTGCTGGATTTTCCTGATGATCGAACTCATTTCTATCATATTTGCATAGTTTAAATTCACAAGACCATGACCTTAGCCTGCAGATACCTACTGACAGTGATGCCCACTCTCAGTTGTTTCCACTAGAAACAGTTTCCATCCAGTTATTTCCACTAGAGAAGTGTGACTGATTTGTCAGAATGGTGGAGCTGTGAAAACTCATGGGGGTTAAAAAAAGACAAATTAAAATCCAAAATATAACTTTTAAAGTTAACTTTTGTTAAAAAGGAAAAGTTGCCTGCTTCTTGCAAAGCACAGCTGTTAACTCTCCTGCTGTTGGTTTTCTCAAAGGGCTGGTAAGCAATTCAGCATAATCTAAACTAAACTAAAATCTCTGGAGTTCAGCCACCCTCTGGAGCTAAGGACGGTCACAGTGCTGTGGTGACTTAGTCTATTAAATGATTAATTAAACTCTCCAATATATCAACTGGCAGATGCACAGTTACACAACTCCCTCAGCTGTGAACACAGAGCCACAGAGCCTGAGCCCCCAGCCCTTTCCCTGGAACATGAGAAGCACTTTTGCTGTCTCCCTGCAGTGCTCCACAGACTCACAAAATCAAATCTTATATTCTCCATGGTTAAAAGATACCCAATGCTCCCCATCAGCCTGCAGAGAGTGCAATATCTTCATTTTGGGTGCTCATGGACATCAAAGTTACATCTTCCAGCCTGTAGAAGGAACAGACAGCACTGTCCTTGCAAACTGCAGGGAAAATTTTAGTGACTTTGGAGAAACCGCATCCCCCATACAAAGAAAAACAAACACTCCACATTTCCCAGGGCCCTATTTCTTTTCCCTTCTTACATTTCCAAATGAAAACAGTCCCTCCTGCTCTCTGTGGGGGAATCTTTCCTCACAGGCAGATAAACCTTGAGTTGAAAGAGAAAGCAAGCAGGTCCCTGAAAAGCTTTTCTGTATGACTGAGAACATCAGTGTCCCCAACTCGTGTCTTGCTAGCTGAAGCTAATCTTGGGTCTTCCAGGTGTAGAAAAGCAGCTAAAAAACCAAGTTGTGTACAAAAAGGGTTTAAATGTATTTCTGACTTTTCCATTTATTTAAGGTATCGTCTCAAAATCTTTCCTGTGTTTCTGGGCATTCTCTTCAAACTTTGTAATCCCAGCAAATGCCTCTTAGGCAACGTCCCCCCTCGCTGACCTATTTCTAACAGTGATTGCACTAAAGACTTCATTGTATTTGTGGCTGTTAAATCATTCATCGCCCAGCAGCCTGGAAAATGCCACTGGTCTCTACCTCTGGCCACTACTGACTAAAGTCTGCCTGAAATAAAGAATAGGTCACTGTGAACTGGCTGAGATCCTGCATTTACAGGCACATCAAATTCAGCAACCTCTTTCACTTTGGGACCCATTGACATCAGTTGACAGATCTGATCTCAGTGGGTTTTAAATCACACTCTGTAGCTGGGACTTCCAAAGCAGCCTGTGGGATTCAGACACATATCTTCCATTACAATCAGAGTGTGTTAAAGCAAATGGAAGATCCATGTCTGAAATCTCCCAGAGTGGTTTGAAAACCAAGCTACTGTGCAAGATGTACAGCTTTCTCCATAAAAAATAGCTTCCAGCTCTTGCTTTGGTAAAAGTAATGGAATTGTGTGAAAAGATCCACAATGAGGCCTGGACCTCTCATCCTTCAGTAAAATAGGGAGAAATATGCTGGAGTGCTTTCTTTACACTGTTAAACCCTCCCCAGTTCAAAGCCATTTAGAAGAGCAATTGGTTTGCTCTGGATCTGCAGGACTGTCCTGCCAGATGGGGCCTCAGCCCTGCACAGATAAGGTTTCCATTCCAATTGTAGGAATTCCTGCTTGTCCCAGGCTCTTTGGGAAGTTAAATCACAGCAGTTTTGTCAGGGGAAGGAAGATATGGAGCAAGGAGCAGACCTGACCAAATGCATTGTCTGTCATTTAAGACTCAGCAACAAGGAGCTCTGATTTTCTTAAGAAAAATAAAATAAAATTAAAAGACAGCTAAGAGACAAGCCTTGGCAAGGACATGGTTCTGTACAGCTCAGAAAAGCTGTCTTCATTTCCTGAGAGACGGTGAGAAACACCTTCCTGTCGCCCACAACAACAGTGTGCTTATTATTCAGCCAGCCTTTCCTAATTGCATTATTACCTTGCAGCAGGGCAGGACAAGGCAGCATCATTAAGTGAAGTTCCTCCATTTTAGCAGCCCACTGCCTTCACACCTGATTTAGAAGGCAGTGGGAGAAGAGCACATTCATTTACACACTACCCATGCAGCTTAGATCACCATCCACTCACACACCACAGTCATTGCCCTTCATTTCTTGCATTTTAGGAGTTCTGAGAATAGGTGGTGTTCTGTGACAATGCCAAAGAGTAATTGCCTTTTAATTGCTATTTCATTATGGCAGAGATAGTTCAAACCTCAGGTTAATTCCAGGTGTCAGGTGGAGAAAGCTGGAGATGGTCAGCTCAGCATTTCCAAACTTACTGCAAGACTCAGACTGGGCAAATGTTAAACCAAATCCAAGGATCTGCCCATAATTAATTTTTTTAATGCATGATAAATCAACTCAAATGGAAAACTACTGTAAAGGAAAATTCAATCAAGATGATGCCAGAGTAACTTTTGCTCTGCTGAGATGTTACAAACTGCACAAGGCAATTTCTGAAACAGATAATGAGCATTTGAAGAAGAGTGGTTAATCACACTTAAGATAACAACTTCAATGAGCCAGCTGTCACCAAAATGATGGATTCAGCTTCTATCCTATGTTTACCTGTAGAAAACTCTGCTGAGAATAAGTAGGATGCTCACAGCTCTCTCTAGACAGAAAACTCATGATAACAGAGAATTTGAATAGACAGAAGATTGATTTTCATGAAAAGTGAACTAGTCATACTTCTTTTTATTTTTATCACATAGCTGAAGAGTTTAAGTCATGAGGAAAGTAAATAAATTCATGTAAAATGTTAAATAATAATTTTATTTATTTTTATCAACTCTTTTTATCAATTTCTTTTTCTTTCTCTTTTTAATAAATTCAGTTTGCATTGAGAAGATGTTCATAAAGGCATTTCAAGCAGGAGTCACAGAGAAAATAGATACTGTAACCTTTGAACAGAAGTGCTGGAAAGGAATGCAAGGGGAGTTTGGAAACCAAAATTTCCACATTTCCCTGAGGGACTTAAGGGGTACAAGTACCTCACATGGGACTCATGTCTCCCTCCATATTTATGGTAGAGCTGGCACAGAGGAATACAGAGAGCCACAGTGTATTACCAATAAATCGCTGGCAAAAAAATGCTCCAGAGTGACCTCTGAGGGCTCACATGCAGCACTGTAAGGCAAAAGCTAAAATGAGAGCTGCATGCTCAGTGCCTGCAGTGGCATAGAGGGCAAAATTTGTTCCATGCCAAATCAGGCATAGGGGCCTGATTTGTTCCATCCAACAGATAAAAAGAAATTATTAGTATGATTTTTATTCAATATACTGCTTAACGCCTTTGAATTTATAAAAACGGCACTAAGCTACTATTCAGAGATCCATTAAAGAAAAAAGAAAACTACACCCACATTTTTACTGTCTTGTATCAAAGTCAAACTTGGACCTTTACCTTTCACTAACAAGACTAGAAACAGAACATTTTTGACACTTGGCACCAATCACTGTTTTGAAACACCAAGGGAGATGCAGAATCCTACACAGCTGATCTGGATCTGCTCAGTGGCGTCAGCCATCAGCTGGTTTCTTACACCCCTCCTGTAGTGTCCTCCTCACGCCTTCAAAGCTTGTTCAATGCCTCGCACATGCATCATGGAATCATCAAATGCCTGGGTTGGAAGGGACCTTAAAGATCATCTCATTCCAGCCCCTGCAGTGGGCAGGGACACCTTCCACTAGACCAGGCTGCTCAGAGCCCCATCCGGCTCATGGATGATGACACCTCCATCCTTCTCCTTGCACTTAAGGTTGATTATTAGCATGCTATGCCAAATATAATCCACATGTGTTTTCTTCTCCTCAGCCAGCAGAGTCCCAGTGGCAGAGGGAAGAAGCCAGCCCAGCCCTGTCACCAGGCCATCATGTGACAGTGCCATGCCTCATCAAGCGGCAGTGTCACCCACACACGGAATAATGGCAGCCCCACAGATGTGAGAGTCACTGTGCTCCTCTAGTGCTCTCGGAAGACACACTAACAACGCAGAGGAGCAGATTTGTAAGGAAATAGTTCTGGCGAAGTTTCTTCAGAGAACTAGATGTGGACCAAAAAGGATTGTGGGGTTTTTTTGTTTGATATCATTTTGTTTGGCTTTTTAAACACTTTTTTTCTGGTTTTAGGAGTGTTTGTGACAACATTTATGATTTGCATTTCAGCTACTATCAATAAATCTGTGCTGGGCTCATAAGTATTTCTAAAAACATCACAGATTTCTCATTAAACTCTTCCCCTTCTATGGAAGGCAGTGCATTTGCCTCTTCCAGACAGTCCCTCTGCTTTGTTGTTATGATAGCTTTGTGCCAGGCAACTTTCTTCAGCTAAAAGAAGAATATTCTCTTCATCTTTTTCACTCACAAGGACATGTCCACAGTCAGGAGCAAATCCATGGATGCCAAAACACAATGGAGAGACGTTCACACTAGCTGTGACTAATAATAAGAGACATTCACTGTTGGCTCAAGGCTGTGCTTTATTCAACGTTCCCTAAAACACTTTAAGACTGCCCTGGTTACTTCTAATTAGGAAAGTAAGTCTCATAAAAAATGTTCTTTATAGCAACCTATTCAGAGATTTTTATTTCTTTGAATATTGACATTTTGGGATAACATTTGTCTTTATAGGAGATGCTGGACATTAGAAGAGGCATTTTAATCATGAAACAAGAAGTTAAGTTCCCAGTCACACTGTGCCAATACAGCCCATGATGAGCTCCAGAGCTGTACTTTGAACACATGTGATCCCAAGAAATTCACTTACTGTCTGTGCCTCATTTTTTTCCTGCAGGGAAAAAATATTGACAGAGTACTTGCCCACACAATTTGTTGTCTGGTTTAAGAATAAGAGCATCTATTTTTAAGGTATGTATGCCAATCTATATTTACATATGTTGTTATCCAAAGTTTTTGTTCCTTTCCTGAGCTCTGCTCATGCTCTGCTTTGACTGACTCGTGCTGCTCACTCCCATGCCGCGCTTTTGTCCATGCCTCACATCAGGACAGCCCCTAAGAGATAACATTTGACTTAGTGATGGGGTAATAAAGCATGTGCTGGTATCTGTATGTATGTGTACATGTATACAAGTCAGGGTATGGTTCTCCTGTTGCAGCTCTAGGCCAGATTGCTCAAAGCTGCAGTGCAAAGCAGGGGCAGATTGAAATAAAACCCCCAACACTCCTGTCTGCCAGAAGACCACTGCCCATTCTCCTGGGCTGTATTTTAGCCAAGTAAAATCAATTCTGCAGAACACAAGCAAAATTTATTGTGAAACAAGGCACAGGAGTATAAAGATACACTCTCCAAGTGAGAGCAGACTCCCTGGATCCTCTCTGGGTTGTCTTTGCTGTCATAGTGATGAGAGGTTACTTGTAGCCCTTGCACAAGGTATTGGAAACACCAAAACCTTCTGTCTCCTGCATTAACAGGGACAAATTAACACTATCTCAGCTGTTCATAGTTCCTCTGTGTGAAATGAGTGTGCCAGCAGTGATTCACTCACCACTGCTGAAGCAATCACTCACCCTGCCCATCCCAGCAGTGCTCTAAAACCAAACCTGGGTGTGCAATCAAAGCTGCTGTTCCTCACCCACTGCAACCACCACATTCCCCTGGGCTCTGTGCAATGCTCTTTCTAATGAGGTGGAGTACATCAGCCTTTGTCTGGGGGAATTCTGCCTAAAAAACCAAATACCACCTCAGGGTTAACAGGCAGAAGTAGCCCAGCCCCTTGAGTTCAACTGATAGCACCTGTGACATCTTTGATTGCCTTCTGCAGAATTATGTGTCTCCCTGTGGCCATGGCAATACGTGGGGAAAAGTCATAAACAGGGCTGCAGGACCTGATCAAGTTAGGGCCTTGGTAAATGATGAGTGCTGCTAATGTGTGCGGTTCTGCCCAGCATCTCTAGAGACAATCAGGAGCTGTCCACTGAAACACAGTCCTGGTGCCTCCTGAAAAAAATCCCAGGAGATGCTCTAGGATATTAGCAAGCCTTTATTGCAAAAGGTTTGCAAGGTAGGTCATTGTGTATCACATAAAATAGTATCTCTAATAAACCCCTGGCAACTTTAATTTTGTCTCCATCTTACAGAATAAGCACCAGCATCTATCAACGCTTTCAGAGGAGTTTACAGGCACTCTGTGAGCTGGAAACCAGCCAGCAGGGCTATTCTGAGATTGGTGATGCCAGAAGGGAAATAACTCAGCTGGGCCTTTCTGAGGAGAGTTTCAGTATATATTGTGGCCTGGCTCAGATCCAGGGGCCACAGTGCTGCACCAAGGCTGAGCAGTGAGACAATTCATCCGTTTGACACTCCAGAGAGATGTGTTTGAGGGTGGAAAACTTCATTTATATTTTATAGTGAAAGAGTTTCTCCTTCCCATTACTCAACTATGCAGCAGCAGAGACTTTTTAAACTCTGTGTTAGAGAGATTACAGTTATGCATTGTTTTTCCCCATAACAGCTGCCAAATTAAGTTCCTCGAGGGATGAAATCACTTCAGGCATCATGTATTTCTCTGGGCAAATTTGTTCATACAGACTTCCATGTTGCTGTGACCTGACAACCACGGCATGTGTGGTACCACAGGGGTGACAGCAGGTGAATCCCTTGAAATTCAGACGGTGTGTTAGGCTCTGAAGCTGGGAACACATTCTGTACTGCCAGCTGCCAAGTAGATCTCAGTCTGCAGCACATCCCATCATTGCCATGTATGGAATTTCTGCCTAGGCTTGTCTGGTGTCACCTGCCCCAGTGAGCCCTGAAGGTCAACTAAAAATACTGAAGAAATTCAGAATTAAGACTCTAGAGCATCCTTACTACATAATACTT
Organism: Camarhynchus parvulus; assembly: GCF_901933205.1. Classification (NCBI taxonomy): domain Eukaryota; kingdom Metazoa; phylum Chordata; class Aves; order Passeriformes; family Thraupidae; genus Camarhynchus; species Camarhynchus parvulus. The sequence continues at coordinate 26,023,542 of NC_044576.1, read as the reverse complement.
GTGTAAGCCCCCAAGGGATGCCATCTTCTGGGAGGAGATCACAGTCTATTTTCACCCCCAGGCACGAGCAGTAAAGACAGAATGTTGCTCACAAATCTCCACTTCTGTAGCACCAAAGCATTCATGAACTCTGAAGTTACCTCTTTATCTATCACCTACATCCAGTTCTCATAAATAGTTCTCTGCAATATTTCATCTTGCTCCATTAGCTCCATGGAAGCCTGTTACTGCTAAAATCTTCATTTAGGTTCCTCATTTACAAGCTGATATAAGATGGTATGAACAGACTCCTTTACCATTCCTTATCACAGCAAGTGTCAGGATCCTTTTTCAGGTTAGTCAAAATACATCCAATAGAACAATTTTCCAGTGGAAATCTGCTTTGAAAGCTCCCAGTACATAAAAATTTTAATGGAAAAAAATTATTTCCAAGAGATAATTTTATGAAAAGTGAAACAACTCTTTATAATTTATTAAGGACAGGAAAGGTAAATTTTAAAGCTCAGAAAGGGCCCAGACTGCTAAAAGCAAGCCTGGAGAGGAAGTTCTATATGTTTTCTTAGAAAAATCCAGCTACAAGAACTGACATCCTTCAAGACTGGAACTGACAAGACTTCAAGACTTCACTCTATCTGTACTTTGAGACAAATGGAATGCTGAAGGCAGGGCAGAAATAGAAAAATTTTATGCAATCCTCAGCAGAAAACATTACCTCCAAGAGACATATTTTTCTTTCACTACATATTTTCTTAACCCACAGTACATAGAAATCCTTTTTCATGTTACTTCTTTGCAATATTTCAGACAAGGATGGAGATTTTTAGGCAGTTTTGACAGAGCATCAAAAGCAAATGTGTCACTGAATAAACACACACTTATAAGTGAACATTCTGTAAATAATACAAGAAAAAAAATACATCCATATATATGTACATGCAAAAACCAGAGAAAGACAGATAAAAAATATGAGATTAAAACCTGCAGTTCTGTACTCTGCTCTTGTGGTTTAAGTTAAATAAATTTTATGAAATTTGTTGGACCTAAAGAACACTACTTTCTAAGAGTGATTTGTTTTCAATGCTAATGCAATTTCTCCTCTTCTTTTCCTCTAAGTAAAGTCTTATGCAGTATTGGAAAAAAAGAAAGATGAAACCGGTAAAATCAGTCCCAGCTGCCCAATCTAACCCATAATTGCAATGTGTAGATTCCTTTGGCAGAGGCAGAAAAAGGAGAACTCCATCAAAAGGAAGCATCTATAGGAAGAAGAGTCAAGCTCCACTGACTCATTTCCAGAGTCCTTCTCTTAGCAGAGGTGCTATTTATAGATTAATGACAAGTTCCCATCATTCAGCTCAATGCTTCCCCACCCAGAGCCCTGCCTGTTTCTCAGCTTGACAGTCGGGATGTGAATTAGCATTTCTTGCACTTGGAACTTGTTTCTTCCCACCTGTTTAAAAGATGTGATGTGGAGTCAGCAGAAGGTGGATTCAGGTTCTTCCTCAGCTGTCAATTTACACTCTCTGTGACTCAGTTTATCACATTTTCTCAATGGTATTTGAGATACTCATTTCAGAGTCAGAACCCACGGCTGCACGGTCCTTTTGGTTACCTCTTCACCAACAGATGGTAAAAAAAGCAACCCCCAAACCCTCAGGGAAGTCATGAATTACTTTTTGTGAGCAGTGCCATTTGGAAAATGTCACTTTAACAGAGGATAAAGTTCTGCTCTTACATAGCTTATGCTTCTGCATGTGCTTCAGAGCCAACAGCAACATCAAATGTCTACTTCTGAAAGAAGCAATTTATTTCCCTAAACACATCTTTCCATAGGCCTAGACTTTTCATCCATTTTAGGACTAAAAAAGGAGTATTCAATAGATGCAGAGTCACTTTTTGTTATGCAAATGACAGTATTGTCTTCATCAATATTAGAATCTCAGCCAAAAAAAATGCCACAGGTCAATGCTTAAACCATGGGAAATGATCGATTTTTTAATTACAACAGCATTGCAATTATACTCTTATCTAAGACTCTTATTACTAGATACATTCTTGTAAAGGAGACAATTGCCTGCAGGCTGAAATTCACAGCTAAACTCCAGCTACATCCCTTTCCCTCAGATTTGCAAAAGTCTCTGACCTTCACTGAACAGACAGAGCAGGGACCTCTTCTGAAAATTTTGCTACTAACAGATTTCTTTCCCTAAAGAAGGAGTAGTGTAGGATTTTAGAAGAACCTTCTAATAATGTTTCCTTAAACAGCATTTGGAAACAATAATAGGAAATACATTAAAATTGCAGCCAAAGATCTTTAATGGAGAGTGTTGGCAGATGCAGAGGGAAGATGAGACAGGACACCTGTGAATTTTTACAGCTGATGCTGCAAAAAGAACAACTGATTTATATAAAGGGTAAGGCAAGAGTTGTGCTAGAATGGTAGTTGGGAATAGGAATGTGGAAGAGGGTATTGCTTTTCCTCTGTTTTTTTTTTTTCTAGTGATTTAGCTATAGTATGAGAATAAATTTTGAGGCAAGAACTCATTTCTGAAATTATAGTAGCTGTCTTCTAAAAGGGATCTTTGTTTCTATTTTGAGCTTTTCCCTTACTGGGAGTAAGAAGCTCAAAGGCAGGAAAGGGAAAGATGTTTCAAAAGCAGAAGTGATGCAACTGATGCTGTCTCAAGATTTGTCACTGCAAGAGGGAAGGGAATCCTGGAGACCCAGCAAAGGTAATGTCTACATCTGACTCTCAGTGTTTTGGTTTTTTTATTAGATTCTTTCTTGCATCTAAAAGAGGTAACTGGCACATACTTTGGTTTGACTCTTCATTGGTAACTCTGTACCATGCTCTCTCGAACCTCCTGCTGGCTTTTGCCAAGGCAGCTCAGAGGAGCTGTCAGATGTTCTGAGGGCAGCTACAAACCCTGCTGGCTCCCCCAGCTCCCAATCTCATCACTGCACATGTGTCTGAGGGGCTCAGATTCTATACTGCATAATTCTGTGCAGATTCTGTGTAGCACTATGCTTTCACATGTGGATACCTTCCTGAGGGTTTGGCTGAAGTCCTTGACTTGGCTCTCTTGGATTGGCTTTTGTAGGGAGGCACTGATGCTGCTTAGGCACATGTGGGTGCAGCAAGCATTGGGGTCAGGAGCTGGTTAGAGCTGGAATGTTTGGAATGGTTAGCTTGGAAGGTTTGCTGTATCATCTGCCAGTTACCTTCTACAGCAGCCCTTTGGTTTCTGTTGTGCTTGGTGTGGTCTGTGTGGTCATAGAGGGGTTTGAGGCCGCAATGGCTCTAAAATAGCATTTTAGAGCCCTCAAAAACCCTGGGAAAGTTGTGAGAAAATACAGATAGCACCCTGTTGCTGAAGGTCCCAAAATTTTACCTGTTCAGGCCAGGAAAAAAGCTGTTCCAGACTGGCCATTTTAGCCTTCAAACACAGATTTACTAAATTATTACTCAATTGCCTTCACAACAGTGCCACCATGGTGTTGATTTTATCCTGATTTACACTGACCTTCCCTTCTGTCCAGAGCCCCAGGAACACAGCCAAAGTGCCATGCACTCTCTAGTTGCCCTCACATCCACTGCATTGACCTGGAGACCTTTAATCTGTGGTACAAAACCTCTCCATAGTCAGGTTCAACTTCTTCTCAAACAAGCAGTTTTCTCTTCCCCTGTCATTATGCCTTCCCTTGATCTATCCAATGTGTGCTACTTGTGATCTATTTGAGGTCACACATGATGTTCTCTTTCATAAAAAACTGTTTTTCACCCAGAAACAGACTGATTATTTTACCGTGGGCATGAAAGGTGACATAGCCAGGAGGACACCTTTCCCCACACCAGCCTTCAGAACACAGTGATCTCAGTTTGATGAGTCCCAGAGGAAAAAAAAGTGTCCTCTTGGCTATGTCACCTTTCATGCTCATGGTAAAATAATCAGTCTACTTCTAGGCATATTGCACTGTGTACAAGAGGCATTTGTTATTAAGATAAGGGGGTTGATTTATTTCTTGTAACTTTTGGAAGATATAGTGCAAACAGGACAGAGGTTAGTCTATGTAAGTGGTTGCATATATATATAATTTAATAAAGCACACTTGCCAGCAGATGTTCTTGGAGTTAGCATTCATTCTCTGTGATGTCCTGAGCAATACCTGGGCGTTAACTTGAGGCTGCTGAAAAATTTGCCTGTTTGGACAGGGCCTGTTTGCTACATAATGCATATGCCTGAGATTTACTTTCTTTTTCCCTCCCCAGTGCTCACCTGTCACAATTTCTAGTAGCCTTAAGCTAAAGCTTATAGTGTTATCTAGGTGCCACTGTTCCCATGCATTGCTAAGCTTAGCTGTAGGCCACATCTGACTGGTGGCTCACTAATTCTGGGGTTTTATTTTCACCTCAATGTGTTTTATTTCACCCACTTCTCCAAGTTGTCTTGCATGTTGCAGTAAATAAAACTAACATTGCTAACAAGGTTCCCATCCTTACTCCTCTCAATCAGGGTAGCAACCAGCCCCTCAAGAAGCGAGTCTTGAAACTTCTGTAGTTCACGCCCTCCCACAACAAAGCAAATGTTTCTCTTCAATTTCTCTTTGTCTCTTTCCCTCGTGCTTATTTCTACAAAACTTTTGTACCTGTACTTCTCTGCTGTGCTTGGCATAGGTACTGTGTCACAAGGTTCCCAGTGTTTGAAGATTTTTAGCTAATGGTTTTCAAGGTTGAATGCCTAAGGCTTAGTTCCTGAATTCAGCAGAGGCAGGTAAATAATTGAGTTGCCTGAGGTTTTCTTGCTGTTAGTCGTTGTCCTCCCTAATGGAGGTGAGAAAATCGGATTCCTCTGAACAAACCAGACTTACCAAAGTCTGACTTCTTCAACAACACTTTAAATCCTAGAGAGATGTGGTGCCTGGAAACATGTCACAGCACATTCTATCCAGGGCTTCAATAGCTACATTTAGATAGAAGAAATTGCTTGTTGGAGTGTTTTCAAGTGATACAAAAGCACTCCCAAAATCAGCTGCAATCAGTGGGAGCTGCAGGTTATGCAGCACATGCGGATTTTCAGTCTGCTTGAATATTTCAGAGTGGTGGGGATCTCAAATCCTAGCTTCAGTAACTAAGAAAGAACATATAAACTACTTGCATGAATGAGGTTCTCAATGTCATGGGTCCCTTGTACCTGTGATTTGGTGGGACACAGGGGGCAGGCATGATATGTGTGTGTGATTTACTTACATCTGGCTCATCATGAGGTGTATAGATAAATTCCTGTGAACTTGAGTAGTGCACTTGTTCTGAGTACTGGAAACTGAAACAGGAAATATAACATTAAATGGCTGTTCATGGGAGAAAAGAGGAGGGGTAGATTTGGGCATAATGACATCAAAGAAGAACTGCAAATGAGACATTATCTATGGAAATTGTTTGAGCTGACAAAGCAAAGAGCATCTTGCCAGGCTAGTGAGGAAACATCCAAGTGAATAAAGTAGGACTGTGAGAGTGTGAACATGCTACAGAAAGGCTGCTTATCATGGCTAAGAAATGGGAACCAGCCTGGTTTTATACTCAACGAACAAAACCTCACAGTCTCACTGATAAACAAAGAGAGTGCAAGTGAGGTTTCAGGTCACCAGGGGCTCTTCAAAATAAACAGAACTCACCAAATCCCTCTTAAAGTAAAATGAGAAGAGGATGATGTTTTCACCTGAAACCACCTTCTTTGGCAACAATCCAAACTCAAGGTCATTTTGTAGCCATTTTATTGCTAGAGACTGATTTTCCTCTTTCAAAGGAAAGCATGAGGTTTTTTATTATTTATTATTTCAACAAATGCTTTAGGAGATTAGCCAAGTAAAGCAAGTTCACTCTATCTCAGATGTAGCACCTGGAGTTGGTTTGTCATGTCCTGTATGAGTCCTCCAGAAATTCTGCAGTTTCCATAGTTTCCATTGTAGGTGAATGACTGTGTGATGTTATTCCTGGGCTCACAGAAACACTGAGTAGCAACGACTGTGCCTCTAACATTGACACCCCCAGTGGAGCTCTACAGAGTCACTGAAAGCTTGTGTCAAAGTGCATCATAAATTCCATGCTCCTTTTTACAGATACTCTTTGCAATCCCATACACTTCTCCTATTGCTGTGTACATAAAGCACAGTGGTCTTTTTTCTAACCCTGACTGTCTTGGCACAGTTGATTTGCATTTAAGGCTTGCAAAAAAGCTGTTGAACAGCTATTAATTCACTTGCTTTCATCACCACTCCACCTCTTTCCTCTCTTCTGTGGGTAGCAAGACCCAAGGTTGAACTCAGGTTGCCTTTATTCCAGTGTTTTTGTATCCAGTATTAGTTTATTTCATCCAGCATAGCCTTTCCTGGAAGCTCCATGTGCATGAACCAGCCAGGCCTGACCTTGCTCTGCCTGAGACATCTGATGAGATCCCAGCTGGAGGTGATATAGCTATGAACACTGTATTTATGGGAAAGTCTGGGGAGATATTTTTACCAAATAAAAATGGAAAGCTTGCAAAAAACATGACGTGAGCAATGTTTTCAGTACTTTGAGTTCCCTTCTCATAAACATGTGGAAACTCTTTAGGCGTCTGGTATCAAGATCTTAGTTAATTTATTTTTCCAGACTGCTCATTCAAAGATTTGTTCTATATGAGAAGCTAAATGCTGCAGTCCAAGGTCATGGAAAGCAATGGCGAAAGAGTTTTGTGGATACACTCAAGTGTTTCATTTTTAGATTTTGTTTTCTTCTCCTGTAGCCAGTATTCAGTATCAAAGAAGGAGAAAGCTGATACAGGAATTGTGTTGAGTAACAAGCTTTCAGGCTTTTCTCTGTAGAAACTTCTGAAATGATTGTAAACACATGTTAATGTCTGGTGATCAGTAGAGGGGAAAGAAAAGCTATGGGGGTGTATCCAGCTGACTAAGTATATGTATCCCTCTGAAAGATTGAAGGCATCCTGCAATTTCCAGAAAAGTGGGAGATAATTAGAGTGCAACTATAAAGACAGAACATGGACCTTATTAATATCTGCTAGGAGGGGAAGCACAAAAAAATTTGACTACAGGTATCTCCCTGTCACAGGGGATCCATGGCCTGATGTCCTTCACACTGCAGAAAGGAACTTGGTATGCTCTAATCCTGATGGAGGTTTAGGGCTTTCCACAGCAATTAAAAATTTTACATTTGCTAGTCAGAACAAGGTACTTCTTGCAATCGCTAAAAACACCCAGAAAAAGCCCTCTGGGAAACCAACTGATGCTTTGAACTAGAAGTTTAGAATGTGCAGACTGGCTGTAAGCGCAGTGATGCTGAGGGGCTGTGGGCTCACTCTCTCCTCAGCATTTGGCAGAGCTGCCACGTAACCCAGAGCCAAGTCCAGAACTGGAACATTGTACAAGACAAATTAATTCTCAAAAGAAATGAAAGAAAACTATCCAGTTTTAGATGAAATATTGGCTGAAGTTGCCAGAACAACTTCTCAGACTGAGAAACTACAGAAAGTGATTGAGGTCACAAGAACAGGGTGAACTGAACATTGTCTTCACACACAGCTTTGGCCTTTACCATCAACTTGCAAGTGAGATCTCAGTCCTGGGTGATGTGTTGTGTCGAGATTTTCTTTAAAGAGTGCATGATGATTAATAAAACTCTCAGGAAACAATTTCATTTACTAGAATTTACATAGTGAAAATTGTTAAAATCAGAGATGCAGAAATATGAGGTAATTATCCCACTGTCGGTCAGTGAATTCAATACCTTCTGTACATGCCAAAAGTGTCAGAACTTCTGAGATTTTTTCACAAAAATTTGGAGACTAATATCGTTTTGTGTGACTGTGCACACTAATTTTATTTTTCTTCTGATAAAAAGTAGCTATCTTATTATATTTTTCCATTTTATCTACACATAACTGTGAGTACTTTTCATCCTTAACCTTTAGCTAAGTCACAACCAGAAAACCAGAAAGCGTTGTCCTTTTTTTGAGTTATTCCTGAGAAGAAAATAAAAATCCCAGTTTTGTGTTACAAAATAGTACTAAAAAGTGTGGCTCTCCTAAATCTTGAAATATGCATTCTGTACCACAGAATGGCACTGGTAAATTTAGTCAGAACCAGTGTAGGTCAGACAGAGGCAGTCCATGATTCAGAAGGGCATTAGAGTTGTTTGAAGTATCCTGCTTGAATGTTGTTCCTGGGTGAAGTTTAAATAGCCACCACAAATATCCTTTATTTAGGGGTGTGTTTCTGCTTCCCTTCTTAAATAAGTTAATTAGCCCATATATCAGCTTTCAGTCTGTGTCATGTATTCATGGGAGCTGGCCCAACATTCTTAGCAGAGCTGCAGTTAGTACATAATGCCTACACATTAATGGAATGGGTATTTTAATGTCCAGCTGCCTGACTAAAATCATTATCTCTGAAGGATGGGGGGGAAGATCAACATTCACATTAAAATTATGAAGTTATATCTTGTTATTACCCATCACTTGTAAAGCCAGCTGTCTCACAGGTCATTGTTGCAGTCACACTGCATTGTCTCAGTTTGGAGACATCTTCTTTCCAACCTGGAAAGGAGGAAGGAAATTCATGGCTCTTCACATCTGTTGTTAGATCTTGTCTGCAATTTCATCTTTAGGTGCTCCATCCTAGAGGCTGGACTGGGAGCTGATGTGAGGATCATTTGGGATCAATGGCCTTTCTAATATTACTTTTAACTAACCATTAGGATAAAGCAAGGATTTTAGGAAAACTCAGCAATATTTCATTGCAGCTCTGAGTGTGCTTTACAAGTGAAATTAGAGCAGCTTTCTTCATAAGCTACAAAAATAAAACCAGATTCTGTGTTTTTAAGAACCCTAGTCCTACTGTTTCAGGAATCTTTTTGGTGTGGGGGAGCCAGAGTGGGAGAGAAACTGTTTTTATTTGTTTATTTGTTTGAACCCAGATACCATATGGCTCATAGCATGGAAGGAGAATCTTTCTCTACTCTCAGGAGGGTTTGTTTTTGTTGGCCATGGCTCTAGAGGGATGCATCTCTGTCTGCCGCAGTGCTGAGCAGATAATTCCCTTCAGGAGATAAATCTCTTGTAATTCTGCCTCCTAAGAGTGTGCTGAAATCACCTTGTCCATGCACAGCCCAGAACACTTCTAAAAATCAGGAGAACCAGTGGGTTTATCTATGGCACACAAAGTCAGTAATGTTACCCAGCCTGCTTCCTCTTTTCACACTGTTTGAGAATAATTTGTTTTAATAAATTAGATGTGGATTTTTTCCTCATATATTGTGCTTTTCATTGGGGAATATCTATAGAATTAAAGGTTTTCAAGTGCAACTAAGCCACAGCACAGAATTTGGTTTATTATTTGGTTGGTAAACTGATGCTCATTACTTTAGTGACAGCAGAATTAAGTATTATTCTTGCAATGGGCTGCATATTATAAAAAATGGCTCTGGATCTTTCTATCTGATGCCAAGCTTGTACTTTCAGTCCTTCCCCTTGGGTACCATGAAGACATAGCATGAGAAAGAAATGGGAACAGTTTGATGCTCCTGGTAATGTTTCTTTAGCAAAATTTGGTCAGGTTATTCTTCTCTTTGGAATATCAAATCACATGTTATCAAGTAACTTGATATTCCCTGAGGCTACACAAGATTCATAGCATCTGGCTGTTGCAGACATATATATAACAGTTGTTATTTTTCTGAATGTCAGGTGGAGTTTTTGACTTTTACATTCAAGAGCTGGAGCATTGGTTGTTACTTTCCTGCTGAATCTCAGCAGAAATCACTATTTCTGTGAGACCTCAAAGCAGTTGTTTTATCACTGACTGTCACAGTCATATATTTTCACAGTTAGAGGGACCTTCTCAACCTTTTCTTGAAAGAATGAACTTCAGTAGTTGTGTGTGAGACTGTTGTTGTCAGACAGACATGAAAACTAGGAGAGCTGGTCCCCAGGCTGTGATTCAAACCATCTCAGTTAGGGATTTTCAGTTTTGCCACTGATTCAAGACCTTGCCTCAAGGCAAAAATCAAAGTTTATTTTCTAGGCCTCAGTTTTATTAAGATCCTGTGAAATGCTTAGAGAGATCTTTTGTCTTTGCTCACATTGAGTTTGAGCCTGACAAAACCATCCCCTATGCAGGAAGGGACTTTACTCGTGCCATAGAGATACCACAGGTTTGTTTAAATAAAGAATTGTTCCTTTGTTTGTGGTTGGTTTTGTTGGGATTTTTGGGCCTCATCTGTTTCCTCAGGTGGTAGCTGGTGTCTTCCCCTGTGTCTGAGCACCAGCAGAGGTGGGGCTGATTAGGGCTTCCAAAAGCCTGGCCCACGTGTCCTCATGGTTTTACACTGCCAAGGGTCACAGCCTGACCAACACAAGTACAGACAGGTACGTAACTCAAACAAAAATGCCAGTCCACAGTGACCTGGTGTCTCATTCTTGGCTGACACAGAGCCAAGAGCACCTCCAGACAGGCAATTAAGAGAGGAAGAGAACTTGGGTAGTTTTATCTGTGCCCTCAAACCCTGATGATTCTGTGCCTGCTGTTACATTTTGTTACCCAAAGCCATCTTGGAAAGTGTTACAATAAAGCAGCTGTAATGCCATAGAGTTCATATTTTTATATTACAGGGCTATGATGTGGTTCTACCAGCAGTTCTCTTGGGAACTCTTTGGCTGCTTTCCCAATTTAGCTGTTACATGGATGATTCATTTAAAGAGACACGAACACCCTGTTCTCAGGAGTGCCTGTGGAGATGCTCCCCTGAAGACATGTCCAATGGCTTCAGCAAACTGTGGGTGCATTGGATTTATTACAGAAAATGAAAAGAACACAGGAACAGTGGTGTTTGTTCTGCTGTGAGAACGCTGAGTACACCAGAGCTGCAGAGAAAAGGAAAATCGTAAAGGACGTTTCAAGTGTGTGTCAGATGTATTTGTGGCTGAAATATAATGGCAAAAAAAAAGGTTGAGATAGCTCAGGTTTAACGAAAGGAATAATTCTAAGTGGCCAAATTTCTAAATAATCTTTTCTTTCAAGGATCTTTGGCGGGGGGGTGGGTTGTGGGGTTTTGCTTGAGCTCTTTTTCTCCATATGAAACCACCTGTGTCAGTTATGGCCATTCTCTCCTTCGACATGCAGATATCTAACATCACTGATCTGAAATCTTTGAGAGAGAGTTTTTATTGGGCTTTTTCTTCTTTGGACCACTGTGCTCAAAAAGATGCAGATTCAGGATCTTCAAACCCTCTGCCTGCCCGTCAGTCAAATTTTCTTTATCAGCTGATGAGGAAACCAGCCACATAAATCAGTTCTGCATTTAGGCTAAACCCTGAAACAGTAACATCTGTGATTTATTATTTGCATAGTGGTCAGTCTGAACTGGGGTGATAAACATTCTTCACTACAGATCACAGGCAAAAATCCAGGTGATGACAGAGCTGTCCTCATGTTACATGATTAAAAGCTCTTCACTCACTTGGGAAAGGGAAAAGATAGTTATGTATGAACAGATTGTTACACTCAGGCTTCACACACACAAAAAGAGATCATTACCCCACTACTGACATTTGCAATTGGTGAAAAACACTTTCTAAAACTCTGTATGATCATTTTGTTCCCTCTCAAAGATGTTGCAAACCCATTTTGTCAGATTATGCTCTTAAGAGAGTGCAGACAGGGCAGGACTCTCTCCTGACCAAATGACTACTGCTCAGCAAGATTGTCCCAGGGAGTGTCTGCACAAAGAGCTTATCTGCTCAGTGAGGGCTTCAGCCTGCATCCTCCACTCTCATCTCAGAGGCAATCACAGCATAAGAGGACAAGCAGCTGGTTCTGCATTGTCATCCAAGTAATGTGGCTGGAAGTAGTGCTGTGCCAGTCTTGCACAAAATCCCAAAACAGAATGTTAATAAGTGGAGCAGCAGACTATGGAGATGGCTAGAAAATCAGCATGATGTGGGGAAAAAGAGCTTTTGGTAAGAAAAAGCGTGCTATACACCTTTTCTATTTTTGTTCTTACTCTCTGAAAACTGTAAACGCCTCCCAGAACACGAGTATTTTATTTTCTTGGCCTTGAGATGGTGTGTGCATAAACATAACAACGTTCAAATGCCACAGCATTCCTCAGTGATGTGCTTCCCAGCTTCCTGCTCCACAGGATCCCTGAATATCTGAGGTGGACCCTCATCTACTGAAGTTTGGGCTGATGTTGTCATATTATGACAGCGCCCAGAGGATCCAACAGGAGGCCAGTCACAATGTCCTGAGTGCAGTGTAGGTTCTGGTTTGAGAGTGAAGAAACTGTTCAGCAGGATTTGCCTTCAACAGGATCCATAGGCTAAAAATCAACAGTAAACACACCTCCTGGACTTGTCCAAGTGAGAAAAAAAGCAAGCAAAAAGTGCTTATGTTTAACCATTTCTTCAATGGAGCTTGGGTAGGGAGAGACAAGTCTGTAAAGTGCTAAGTGATACACTTCAGTGGGGGACTGAACTGAGGCAATATAAGAAGCAGTAATTAACTCAGGACATGGAGTCTCCTTCATGCATTAGTTGTTGCCAAGCTTTTCCTCACTGTAGTTTCTTTAGTGTCAAGAAGCTGTTTGAAATCTACTGGCTCTTGTAGGTGTTTGTCGTCAGACATTAGTATAAAAGTGTAAACCCATTACTGTTAAAATCCTGGAAGCACTTGCACTGATCTCTTTTGCAAGGAGACATTGCAAGATGCAGTCTGTTATGTTGGGAAAGCATTAAGGGGTTTTGATTTGTCCCAGTGCCCCCATTCCATACGAAGTGATTGTAAAGTACAGAACATTTGGAATTGAATGAGCGAAGTGTAGAACTCAGAATTGTAGATAATTTATGATTCTGAGAAGGAAATTAAATGGTAGAAGTGACTCATTAATATCAAGTCTTTTTAATGAGAGTTTAATGAAAATGGGCATGTCCTCAATGTAGCATAGAGAGGAAAGCCCTTCAGGCTGTATCTTAATGACTTTCTTAGACTGCATGCCTTTAGAACTTAAGGTTTCAAATAATTCTATGCCATGAACAGGATTTACTCTGTCTTTGACAGCTTCCTAAATGTTTGCGAAGTTGAGGCAAGATCTAAAAAATGCTTCAAGCTTAAACAGAGCATCATCAGCTGTCCTCTGCTGCTTATGTGTTGTGCTATGTTTGTTTCCTCTGTTACATCCCAAGTTTTACATGACTTTACATTGTGATTTTTCTTATTGAGACAAAAAAAAAAAAATTGACAATGACAGAAATGAGGATCCTTTCTGTAGTTCATTTCCTTTGTGCAAAGAGCTTGTCTTTTAATCCTCCCTATTGAACAGGAGTTGACCTGAGTGAATGTAAACCATTTAAGTTGAGGGAAATTTTCTTTTAATCCTTTTCCAGCTCTCAGCTTGACTACTTAAAATGTCCTTATGGTTCTGCTGCAAAATTCTTTATTCTGCCCTAAAGAATTGGTTATTCTCTAACAGACAAATACTTTTAATAAAATAAAGACATTTAAGACATTGTTCTATAGCACTAAGTCATATCGGAAAATCTTAACAATAAATGATATGTCATATTTTTTCCCAGATACACAGATGTTTTTCAGGCTCTATAGCAGGAAAGAAAATAAAAAACTATTTTCCCTTTACAGCTAAAGCAGTAGTCCAATTTGGATCAGGAGAAGAAATTAGTCTAGAATCAAATATCCCTGCAGCCATCTGTCTTGTCAAAGAAAGCACCAATTTCTGCTTTCATGATGACAACAGAACAAGCAATGAGGCTTTTTCCTCCAAACCAAATCCATTTTCAAGTGACACTTAAACTCTGAATTTTTGTGGCATGGTTTTTACAGGTTAAAATACCGAAATTTCTCAGCTGTGAGAACATCAGCTGTTGCTGATTTTGTCACATTCCTTTGTCAGCATCTTTCAGTTTTACCCCCAATCTTTCAGTCCATCTGACACACAGATCATAAGGAACCAGCTTCACTGTGGCAAGTGGGATCTTCTTTTGACAGATGATTTCACATGGCCAACAAGGGCCATCATCCATTAACAAGATAGAAATGTCATTTTCAGAGTTACTTTGCAAAAACCGTTGGGACATGCCAACATTCATCAAATACAATTTACAAAATATTCTCCTTGCAGATTAATGAATTGCTTCATAGCCTGTCAACAATGCTAGCTAACAAAATAACATCAAGTGAGAATTCTGTACAATAAATAAAGCAATTTACAAGCATCAATAGCGTTGCAAAAAATAACAAGCCTGGATTTCTTCTTTTGCATGTCTTGGAGAGCAAGGTGTCCTGCTGCTCCCTGAATCAGTCAACATCTGGGCTCTCCAGAGAGCCCTACACATGAAGTTCAGCAACATCAACTTGCAAACTGCAAGACTTTTCACTATACTGCATCCACTGCTATATTTTCCTCCTGGTTTGTTTGGTGTTTTTTTTTTTTAATATCAAACCTTTGACCACACTATCCAAGGCTATTTTATTCTACATCTTACATTGTTATTTATGATAATCTAAACCAAATCTAAAATGCTGTCACTCTTGATTGATATGTTTGCTGTTTGGCATAGAAATTGATGCAGCTTTTAACATTACTGGAAATGTTTGTTCTGGGTTTCCAATGGGAAAGTTTTATGTCCTTTAGAATGGGATACTTCCTTGTAATATTGATCTGTCAAAACTATCAAAGAGCTTTCAAGTTGTAAACAGATCTGACCTTGAGTGTCTGTAAAGTACATATATGCAACTCTAGCAGAGTCTCTTGAGAGACAGTGAAATCCGTATCCTTAAAAATTCCCAGAATTCAGCATTAAAAAGCCTGAACCACCTGGTCTAACTTTGAAGTTAGCTCTGCTTTGGGCAGGAGGTTGGACTAGTGATCTTTCAAGGTTTCTTCCAGCCTCTATTTTTCCCTGTCATTTTATAATACCTACCCTTCTTCTGCCTCTCAGATCAGTTCATGTTTGTTTCTATCCCCTTTGAACAGTGAGTGTCCTTTAGTCATAACTGTTTTTCCATACTCTCTCTATTTACCCCATATAGCTCTTTTCATGTCCTACTTTAATCAGTGTATTTCCTTCTGGTTTGCCATCCAGTTTCATGGCATTAAGATTCTTAAATTTGTTTATCTTAATTCATTCCATTTCTCTATCACAGTAAGTCCTTCTCTAGACTTTAGTGTTGTCCAGAACTGTTTTCCTCTGTGTTAGCATCTGTTTCCTTAATATCTGGTTTTCTGTATGCTGATATTCTTCTGTTGTTACATTCTTCACTTTTTTCTAAGTTTTGAAGAAAATCCTGGAAGTTTTCCCCTCCAGAGGAAGTGAGTGGGAGCTTATCCTGAATGCCAGTGGAGTCCACCTACCAGCAGTCCTTCCCCTGTGAATATCTTCCACTGATCAGAAGTCTTAAAACTTCAGAACACAAAATATGGAGCTACATGCTGATATTCGTGACCCTTTCATTCCTTTTCTAGAGATCAGGAAAACATCCAGGACCATCCTGTTAGGACTACAGGTTTGTGGTGAATCAGTATTCCTTTCTATTTGCAGGTTATACTTCCTTTTCCGTCATGACAGTTCAATATACTCCTCTGCCATCTATTATTCTTCTGGCTCAGCATTATTGTTCATCTCTCACACCATTGTTTGGGACATTTTTTGCCCTGGTCTCTCTGTTTCTTGATACCAATTTCTTGCTCTTTTCTGTTGTCTCTTTTCACCAAATGAAAATTCAGTTTGTGGCAGCAGCATTTGCTTAAATGCAGAAATTATATTACCAGAAAAAGGAATGGGAAAAATCACCAAAACCCAAGCCCACAATACTAGTGATTTCTGTTTCTTTAACGAAAACATATGCGGTGGTGGTGCACTACACTAAAAACACCACAAAACTTAAACCAATTTGAAAACATTGATCTGTACTCCTGACATAACTGGAGCAGAGTCTCCTCAGGGAAAGCTGTATATATTGATGCTTTTACTGTCTGTGCCCTGCAAAACTCTGGATACTTTTAGTATTTGTAGTTTTCACGGTATGCCCTGACTCCTGTTAGTAAAACAAATCAAACTTATATCCTGTCAAAATGTTGCAAGAAGTAGCCACAAACTGAACCACAATTCCAGCTTTTGGGGTAGTTACAATTTTGGATTGAATTTCACACTGAAAGTTGTGGTCTTATTCTAGGGGGTTGTTCTTTCCTAAACATTCACAGGATTTATTCTCAGCAGTGAAGCCAAAGCAATACATTGCCAGGAAATAGAGTTGTTTATAAGCAGCCAGGCAGGACCATACAAACTAGGATGGCCACAGAGAGTGCTCTGGTGTGATTTCCTAAGAAGGTAAGTGGTATCATAGTTTTAATTCTGATATCATGGGAAAATGCCAGATTGAGTGATGAGTGTTGTGTCTATACAACTCCACAACACAGCCAAAAGCTTGTACTCATCTTCCTCCCCAATGCTGGTCCCATACAATGACCATGACCAGCTAAATAGTCTCCATCTCCCTCCTGCACCAGATAACCCAGCTGCACTTTGATCTTCAATAATGTGACTCCAGAGTTTTTAAATACATAGGATTAACATAAATAGCATCTATAACCATACATTGTGGATATACATGTGATAGATAGCAGCCTTCCAGGACCTAAAGGGGCTGGCTACAAGAGAGCTGGAGAGGGGCTTTTCACAAAGGCCTGTAGTGATAGGAAGAGGGGGAATGCCTTTAAGCTCATGGAGAGTATGTTGAGATTAGATATTAGGAGAAAATTCTTTACTATGAGGGTGTGGGGGCACTGGAATATATTTTCTAGAGAAGCTGTGGATGCCCCAGCCCTGGAATTGTACAAGGACAGGTTGGACGAGGCTTTGAGCAATCTGGTCTAGTAGAAGGTATCCCTGCCCCATTGAGATATTCTTTCATGTCCTTTCCAGCTCCAAAAAATCTAACATTGTGGGTCATTGAGAGAACATCCCCAGTAGAGGCTTTAGGTGGTTATGGGCAGCCTGTTAATTTCTTGAACTCTGTAATAAAAATTCTTAAAAAGACCTTTACCCTTTAGGAACATTCTCAAACATCTTGCGGTATAATGTGTTAATTTAAAAGACTATGGTTTGTGATGAGAGATGTACTGCAAGAAATTCACAGGAAATCATTGAGTTATATTTTTGATCATACTGGAACTTCCCTCAGGAAATACAACGAAAATCCCCTGGCTGCTGCTTAGGGAAACTAGGATAAATGTAAGAGAGGGGCCAAACTGTGGTCATCAAGCCAAATGCAGAAGCTAAATGATTGAATTGCACGAGTCTTAAACTGGATATGGGGCTGTGCTGCCACAGGAATTGCTGGCTAATTTAAGTGACTTTGTGAGGGTGAAATAAAGCAGTAGGTAGTACTGAAGCTGACATCACTGTGCTCTCCAGGGCCAAGCTGCCCATCCAACCTCTGCAGCTGTTGGAACAGTGGGGCAGCAGCGGAGCTGCTACTCTCCAGCTCCCTGATTCTTGGATCTCAGCATTTAGTTCTTCTTGGCTCCAAGCAGCCTGCTTGCTTTTGCCTCTATGAGGTGGTCTGGGAGCCATGTCTCCCCACACATACAGCTCACTATATCCAGCGCTGTGACCTCTCTGAGGCATTTCTCTTTTCTGTGCCGTGTGTGGCATGTAGTGACTGCTGGTGGTTCAGACTAAACAAGCACTTGCAGCCCATCCATTCTCATTTAGGGGTTGACTTTTCTTGTGCAGCTCATCAGAGCAGGCTATCAAACAAGGCTGTGTTTGAGAGAAGCTGGAAGCCCATGTGTGCCTGCCAACCACCTTCCAGCTGGCAGGAGACCTGAGCAATTCCACAGACTAAAACATATGGATTTAGAATATATTTCCTGCTGCTGTGCCTCTGAAAGGGGAAGGAGCTGTTCTGTTATTCCAGTGCTGCGTGCCATTCCAGGGGTGAAGGATGGCATGAATGTCCAGTGGGAATTGTGTGGGGCACTGCAAAGGATTTACATGCTTGTGTAGCCATGTGCCCTCATGCAGGCAACCCAGCTGCAGCAAATTAAAGCCAGACAAACAAGTTGTATCCTAACAGTAACTTATGGTCCTAGCTGATCTCTCAGGCTTTTTACCAACATATGCTATCAATTTCTAAAGTCCCAAAAGTACAAGATCTATGATATCTGGGCTAAAGGGCTTGTTCACATTCCTTTCCTTCCCTCAGATTCATGCCTCTCAAAGACAATGCCAAGCACTGCTAGGCCAGGAGATGAATTTCAAGTGGAACCTAGGAACTTGGTGAAATGCCTCTATCAGCATTTGCAATCTCAGGTTTCCCATCTCAGTTTCCCATCATGCTTCCAAAAGCAGCTTAATGAAATGCAGAAGCTTTTCTTCCTGTGTTTGAAATGCTCCGTATTTTGAACTGTCAAAGAATTAGGATGCTGCACCAACCAACACCTTCAGTCAGAAGCAAAAACTAGAACACTGTCAAGTTAATGGCTGTGACAAGCATACCACTGCAGCAGGATGAAGGTCAATTTATTTGCCCTAGGTTTTTATTTTCTCTTTTGGAAAAATCACATTTTGACCAAGAAGGGAAGGCCTTCCCATATCTCAGCTTTCCTTCCACTGTCTTACACAACTCACTAGCTTTTTTCCCATGCTTTGGATACGTTCATAGTATTTAGAAAAAATGTACTAAGTGCCATCACCACAAATTTCTTTCTCTTCTCTTCCCTTCTCTCTAAAGGTCTCAGCACTCAGAATAAACAGGATTTAATGCTATAAGCCTCAGAAAATAGCTTTTTCTGCATAAACTCCGCTTTTGGGACACTTGCAAATAAAAATGCAAACTCCTTGAGTTTCAGGTCACCAACAGAGGCCAAATAGAGAATGATTCACCTCTTTAATTCTTTAAATCTAGAATATATTTTTGGAGAACTCTTTAAACACAAGTTACAGAAGACCCTGGATGCTGTTCCTATCGAAAACAAGTGAGGTGGTGGAAGGCTTCCTTCTGGCCTTTAAAATCTGCTTATCTGCAAGAATCATTGAACATCTTTATAGCTCACTGTCAGCGAGCTATAATGGACCTTTCGGCTATCGTTTCTGTGAATTTTCCATGTGCCCAGGTCTTATGATGTAGGGTTACTAAACAAGCTGTTTTCTTGGATAAATCAATACTTTGAGAGTGTCTTCCTAACTTCCCTAACAGATGGTTTTGTCAATGTTTTTTTTCATCCCTTCGCCCCAGCTGCAGTCTATATACAACATTTTGTTGGAATGCTTTTCCTTTAATGAATACAAAAAATATCCTTCTAATATAAACATGATGGGATTCCTGTGATAATATAAGCAAAAACAGTAGGCACCATTGGTGTTTTGAATTGCATGAAATCTAACCCACTCAGTTTGGAATGGTGTGAAAATATAGGTGGACTTTTGTTTTTTCAACAGAGCACATTGTGCATGAGAGCTGCCATGAATTAGAAAAAAATATGTACTTAAACTTCAGTAAACATCACAAAGTTCCCACTAAGTTTCCTCTTAGGAGCTGCTTTGTAATACTAGGGCATCCATCCTACCATGAAGTTCAAACCCCACTCCTGTAATTGTGTGAGTCTATCTTCATTTGTGAAAACATCTTCACTTATGAAAACCACTGCTGCAGAAAGCTCTGAAATGCTGTTGTAAAATTCACATACTCAGCTGAAACCACAGAACATTTTTTTCTTCTGTTTAGTGGGAAGCCATGCCTTAGGATGGTTTTTCATATTGTCATACAGGCAGAACCCTTTCTATTTCAATCAGACGGCAATATCCTTAGAGTGTTCTTTTTCATTTGAGTGCAACACTGTGTGTTTAAGGAAGTATCAGCCATACCCACAGCCTGCAGAAAGAAACAACAAAGATGGGTTTATTATTATTTCTGTCACAATAGGGCACAACTGTGATGCTGGTACTCCAATATTGTAGATGCCGGACAAATGCTGACAAACCTTGAAAAAAGAGAATTTTTAATGACCAATACCAGCAGTGTGGGAGGTGATGACAGAAACAGAGAAATGGTTAAAAGGAAGCTAAAGAAAAGCTTTTAAAATAGTGCAAGACATAAAATACAATCAGGACCTCATAGTGGTGTGGAGTGCTGAACTCTCACTGAAATCTGCATTTTTTTTTATACAGGTGGACTGTATTAATGTCATAGGAAGGTCTGTGGTGGGTCAGATGTCTACTGGGCACATGATAGAAATATTAAGGTAAAAACTATAGCCTCAGTGAAGAATGAAATTTGATAAAGTACACATTTCAGGAAATTGTTTTACTTCATAATATTGCTTAAGCAGAAAACCAAGTTAAATTTATTGCATTCTGTGGGTAATGACTCATCCTCTTCTGAAAGAATGCAAGCAGACTTGTAATGCTCTGAAACATGACACTGAAAATATCCCATTACCATCCATAGCTTGTCATACTGAAGTATTTCTTGAGAGGTTTTCAAAACCAGGACTTACATATTCCAGTTCAGTTCATCAAATAAGCTGGCCCTGACTACTTTCCAAACAGCTGCATTGAGATCTTTAGAATTAATTCTTAAATCCTTAAGCAACCAAAATTCCTGCTAATTGGGTTTTAATTGTTGTCTGTGCAATGTATTTAACCTGATGCTTTTGCTTGTCTATAGAAAAACAGCATAGGGATGGAGCATATTAATTTAGATGTACAGCTGTAGAAGCAAAACATCCATGCTTCCTGTAGTGGTAAATGCCTGTATTGCAGAATTTGTACCCAAAACCATTTTGATGTAGTGATGTGCTTTTTGTTTCTCTACCTCATTCTGACCATATTTTCCCAGTAACTCTGGAATTATGTAGTTGTCTATGGGGTTTGAAGAAATAGAGTTTTCTCAAAATTACAGAATTCCTGCTGGATTTGTGGAAAGAACAGAAGGCGAGAAAAGAAAGGTTTCAAGTCCACCAAGGTGGTCATTTGGGACACAAATCAATAAAAAGCCAGACACTCTTAATTCTACTGCTCATGGTGTTCTTTTAAACTGTGACAGACACAGGTTTCTTAAGGCCTTGTCTTATGAAAACCTTTCCCATTCTGGCTTTTGTCAAAGAAATGCCCAGCTAATGAAAACTAAAACATTTTGCTGAAGCCTTCATAGCCCATCTCTCTAAATGTTAGATGATCCATGGCATTTTCTCTTATCCAGGTTGGTACACTTCTGCTGAGAAAGCTTGGATAGTTAAAATCCAGGTCTGTTCTGTTATATGGATTGCTTGGTGTCTGAGCAGTTCAGGTCCTTTGATATCTCTTCTCTGAGCTAGGATCATGAGGAAGAAGAAGCCTAAAAGCCTGAACCTAAAAGGAATCAGATGACCTGGACATTTTGGGCCTGGGTTTAAGAAATAATTCTGATCAGGATGCTGGAAAACAAGATGTTTGGATTATGCTTATTTAAAAGACTGACAATTGATTGGTATTTCAAAGGATCAGAATTTTTTTTGTTTACATTCCAGCATTATTTTTCCCTTCAAAATATTCACCACCATTGCTCTACAGGGGTTATAATAAACCAGATCTTTCAGGGAAGTATAAAATATTATTTTTTGATTACTGCTGGGAAAAGTCTAAATGTGTCCTTAAACTAGATTCTATTTGCACAAAAACATTAATTCCTTCTCATGGTGTTTTGCAAACAGGAAGTACAGGGCCTGTTTATGGTTTTGTTGTGTATTTTAAAGTCATTATTGCCATTATAGAAGAAGCCAAAGACCTGATAAGGACCTCTTTATGCTACCATGTTTGGTCAAATGATAGTTCTATGTATACTACATGTGAACATTACAAACTTATTTTTAGATGACCAGTGAGACCTATGTAGTTTAAAATTAGCCAAGCATCAGGACTATACTGTAATTTTAAAGGACAAAGCACAGCTGCTGCATGAGTAAACACAAACCAGAAAAAAAAATTATAAATATGTCATCAAGGTCATAAAAACAAATGTGCTGGATAAGAAACATTATTCTGATTTAAGTATGGATGTCAACAAGTTCACTGCCTGCTCTGTATTCAGATTGGTACTGGTAGGAAAAGAAAGAGATTTGGCAGCAATGTTAGCTGGTTGCAGTTTTGTTTGGCAGAGTGAGAGCAGGAAACCAGGAATACAGAAAGGAACAGTGGCAAGGACAGGTCCAGAACAGAGCCAGACACTTGTAGGAGAGTTGTGCAGTGTTGGAAGGTCTAGCAGAGGAGACTGGCCTGGTTCTGTGTCTCTGATGAATGCACAGCTGGTAACATATCATAGAACTATAGAATAAATTAGGCTGGAAAAACACTTACGATGGAGTCCAACCTATGACCAAACATCGATCAGACCATGGCACCGAGTGCCATATCCAGTCTTTCCTTAAATACTCCCAAGCATGACGACTCCACTGCCTCCTTAGGCAGCCCATCCAATGTCTAGTTATCCTCTCTGAAGAATTTCTTCCTTATGTCCAACCTATACCTTCCTTGACTTAAGACTGTGTCCTTTCCTCCTGTCACTGGCTGTCCAGGAGAAGAGCCTGATCCCCACCTTGCTACAACTTTCTTCCAGAGTTTCAGAGAGCAGTAACATCACCCCTGAGCCTCCTTTTCTTCAGGCTAACAAACCCCAGCTTCCTCAGTTGCTCCTCACAGCACTTTTGCTCCAGACTTTTCACCAGCTTCTTTGCCCTGTCTGGTTTTGCTCCAGCACCTTGATGTCCTTCTTAAATTTAGGGCCCCAGAACTGGACCCAGGATTTGAGACATCACCTGAGTCACAGAGTCACAAAGTAGTAAACAAGAAATTACGTGAGTTTTAATTATCTCTTCTGGGATATGGAAAGAGCAAAAAGAAATAGGCTTTTTTGAAGACATTCCACAAGAGGTCATTTCATTCTTGTTCTTTCTGAAATGAAAGGGTTGTTAGTTGTGAGATAATTTGTTTCTTGTTGGAAATTACTTCTTGAATTTCAGCTCTAAGATTAGTGAAGTTATTGGAGGGGAAAGGGGGGCACATGCAGAGGCACAACTCTAGAGTAATTCAGTTTGGAGCTTTTTAGAGGAACAAATGAAATCTTGCTGAAACATTCATCAGAAACTTAGCCAAGCTACTAAAAGGAATGAAACAGGTGATAATCTGAAAAGCAGTATAGGAAAAATGTCAAAAGTAATAGGATGCTGAGTAGAATTGAGAAAAACAGGACTGTTTTTCTGACACTAAGTTATCACTCTCAAAGGTATTTCCATTATAAACCTACATCCAGCCAAAGGAAATCCATCCCAAAGCAGACCATAAACTGCCAGAAGAATGCTGATGCTCAAAAAAAGGACTTATTTTCTCAGAAACACTGGATGCTGAGGTATTTCTATCCACATTTTTCCTTGTATTAAAACCATGAGTACTGTTTTTTAGGTTGTGAGAAGGAATGAAGTACTCTTTAAAAAAATAAGTAAACCATTTTTCACTTCCAAACTGCAGATTCTCATGTAGCCCATGAAGTTGGCATTGAACAAGTCTCTTCTGACTGATGACCACTCATAGCCAAGTTCATTGTGCTTCTCAGCTACAGAAATTACCTGTGAGATCTACAGACAGTTTTAGTGAGTGAATCTAAGCCAAACCAAATTGGAGGAAGGAAACCACAGGCAGGCTTGAATTCTTTGGAAATGGCTTAGACAGAGGAGAAAAGCTCATATGTACAGCATAAGAGAGAGTGTGTTGCTCTTCAGGTCTAACAGGGTGGGTTTTTTTCATAGACTCTAATTCATCATTGCTATGAAAGAGCTTTTAATACTAAGTGATTCTTTTGGTGTTGCCTGAGTGTCTCAGTGTCTTTTATCTGTCTCTTGGGAATAATATATTTTTAATAAACATACTTTCCTGGAAGCAACATCAGTAGTTGCACTTGTAATGCAAAGCAAATACCAGCTTTAATTAAGAGCCCAATTCCTCCATGTCTTTATTTGACAGTCCACAGTAGTGGTTGCACTTGCAGTTGTCATGTTCATTACTAATCTGCAAAATGAGCACTCACAAGATAAATGAGAGTAAAATACTCATAGGGTACATGTAATTAGCACATGACTTATTATAAATTGTGATGATCTACTTGATAATTAATCTGACTTGCATTTGATGTTTGGAGGCAGTATGGATAGAAGATACTTCAATAAGTAAGAATAAATTCCTCTGGGGCATGGGAAAACACAGTGAGAAGTGGGGAAGAAAAAATTCATAGGTCTAAAAGAAATGTTATTTCATAGTTGCAAACTAAGTCCCTAGCGAAGGCTAGATTTTTTTCTAAGGGCTGGAATTCTTTATCTCGGGTTTACACAAAAAGGACAGTAATGAGCATCTTGGCTCATTAAGGATCCAAAAGATGTGGAAAAGAACAGTTCTGGTGGATTGATTTGCCTTCAGAAGAAAATGGTTGCACAGGGACAGGTGATATTTGCTATGAGAAGGAATGAAAGTGCCATGCCACAGTAAGGGTTTGGGTCTTGTTTCCAAGGCCCACAGTAGGAACAGGACCTAGACCCAGGTGTGTGTGGATTTAGTCATGCTATAGAAAGGGATCTTGGAGCAGTGGGAGGCCTGGGATCACCTGTTTGTACACAGGCAAAGGAAAGTATTGAGAGCAAAGCTCATTATTAACATACCTCCTTGGCCCTAAGCCCAAACTTTTATGATAGCCCTGAGCTTCTCCCAAGAAGAGAGAAAGTCTCCTGTTTTTAATTTCCAAATTCCTACCATGTGTCACTAGCAAATATCCAAACCTTATCCAATATGCAGTAAAGCTCTCAGCATCTCTGTTTTGTGATTATTCATCAGTTATTCCCATTCCATTTACTCTGTACAATATATTTTTAACATGTAGTTTGCAGTGCAATGCTGAGACAGGAGAAACCAGCCTACATTTTTCTTTTTCCTCAGGGAATAGATTAACATTTCTCTCTGTTAGGGCTTATTTCCTGTAATTGGTGTGTAAACGTGTGGCCAATAATGAAGGGCTTATCTCAGGCTCCCTTGAAGAAAAGTAGACTTCTACTGATCTATTTCTCTCCTTTTACAGTCACGGAGACAAAATGTCATCTTCTTCAATATTTCACTGGTAAATTTGCAGTCTGCCTCAGTTTGTTACTTTTCAGTGTGCTAACAACACACCATAATTTCCACTGAAGCTGCACAGAAAAATGGATGCAAGAGGTTGCACATTGTTGCACTAATGAAGCTTTTACATCTTGGGGGAGGAAAATGGTCAAATTTGATTAGAATTCTATTAGCTGCTATTGCCACATCAAACTGTTGAGCACTTCAGACATATTCAGAGCACATTAATTTGCCAAAGCTTGGTACAGCCACACTGCTGAAAAATTGTTAATGCTTTGTCTGCACCTCATGTGGTGTAAGTCAGGGTGAGAGAACACCTCTGCTTACTTGAAAATTTTTGTTTTACCTCTTTGTAAAGCAGCAGGGAGGACCTTCTGGCTTGATGTCAGACTTGAGGTCATGCCTCTGACTGCTGCAAAAGCACCTGATGGATCTGTTGGTCAGCCAATAGATGAATTCAAGAAAGCATAAATGAGCTCACTCAACAAAATATTACTCTGCCTCTTGTCACAGTTGTGCATGTGTTTAATGTACTCATACTGGAGAGATTTCTCTTTAGTACTGCTGGGGAAAAGCAACTTTTCAGGGCAGCAGAGGCTTGGCACTGAGTACAGTATTTAAATCATTATGCTCCAGGCCTGAGAGGACAATAGTTTACCACACGGGCTGGTAACCTGACACTTAATGGTAGAAGTATAGATTTATTTTTCTTTAGGTTTACACCAATTAATTCACTCCACAAGGAAAAATCCATTAGAACTGTTGGCATTAGTGAAGATCACAAAAAAATGAGCGGTAGATTTGGCTTTTTACCAATTAGTTAACAATTCTTTTCTTTAAAATTTATTACGTATACTCCACCTTCGGTTGCAACTGGACATTTCAGTGTTTTGCCTTATTGCTTTCCTTATTACTTTCCCCAAGCAGTAAAAAAAAGAGCAGAATGCATGGTTGAGAGAGAATTGCTGTTCCTTGGAACCATTTGTAATTTCAAACTTTAAAAATCCTGGCTTATGGTGCAAGTTAGTAGTTCTGATATTTGAAATAGTACAAAGGCTTTGCAAATATACAGAGCAACAGAAGGGTTAGAAAACCTGAAGGGGGAGAAGATGAGCAACAGAAAAATCACAGAAAAAGTAATTTATTCAATTTCATCATCTAAAATAATTTTCTTTTTAGTATTTTAAACAAAGTGAGTGTTTCTTCCATCTCTTCCATCCTGACCCATTCTGTAATTTGGAGTGGAGGAAAGTGAAAAAAAAAACACATAAGTGTTACAAAGAGTCTGACTGCCTCCCAGTAAGTGCCATGCCATGTTACCAGCTCCCACAAACTGGTGCTTTTCCATGGATCTGGGTCACACTTTTTCACACCAGTGGAGTAATTGGCACAGTAATCACTTGTATCCTCTCTTCTGCTGAGTCCACTTTTGTTTTTTTAAAGCTGGTTATAGATTATGGATTGAGCTCAACATTACTTCTCAGTGTTAATAACTTCCTTTGTTACAAGCTGATAATCCAGAAACAATTCTACTACCAGCATCAAATATTGTATTGAAGAAATTGTCCTTCTGTTCCTCTGGGATAACTGATGGGGCTGTGTCCTCACACATTTCTCTTTACAGCTGTAAGGGACATGAAAAGCCATGTTTGATAAAGAGCTTTATTGGATACTCCATAGCAGTTCATCTTGGTAGCTGAAAATGCCAGGGCACTGTATAAATCATTTTATGGTACCAGTTTCTTTATCCTTCAAAGGGTACTCACATCAAATTCTGTCTTGGTTTGTGTCTAGCACTGCAGAAAACACTTCTCCCCAGGTGATATGAGAACAGATCAGGGCAATGGCAATGCCGCACATGCAGCAAAACAACATTAATTCATTGTAGCACACACAGGGCACGAGCCTGAGCAGTGAGACGTGCTGCCTCAGGGAAAGCTTTGTAAGAACAGAAGGCTCGTGGTTCAGCAGTCAAAGTAGGACAGGAGTGAAACTTTGGGATAGACAGCGAGTGGATGGTATTTCTCCATATGCTCCTCTCCTGCATCTGATCTGCTCTAGATCCTCCCACCCTGTTACACGGGCCATGGCCAACCCATGAGACTTCTCTGGGGGCTCAACTCCTCATACAGCAAACTAGAAACCATCTGCTACAAATCTGCTCTTAATACTATCAATTATTATTACTAGTTACCATAAGGTTAAGGCAATATTGTATTAATGATGAGGTAACAAAAAAGGGAAAACATTTTGCAAGAGTCCTTCCTCTGGTATTCAACCTGCATTCATTCACAGTTGCCTCTGTGCAGTTGCTCTAAAATTTTTCTGAAATTTATTCTCTGAATTTTGTTAAGTTAGGCAGATTCCCTCCTTACTAAAGTGTCCCCTTGTTAGGAATCTTTCAGGAGAAGATTTAAATTCTGAGTCAGAAATTGAATCATAGGAAAATATTTTTCTCATTCTTTGCATGTGATCATCACGTTCATCAGCTTCATATTGTCACATAGAAAGTCATCATGTCTCATCTGTATTTACTCATTTTCACTAGGCTTATAAATATGATATTTTTAATCCATAATTTTAGATGCCTACACTCTCTGGCAAAAGTACCTCAATTTCTCATGATTCCCAAATCATGTTTGGATATCTCAATACAGCAGGTAACTGCAAAACCAAACACCTTTATTTCCTGTGCAAGAATATGTAAAATCCTTTGCCTTCCCTACACTTAAATTCTTAGCATGGAAATTGGCACCAGGAAATCCCTTTTCTTTCTAGTGATAGGGAAGCTAGCTCACTTCAAAAAAGCTCCTGTAGTATATTCTATGACCTGTCAGATTCTCTTCATTACAACACTTCTCACTTGAGAAAAAAATTGTGTTTGTTCATTTCAAGTGGCAAAGCAGATCATGTCTAGTGGCTGTGGAAAACAGTCATGATGGGCTAGGACAGTGTGTGAGGACTGTGTTCTGTCTTTCAGAACAAATGTTCTCTCTCCATTCCTGTCCTGCCCCTCAGCCAGCCCATTCACCTCTGTGCTATCAATGGTTGCTCAAGCCAGAGCCTCTCATTTACTGCAGCAAATGAGCCAAAAAAACTAACATGTCATAAACCCAAAGCCAAGCAAAAACCATGCAGCTGAATTTTCCACCAGAGTACATCTGCATGGCCAGGGTAAACCCTCTGTTCAGTTTTAATTAGGATCAACTGAGGACATGACCAGCTTGTTCTAGCTTGTAACACCAAATTTGTATTGTGGAATTTCCATGGATTTAATTCATGCATGTTGACAGTTTAGAAGATTTGGCCATAAAGTATGTTGAAATTGGGATCTCTTTACAATGACACCCTCTTTTCTATCTATGAATATCAAATGGGAGCCCTTGTGTCTCCTGTTTTGATGTATCCTGGAGACAAATCTAAGGATCATTTCCAGGCCTGGGACAATCCACTCTTCGGCCAGGACCAGATTTAAGTTAACTGAGGGGAAGAAGGGAAAGAAGAGAGTACCTGTCTTGATAATTAACTTTCTTGCTTTGGGTAAGCAGGGAAATATAGTTTTTTAGATAAGGGCAGATCTAACCACCATACCCTTGGCCAAAGTGTTGTCCCGGCGATTTGGAAATAGTGTCCCAAGACATTCATCACCCTCTGCTTGCATCTCTGCCTGGGGGCAAGAGAAGCACAGCACCAGACATCACAGCTGGACAAAGGACTCCACAGCCTCCTTCTGCCTATTTATAATCAAACTCTAATTGATACAGCCAGGAGATTCTTGGACTGAATATGATAAAGATTGTAATACTTACCCAGAGCAGGGTGAAATAATTACCTTCAAAGACTTCCTCCTCTGTTTAAGGTTGCAGAATCATGATCCTGTCCTTCTTCCTATGATTCAGATACTGAAAGTTTTTTCCATCCAGCAGCTACATTGTCAGCATTTCCAAATATGCTGGCAATTTCTTCCCAAGACTTTGCTATAGCTGTTTTTTGCCTTCATGCCAGTTACTATATGCAATCAAGCTGCATTGAGAATAAAAGGTATTTTTAAAGATGGGGAACCTAAAAATCTATTGAAAGTCTCTACTAATCTCCTCCACACTTGTGCTACAGCTGTGCAATAATTTTCTGGACCCATGCTTGGGAAAGCATTTTGTGTAATAATTTCCTGGACAATGCTTGTGGAAGCATTTTGTGGCCATATTATGCAGTCCAGTAGTTACAAGTTTTGAGTTGTCATTTACTTGTAAATGACAGATTATTTTCTCAGGCCTAAGTGATTCCATTAACACCATTACACTTTTGATGTTTCTGAAGTAAGGCTGTCACAGCATCTGCTCATCCCACAAAAAGAAAAAAAACACTGTATGCTTTTCCCTCCTTTTTCACTGATGTAATTGTTTTAAGTCCATTGATTTTTTTTTTTCTAATACCCTGGAGGGAGAATTGTGTAGAGGAGGAATGAGATTATGAGAACTGTAGAAGGTCCAGCATCTCACCAGAGTCACTCCAGTCAGCATCCCGCAGATGAGTCTGGTAGCAGAAAGGGCAGGAGCAGAAAGGATATCCATAGGGATCCCTTTCCTCTCTTAAACTGTTTCAGCTTCTGACAGAGACTTGGAGATGTTGTTTTGGAAGATGCATTCATCTGGTTGGGTTTGCTAGCTGTAGTTAGACTGTTCTTTCTCTGAGCCTGTTCAATCCCCTTTTGAAGCAGTCTCTCCATCATGGTGCTGATGGTTTGCTTTTTCCATAAACTCTCACTCATTAGCGTTGAATTCAGCTTCTTTCTCAGACCATTTAGAAACACGTTGACAAGCACAGATGTAGCACGACTCCCCTGATGGCCTCTCCATGAGAAAGCAGCCCATTTATTCCTTCATTTGGTCTCTTATCTTTTGACAGTTAATTCAGGAGAGGACATCCACATTCATTCCATGACAGCTTAGTTACTGTAGAAGCCCTTGGAGATGTCTCATCAAAAAGTTTTCTTAACTGAACTGCACTATTTCACCCGGGTCACAGTTAAAGCTGTACTCATTTACTCCTCTGTGAAACTTAATTTCCCTCAGAGAAAGCTGTTTTAATCCTTTCTCATGTACCTAATTTACCCATGTCTCTATAATTCTATTATTTTTGTAAAACTTCATGCAATTTTCCTGCTACAAACTGTGAATGCCCATTTGTAGCTTTCCTAGGGCAAAGGCACAGTCCTGGACTATTTTTTAGTGACTTAAAAGATACTTTTTACTGTATCTTGGTTTTTTTAAATAAATTGTCTGAGAAAATAACATGCAGAAATTATAAGTTTGGATTTTTTTTAACATTAAAATATCTAATTCAGTAATGGGAAAGAAGTGGCACACTTGCCACACTTGGAGAATGGACATAGGGTACAATTTAGAAAATTTACTGTATTGATATCTTTTGGTATGACTAACAGTGAGAACCCTACCTCTCCAGTATTCAGTTTCATCAATATTTACTGAAGGGAAAGTCAAAGAGCTTAGAGAAGGGAAATAAGGAAGAGAAGGAAATATCAGCTCTTTGGGTTTTTCTCCTTAAGAACTTCACTCCTAGCATATCTTCTGTTCCTATACAGGAAATTCCCAAAGCTTTATAGAATGGGGGTGGCTACTAGAAACAGGAAAGACATATTGAGGGTTGTAGAAAGTGAAATAGAATGTTGTGATGTCCTTGAAATATCAAATATCCCAAACTTTGGAAACTGGTCAGAAGCCATCTCTAATGGGAAAGCCAACAGAAACTTGATTCCTTTTTCTTAATTCTGTGCTCTGAGCAAGTGGACAAGGAGAGCAAGAGGAGTCCCAGGAGGGTCCCACACTAACACTGAGGCACGGGGAGATCCACACTCCTGAGCCTTGCACACACTGATGGTTTGCAGGGTCACTGCTCTCCAGGCATGGGGTGGCTCCAAGGCAAACACTTCATTTTCATAATTTGTCTTGTAAACTATAAAAGAGCAAAACAGGTTTAGGTGAGGGCAATTCAAACTTCAATATTGTTCTGCTTCAGAACTGCTTTTATTCTTTTTTGTCCCTCTCATTCTCCTCTCTCCAACTGCTGCTGGTTTTTTCCCTCAGCCACAGCCTGAGTATCTCATTTTGACCATTCCCTGAAGCTAAAATGCAAGCCCTGCTATCCTGGTCCTGTTCAACTCCCTCCCTGACTTTTTTTCCCCTCCAACCTATACAAATAATTGATGTTCCATCTATGTATTCCTTCAAGTCAGTCTCAGTGCCCTGCAATCTCTCCGCTCATAAATGCCACAAAGGGCTCCTCTTCATTTACTGTCTTTTTGCTGCTTTTAACCCTCAAGGACTCTCTGGTCTCTTCTTCCCTCTTACCCACTGTTGTAATTATATTTTTCTAGCCTATCAATTATGCCACTTTCAATTGTTAGTTTGCTATGCTAACAAACACCAACTGCTTCTTCCCAGTGTCCTTTATAAAACCACTCTGAAGAGACACACAGCAATCCCTGAAAACTGCATAAATCATAAAGTAGGAAGCTTGGAATAGTCAATAATAGTTGGAGTTTAAAAATACTCATTGAATTATTCATTATAATGATAGAGTCAGGGGGAATGTGGGTGGCAAAAGACAAAGAGTTGAGAATAAAGACAGAGACTGATTTAACAGGGTGTGAATGAGGTAACGAATGTCAGATTTGACCTCCTTTCCCTAGTAGTCATGCTGTCAGATAACAGTTCTCTGTAATCCACATAACTCTGGTCTGTGCTCTGTTCATTCCTGTCTCCATATTTCCTGCAGTTCACTCAGGATGCAGACCTTGGTGATCCATGCACAAAAAACCAAGTTTGGAGCTATCAGGAAAACATTTCCTGTGGTTGGAAGCTGTAGTTTGAAAATTCTTTGTACAAACATATGTTGCTTAGGTTGTGTCATGATGGCCAAAATCCCCCTAAACTCTATTCTGTCAGCTTAATTTCTGACCAGCTGAAAGTACCATGGAGAAGAGAGAAACATAAAGACTTGCAAGAGGTTTTCATCTACAGTTGTAACCATGAGAAAGGAAATCAGGATGGAGACTGGGCCAAGAGTTGTTATGTCTAATGGGGTCTGGGTCAAGCCTTCAGATGTTCACTGTGGTTACAGTGGTTCCTTTCCTTAGAGCTTAAATTGTTAAGACATTGAATCACGCTGATCATCATTTAGGACTCCATTCAGTCTTGAGGGACTTGGACCTTCAGAGACTTTAAACACAGGCAGCACAACTCCCAACAGATTGCCACACAAAAAGAACATTCTTTCAAATCTGCAAGGACTTTCTTCCTTAGAGTAGGCAACAGTGATAAAATCAATATTAATTTTGCATTGCTCAATTCCATTCTCAGGAGAAATGCCCCAGTGCATTCCAGCGTGAAGCCATTTTCATTTTATCATGTTTTAATATCTGTCAGAAAGTTGTAAAAAAAAAAGAAGCCCTAAATTTCTTTTCTAGTTAGGAAAAGAGAGTTAATAACTCACAGAAACTTAACAGAGACTATTCCAACTAGCATATTAAATGAAATAAGATGAGGCATTCTAACTATCTCAATATCATCCTGGATTTACTGGTTTCTAAGAGAAGATGTTTAAACAATTCCTAAAAATAGTGGAACATTGCTGAATCTGTGTATAGAAATTTCAAATAATTGCACCACGATAAGATGAGATCGACCTTGCCCCTCTTCTCCCTCCGAGTTCTGCAAATAGACACTTGGCTACATGGGCCAGACAGCAGCACTGCTCTCAAGCCATTTGACCAGTGCAGAGCAGCTCTGGTTTGACTCTTCCCCTCCTCCCCAGGGCTGCTCAGTGAGAGGAGCATCTGCCCCGATTCTCTCCTGGCTGCTGACAAACACACCCTGGAGCGGTGCAGCATCTGCTCTACACTCCTCCACTGAGGAAACGGGGCTGACTCAGCAGCAAACTTTATTATTAGGATTATTATGGCTGGGAGTTACCCAGGCTGGCAAAGCCCTAGTAAAATAACACACAGCTGTGCTGCTTTTGTATATCTGGTATCAAATGAAAATGGGTTGGTTTACCCCTTTTAATTGAATGCCAACCTTCCACAGTAGATATTGCAAACACCTGTATTAATGATTTTCTCTTCTGTAAACTGACAACAGAACTTTGAGGGATTCTGGACAGGCCAGAGATGAATACAGTCCAAGCCTGGAAGTAAAACGGGTTTTTCAAGGTGATTTTCAAAGATCACTGGCTCTATTTCACTCCCACACCCTGCCATACCACAATGAAGTTACTGAAGACACTCAGAGCCAAGAAAGAGACATTATTTTATTTAAAGAAAAAAGTATCTATAGTTGTCCTCTTGCAACATTATCCCTAGTCTCGGGTACAGCTGCTAATAATAAACTCTGCAAAGCAAGCATCAGGGTTTGAAAGAGAAATTAAAAGAAAGGGAATGAAAGAAATGGAGCCTTCAATGGTTACTTGCTCCCTGAGTGATTTGCATTTGTTTTCAGCGCAGGGAACAGTCAGTAAAATCCAGTAAAGTCACCAAATACATTGTAACCCCTGTGTCTAGTTTCCATGGAGAATATTAAAGTTTAGCTTTGGGGCTTTTTCAGCTTCCTAGTACTAGATGTTTTCATCACTGTCTTCTCTTTTTGAGGCTGAATTTTTTTTTTTTTTTTTTTCTAGATGACCTTTAATTTCTAAGCAATTCCCTGAATAACAGTCATAATTATTGCAAAACCCTGGTTCCTCATTTGACAGGTAGTACAAAACAAAGCTGGACACGTGCAGATCAGCACATTCACCAGCACACTGAACACTGTTGAAACTTTAATCTCAGCAACTCTCAAAAGCTTTGGTTAATATACAGTTGCTATGTGACCACAGTTTTTCAGACTCCCTGCAGCAAATCCACAGACTATAGACAAGGAAACACACATCTGTTAAACAAAATGCAGCCACCTACTTTCACAGCTAAAGCATGCCTGCAAATGTCCAATTTCTTTTAAAGGGATTTTAGAAGAGGTGGAAACATGTATTTTAAGATAAAAATCTAGTTTGGCTGAAAGGGAATAAAAAAAATTTCCCTTGGGCAAGGTATTCTGTAATGTGTCAGCATCTGGCAAGTTTGCATGGTTATGGTCCAGTTCTGGATGCTTTGGGGAGAAAGATTGATCCTGCTGCTCTGGCTGCTCTAACCTCAGGGTAGGGAGGAAGGGAAGGAATTATTGACAACAGTGGGGGAGAAAAGAAACCCTTCAGCTCTTGCTGCTGGGCACCTTGAAGAGAGTAGAATGAGAAGGATTCTCTGTCCCTTGTGCTCTCCAGGAGCAGCCTCCTGACACTCTCCAGATCACTGCAGACTTTTCACATGTGAAAGTGGGGCAGCCTTTTTTACCTCCCCATCTGTCAAAGTCTGTTGTGGAAGCTGAAACAGAAAGCTTTTCCCTTTCAGGCTCCACGGAGGAATCCCCAGGGAGTCTGCCACATCCTCCCTGCCTCAGCCCTGGGCCCTGTGGAGGCACTCAGAAGGGGCTTCCACAGTCCAAGGACACTGCCATGGTGTCTCCTCCCTCACAGATAACCACAGTCTTACTTAAAGTGATAATACTCATGTTTCTAATCCCCAAGGCTCCTAGCATCCAGAGGAACACTCTTTGTGGGAAAGGCTCTGACATCAGTAGGGTAAAACCTACTGTCCCAGCTGTGCCAGAGACTTCTGTGCCAATCTCTGCTGGGTGCCAGGGAACACCACAGCCAAGAGCACCTACACTTCAGAGGTATTTGATCCAGGCAGGCAAAACACACTTAACGAGAGGGAGGGGAAACCAGAATGCAAACACTGTCATTCTGTCTCCTCTCACTCTTCCTCTATTCTAGCCTGATCATCTTTCAGGATGTTGCATTATAGAAGCAAAATACCTGGAAGCTCAGCATGAAACACATCTCCTTTCTGGTGTACGTGATCACTAGCAGAGCCCCAGAGCTTGTTGCTGAAATCAACATTTTCTCTCATAGACCTCCTGGACTGTTTTACACACTTTTTTTTTTCCTAAAGAACCATACCCCCATGTTTAGGTTTTAATTGTCCCCTACAAGAACACCAAACCTGGTCCTTCTTCTCTCAGGTTTCCTTTCTGCTCCAAACTTGGTCCTTCTTCTCTCAGGTTTTTACCACTCTTTCAAATATGTTCCACTGAGCACTGTGAAGAATAATGGACTAGTCTTAGTCTTCATCTAGAGATTAACAAAAAAAAAACCAACAAAAAAGAAATGTACCAAAGAGAACAACCTTGAATTGTCCAAATTCATCACAATACCAAAAAGTCATTTTTAGGAAAGTCTGTCATTCAAGGTCCAGCTGAGTTCACACACTGCAATTCACAGAACTACAGTCATTAAGGGAAAGAATTCCTGCTCTGGTCCTGCTCTAGTGTGAAGTGGCACATTGCCATCCCTATGAGCTCCCAAGGGACACCACTCTGGGGGGTTTATTAGACTTCTGATCTGAAATAGAATGACAGTGATAAATAATTTACAGCTATTTGGTGTTGGATTTTTATCATTAGAACAATTTCTCTGCTTGTAGCTTACACAGGATGAAATGCTGTTTCCAATTCCTGAAGTAATTCTTACCAAGTGTTGACATCAAATTTGAACTACTTAAAATAGAAACTCCATTATGTGACCCTCCCAAAAAACACTACATTAGGATTTGTCTTCTAACTTCAACGGTTTCTGTTTGACTTAAATTTCAGTTTGTTCATTTGTAATGCATAAATCTCTCTACGTGATTAGTTTAGCTCGACCAAGAGAAACTGCAATTCAGGAGGACACAGACAAATACAGAGAAGGAATTTTAAAAATCTTTTATTCTCTATCAAAATACATATTTCTAAGATGTTGGATGGTTTTGCTTTTTGTCTTTTTTTTTTAATGGGATTGAGTCATGATTTTTTAAAACTCCAAATTCAAGAGGAAATTCAGGTTAGCTCTTGGAAAACGCATGACAAGATTGAAAACAACTGCTTGCTGAAGCTCACTGTGCTGCCAAAATGCTGTCTTATGATAAATGTATCGTCTTCTAAAACCATTAATCTGCCTTATATAAAAATACTCTCCAACACTTCTTTACAGGCTCAGAAATGAACTTCACTGCTTTCTGCAGGGAGGGAATTTAGGAACCTACAAGGAAGCCATAAAATAAGGCAATCAAGCCCAAATTTCTTAAAGTTGGAAAAATGACTAAATTGTTTTCAAGAGTTGAAAGCTTCTGAGGTAATGGAGGGAATGCAGTAAAAAATGCTCACAGGCCAAAAAGGCAAAGGACTAGAGAATAAAGGCTTCTTTGACAGCCCCTACTTACCTTCTCTTCCTTGAGGGCTGTCACGTGTGTGGAGCCAAGAGATAGATTTTTATCCATTCCTGACACAGAGCAGAGCAGAGGTGTGTTGTCCCCAAAAAACCAATTTACAATTCATGCTGTTGCTGGGCCTAAGAGAGGTGGCCACAGCTGTGTCCCTACACATCCAAAAACCACCTCAGCCAAAATGGAAACATCCTGTGGGAAGAGGGTACACTGAACTGCTTGGCACTGCCTCTAACAGCTCCCAGATTTTCTCAGCATGGGAATGCACACACTCCAGCACTTCTATTTGGTTTCTCCCATCCAAGCAGAAAGACATGCTGCAACTTCCCTCTCTCACATTTCTACTCCATGTGAAGCCAGCAGCAAGTTCCTGACACACATTCCCCTTCCCAAACTGACAACAGCTTCCCCCAGTGATGGGAGCATGCTGCTCCTGTGTGCACTGCTACAATGAAAGATGGTCTTATTCACCCTCCATCCTTTTCCTAAAAAATCTCTTAACAAAACTCCAGCAGACTTCTCCCATTTCCCTTCTTCGGGAGTGACACACCCTTCTTTGCTCTGAGGTTGTTTATGGTGAAAGCAAAGACTCCTGCTTTCCTCTGAGTTTCCTCAATGAGCTCCTTCCCCTGGGACCATGGAAGAAATTCTGCAGCCACCATGATTCCCTGGGTTACAGTATGATCCTAGAAAATTCTTGCAGGTGCCTCTGTGACATCCAGCATTGAGGTTTCTCAGTTTAATAAATTACTGCCTTAAAATCTGAGATATAATAACCATTCTACCTTTCCAAGGACTTTACAAGTAAGGAGTAAATCACAGTATTGAGGAAAGAGGGTTAAATATATTTTACTTCATACTTGCTGTGAAAATTTCCTGTCTCAGAACTGCTAAAGACAGTAACTCACCAAACCACAGGCTCAGTCACGCATTTAAGTCTGAAATGTGGTGGGATTTGATCTTCTCAGTCCATATAAGAAAACACCACCCACTGAAAAACCCATCATCAACACTCTGGAACAGGTCCTGCACAACATCTTGCCTCTCATGTGTGGAAGCAATCCCTACCACCTAACACATGCTTTGAGGCATATCTGAGGGAGAACTTACTGTTTCATAGAATCATAGAATTATTAAGGTTGGAAAAGACCTCTAAGATCACTGAGTCTAACATAGCACCACCATGTTACCATTAAGCCATGTCTCCAAGGGCCACATTCACACATTATTTGAACACTTCCAGGAATTGTGATTCCACCACGTTGCCTGCTCCTGTGTCCAACTACTCTTTCACAGAAGAAATTTTTGTCAGTATCCAATCTAAGTCTCCCCTGTTGAAACTTGAGATCATTTTCTCTAGTTCTGTTACTTGTTACCTGAAGGAAGAGACCAAACACACTCACTCATGCTGCACCTCAAGGCACGTGACCATGAACTGCACCTGCCAGGTAAAACATTGGTGTCTGCTCTGAATCAGAGCTCTCCTGTACATCAGTGCCAACAGGGGATTGTTCATTTCATCCTCTGATTTAATCATCACTGATAGCAACAGATCTCAGAAAATTATGCGTGATTTAGACAGCCAGTCCTAGAAACTGTACCTCTTCAACCTTCCAGCTACTGAGCCCTTTGGAACAACTCGAGCTGTAATTAAGTGCTTTTGCATTTTTTATTTTATGTTGATGCTGGTTTTTCATGTCCTCATTAATTTGCTAATGAAACATAGCACATAGAATTCATGTGTTTTGCTGGGAACAAACTGGTTAGAAGATATGTCAGGAAGTGACACATTAAAATGTTTCCCACTCAAAAAGTCTAAGAATTTAATGTAAAGAGACTCTATAATCTGTTGTTCTCAGAGGTACTGCTGATAAAACAGGTTTGACTTTACTTGTGCTGAAGCTTGTTAAAGGAGAAAAGTTTGATATTGTAGAATCTTGTGATTAAGGGAAATTTGCATCTTTGAAAGGGAAACTTTACTCCTGTAAGTTCAGGTTCTTGGAGTAGGCCTTCAACAACAGAATAGCAAATTGGTCATTTCTTCAGGTACATAACCATCTGTTAGTACAGCGGCTTTTTCTAAAAATTGAGTTTTTCTTTTTTTTTTTTTTTTTTTATTTCAACCTCCATCTGCTCTCTTTGGAATGGCACACCTTCAATCTAAGGGCTTCAAGGCACTGAATAAAAACTGCCTTATTTGCAAAGTCCATGGAGGGATGTAACCACATGGCAATAGCAGTCAAATCCACCTAGGTCTGCTCTGCCTGATGTTTCTACTAGCTCATTTTCGTTAGTCTTTTCTAAAGGTTCATATTTTCTTTTTTATCAAATTACATAGCCTAATTCTTGCTTCAAATTTTTTTTTTTAATTTTCCAAACACAGTGATGCTTTTGGTGAAGAAATCTTACTTGGTGGAGATCTTTCCCCAACACAGCATTTATAATGTGACCCTGCATTCTATCAGCTGCCATTGATTCTCCTTAGATATTTCCCAGCAGTTCCATGCCAGACCTCAAAATGGCTCAGGGCTGGAGTTAATATTCTCCCACTTGTTTGACAAAGAGCAGAGGCACTGAATGAATATTCCAAAACAGTTGGCTTAACTGAGGAAACAAAACAACCCATTCTTCATCCCCAGAGTCAAGTGTTTTTCCCAGGAGGGTTTTAATTTTGGCTTTAAAAAAATAACAAGACATTTTTTGGGTTAGTTTTTTCAGGACAAGGATATTCACTCCAACGAAAATAGATAAGGAACTAGAATGCTGTCTACCTCCTTAAGAAGTCTACAATCCCATGAAAATGTATGGCTTACTCAGCTCTTGGTTAATGCCAAGTGAAGCTCATGGCTCCATAACTGAGAGCTCTGGGCAAAAGCAGGAACCACCTTGCCAGGAGTGCTGTAAATGCTAGGAAAAATGCCATTTTCCCAGAGGAGGCTGCTGCACGTTTTCTGGTCATGTGAGTGCTTACAGTTCAGATCTGTCTATTTATGTTGCCCTGTGACTAATTGCATTATACACACCTTGTGGGGACCAGCCAGAAGCCCCACAGCCTGTCATCTCTCTCGTAAATCACACTAATCAAAACTGAAATGCCCTTTTCTTTCTCTTTCTTTTCTTAAATGTTCTTTTTTGAAGTAAGAGCAAAATACCAAGAGAGAGAACTGTAGTAAAGAAGAAATGGTCTTGAGTCACACACCCAGCCAGTTTATAGCAGCAGAGGGCTGCTGCACACAGATCAGAAAATGCCAGTTTGCACAGGCAAAAGAACCTGGTTCTCCAAAGTCACACAATTCAGGTGATGTTCCAGTACCGTCAAAAAGCTAATGGCTTTTGGATCAAAGTTCACATTCAAAGATGAGGTTTGGGATGGCTGTTCTGGGACTCTCCCCATCACAACTGATTGACTCATTGAGGTTTTAGTCTCTCTACCTTTACAAAATACTCCAGTTTTGGAAAAGGTTCAGAAAGACAATGAGCAAAAATGCAAATGAGGAGGAAAAGGTAGCTTCTCTTTTTTTCTCAGGCTATTATTTACTTAGCCATTTTCAGCACTGCCTCAGGGCTATGGGAATAAACAGGGTTCTGTGTTGATTACTTTTTTGGGCTTTGTCCTAGGAGCCTCTTCTTTTCTGAAAACAAGCCAGTGGGCCTTTTTATGTTCAACACTGCTTAGTAAGGATGATCCTCAATTCCAACCCTCTCTTTCTGCCCCTGGTGCCATGTTATTTCACCATGTGGCAGGCAAAGTCTGGGGCATCCCCTGTCCAGGTGTGATAGGAAGGCGGTGGACAAAGAGAGAAACACAACAAGGGACATAAAAACTCTAAGTTCACCATTTCACTCAAGCAAAACTAGAGCAGGACACCTCCCAGAACCACCAGCAATAGCAGTGTCCAATTATTTCTGCTCATTCAGAGCCTGATGCCTCTGACCCTGTATTATAGACAGCAGGAATGTTCCAGGTTAAACATGAAAAAATATCTCAGAGTATTGGGAGAAGTTTCTGTGTTATTTCTCATAGTGAAAACCAGCTTTGGTGTAAAGTTGGCTACTTTCTGCTTGTGAGCTGTCTCCTAGTTGTCTTCACCCTTTTTTCCATGTCTGTGGTCTTTTTCCCTCCCTGGATAAAAAGGACATAATTTCTTTGCATAAAACATTAATGATTCATATCTGCAAGGGCTGAACTGGAAAATTTCTGAGATTATACACCTGCCTCCTGTAGAAGGACTAAATGTACCAGCAGTAGGTGGACTTACTCAGGCTCCTATTAAGCAAGATCTGTGGGCGGTTTTTCAGTCCAGCTGTCAACATGTGACTTACTCTGCACTTAGATCAACTATGTCAATGGAAAGAGTAGGCTTCAAGCCTGCTACTGAATGGAAGGATTATAATAATTACTGTCACTATTAAATATCTTGGAAATGCCAGTGGATGGGCTTAGAGCCCCACATGTCAGCTGAATAAATAAGAGCTTGCTACTCACAGAATGAGAGGTCAAATGCTACAAAGTATTTTAGAGCAGTCATTCATGGACAGGAAATGCCTACTGAGATATCAGCCACAATCACAACTACCTCCTGGCTCTTTTGTGGATTTCCACCTCTAAAGGAGACCAGGAGCTGCAACTTGTCACATGAGGAACTAGGAAAGTCAAGTTGTAGAGCTGGCAGGTGGACTCTCCCTCACAACAGAGTACCAAACATCTTGTCATACTAATATAATGCACAAATTTAAAGAGTCCAGGGTTAATTTGTCCCTAAAAGAAACAGGTTGAGGGGATACTCAATGCCCTGGCAAAAGATAAAAGGTCAGCAGCCCAGCCCTCAGTGCTGAGCTGCTGATTTCACTCTGGCTGCTGATTCAAGCCCCCTGGGAGAGAAGGGACAGGCAAACCTGTCTTGGTAACTTCTTACACCTTTGCACTTGGGGTGCACAAGGCACAGCTGACAGTGCCATCCTATCCACCCAAAACACACACTCCTCTCTAAAGGGAGATAAGAACTAACTGCCTAAATGTGGTCAGTTAACCACATCTAGGTTTAACTACTTAAAGCTAAATTTAGGAAGATTTGCAGTTATCAGGCAAAAAAAAATTAGTGACAGCAAACTCACTAGAGACTTAAAATTTTACTACATTTTAATAATTTATCAATTAATCTGATTATAGCAGTATAGGTTATGTATATGTAACTAATTATCAACCAGTTAATCTTCCATTAACTTGGTTTTAGTTACTTCCTGTTTAATGAATAGATTTTTGCTTTGTTTGCCTAGGACAGTAGTGTACTCCATGACCCAGGAGATCACTCCTTATCCCCATCCCCCAATCTCATTTTTCCTGCCCTGCTTTTCATAGACTTGACATTAAACTTGACTTCTTTCCCTCCTGTTCACCAACTCCTCTTCTGCTGTACCCAGCAGCCAAGGGTTTCATACCTCAGACAGTGGGAGAGTCCTTCAACCACAGGAGTGTGACAGGTGGAACAGCAGCAGGGAACAAATGCACCAGCTCAAGCAGAATGGTGAGGGGCTTTCCCTGTTATCCATGAGCACAGAGCAGGGACAAGGTGGCTGTAAGGTGACTGTGGGGTTGGGGTTTCTGTCTCTCACCCCTCCCAACTCCAGCTGCATGGGAGGATGATCACCTTCCCTGTTGGAGCACCAAAAAGCTCCCTTGGGGAGGCCCAGAAGAGGACCACAGCCAAAGGGCTCCCACCAAGGAGCAGCACTGGGCCCTGCTGTGGGGTGTGATGGACAAGGAGGGGAGGGAAACAGGGAGGCAGTGCTGTAAGAATCTCATTTTCTCTGCAAGCTGGGGAGACACTGGGTGGTGAAGACACATCAGTCTGGATTATTGGGCAGGTAGTCAGGGTCATATTTGGAGCAGAAGCAGAAATGCTCTTCAGAAGTGTACTCAGGAATGCTAATTCTCCCTCTCACATCTCTTACACATGGAATAAATGAAGCCCAGAGTCACACAACCCACAAAAAGCTCTTCTTACCTCTTTGCTTTGTTTCATCTCCTCTAGTGAAGGCCCTCTTGTTCCCATGTTGCCCAGGGTTGATGCCATGTTAACTGATCTCCTTCTGCTCTTCTCACCAGGCAAAGTGCTTAACTGCTGCTTAGGAGGCAGATTCAGGTTTGCAGATGCTTCTTTGTTATGCTCACTTATTTTCTACTTATTCAAAACAAAGTACTGTATTTGCCCAACAAATCTTTGCTCTGACCAGGTATTTCCTTCACTTCCCAGAGCTCTGTGGGCTCACACAGTGCAACAGACACTAGAAATTTGGTAACAGGCTGCTCATAGTTTCTGCATTTCTGATGCTGTGTTGAGTCATCTCAGCAAATACAATGATACCAACACTGTGAACACAAAAGTGCCCTCTCAAGAGCCTTGTATTAATCATTTCTGCTGTCAGGAATACCATTTTAATCCTTTCTATCCCTACAGAGATGCCAGACTTGCAAGTCCCTTAAAAAAAAGAGATAATATCACAGTTTAAACATCTTATTAAAGTTAAATGAAGGGTGATGAGTATAAACAACTCATTTAGCGAAAAGACCAGCATAAAAAGTTGACAAGCTGAAAAAGGAATTGAAAAGATTAATTTGTCAGGATGCAAGTCTGGTGATAAGTCCTTGAGATGCAGCATCTTGTATTCAAGGATGCCTCAAAAAGTGGTTTGGCTCTAGGAATATTAAATGTTACTCAAATTGTACAGGAAAGACCTACACTGTTTAAATTAACACCATAACACTCTAAGAATCTCTATCCACCTGTTAGTTCTTCTGTCAATGCTCATACTTCTGCATTCAGTAGGGGACATTGAAATGCAGGGACAACCAGGAGAATCAGTTTGAATAAATATTTAAAGCGAGGTTATTGAGCTGTGACAAAATCCTCAGTGGACACTCTTGGAAGCAGAATCTCTGAATTTCACTTTAGCTTATTTTTTTTGTAAAAAGTTAAGTTGTTTGTGATGGTTTTTTATTGAGGGGTTTGGATATTTGGTTAAGGGTTAATCAGAACATGTCCAAAGGAAACTTACTAGAGGAAATCTCTATTTCTCATTCCTAATTTTGGGGTTTTTTTAATCAAACTTTATGCTTTGGTCTGAGGTTATCTGTCAGAGTTCTGGAGTTTGTTCAGAACAAGATCACAAACAGAGTTTGTTATTAGTAATATACTTTTGCATAATTTATAAATATTTTGAAATTCCAGTTTCCAGATGGATGGTCAGCACCACCCTGCTCTGAACAAATTGTGCTATTCCATTGCAAGCACTCCTCTGCTGCATTGATTCTAGTTTGATTTGGATTGAGAATTTCCTAATGGAAACTAAACATGTACTAACACAATCTTGCTATAGTAATTTTTCTGATAAAAATCTCTCCTTTCAGAACCAGCAAAGAAAACTAAGTACTCCAGCAAATGAACCATGCAAAATTATTTCTCTTCCACAGTGATGACAGGAAGCATTTAAAACAGCTTTTAATTGTTTATTGTATGGGCATAATGGCACATGGGGCAATTACCCCA
Source organism: Camarhynchus parvulus (assembly GCF_901933205.1). Classification (NCBI taxonomy): domain Eukaryota; kingdom Metazoa; phylum Chordata; class Aves; order Passeriformes; family Thraupidae; genus Camarhynchus; species Camarhynchus parvulus. The sequence goes on along the minus strand of NC_044576.1, from coordinate 25,979,416 downwards.
GTCTGAGATGTCCTTTGAGGCTGTATTATTTATTATTATTTAAAGATTTGGGGAGCAACTCTTTCTGTGGTGGCTAGGTGCTTATTTGCTCATTAAAGTTAATAAATTACATTCACTTAGAAATAACTGCCCGCAATGCTTGCAATTATAGACACAGACATTTCATCAGATTGAATAGAAAAACACATCAAGCCAATAATCAGGCTAAACCTTAAACTCAGCATCCTATCTACAGCCCAAGGTGTTGATAGACTCAAATGTTGTCAGAGAACTTGAGAACACAGAGCTGCAGTTCACTGGCTGCTGTACTCAGCATTTCATGCTGGCTGGGATAGCAAGCCTAGAGCTGAACTAGCAGGGACAGTGTGATGCCTTAAAGAACAAGTCTAGGCCCAGTCTAAAAGGCTTTTTTCTTACATAACAACTTGGCAGGGACCCCCACTGGGTCTAACATGGTTTTGTGCAGGAAACCAGATACCCTCCAATCTGAAGCACTTTGCAGGTTACAAACTTTGCTTTACAAAAATGGATCAAACCATAGAACACCCTTAACTTCTGCTGCCTACAGCCCTAAAGACCTTGGCAGAGATGTTGAGGCCCTTCCGAGAATCTGAACCAATGTTCTCACCCACCAAAAATGTGGATTTAACAGAAATGGGATGCCAGATCAAGCACAGAAGCCCTGAGGCGCTTCTGTGAGGCAGGTAAAGGGTCCTTTGAGAACATCCTAAGGAATAAGCTAAAATCAAAGTCTTCCTCCTTGGAAATCCAGTTGAGCAGTCCCAGAACCAACCCAGAAGGCCACGCAGCAGACAAGTGATGGATTTGGCCTCAGGCCACACAACCACTCTTGCATGACAGGCTGTGCCGAGATGTTATCTCCTCCTCTCATTTTGAGAAGGAAAGCTCTTAAAAATTCATTAAGCCATAAAGTGAGCTATAAAGAAGAGACAGGCTAGTGATCAGGAAACTCACCTGGGAGTGAAAAATCCTGGGTAGCACACCGTGCTTTAAGGTCCTTGGAAGGAAAACTGTTTAAGAGAAATCCTTAGACAACTGCATCTAAGGCTACCCAGGGTCTTCAGGCATATGAAAGATTTATTAATGCAAAAACTGTCAAACATCACGATGAAAATGAACGCTAGCTAAATAATTCACCACATATATTTTCCTGCTAATTAAAGATTATAATCAAAAGTGGTAATGATTTTTGCAATCATGAGTTAAGTGTGTGGAAGGAAAAGGAACTCTCAAAGGATTTTTATTGGAATCAGTTCTAGGGTGTTGAAATAAGGTTGAAAGAAACAGAACATAAACAAGCGTTAATTAATCAGGCACGCTGATAGCTCAGTATCTGCATTTTCATAAAATTCCAGGCAGCTCTGTCATTCCCTGTCCTTCATACACCATATGACCCCAAGTAAATTTTGTCTTATTTTATGAGTTTCCAAAGCTGGGAAAGGATCTGATCATAAATCAAGACATTCAAGGCTAGTAATACTTTTTAACAGCAACCCAATTTAAAATGAAAATAAATAAAAGATTTCTTTGATTGTCTGAAGTGGTATCTAGCTACCAAAGAAAAGAGCTCCTCTTTTGACTTAATTAGACATATCATCACCCTACAAAATAGCCTTGTAAGAGAAGTGCAAGGTCAGAGGAAGCCTGAAAAAAAAAGGTATGTCTCTCCTTATCTTTGGCAGAGTCTGTTGGGGTAATTGTGTCCAGTGGCCATGAAAAAAACAATGGGGCTGTTAATAATTGCAGTGATTCAGCCTTGAATTCCTCCTAAGATATAACCTGGCAATAGCACAAAGAAGTATCTGTAGGTACCAGGTGTAACCCATGATGAAATCCTGTGTGCTCCACAGAAGGAGGTAGAATATTCTCTCTCCTTTGAATCTATAAGCAAGGCTATTGTGAAAGGCAGCACTGCAATTCAGTTCACTTAAGAACGTGTCAAATGGATCCTGATGCACTTGATGTGTTATGACAGTTAATGATTTTAGGCTTTAAAAATGAGTGAAATGTATTTTATCTGTCTATATCTACATGTTTGATAAAAGGTAAAGATTTCCATGCAGGAGAGATAACATCAGTTCACATTTATAGGGCAAATCAGAAGTCCCTTGAGGGATCCAAACTCATATCCCCTTGTGGTCCCTTAGTCCACCCCATGTCCCTGGGGTCCTGCCGGGCAATGCACACAGCTCCTTGTATGTGGAGACCCTGACTCTGAAGGACAGCCACACTCTGCACAGGACAGAGTTTTCCAAAACTGTCATACCTACAGCTGAGAGGGAATTGTGTGTGTCCAGAGCAGTTACCCAAGTGGTCCTTGGAACATAAACCCAAACAGTGGTTTCAGCCTCCTATGCTTGCAAACATCTTCTGGCCTCTCCAGACCCAAGGGCATAAGTCCCTATACAGAAGGGAAGTGTTACACAGAGAAAAACAAAAAGAAGCTAGATAACTTGCTTTGTTGGACTGTTTTCTATACTATTGTTTTCCTACTGTTTACAAATAGAGATACTTAGAAGAGTACTTAAGGTTAGTTTGTATGTGATTAAAAGATTACAAAGAACTCGTATACAAAAAGTTATGTAAAGTCCTAATGAATGTAAATTCAAAAATTAATCATGTCAGAAAGAATATGGAAAAAATCCAGATATCTTCTTTGGCTTTTTGCTTGGTTTGTGTTTGATTAAGAAAAGAAAATTGGCTTTACATGAAGGAAATTATAATTTACACTTCTGACAAAGTATTTCCTTCTAAGTCATTCAAGATGAACTGCAATTGAAATGCTAAATAAAGTGGAAAAAGAAAGAACTAAAATGAGCAGAATGAAAAAAATGTTGAACTACAGGAAGAATATTTTACTGTATGTTTTAAGCTTACTTATCAATTAGTGCTTTAGAACCAGAATATATCAAATAGGAAATTTTTCTTGCTAAAAATCAACAAAATGGCATGCATTATGTCAAAGTAAGATATTTTTCAGGTGTTTGAATATCTCAATGTCTAAAAGTTAAAAATGGACCTGATCTGAATGTGTTAGAGATTGACTTCCCTATTTCAAGAAGCTAGTGTCCTCATCTCTACCCATGTCAAATGAATACAAATCACTGCTGAGAAAACAGATTTTCAAAATGCTTTGGGAGAAAAACTGTTCTGGAAAGGATCTCAAGATGTCACTGAGTCATTAAGGCAAGATCAACTCTACTTGAATTATGCCTTACTGATATTTGTCCTACTTAAAAATGTTCTCAGTAAACTTTCAGTGAAGGAATTATCAATAATAACGGCAGAATGATAGGGAAAGTTTACTAATTTTCATTATGGCTTAATTGTTTTGGAACATTAATAATTTTATTGCCTATAATCTTGATGGAAAGATGCACCCAGGGAATTTCTGGAAGATATTAATTGTGTTTTCATTGCATCGTTGCACTGATTTGCAGAGGTGAAACAGTCTCTCAGTTACCATGATGAAAACCTGATTTATTTCCTGATTAGTCCCGATTCCTCTCACTGTGATATTAGAGCCACAGTGTGGTGGTTGGCAGGCCATTCATTCCCAAGGCACAATCTCCTTGCATCAGCCTCGAGTCAAAGAGCAGGAAAGGACCTTGCTGACCCACAAAGGTCTGAGTCATGGAACCTGCAACAGGAACATCCCACAAATGCCATAAAAGAGAGTAACAGCAATTCCTCCCTGGAAAGCCTGTCTCGTCTCTGCATCCCTTGTACACACTGGCAGTACTGTTCACACTGGCTGGGCTGCAGAATCAATGCCACAGCAAAAAAAAAGGTTTCTAAGGCATTTTGTGAGCAAGGAAGAAATGCCTAACCCTTCACTCATTCCACAGGAAAAGGCAGCAAGTATTTTCCTTCATGTGATTCATTCGGGGTGTTCAAGGTGAGACATTTCCAGGGTCAGATTATTTTATCTTAATTAAGGATCAGTATTTTCAGGTTAAAAGAGATTTACTGTCACCTACTAAAAATAGAAGGTTGAAGGAAAAATCTCAGTGTGGAGAGTGATTGCACTGATGCAGTTGGTAGTTAGGGTGTGCTCAAACCCACTGCAGAGATGCAGTTACACATTTCCATTTAATAGTCTTTAAAAATACTACCTGGTGTGTGTGTGTGGGGAGCACTGATGCCTGCACAGATGTTGTTCTGCTGCTATTCACCTTCACATAGGTAAATTTATTTAAAGGGGTCTTTTGTATTTTAATGATTGGGTGAGGTTTGTTTTTTTTTTTCCTGGGCTTTTAGGAAGTTGCAAATTGCCCAGTTCCTTGACTGAATAGTAAATGTTTTCCCACTTCAGAGAACATTTTTCTGCCTGCTCTGCTGCTTGCCATTGGAGCACTGTCCTTGACATGGCTGGGACTTACTCTCTTCCTGACACCAGCAGTATTTTTTTGCTTTCTCAAAAGGAAAGTGCTGATCAAATTCCATTGTCCAAGACTTTGCCTGGATTACCCCTTTTCACCCTCAGTGCATCCTCCCAGCACCCCTCAGATCTTTAACTCAAAGGAATCCACCTCTTCAAGGGAAGAGGGATTCTTTTGTTCCATTATTGTAGCAGAATAAAGTTGAAGGCAGGTCTTTGAGGATGACATAGGGGGAGTAAAGTTGTTGGAGAGGAGTGAGTTAAGGAAATTCCTAACATTTCATGGATGTTTCTACATGTTCTAACATGTCTCTCTTCTCCTTCTCAAGCAGAAGCAGGCTGTGGTGGGACGTTCAGAAAGGAGGTCTCACTCCTCCATCTGGAACTGGGTCACTGTAGTGATGCACAGAAAGACAGAGCTGGCTTTCATGGCCTGGAAACAGTTTATCTGAAATGCTTTTACTCTAATGCATAATGTCTTACTTAAAGCAGTTGTCCAGTCTTTTAATTACTTCTTTCATTACTTCCTAGGAAACTAACTGCAAGCCAAATCACATTCATTGAATTTAAATTGCTTGGATCTTCTGGGCTTTTCAGAGGTCTGGTTCTGGCTGTGAAAGTTATCTGGTAAGAACAAATTGGGTGTGTTTCCCAAGAGCCATACCTTCAGATTGCTGTGGCTCTTTTACACTTGCACTAGATGAAGGCAGCAGAATCAAATGTAGAATTCAGCTTGACACTTGTATGTAAGCAAGGTCTTCAACACTGAGTCTGTCCATTGTAAATGGACATTTGCTTTTGTTTTCATGAAGTCTTCTGTACCTTCATTCTCTCTTCAGCCACAGTGTCCATTCCAAATTGCTGTTGGTCTCAAATCTCACCAGTGTGCATGGTTCCTCCCCCTGAATGGAAAATGGTTGAACAGTTTATGGATGCTGAGTTTGATTTCAGTGACTACAAAAAGTGGAGAGAGTTCTCTTGTCTGAAGACAAAGTTTGGAGGGCACTTCAGTCTCTTGTTGCTGAAGTGATGGAATCTGGAGTGTCTAGAAACACATCAGCTTTTCAGTCATTCTACCACTCCAGATGCCTACACATAAAACTTGTGTTAAACACAGCAACTGTTCAAGGGGTCACCTTGTCTCAGAAAGGAGGAACAGCTTCTGATTTCCTTCATTCTCCTTGTTTTGCACTGATTTCCTTTTTGGCTTCATGCAAGGGAGCAGCAAAGAGAGTTTATAATCTGATTGAGGCATGACCAGTGTGTCTTGCTTGACTTAGAGAACAGCTCAGTCTGACCCCAGAGCTGGTCAGTTCAAACTCTACATTCAGAGCATTATTGACAGAAAAGCATGTTTCTCATATAGGAAGCTACTACTACAGGTAATGCTTAATCCAGCAAAAATCCCAGTGAGAAGATGGTTTAAAATAGCCAATTCCTTTGCAAAAGTATAAATCTCCAGCAATCAGTGGAGACATAAATTCATAAACATATACACACAGACAAATAAAAAACAAAATTTAAAAGAAGACAAAGAGACTTCACTATTTACCTGCACAAATAGTGAAAAAGGTGCCTGAAGGAAAGGACTTGTACTGATGTGATGTGATTGCAGAGAAAGAGCAGGAGGGTCAGAGGAGGCAGCAGGAGGTATCAACTCCTCCTCCTCCTCATAAAAGAAGGCAAAGCTGAAGTTCTCAGGAACAGTGAAAAGATTCTTGATGATTTTATAAGAAAAGTGGAAGAATAAATAAGTAAAAGTGCCAGTGTCTTGAAAGGTTCTCAGGCAGCAGCCCCTGCTGCTTAGCCTCATGCTATGCCATTAATATGGAAAGCTTGCAACACATCCTGTGGCACTCCACTGGCAGAAGGCAACCTCCCAGCAGCCGGCCTCGTGCAGCCAAGGATCAGCTCTGTGATTCTGGGGAGCTGACAAACATCCCCAGCACAGCAGGAGACCCTTTCTGAAGGAAGGGAGAGCAGCAGGGAGTGCAGGCTGCAGCAAGGCTGCCATCAGGAAGCACATGCCATCAGCTGCTGCCACGTGGTGTCTGTAAGTGAGCTGGGATGCTCACTGGCAATGGATGTTTTTGTATCTCACAGCCAGCAAAACAAGTGGGGTTTGGAGTAGAGCTGAACCTCCTTGTGTGAGGCCCACAGTGATTTAGGCAAATTTTATTAATTTTTTTGAGGTATCCCACTCACAAGCAAAAGCTGTGCCTTAAATCCAGTTTGTCTGTCAGCCACATGCAGTTCTTGCACATTTCAGGACTGTAATTCTGAGTGCTGGTGAAAAAAAAAACTTGGCTTACAGAACAATAACACCATCACCATTCAGTGGTAAATCATTACAAGAGGCTGCCATGACCCTTCACTGGGTCATGGATCTGAAATAAGGCATTAAACATTTCTCACTGTTCACTCAAATTAACAAAAGAGAAAGGAGAATGTAGAGGCTGAAGTTAAAAACAGCTGAAATCATTCTTAGTTGTGTAGACCCAGACCCACAGTAATGCAGGCACTTGGCTCCGAGAAAATCATCTCTGTGATATGAGTGTGATGGACCAATCTGTAGAGTTATGCCATCATGTCTGACATGAATTCTTACACCTCTCCATATGCAAACTGAAAGCCATGCTAGGGAAATAAAAAGTTCCCCTGGGGACTATAATGATAACAAAGAAAAGAGATTGGCCCTGAGGCACTTGCCCCTCCAAATGATTGCTCATTTGAAGTACTGTATTGACAGAGTTCCCTCATTCCTCACTTACAAACCTCAGGTCAGACCTTATTTTAGAAGATGACTTGGAGGTTGCTTTAAAAGGTGAGCTCTGACATGACTTTATTTTCTGAAGCCTGAGAAAAGACAGGTTGGCAAACACTGCCATATTGCTTTCTTAAGCAGAGACAGCTCTTTTGTTTCCCAGAAGCATAATGTGGTTGGTGTCCCTGAATGCAAGTTAAAACGAAAATCTAAACTAGCTCTGAGAGAAGAAATTGCATTAGTGTAATTAGAAGGGTTCAGAGATCCTTTTCTACTTCTCTAGGTACATGAGAAGACAGAGCAGGAAACAGAAAGCAGAAAAATTCCTGTGTGCATGACACCACAGACAGGATAGTGTTCAGCTTCTGGGTAATATGGTACACTGTTCCCTGAATAAGACAAAGGTGGAAGATGCTGTTCCTTTGCAAGGCAGCAGAGGAAAGCAGTGGCATGAATTTCCCTCCTTCCCTCTTTTAAATATAAAGATATTTAATTGCACTCCAGCAAGAACCAACTCAGTCAGACAGTTCTCAAAACAGCACAGCTCCAAAGACTTAGGTACAGAGGGCATCTATCTCCTCAATATCACACCCTTGGAGACAGAAATGATTTGATTCTTTTTCATTTAAATTCCTTTCAAGGGGAATGTTGCCAGCTCCCATAGACCTAGTGTTTACTGAGAAATTGAAGTTGTCATTTTTAGTCTCTCAAATGTCAGTGAGAGTTAAGGAAAAGGCTTGTTTGTTTACAGACATTTTTAGCATGATGGTGGAGAATAGCCAGCATTAAAAAGTTCATCTTTCCTACTCTTTCTCACATTGCATGATGAAAATTGAAATAAAATAGATTTATCTCCAGGAAGATATGTAAGATTTTGTCAAATGAGCACAGTATCCAGGTCATTAAGATGCCCTCAGTGACTGCTAGTGACAGCAAAAATTCATGAAGAATGCATATGCTTCAAGAATATCCAAAGAGAGACGAGTCCATCCGTTTAGTAATTGTGCTTTTCAGTCTGCTGGAGCATGAACTGCACTCTGCAGTGTCATAGAGACAAATCCCCTGCATAACCTCCACTGGATTATGCCAAGACATCTGAACACTGGAAACTCCAGCACAGATCATCAGCTTTCAATGACTGGCATAAGGAAAGGCCTCTCTGAGCTTCAGAGACTGGCTAAATGCAGCCCTGCATCCCAAAGAAGCACCTGCCCATCCTTTCTGCAATCTGTGTCATCTGCATGCAGAGCTCCAGCTTAGATAATTTAACTGAATAAATATTTCATTGGCCATTTTTCTTAGAGGAGGGGTGACCTGTGCCAGTTCACAGTGAAATATGACACTAATCTAAGCAGTGCAATTCTCTAGAAGTTGGGGTGGGAGAGGGCACCAGCAGATAGATTAAGAAGCTTATTAAGTCCTTATTCAGAATTTTACTCCCTTTTAAAAATACCCTCAGAAGCTACTTTTAAGTCACTTAAAAGAAGAAATTGCAAAAGAAAAGCAAGACTGAAAGTGTTGTATTATTCTGAAGGAATATTGGTAAATTTTGGTTCATTAATGCCTTATATTTTGAAGGACTACTATGAGAGTTTGAGATAGTTGAGATACAACCTGTGCAGAGGTTGAGAGCTGAGATACAACCTGTGCACCAGAATCTATTCACCTGCCAACCCAATGTAACAGTTTGACTGCATTCATCTACTACAAATGAGGCTTTAGGTTTAAAAGTAAGGAAAATTATTATCCATGATGGAAACTCCAATCTGGAGTCCATGGACACAACCCCCTGCATTGATGGCTCTTATTGCAATCCAATGACACCCAGGTGTGAGACATTACTGTTCTATATCCAGAAATTATTAAGAAACTACAGGATCCAGCAGAAAAAAAAAAAAAAAAGAAATGTTGCTTGCTGAACTTTAACAATTCAGGCTGTTTAACTTCCATCCTGAATCTTTCTTGGAGACCTGCCAGAATCTCTTCGTATCACAGTTAGTCAAAATGTTTGTGTAGAGGAAAAGATACTGGAGTATGATGCACATAATCCTTGCTTACAGTACAAACAATATATGTTTTGTAAGCAAGGTTTCCTCATGATGATTGAATGATTAAACTAAGAGAAGAAGCAGATGCAACAGATATAAACATTATATATTTTAGAGGCTGAGATGTCCTGCGTTCACCCTGCCTTCTGCACTGGAGTCACTATGATGAGATTGAAGGGTTTTCTTTTGCAAAGATCCTGATCCAAGCAGTGAGGAAGCTGAAGGCTGAAATAGCAATTATCTTCAGGGGTAGTAGGTTTTTAGTTGTCTGGCAGATTGCAACATTCTTCCATCAAAGTGCATCCACGGGGAGAGATTTTCATGCAGTGCTTTCACATTCTACCTGCATTGCCCTCTCTGGCTTTACCAGTAACTCATGAATTATCTTATTTTTAGGGAACTCAGAGAAATTCCACTTTAAATGGGACTCTGATTTGCTGTGCTTCTGGATTCTGAGATGATTTGGTTGTCTGGATATTGACAAACAGTTTTGAATGCAACACATTTCTCCTTTTCATAAATAAGGATTTCCACAGATCTGGAAAGAGTTAGCTAATCAAAACTCTTATCAGGCATACTTCAAGTTTCTCTTGAACTGTATGTTGGGTACTTAGTTATATACCTTGCATACATATATATATTGATACCTTTGCAGTCTTGTCCCATGATGATCCTCCCCAGTTCTGCTGGTTGAGCCCATCGTGAAATAGAGAAAATCATGGCAGAAGGAACTCTCTTCTGCAGGAAGAGAACAGTACAGAAAAATAGAGAAGGTTACAGCTGCATCAGCAAAACTGAATACTAAATTTCCAAAACTTTTTCACTATGGCCATTTACATAGGACAGATTCCTTGCATAAAACATGAAGCTATCCTTACAACAGACTTCATAACATGGATATAGACAAAAACAAACTTATCTCCTTGATCACTAGCAGAGTTTAGTTTCAGCACAAAAATTGAAAGAATGCAGATCTCTTCACTGGGAACAAGGGAATTTTTTTGATCAGTGGGTTGGCTTTATTAACAATAGCAGTTTAAAAATTATATTTCACAACAAGCAATTTATATTATTATATATTATACTATATAGAACATAAATAATATTCAATAATCTCTATTATTAATGTTTTGTACTATATATTATTATTGGTGTCATTATATTATATTGTATTGTATTATATTATATTTATTATATCATATCATGTCATTCCATATTTATTATATTATATTATGTTATATTATGTTTATTATATTATATTATATTATTATTAATTATATGCAATGTTGTTGTTGTTACCATTATTAGTGGTGGTTGTGGTTGGTTGGTTTCTTTTCTCCTTTTTAAGTGAAAATGCATCAGGACACAAAACAAGGGTTTGGTGACTGTTCTGCCTTCTTCCACCCATGATAAAGAGGCAAGTTGACTGGGCAGGGCTTTGGTGAGTGAAAACCAAATAGATTTGGATTCCTGGGTTGTGTTTGTAGTTAAGAGGTTCATCCAGACTGTGGTGATCTGTACAGACTCACGTTGCCTTGTTGAGTTTGGGACTTGTACTTCACACCAGTGTTGCACCACGACTCTTTGGCAACTCTGCGTATACAAGGAATGCAGAACAACAGTCCCTGTCCCTGGTTCTAGATCCTCTGGGAGGACTTTGGGAACATTGCTGCGGATGTCTATGGGAGCAGGATCGTGTCCTGTGACCTTACCAAGTTTCCTATGCTTCTCATTCTCCCCTCATTTAAAAGCCACTTATGAGACTTAAACATTCCAAATAATCTCGCTTTTAAATATAACCAAGCCTGGGAAAATTTCTTTTCACAATGGGAAATTTGGGAAAGTTTTATCTCCGCAGAAAAAAATACCGAAACAAGTATAATGCAAGCTGTTATAAACCTTCACTTTTGTGTTTCTGTTAGCAACTGTTGTAATGACAAAAAACAAACCCAAGGAATTATTGGAAAGGAATACTTCCAGATACGAAGGGGACATTATAAGGAAGTAATTTCTATTATTCATGGGCTGGGATTTGTGAAGCAAAAATATACATTTGTTAGACTGGTGGGAAAGGATTTTGACGGGCTGTGATGAGATGCGTGCACAGCACACAGGTATCTAGGAACAGGAGAAACATGAGGGTTTTTTTCCATTGCTATGCATCTTGCTTCAATAGGCAGCTGGCAGCATGCTGGGCAATTTCTAGGGCCATTGGTTTGGCACAAGGTAAAATTAAAGCCCCATTTTTGATCTCCAAACACTAAGATGTTCAGGTTCTTAGGGCACAACACTTTGACTAACATAAATAGCCTTGGAGATAACTGTCAGTGTTTCATCTCCACCTGGGGAAATTCAATGCTTATTTGAAGAGCTGTTTTTCATTTTCTTTTGTTCTACTTTCAGGAGAAGGACCCAATCCTGCTGTAGCATTTATTTAATATAACACTTTTAAAGTGACTTCTTGCAGTTTTCATGTTTGCTTGAGATTTTAAAATGTTAAAGAAAACAGTGTAGAGCCTTTTATTCTCTTTGTCAGCATGAGAAAAAAAATCATTAGATTTAGAATTCTAAATGAGAAGATATATCAAAGAGAAAATAGGCCACTAGTTTAAAGAAAAAGGATGTGATACTTACGCTCTTGGAAGGACTGTGGAAAAAACTAAAAACATTCCTCATACACAAACCCTTTAAGGCATTATGAATAGATCTTTAAAAATTCATCTGAATTGAATTCAGACTTTCAAATTCCAGCCTGAGGCGACTTGGATTTCTTTGTTAAGTACATTTAAACAAAACTCTTTTAATGTTCTCCTAAACTAACAAGAATGAGAAAAAAAATATTAGAAATGTGAAATCGCGAATTCTTTTGACCCTAAAGGTCTTCAAATCGGTTTTTAAAGAAAATCTAGCTATTACTCTCCTCCAAAATCGAACATTGAGAGAATGACAGGAGCTACAAGAACAGTGGCCTTGTACAAATGGATGACCTTTTCATCATTACTTTTTGTCTTTCTGGCTTGGACTATCTTTTCCTCCAGGTCCAAATAGAATGAAAGGAACTGAAGGTGTTATTCTGGCCCTGTGAGTTCTCTTTCCCTGGGTTCCCAGAGCACCTTGAGGGAATTTTGCAGACTGGCTGCAGGCCACTGCAAAGTCCTGGGGCCCCCCAGGCAGTCAGGGTACCCCTTCCTGCTCCACACAGCTGTGGTGGGATGGCGACTGGGGTGACAATCACAAACTCCTGCTCTCACATTTCCAAGCTACCACAGTGCAGGCACTGAGTTCTGCCCCATCTGTCCCATCAAAACTGCAAGCCTTCCCTCTCCAAATAACCAGCAGAACACTTTTGACATGCTGCAGCAATGTGTGAAAAGCAAATTTTCCAAAGGACTCAAAGGGCCTGTTCATCATCTCAATGTGATTGCTGCAGTCTAATCTCAGCCTGTATTCTTCTGTCCAAGAGGAAAGCTTTATGATGGGATTTCCTGACCAGAGAAGTTATGTCACCTAATTTTGAATGTCAAAGACGGTTTGTTGCTCTAGTCCTGTACTTCATCACAATGTCATAGCCAACATCAAGAGCTTAGAGAAAAAAAGAAGACCGAGTGTCTGAAGAAGGTGATTTTCCTCAAATCTTGCTCTGCCTGCATCTCTCCATTAGCTACTGGATCATAACCATCTGATGGACAGACCCAAACCAGACCTGACCTGGTTCAGAATGAGAAGCCAATGGTTCACGGGTCTCCACAAAGCACATTCCCAGAGGAAGCTGGAAATCTAGCAGCAATTAGCCTTCTGGTTCAAATTGAGGAGGAATGGTGACTTTGATGGGATTACAGCTGGACTCAATTAAAATGTTTTCTCTGTTATCTGAATCTGATATTGTCCCTCCTTTTGCTACATACCAAAATGTCCACTGAATCCCACTAGTCCTGGATCCTTTCTGGACAGGTTTCTCAGCTGGAACCAAGGCCTGGCAGTAGCAAAGCAAGAGAATTTGTTTAATTACCTTTGCCAGTATATTGCAACATTTTAATGCAACAGACTTTTTTTTTCAGAAAAACTTATTATAATTTAAAATTATATCTCACAACATTTTTACTTTGATTTCAACTAATGGATATGATTAGTTGAATTGATTGTTGTTATTATTGGACTTTCTGTTATTTACTGAGAGTATTTGACTTGAAATCCTAGAATATTGCTTAGGGGCCTTTTATCAGTCCTTTTGTATCCTAGTTCTTAAAAGCCTTCAAAGAATTTTGCTTTTCAGACAACTTGGAAAATAATTCACTTTCTCCTAACAGATGTATGAAAAAAGCATCTTATGTAGTCTTTTTCCTGTGTTTAAATGTATTGTTTTTCTTTTCTTAAGATTAAAATAAAGAGTGTTTTTAAAAATATATATTAATATAAGTGGTTTTAGCATGGAGGTAGAACCTAAATCCAAACAAGATTTAGCAACCCAAAACTCAAGATTTAGCAACCCAAAACTCTTTTTCCTCCTATTTTGTATGTGACAGTTACGAATCCTTGATGAAAGAGCATAAGAAACTAGAAATAGAGACAGTGGGAGTCTCTCTGGCATCTCATCCCCAGAGTTGGTGTTACAGCTTTCTGTGGGAATATATACCAGAGAGATGAACAAATCTGTGCTTCATTCTGTCACCATCCATTGGGAAACCTTTGCACTAACTTAAGAGGCTCAGAGAGGTTCAGAAGACTGGAAGGAAATCTCTGGAGGGATTTTCTCAGATGCACATCAAAGCTATTTTATCACACCAAGAATGGCACACGGCTTTATATTTGATGTCTCGAATATTAAAGATACACACCTTACAAGGAGTTTGTTCATAGTGTGACCACACACACGTAGACACATTTTTCCTGCTTGAGCAGAAGACCTTGGAAGACCTTTTTTTATATTAAAGATGTGTTTGGATTACAAGCAAAATTTACTTTCTCTTAATCATAAAGTATAAATTGAAGTTGAAATGTTTTAAAACTTGACAAGTTTCAAAAGTACTAATGAAGAACCAGAGCCAAAAAAATGAAAAGTAGCAATTATTTAAACCACATATTGCACAAAAGTTCTAAGCTAAACTGTAACAGAAAAGAACTAATTCAAAGTAAAGAAATTGCTGGTCTTAAGGTGAAAGTTAATATAAAAAGGACTACTGTGATATTACTTCAATATATAATAAGCAATCCATATTTATGGATGGACTAATTAAGACACTGAAAGAAGATGTCTGATATTAAATAGAAAATAGAAAAACAGATAAGGGAAAGTGCCTAAGAAAAGATTTCTGAATACTTAACTGATTTGAGATTGACCCAAAATGCCTCTTATTTTGTCAGTATTGTTGTTCTTGTTGTTGTTGCTTTTTTTTTTTTTTAGCGCTTTCTACTTAAATTGTGTTAAACCCATACACGAAGACTTCTGAGAGGAAGGGTTACTGGTCCATTTTAAAATGGGAGGAATAAAGCCATAGAGATGCTATTTTGGGAACCTGAGAAGACTAGCAGTTATTTCTACCTAAATGCTGATGGTAGCTTAGGTGTCCCAGTCCTTTGAGAGCCACCTGTGGAAGAGCAGCATTCCCATCATGTGCATAAGCCCTGCACACACGGGTAACTGTGTGCAAAGCAGCATCTGCCAGCTGCAAATGGTTTGCAAGTGTGAGGATGTTATTTGTCTGGGTAAGTGCAACTGAGGGAGTGCAGGTGCACTTTATGTTCATTTAGATTCATGCAGTACATTTGCACAACACCAGGGACCCTGTCTCATTACAGTAGCAAAGTCATTACGTTTGAGAACAGTTGTTGAACAAAGTGTGTGACCTAAGACCAGATGTTCAGACAAATGTAAGTACTCAGATTCTCCAAGACATCTCTGAGGTGTTGCCTAACAGAGATTTCTCATTCCTGTTTGTTCAAAAATCTTCAGAAGTGAAGCTCTGAAGTTTCTCTCAATGCTGGTTCCGGACATGTGAGCTGCTGAACACATGAGCAGAACCAACATTCCTCCCTAGCCCAGAGGACCGACTCAGAGCAGGACTCCCATCTGGGGTACTTCATCCAAGCTTTGCCATTTCTCATTGTTCTCAAGAGTCAGGCTCAAACCCTGGCTACATTCAGAGCAGGCAGGGTGAGATGCTGGATCTGGGCCTAGGTGCTTTTGAATTCCTGGACAAGGGTACAGGGGGAGAAGAGCTCTCCTCTTTGTGCTCATTTCACCTGTGAGAAAAGATGGCATTCAGACAATTGCCCTCCATGAGCTACACGTGCTAAATAGGATGTGAGCTCCTTCTTAGCCACACATCTGACATCTGAGCTGCTGGCAGATAAAATTAGGTCCACACTTACCTACTCAGCGTCCCTACTAGCAGTTGCCCAACAGGGTGTGGGTTTGTAACTCTCAGTTTTTCCTTACACATTTTACAGACAATTGGGCGCCTAATTCAGGAAGCAAGAAGCATAGGAATAAGGTTAAACAAATTAATTTATGGCACGCTACTTACAGATCATTCACTGCTTTCCTGATGTTCTAGAAGCACCAGAATTGGTCTGTCTGCACTGATTTTAGGGTGTGAGCTCTGGAGTTCATCTACAGCACCTGCCTGTAATCACAGTACTTCTCTGTGCTCATCATGCACTCATTACTAGAGCCAAAAAGTCTGCACTTGACAAGGCCCATCAACTGGCCCTGTTAAGCCAAGACCTCTGCAGAAGACCTGTTCAAAGTGATGTCAAGTAGTGGCCTCAGACAGAATCACAATATTCTGAGTCCTTTAATTCCTACTCCATAAAACATCATTGTGCAAGACAACTGCATGTCCAAGATAACTCTCAGCCTTCTGAAAAAATGTCTTAATGGGAAAACCAAGAGTCTCTTCAGTGGAATTACATTTGAAAATGGAAACACAGCAAGGCAATTTGCTTCAGTGACTAATTTCTGGTGCCTGTAACTGGAAGCATCAATACTTTAGCAGCCACTGCTTTAGATAATTGGAAATTAGGATGATTCTTTCACAGAAACTCATGTAAAGGCTGACTCAGCCTGGTTTTCCACACTGTGGGTTCCTTTTTAGCGTCAAACTGAAAAGACTTGTGGAAGCATTTTCTACACATGAATCAGAGGAAATAATTCATTATTGAGTTCAACTCAGGAAAAAATCTATCGCAAAAGCAAGAAGAGGTAGGGGACTGTGTTTAATCTGAGCAAAGGCTGCTCAAAGTTTGTTTAAAAAAGAGAAGCTTAAACTGTTCTAGCCCTTTCAACCATTAAAAGTTCATTAGCGTTGCCAAGGTAGCCTGAAAACTTCAGGGTGCACAGTGTCTTAATTTGGTTATGTCTGCACACTTTTGGCAAGCTATGTTATCTCTTAGCAACCTGCTCTGTTATCATTTATTATCATTTCACAGAGTGGAAAGCACTGCACACACTGCCAATGTGTGAAGAAGTGTGAGTGATATTTCATTTTTATTTTTCCATCAGATTTTAGTACATGGAAGCTCAAATCCTTATGCTTCCCTGGGACTTTGATAGAGAGGCTGGGAAAGCTTGTAAACCACAGACTTTTTCTTTCTTAAAGAGAATTCCCTTAGCAGAACAAATCATCATTATTAATATGCAGGTAATCAGCAACATAGCCTCCAAGGAAACCACAATGTCAGACAATACTTTCAAGGTACTATAAAACTGACACACTGCTCTTACCTTTCTGAGGCAGTAGAGCAGAAGTGCTGACACTAGGCTAGGTAGCAATTTCTCTTCTTAGAAGCATTCAGAGCTCCAATACAGTAAGTTTTTCTCCCTTGCACAGCTTTCTTCCTTTATTCTGTGGCTGTGACAGTGCCAGCACATCTCCTGCACAGAGGGAGGGCTGGAGAAGCTGGGTCCAGAGTGTTCCCACTCACCCAAAACCAAGGCTGTGCTCCTGGGTATTTCAGTGGACTCTCGGAGCAGCCTCAACAAGGAGTGATGGGAACCATCAGCACTGTTCCCTCTGTTCTCCTTTTCCACTACTTTATTATTCACCTCTACCTTACACCATGATTTGCAGATTTGCAGTTTGGCCTGGGAGACTCTGTCTTGCTGCCTTGCAAGTTAATGAAATTTTTCACATTGGCAGTTCTCCTCTTTGGGCCGCTGAGATCTGTAACACACAAACATGGATTTACCCAGGGGAGGAGGCAACCAGAGGTCAGGGTCCTCCACACTCACCCTTCTTGCAGCACCATCTCCTTAAATCCCATCACAAGGAAGGGGCTGTGCAAATTAATAGTGGCTTTTGTCAATAATGAAGGGAGCCCGCTCTAGCACAGGTGTCTCCATATGTATTGAGGAGCTAAAGCAAAGCACACCCTTTCAACAAGAATCTGCATGGTCCAGTTTAGGATCAGGGGTCTTTTCTTATCATCCCTATAGCTCCCTGGGTTTTGTTTTGCTGGCATTTCACAGAAGACACCTTGATCATCATTGGCATTTCAAATGTGAAACAAATGGTGTTGCAAAGAACTCAAGAATAAATCACTCTCCACGTATAAGTGACAGAAAATTGAACAAGTCAGCTGAATAACAATCTGCACTAAAAAGAATTTTCTACTCTTTTTTAATGAGCATTATCTGCATGACTGTCTGTAGATTCATACCTAAAGTAAATATTATTAACTGATTTCTCATTTCTTTATACAGCAGTATCTTTTCTATCTGCAGTGAAGTCACTGTGTTTTCCTTTTATAATTTCCCCTTCTTCTCATGTTCAAGAGAGATCTGAGAGCATCTAAGAGAATTTGCTTAATTGTAGGTTTAATTCCAGAAATTTTTCAGTCTGTCTGCCTCCATTTTAATATTTATAAAACATTAGCCATGGTAGACTGTAGATTCAGTTCATGTATTTTTGGACCCTACATATTTCAAATTAAGCAATAAACAAAAATACTATTCCTTCAACAGTTTCTTGTTCCTATAATCCCTATGATAGGGATTTTGCTAGCTGTCACAAAAGCAATACTCCCAGAGAAGCTGAAGTAGGAGAAACAAGACATAATATTCCACCAAGCTACCACTGCCAAACAGAGCAGACACTCTTTGCAGAGAAATGTAGTGTCATAGGTGCTGCAGGTCCCTGATGTTGTGGTCATGAGAGCAGACCTTGCTGTAGTAATGTTAATA
Source organism: Camarhynchus parvulus (assembly GCF_901933205.1). Lineage (NCBI taxonomy): Eukaryota > Metazoa > Chordata > Aves > Passeriformes > Thraupidae > Camarhynchus > Camarhynchus parvulus. The sequence goes on along the minus strand of NC_044576.1, from coordinate 25,961,021 downwards.
TATACTGAGAACATCAGGAAAATGCTTTTTTCATACAGGGTGACCTCCAGAACATCAGTGCAGGGTTTAAAAGCTCACTGAAAAGCTCTGAAATCAATGACCACTGCATCAAGCTGAGCACTGGTCATTCCCAGGGCTGTTGCAGAGGAATTTCAGTCCAACCTGGCTGATGGCTCCCATGTGGTTTCATGTAAGTTATCTCCAGTGGGTCCTGGCTGCCAGGACCTGGTCTCAGGAGCAGTCCCAGTCTTCATGCACTGCTGTCTACATTGTCCTCCTGAATCCCAGCTTTCTGGACCATTTTGTTAATGCTCCTTAGCATGCAATTATTTTCCCAAAACTAAGAAAGGAGATGAGCAAATCCTACTAACTTTTCAGTGCTAGAACCCTGTATTTTCTGGTCTTCCTCCTAAATCATAAGAAGGAAGAAATTCTTTATAAGTGCTGTAAAGCACTGGCACAGGTTGCCCAGATACATGGTTGATGCCCCATCCATGGAAACATTCCAGGTCAGGATGGAGAGGGCTGTGAGCAACCTGATCTGGCTGAAGATGCTCCTGTTCACTGCAGGGGGGGTGGACTGGATGGTCTTTAAAGGTCCCTTCCAACCCAAAGTATTCTATGATTGTCTGGCATGCTCCTTTGTGTGTCCCAAGGGCTACATCCTCTGGTCTAAATGAGCACACATTCCATGTGCACTGCAGCATTTCATTACTCCAGTGGGGATGGAGGACGGGCCAAGTTCCATGTGGGAGTTACAAAGTCATGCTCAAGGGAATATGGCAAGATCCAGATTTGCATCAATGTTCTCAGTGCTCTTCAAGCTTTGCAAAAGCAGAATTCACTATTTTATTTTGTGAGGAGATGCCTAACAAAATCAGGCTTTTAGCTGAAGTTTTATATTGAAGCATCATTATTGTATCTCTACAAAGCAGTTCTCATTAAGTAAAAGAGTGAACGGACAGATGTCCTAATAATAGCTTGATTTGAAGTGCAAAGTGGGTTGAAGTACTCAGCATGCCATTTTCTAATCAGGAATGAAGGTTTTAATGCAAGGCTTCCTGACAATCACAATTTTGTAATGCTTACATAAATGGCTCTGTAGATGTGTGTATGTTTTTTTAATTTACTGTGTGGGTAAAGGAATGTATTTCCTGGTGATGCAAAATAGGATCTGACTACAAATGCAGCAAGGGCTCTCTCCCCCTGTGAAAAAATTTAGATGATCACATCAGAAAGCCCCCTCATTTACAGAAGTATCTTGTAGTCTGGGGCACTCCAGCACTCCAACTTCCTGCACCCTGAAGTAACCTCCTTGCACCTTGAACTCTTAGGGACAGCTCATGTAAAAGATCCCATGAGTTCAAGTTACCTTTGACTTTGTGTCCTCAGGAGACAGTCAGAGGCACAGAAAGGACACACAGACTAGGCAGATGTTCTTCATCTCACCTTTAAGCACAACTTTCTCTTCCCCACCCCTCTCTAGATAATTGAAAGTTATCTACAAAGTTGTTGAAAGACTATAGCCAAAACAAGAAATTTTTTATGGTTCTTCCCTCACACTGCTGAGCTGCACTGCCAGGCCTCTCAAACTTCTGAAAAATTAGAAAAAAGAAAAAAAATGTCCTTCATTACATTGTGCCAATGGAACAATCAAAAACAATTAGGAAAATAGGATAGATATTGCATCCCAAAGTATTTTCAAGCTCCATTTCTGATAGGTTGATCAAATACCATTCCAGAAGTCCTGTCCATCTTAATTCACTAATATTCTAGAAGTCCTCTAGAAGGATGAAAGGAGCAAGATACATGTCAGATGGCCTTACCACTAAAGCAGCTCAAGAAAAAATCTGTGGCAGCTCAACAATACTTCTTCTGGTTAATGCTTAGTCAGGAGGAGAAGTCTGGCTGCAGGGTCTTTGATCCATGAACATATTTGTAGTAATTGGGGTCATGGCAATTCCTGTAGCTAATGCATTTTAAAAGGTCAAAGTCAGCAACCCCTAAGTAATTTGGGCTGTTACTGGGCAAATGACATGCTTTGGAGCAATGGCATTATATCAATCATGTGGGGTGAAATCTAGAGGTGAATATTTGTAGGAACAAACAAGAGCTCAACCAAAACTTGGGATAAACCATTACAAGTTTAGTCCAAAATCCTAGAATGGTCAGTTTATTGCTCACCAGTAACTCGAGTTCAGGGAGGACCCTCTGGAGAAGTCACATCTGAAGTCACTCCAAGCCACGAAGTGAAGCCACATGGCAGCAGTGGCCCCATTTCTGCCAACACGAGAGAGGGGAAGGAGACTGCTGCTAACCCAAGCCTCTCCTCAAGGGGGGAAGGCTGGTTTTGGTGAAGTCTGGAAGGAGAAGGAAGGAAGAAAGCACCACACTTTGTACCAGACTAATGCACCAGTCCAGGATGTCCCCCCTGGGCACAGAGTTGCACTTCAACCCTTCCAAAAGAGTAATTGCAAGAGTAACCAGGACAAGGTGCACAGCACCCATATCTTACCTTCAGCTCTCTGCTGAAGGACATGCTGCATAGAAGAGCAATGAAATCATCCCAAATAATCCTGCCAAGGAACAACTGTGTCCCCAAAAACATAGTTCTACAAAGAAAATAATCATGCTGTCATTAAGAGATTAAATCAATCCAGCCCAGCAAGGCACTATCAATATGGAACAGTATATATTCCCATCATTCTTATCTGCAGACCCTGTTTTCCTAAATATTTGCAGATTGATTAAATGGTGCCAGAGCCCCTTTCTTAGATTACAAAAAAAGGTCACCTTTTTTCAAGGATTAATTACTAACTATACTAAGGAGAAGTTGCAGCAGCCAATCATTATCTTATTCTCCCAAGTCCTATTCACAGTAAAGATGATATTGTATGGAAATTTATCTTGTGTAATAATCACCTTATGCTGTCTCAAAGGGTTCCAATGCACTTTTAGAAATAGGACAATATTGGCTCAGGTACGAGCCAAACCATGTCCCCTCTGCATCTGCACAGAAATCACCGTGGCTTTTCCTCACTGTTCAGACACAGCCCTGGCTGGAAGTGGTCTGGAGCACTGGCAAGGAGACAGGGCCATGTCTCCTGCAGAGGACCATTGCTCCAGGGCCCTGATGCACTCAGAGCCTGCAGAACTCTCTGCTTGCTGTGCCACAGCAGGAGAGCACACACTTCACAAGCCATTCCCATCTCTCACCACACGACAACTAACTCTTGCTCTGTGGGTAGCCACTCCACTACCTAGGATTTAAGGCACATGATTTAAGCTGCTCAACATTTGGTTTTTTCCGAGGCCTGCAGCAGAACTCTATTTCTTCATCTCACATATTTCTAACTATCCTGGAAATTTTCAGGCAGAAGGCAGATGCCTGAGGAAATATCACTGCGTGATATTTAGCGAAGATGGAATACTGTATACATAAATACTTAGAAACGTAAACACATAATGTAGGAGATGTTTCATTCCTTGTGTATAGCTCATTGACTGACAATAATTTATTGATCTATTATACTTTGAAAACAGTTTTTTACTTACATAAATTGTCCCTTTCTGACTGGGACTGAACACATCTATTTTCCCCTGTGAATACAGTCTGTGGTTTAAAGCAGAGGGGATCATCCTGAGCCCATCCCGATCCTGGTCTTTTGCAATGGTTGTGTTTGGCTGCAGACCTTGCCTCAGAAAACTGGTGCCCTAATGGGGTCGGTTCAGAGCAGCCCATATTCTTCTCTCCCCTCCTCTTTGCTGCTAGATTAAACTGCTAACATTGACCTAGGAAGGAGTCAGATAAAGACCCCTCACGCTGCAAATGACCCCCACAATGTTCATTTCCATCTCCCTGGGTTTTGGCATCAGAGCTGAAAGAGCAATGGTGAGATCTGACTTTACACACAAAAGGACCAACCAAAGTAAGCTCACTGTTTCCTCATTTTCCTAAATGGAACTAGTTTGAAGGTAGTAAAAGAATCCCACATCTGAATATTTAATATTCATAAGAGGTTTAATCTTATTTCAACAACCTTGAATAAACGACAGAGAATGTGATAGAACTGTGGTCACAGCTTATTCTAACAATCAAAGCACTTCATCATTGGGGAATAAATGTTCTACCTAAGCAAAAAAAAATGTTAATCCCCAAACAAATTTATTACTTAGTAGAAAAATTCACTTAAAATTGTCCCATTAACTCTGTAAAAAAAATTAGGTGGCTTATATTGTATCATAGATTTTCAAACTATCCTGCAGTATATTTAGCTGAAACAGCTTGAGTGAAAACTGGGAATAAACATTAGTTTCTGCAGTTTGAATATCATTGTGGAATTTTCCCAGCTGTACAGTGCAGTACACAGTACACCCTGTTCACAGTAGTTTGCAAGCCTCTTCCCTCTGAAATGACACATATGCTGGGAAAAGAGCTGACCTTCAGTTTAATCTATGATTCATATTGATCTGTCTTCTCCATGTCAAAACCTTTGCTTTTTTGACCTAACAAATAGATCCTTTGTACATTATTCAACCCTGATATCTGCAGGTCACTAGTGAAGTCACTACTCCTCTACCTAAGGACAGCAGGCTTGGCAGATTTTTCACATCCTGGCCAGTCCTTTAGGCTCCATTCCCAGCTTAACAAGCATTTTAAAGCTCCTTGTTCCAGAGAATCCCCTTGCCAGTGAATCCTTAGTGGTGTTCAGAAAGCATGCACTGTCCTCAGCCTTCCAAGATACATCTCCAAATCTCCTCCTAGGAGCAAGCACCTTACAGTGTTCCAGTCACAGAGCCTTGGAGGTCAGATTTGCTGTTCTTCTGTTTATACAGAGGTGACATCTTTGGAAATGCCCCATGAATTCCTCTATTCATGAACATGCCTGCAACACCTGGCACTGGAGTGGTTTCCCCTCCTACCTCACCTGGATTTCTGTTTTCCATAGTGAGACAGTACTCTGGATTTTTATTTTTAATTTAATAGATCATATTTAGTGAAGGGGAAAGCTTTGCTACTGGAAAAGAATGGCAGGAGGATAATGTCTGAGATGACTACTGCAAATCCCTAATCAGTTGTAAGATCAAAAAGTAAAGGTAGAGTTCTGAATTTTAATCCCTCTTATGTATTGGGACTGAATTGATCCCATCTTTTATATAAAATGAGGGAAAGAAATCCTACAGAATTTTTTTTAATTAACAAGAGGATGGATGCATGGATTTTACTTGAGATTTTTACTGCAGCAAAGATGGATTAGAAAGCTACCAGGGCAGGACTCTTTCATTCTCGGTATATAGAGCACATATAACATATGAACCTCACAGCAATATAATATGCTAGTGAAACATTCTGGAATTGAGGAGAAAATGAAATTATTCATTGTTGAGATGTACAGGATTTCCATAGTCATAAGGCACGATGGACAGTTCTCTACCACTCTTTTTCTAATCTAAACAAGCAGCTGCCATGCTATTAATTTGAACTTACATCACACATTCCAGTTGATTTTATTAGGTCTGTTGTTACTGATGATGATCTAACCTCCACTGTGTTTCTCTAGGATGAAAATATGGAAGAGAGGAGCTGATACCCATGAGAATAAAGATAAATTAGTGAAAATAAATGATCCAGTTTCATGTATCAAAGTTTATTGGAAATAAAAGCAAGGACATTTATCAAAAGGTCTGGAGAACACGTGATCCTTGACTGTCAGTCTGTATTCATCTATGGAAGATTTATCATTCTCAGGGGCTTAATACATTTTTACAGTCACTTGACTAGATAGTCATTGTACATTTTCAAGATCCTAACTAAACTACAAATTCAAAAAGTAATAATTAAAATATTTTAAATTGTGTCCTTATGAGTCTTGATTCATTGGGGCACCTGGGGACACGCCATAGTTGTTAACAGGTTTGCTTATCTACCTGATTGGAGTTAATAATCGTTCTGAAAATCATCTGTACCTTTCAATTTCGTTACATAAAAGCAAGCTAGATCAAAAGACTGAATGAATTCACGCCTGCCTTTTCACTGATTTTAATTGACTCTCTGGTGCTTTCAGTAAGAGCAAATGGTGTGACCACCCAAGTCACAGACTGAGCAGCAGCCCTAGAAAATTAACAGTAAAAGAGGATGATTTGTGTACACAGAGAAAGTGAACAGCCCGGGGTCTTTCTAACTTGGAAAAGAAATAAGACTATACCTAGGGCTGCACCAGACCTTATGGGCACTGCTGTTAAAATGGTTCCCAAGAATCCTTCCCTGGCTGTGATCAGAGACAGGATACAGAGCTCTGGAGACCTCACTGACTCGTCTGTCTGTAGCCATCATTCCTGCAGAAACCCACAGTTCGGTTTCTGTACTGACCCAGGAATTAATCAAGAAATGTTCTTCTCGACAATAAGCTTCTTAAGTGATTTGTAATAAATTTTGAGGAATAGGAAAAGTTGTTGTGCTGATATTGTTATTTTTTAAAAGCATTTTCTGTATTCTTTCTCTATCTTTGTATGTTTTCAAAGTGTGAAACCATCTTACCAACATTTCACTTCTTTCAGCATTGTCTTCCCTGATTCTCACTCCAAGCAAACAGGAAAAAATATCAGACATTATTATAAAGATGATGCAAATTATTAAAAAAAGGATCCTGTTCTGGGCTACACAAGAATAAAAGGCCTTTGCCATAATTAGTCTGCAGTGTAGAGAAGAAGCACAAAATAGAAAAAGAAACTGCAACACAGGACCTCAGAAATTAACAAGAAGACACAGCATCTAATGGTGCTATAGGCCAAAATCTTTGCAAAAAGGATTTTTTCTTTTTCCTGGGCAGAAAGAATTGGTGCATTCCTGAATTTTGTGTTAGGATGGCAGCTAGAAGCCAATCCATCTGTTGTTTTTCACTCTTACTAGCACCGGAGAACAGCATAGGCTTCACTACAGTCCTCTCTGCTGAAAGATGCAGCTAATAACCTGAGCACCCAAAAACCACTGAACCTGAAGCAAATTTTAGGCCTTCCAGAAGCAGTTGTTTCATGTCCAAGTCAATTCTGGATCAATCAGCTCACAGTTCTCAAATGTTCGTTGGAAATTCATGCCTGTGCTTGTCAGGCCAAGGCAAATTAGAAACACAATGCAATTTGGAGAAGCCACTTCCCAGAAAACTTCTGAATACCCTATTTGCCACACCACACCTGGCAGAGACATACTCCTGAGCCAAAGGGCAACAGCATGGAGAGAATTCCTTTCTTTTGGAGAGTTTTTTAATTATCTAAGGCCCTTGGACAGAATTCTCTGCACCCAAAGTGTTCCAAATCCTGTAAGAAGGAACATAAAGTGCAAACTCAATGGATTTCAACTTTGTATATCTAATTGCCCTATTTTCCAGTTTCACTGCTCTGCTTGATTGCAATTACAACACAAACACCACTTAGTTGCCTTTCTGGCATTACAGAGTGCCAGCTTTTGAGCTGACTTTTTGATCAATCACATTTGTATGCTGAAGCCTAAAATTACTTAAATATTTTCAAAAACGTATCTTTCTGCCAGAAAATATGCCAAATTAATTGTTTTTCATGGGAACACATTTATTTCAGTAAAACTGAGTATCAAAAATGGAAACAGAGCAGGGGACTTCTTGTACAATAATAAACCAAATTATGCAAATATAAATTCAGGCCTAATATTGGAAAAACTGAGATACAAAGTAATAGAGTTTCAAAAATGCTATTCTTGGTGATTCAAGATAAAAAGTGACATTTTTTTCTGATTTTCTCAGGAAAGTAGACATCTAGTCCCTTTCAGCTCTCCTCAATGCAAAGTTTATTAAGACTCAATGATATTGAAGTCCCTACATTCATTACCATCCTCACACTACCTCGGATTGTTTGAAAAGCAAAGCCACTGCAAATAACACACCGGTACCCTAGAGTGAGACACAAATGCACCAGACTCTTAGAAATCATTTAGCCTCAAGTCAGAAAAAAGGGAATTGCTCAAATACCTTAAAAGATCCTACCAATATCTCTCCAGTTATCCCTCATTTGGTCCATTTTGAAATGTATACCCAAGCTTAATAAATATTCAAGCATGTACTTTGTGCACAAGTAATTGTGTAGCAATCTACCCATGGAGTCACAGTGATATGTAAAATTATACCTTACACATTGAGAAATTTATTCTAGAAGATCTTAACAAAGACAGCGTTTGCAAATGTATTTGTAAAATGTCTGGTACATCCAAGTCCCCACTTCAATGGGAGGAATAAGGAACTACAGGTAACAAATACAGTCTGCTTAAAAAATCTTGGTTTAAACCTGCAATTCTCCTTTGTGAGGATGCAGATACTAATTTCTGTGTTTAAGGTTTGTGCTTGCCTTTTAGATTCCATATTTGTCACTGACCTTGGGTTCAACAAGAATTATTTCTGCCTATCCAAAGTCTGTGCTGTGACAGCTTTACTGCCTAAGTTCAGTTCCTGTAGAATCTCTCTATGCTAAGCTGCTGACAGATACAAGGACCAAAAAAACTCAGATTTGCAAAAGTCAATTATTTTATATTCTTTACATTCTCTTTTGCATAACCCTATTCCACTGCTGTCAGTTTCTTACCAGCCCTTACTATATTTTCTTTCCAAGCAAACATAATTTTCAAGGAAGATGTCTAGCTGACAAATGTGGAAAATGAAACACACTGTCCAAAGAACAAGGTTAGCAGTGTCATGAGCTTCATATATTTTGCTTCAAACAGCAAAGCACCAGCAGCCACCAGGACCACCTGGGCTCTCAAGGAACCCTTAGGAGCTCTTCCATTCCTAACACATTTTTCACTTGTGTTGGGTCCCTTCATCATCTGGGCAGAATTTTCTTCACAATTAACCAGAGCAAAAATTCTCACAAAACACTCATCAGACAGGCAGTGATGTGTGGTGGGCTAATCCTTCTGGACTGAGCTAAGGATTTCTGCTGCTGAAGGCAGTCTCTGGAGAGACCACTGAGAATCTTTTACAAGCCATTCATACCACTGCACAACTGCACTGCAACTGAATTCACATGATATTAGGACCACTCAAAATATTTGGCCATTCTCCCCAGCAGGATCCTTAACAACCAGGCTGTGATGGTGCTTAATCATCCTGCTGTGAATCTGGTTTGGCCACAAAGCCTCTCTGCTTCCAGCTCAGCAAGGAAATTTTAAAAGTAATTTTAAAAAAGTGTTTGTACTTCAGGAGAAACAAAACTCTAACTACACTGCTGCCTTTCCTGTTCAGTTCTCATTATGAAAATGAGAAGTATGGAGTTTAAACAGAAGGAAATTTGAGAACTCAAACAGTTTGCCAAGATCTCTCTGCAAACACATTCTTCCTCATAGCAATGACAATACAGCACAGAAACACCTTAAGGAAATGCAGGAGCATCAGCTGTCACAATATATAGAATCACAGAATTTTTTAGGTTGGAAAAGACTTTAAGACCACTAAATCAAATTGTTTATCCAAGTCCAACACTAAGCTGTGTCCCTCAGTGCCACATTTAAACACCTTACAGATACCTCCAGGGATGGCCACACCACCACCTCCCTGGGCAGCCTGTTCCAGGGCTTGACAACCCTTTCAGAAAAGAAATTTTTCCTAATAGCCAAGCTAAAGCTCCCCTGGTGCATGTTGTGGCAGTTTCCTTTTTTCCTACCACTTGCTATTTGGGAGAAGTGACCAACCCCCACCTCATTGCAACCTCCTTTCAGGGCAGTACCTGGGGCACCACATCAAGAAAATTATTTATAAAAAAAGTAATTCAGGAAAAGAAAATATTCCTGCCAACATAGCAGAGAAACAGTTAAGGTGCAAACAGGGTTCCTTTGCAGGCGGACCCTGGACACAAACTGAGCTCCACATTAAATCTCTTGGCCTTGTCAGTATCCTTCTTGTGCTATCAGAATCTTTTTAGATCAGACTATTATGTGTAGCAATATTTGGACATTACATCAAATATTCCCAGGGAAAATGTCATTCTGTGCCCTCTCTACTGAACCTGCTCAATCATTTACACACAGCAGCCCCGGTTTCAAAGCAGGATCTTTTCAAAGCAGGATCTGAGACATTGCTTACCCACCAGAGACAGGAGTTTTGTTTATTTTCAGTTTATTTTTGCCACAGTTTATGTGTGCTTTTTTGCATTGAAAGTTACAATCCTTGGACAAGCCATTTCATCAAATATATTAAGGATCTGACCCATCCCTTATTGAATGGTGGCAGAACTCCCACTGACACCTTGAAAACAGGATTAAGCACTAATCTTTTATGCAAACCATGAATGCACTTTTTTGCAGTTCCTAAACTGCAAACACCACTGAGATCACTGCACTTTTCAGCTGTATCTTATTTAAAATGTGCCTACTGTCAGGTTTGCTATAGCTTTTATTAGGAGAGGCAATGGAAGTGCAGCATTCACAGCTTTTTAATTATGAGAAAAATCATGAGTTCATTGTGACACTAATAGCAGAAATTATGACCAAAGAGCTTGCAGACAAAACCCCTTTTTTTGCAAAAAAATTTAGAGGCCAGCATAAGGAGAATGATGGAAAATAAAGCAGAATAATATAATGCTAAAGGGAAAATTGGGCTGGATTGTACCTAAAGGAAATTATCCCAGGTTCATTTTAATTCAATGAAGTTATTGCACTTTACCTTTGGCCCATCAACTAACTGCTCAACTTATGAGTAGCAAAGAGATTTGAACATTTTATGCTTAAGTGATGTTGTTTACAAAAAGTACTGGCTGGATTTTGTAAGTCTGTAACAATTTGAAGTCATACCTATCTTACCCAAACTGCAGGCTATTTAGCATAAATACTAAATTCTGCCTGGAAAAGTAAGAAAAGGGATTAAAAGATCTAAATCTCTTTAGAAAATCTCTTGAAATGACAGATACACCTTAAAAGGAATTAGGACTTGAGGTAGGACTGTGAACTCAGCTATAAATCTGGTATGATTTCTGTGAAATTGTTATAAATGTTCAGCTTGAAATCTTTCCTTGGACTTTTCAATGCATTAAAAGCAAAGGTGATTTTTTTTTGGTTTTTGCAATTATGAAAACTTGAGAAATATAGACTGATAGTAAAGAGATGAAATAAGCTGATTTTTGATTTTAAAAGTAGTATATTCAATTACAGCTGATGTTCAAGTTACTCATCAAGTCATGGTTTATTTCATTTGCTGAAATTTATTCTGAATTTTTACTTTACCTAATAAAGCATCAACTGACTTTTCCTGGCAAAACACAGAAACCTGCATAGCACATAAGCAACCCATCCCAGCTGCCTGGGAGCAGTACCTGCTCTACAGCATATAGGCACATCCTACAGCAGCCACAGCCTTCTCACAGTCATGACAGCGAGAAACACTCAAGGAAGCAGAATTTGCCAAGATGTGTGATGATACTTGGAAGAGCAAAATAGTGAAAAATAGGAAAATACCTGCCAGATGTCTGTGGCTGACAGTGTCCTCCTGAGACTGCCCTACTATGACTTACACCAGAATTCTGTATCACTGCACAGAGCAGGAGCTTGATTCCCTTCAACAGTCAGGTTATGAGGTTTTATTCCTGTCCTCTGATAGATATTCCTATGCTGCCTTGTCAAGGCTGACCTTGACAGAACAGAGGGGAAGACAGAGTTAAAGAATAAAGTAGGTATTTATTAAAAGACCTCAATAGATACACCTTGGCACCACAAGAGCCCAGCCAGGGCTGCACCAAAGATGAACCCAAAATGGTCACAAATGCATGACCAGTCAAGGGGTCTCTTACTTTTAAGTTCTGGTCCATTAACATATTTGAGTTAATTGTCCACTTACAGCTTTAGGTTATGAAATCCCATCCTTTTTGTTTTTCTTTGTTCAGTCCACATTGTTTATGCTCTTGGGCCTGAAATTTGGATCCATTGTCCTTGGTCCAAAGCTAGAAAAGGAATTGTTTTGTCTACCCACTCTGTGAAGAGAGCTTAGTGTCTCTTAATATGAAGGTCAGAACTACACACTAAAACAGCACAGAATCTGAAAAATATAAAAGCTAAAACCTAAGGCATCACCTATCTTCATCCCACTTTGCCTCATGGCTCTGCTTTTCAGCTAAGCAACCTCAGGTACCCCAGGCACATCCATGGCTCTCTGAGGAAGGATGAAAGCTCATGTCAAAAGGCACTGAGTATCTCTGTACAACTGCTCCTGGATTCTCAAAAGTCCAAGAAGTGGGACACAGGATAAGTGCTGTGGTACTGCCACCCATCTCCCTTTTTCCAATGACATCAGAGAAGCCATCACACCAGCATGTTTCCCTGGCACAGAGGAAAAATGAAGTCACTTTCTCATGTTCTTTCTTTTCTGTTTCACTGTACTTTTTGGATAAGTCAAGACCCTTCTGTAGCTTTTGAAAAGCCTGTTTCTGGACCTTTAATTAAGCACCTGGGTCTTTTCTAAAATCATAAAACCTGTTCTTGAGTATCTTTTATGCCTCTTGAAAATACATATTTATGTCTAGGAGTGTTCTTTTATAACTTTTGCATCTGGACAGAAGGGAGCTTCACCGGACAGGCTATGAATGCACAGTGAAACTCAAAGTATGTTTGTGTAAAGGCAAGTTACCAATGTTAGCACTTTATCAACTCATTTCTGAAAAGAAAGTAAGAGAAAATATCAACCCAGTCCTAAAGTTTTCAACACTAATGTCTGATTCTGGTATAACACCAGAAAATTCACTGGTATTTCCTTAGAACAAAATCAGCAGGGAGAGTGAAAAAGCCTGCAGCGTGATTTGGAAAAGGAAAGCACAGCTTTGTTTTTGTTTGAGCCAGCAGTGTAATGAATCCCAGCTCAGAAAACACTCCACACCCATATTTAGACAAAAACAGAGAAGGGCCAACCTGTGCAGGAGCTGCACCTGCTCAGCTGTGGACACAGCAGACTGGGAGGCACTTGTCCACCAGAGCACGACCAAGAGTAAGGGTCCTGGCTCTCCTTCTCCTCCTGGTGTGTCCCTGAAATATCTCAGGAGCACAGATCTTCCTGGTGGCCCCAGCATTTCCTCCAAGGATGAAGGCAACTGAAGCATGCGGCATGTGACCTTGGCAGTGTTGTTTGCCTTATGCATCCTGTTTCTAAAGGCTTGGATTCGGTGCTGAGATCCAATGTCCTTGGGGTATTTTCTTACTGGAAGGGAAAGTTTATGCATATTTTAGGAAAATATGTTTTTGATTGGTTTGCTTGTTGTTCCTCTTTCAGGGTCTATTTTTTCCAAGTGTCAGAAAAATAGGATGCTAGGCTTCAAAGGGTCCTACCACCACACCAAGCATGATCCAGATACCAGAGTGAAGAAAATAGTGTATCCTCAGCAGCCTTCCCCACATATAGCTCACTATGTCCTCTGCAGTAGGTGAACAAAAAGCCTGTGGGAAATGATTTGATGATAAGGCAATAGCATTTCTCTTCATTCCAAAACGTGCTTGCCAACACAGGAAGACACTCTGACCACTGCACTCAGGTTGTTCCTGGCAAAACAAAGCAGGAGGAAACCTTTAAGGAGAAAGGGGCACAGCTGAGCAGGACACACCCCAAGCAGAAGCAGTTGTAACCACAGAGCCAACACCAAGGGCCATTACCCTGGGAATTGCCTGGCACACACTTCTGAGGGCCCTGCCCCGATGTTCCTCTGCACAGAATTAAAGAGAGGCAAGCGGGAATTAATAGCTTTGACCGCCCTTAGACACAACCACGTGCAGCACATGACAAACAGAATGCTTGGGAAAGAGGGAGACTGAGCCACATCCATGTGCCAGGCTGCTCAGCAGCTGCTTCTGCATTCTTTGTCTGAAGAAGTCCCAAGGTTGTTTAATTTCATCCCAAACTCCTGAAAACCTGGAGTCCTGATATCATTTACCCTGATCACTTTACAGTGCTGGATGGAAACTGAAGTTCACTGTGTACAACTTTCCCTGCCTGGCTCTGCAGCTCTCCAGCTGCAAGCTCAGCAACACTAAGTATTCAAGCACAGCAAAGCACTTTGCTGCAGCTGTGCCCAGCAACATAGGAAAGCACTTCCACTAACTTTTCCTGTCAGTCTCAGCACTTGCACTGCTGTTGCTTTTGTCCCCAGGAGAGCAGAGCTCTCACTCGACTCACAGGAGCCACCTGCTTCCCCCTCAGCAAGCCTCCCATCCCCTGCCATGCATCTTCCTTATAGACAAGGTTTGGACCCCAGCCCCTGCTCACCCAGGTGGGTTTGCATTGTTAGAATAACGAGCCCCATTTCAGGAGGATCGTTTCCTCCAGATGGATCCAAAGCATTTCGCAAACTGTTAATTAAGCAAGCCAGACTCAGCAGAGGAAGCTCTCCTTAGAACTGCACAACAAATCCCTTTTGGATGTAAGAAAGCAGATGTCTTACCACCAGCCCAGCACAAATAATGAGAGTTATTTGTAAGGAAACTCAGCCTGGGGAGGAAATACCTGCATGTATCACAGGTACTAGGTCAGATAATTTATGGTTTCCTCTAAACAGGAGGCACCAGAGAAGGGAGGCTGGCTCTTTTCCTACACTGCTCCCAGAGTGGGGCTGCACCAGACCCTCACTGAGCTGCTGGAGATGCGTGTCCAGGTACCTGTGTCCATGTTTTGAAGCACAGTAGTCAATGGGGAATAAGTTTTTTAAAGTTAGTTAAAGGTTTTTCTTGCTTTTCAATTTTTCATGTTCCTTATGGACTTCCTTTTCCCCAGAGGTTAAAGCCTGGTTCTTAACAGCCCCTAGATTTCACAGTGGGGATGGGGGTCAAACCCCCTGAATTCTCCATAATATTTTTGAGACTGCTAGAAGTGCTAGTGCTGGAAGAAGGAAAGTATCAGCAGAAAAAAGAAATCCCTGCAGGTGTAAAATCCCCTCACTCTATTGGCTTTGTCACAGCATATGAGCTATACAAGCAAAGGATGTGTCTTCTGGCCCATTCTCTGACTTTGCTGGCGGTGAATAAGGCCCTTGCTTACCTCATGTAACCACCAGACAAAGCATGCCTACATGCTTGTCCACATCTGGGAAAGCCATGGAATCCACCAGGTGGGAAAAATGGACCCCATGGGCCAAAACATGCACCTACCTCTCACATGGCCATATCTCCACTGCTCAGTGTAGGTCTGTCACACTGCAGATGTTGGTCAGGAAGATTGGACTGATGTCCCTCTTAAACATCAAATGTCAGGAGGAAAGCAAGAATACTGCAAGGCAGAGTAGAGACATTAGCTACCATTATAACCCTGGCCCAAAATGTCCCTGCCCCAGAAGCCCAGGGTGAAGGTAGGTCAGGAAGTATGGGATGTAGCTGGGCACCAGAGGCCAGACATGGAGACAATCAAGAATATTTAACCTGTACCATGAGGTCAAGGATAACTGCAGGTTGCTGCAATTTCCCTGTCAGGGAGGAGTTATAAAAGTGGCCATGCTGAACTGAGACAAGACTCCTTTTATGCCAGGATTGGGCTTCACTAATCATGCTTGTATCTGACTGTGTTCCACTTCACATCTTCGAGGCAACTAAAAAGCTGTGACTAAATAGGTAACTTCAATGAGGAAATTTCCATTTTAAACTAGCATCCTTCCAAAATAGAGAAAAAAAAAAATTGGAATATAGACAGCTGACCAAAGGCTATCTTATTTGCATAATGAGGGCTCCCCATCAAACAGAAAAATTAAAGCCCTTTGAGCTCAGGTTTAACATTAGGTACATTCTTGAAAACTGCCCCAGGGTGCAGAAATATGCATAAGTGCTTCTACTCTGGTGCCAGAAGTGATTGTACCTTCAGGAAATGCTTTTGAAACCAGTTTCTGAGTCTCACTCAAACTGCTTGAATACTTTCTTGCAGTTCGCATGCTGAGTTCTGTTACAGATTCCATTATAAATGCTGAATCCCAAACACATCTAAAACTACTCCCTTTTGAAAAGCATAGGAAGTCACAAAGGGATAAGGGATGCTCATTTCCAATAGGGTTTGCCACAAACCATGGGCTCCTGCCTATACATGATGGCTTTCTGAAGTCCCCTCATTCATGTAATAACAGCATTGATCTGCAAAGCTTGTTGATCCCTGGGAGGCTTGAAGAATGGTTAGAAGTCTTGTTTGGGAAGTTTTTTAAAGTTTCCCATTTTTCCACTGTTAAGGTTTGCATAAATGCAAGGTAAGAAAATTGTTCTTCATGTTTCATTATTGAGAAAGCAGCCACCACTGAGAAGCTACAATGAGAGTCTCTCTCTCTTCAGGCAACAGCCCACTAGACAAATTGAAGTCTGTTATTTCTGCAGAGTTCCCATTCATATGGAATATTTTGAAGTGGTCTCATAAGCAGCAAATTTTAGAACACGACATTACGAAATATGGGAAAAAAAGAAAAATGTGACTCCAGTCTAATTTCCCTGCAGCACTGAATTTGGTTTTAAAGAAAAAAGAACTGGAAACACAGACAAAGGCATAGCTCTGTTTTTAAAAGGATGAAAAAGAAAACATACAAACTTGTCATTTGACTTGCTATTTATCCAGAATTTTCTAAGTTCTTTAAATAAATTCAAAGCATATCAAGTAGGAAAGAAAAGTAGACAAAGTTTTCTTATTAAGCTTTTCACAAAAAGCACATAATATTCTTATTTTTACATTGTACCTCTTTCTGAAATGTCACAGAGAAGTCTCAACACATAGTGATTACCTTTTTCATTGTCAGCTACAAAAAAATCCAACCAGAAAGAGGGTTTCAATTAGGAATCCTCCTCATTTTCCTATAAAACATCTGGTGATGTAGAAATCAGCATCTTTTCCTTGGTAGAAAGGAAGGGGCTGCTTTTTACAGGCTACAAATGTTTTTCTGTTTTCTTGTGATTCTCCATTGTCTCAGTACACAATTATGTAACAATAAGGGTGACCTGGGATCAGGACAATCAGCAAAGGGAGATGTCAGGATCTCTGCCTCTTGGTGACTTCTGGTTAAGACAGGAGCACCACTAGAAGCTCTGTTTTGATGAAGACATGACCTGCTGGACTCCAAACAGGAGTAATCAAAGAAAATTCTGTGTTTAATGTTATAAATACCTCAAAGATCCATTTTGATCTTAAAATCTCAGTTGACAGCCTATGTGTTACCTTGCAACCTGAACTCATGCTCATGCTCAAGCCTGTGATCTGAAACAGACCAAGTGTCTCAGCCAAGGCTCACAGCAGCAGATGAAAGGAGTTGGCTTGAACTGATTTTGACCCATAACGAGGGTACATGGACAGTTGAGCGGAATTGGGCATCATGTTGAAGATCATAGCTTAAGAAACACAGCAGACAGGAAAACGTTTGCAGAAAATCTCAAGAGTCTGCACTTCATGATCAGGTCTACTAAATAAACACATCAGCTCTGAACAGACTCCAGGGTTAACTGCTACACATTATCTCCATATTAAACATTTCTTTCATTTGACTGAGGAGGAGACTTTCTGTCCTGTGGACAAGCCACAGGAGTAACACCTGAGAAACTGCACAATTTAAGATCTAGCCAGTGTTTCACATTTATTCCTACATTAAAGTATAATTATGTGCAGTGGATAGACCTGGAAAACAATCCTAGCCTTGGCATGGAGAATTTCTGTACAGACAGAGCATTTACAAAGTATATTATTACTGACACCTAATTTAGTCTGTCAGAGCGGCACTATGAGGGACTAATTAAAGTCAAAGTAGAACAAATGCTTGTACTCAAGAAAAACACCAGGGAAAACGCAGACAGATTTTACCAATCTGCACATAGCTTGTGCCTGTCAGTGTGAAGTGTGTCTGAGGTGGTTCATTTGATACATTTTACCTGCTTCAAAGCAGAGTCTGTTCCACTAGGATAGCTCTCAATTTCAAAAGAGCACATTACTGGCACTCACTGTTTGCCCAGACTGCTTACTTAACCAAGCTTAAGATTTTGAATTTTGAGCTTCCAATTACATTTTTACAGTTTTCTCTGGCTTTTCACAGCCTCAGAAATCTATATCCCAAATGTGATAGATCTCCCATACCAAGAAGGAAAAACAAACACAGACAAACAAAAATGACAGGCAGGTTGAAAAGAAGGAGAGGGGTAAAGAGACAGCCTGGTATTTAGAGCACAACTGTTGGACCAACTCACTGTTAGTTGCTTGTACGAAGCAAGACCCCTCAACTACCAGGGTATTTTGCAGGGCATTAAATTCATTCAGTAGGGCTGGGGCAAAGGGAGAAAGAGTGCTGAGGCTGTTATATGCCAAGCTTTGATTATTTCAGCAAATGAGGATCTTTCTTGCCAGAGGCGAGTATTTTGAAGATGCCCTGAAAAGGCTTGTTTTAAAATTCAGTGACTCTACAGGACTTCAACTCAACTAGCCAAAGAGCCAAGTGCTCCTGAATAGCTGTTTATTGTTTGCAGTACATATGCAGAGAATGAGAATTTGCAATTTCTCATTCTCAGCACCTGAAATTTCCTCTGTTTTGCTATCAGCATTTGGGACATGGAACCTACAAAGCATCAAAGGGGACCACACATTTCTGCTTAGGCTTCTGAGGTTCTGCAAACCTGGGAGACAGGACCCAAAGCTGTGCATCCCAAAATCCACCACCTTGCAACATCAATCAGCTGTGTGACATTCAGTGCTGCTCCCAGCATGGGCTTTGGCCACAGAGCAGTGCAACATTGGTGATAGCTCCAGGTGAGACTAAGCTCCATCCCTTCCTGTGGGCAGACCACTTGAATGGCAAAAAATGGGCTGTGTGTGATGGCTTAGGGTATAACAGTGAAAGAGGTTTCATGTTTGCACAGGAAAGCTTTCCGAACTGAGCTATGAAAGACATTTCAACACATCAGCCAGGAGCTTAAAGAAGGTCAGCCCAATGCTGGCTTTCTTATCTTGGCCGCAGAATATTTTTCAAAGTCCAACCCTTTCAAATTATTCCTGCAGGCCCACATGTACCCTCCATCAAGGCAAAGCTGGTCCACTCTATTGCCTCATTCACAGAGTAGTTCAGTCTTGTTACTCCCTGTGCAGACACTGGATCCCATTCCTCCCCCTTGTTCTGTGCTAAAGATGCTCCTCACAGCCTACACAGCATATACATCCATCAGCAGGCTTTGGCTTGTACAGCACCAGCCCAGCCTGAAGTGACAGTGGCTGGGTTTAGAGCAGCTCCTCTCTTCTTTCTTGAGATGGTTTTCAGAAGGACAGGAGCTGAGCTTTCCTAGAAGAAAAATCAGAGGCAAACATAAAATTACACTGTATTACCTTCGGTCAGATAAACCACTTTTGGGAAAAGAAGGTCATAACAACTCCAGAAATGCCTAATAGTTCCACTGTGAGTCTCTGGATAAAGCCAGGGACTGGAAACAAAATGAAATCATTACATAAAATTATTTGTACTACTGTAATGTTTGAGAGCCCCAGCTTAAATTAGACCTTTCTTTAGCAGGTGCTGTGCAGAGCCAGACAGAGGCAGTTTCTGCCTGAATTATTTTGCCAACTCAACACAAAGGAGAAAGGCGGGGGTGCACTTGTGCTCTCTTCCCACAGGCATAGGCACAGAGGAGGTCTGGGGTCAGCCAAGGCTGGTGTGAATGACAGCTGGGAGCAGAGGTTTTGCAACACCACATAACCCAGGTGGCCTTATTTTTATTGTTGTTGTTGTTATTAAATACATTATCACAGCATCCTCAAGCAGTGTAAACCAAGATGATTTCCTCAAGCTACGCTCCAAGAGGCATATTACACCCCCCACCAAACTTATTGAATTAAGTGAAGTGTGCATATTATCTTTGCTTATGGCTTTCAAGGCTCATGAATGCTACTGTAATTGTTTCATAACACAGATCAATAAGTAGAGCCCAAATATGTCCTGTCTGCCTCAGGGGAAAGGCATTAAGAGTAGCTGGGTAACAGCTTTTTCGAGATCTTTCTGCCCACCAGACAAAGGGAACTCCCTGTAAATTCTCACTTCTCAGGAAAAGATCTTATTTGCAGGTCAGTCTGTGAATTGTTCCTTAAACAGAAGATGGCAGGAGCTTTCATTTGGAATTAAGGGATCAACTTAACTGGCTAGGGTTATCTTAAAAAGTCCTAAATCTTCAAGCATCTTAAATTAATCTACAATTTAAAGGACCTTACTTCATCCCATATCAGTGCTGTCAGCTTTCACATGTCACTTGCATGCAGAGATCCGCTAGATATTCCAGAAAGATCACACAGGTGAAGTTTGTGTTTACCTGAGGACAACGGGAAACACAAAAAATATCAAAGGACAATAAAGTAAATGAAAAAACTCTCATTTTTCGCTATGTTGAATAAATTTTTGAGTGTGTTTTCCATTTGCTCCAAGAGGAAGTATGCCTTGCTATTTATGCAGCAAGTTAGCATATTTCTGAAGACATAAATAAAAATATCAAGGTGAAACACCGAGGAGTTTATTAGCTTAGTTATTAAGAGCTCTTTACACTTAACAACCTAAAGCATACACAGAGCAATTTGCAATCAACACTTTTTAAGCTCTGAATAATCCATTCCTTAAGCAAGCTTTCCTGCTTCCTTGAAAACATCTTTCGCGTCTTCAAACTTTCAAAGAGGAAAGCCAAATTCATTAAAGCAACTTCTTAGCTATGCTTTCCTCTCTCCCCCTTATTCCATCATATCTCCTGTTCTCAAGTGAGCTAATTACTCTGTAATTGGAGCTGCAGAGCCTCCTGCCAGGGCAGGACTCAGCCCAGTGAGAACATCTCCTGTGGATGGGATCCAGCTGGATAAGGGACCAGAGGGATGTGACAACTGGCAGAGCTGTTGGCCTGGGATACTTAATCCCTTTTCCTGGTTACACCTTCTCCTCTAATCAGAGATGCCTCCAGATCCCTCCCTACACTGCCATCTCCTCTCCCAACCAGACCTTATTACCCCACTGCTCTGTTCTCCCTCACACACAAACTCCCATCTTCCCCCATCTCCTTCAGCTCCTCCAGTCCCTGCAGTACCCAAATACCTCCTCTCCCTTCACTGGTCAGTTTTTTCTTTCATCCTCCTCCTCTCTTTTTCACTTTTCCTTACTGGTTTCGTCTCTTTTCAGCACAATCTACAACGGAAAAAATATTTCTGCTGTCAAATAGAATTTGTGACATTTGCTGTGCTTATTCAAGCCTTGCTCACAACACCCAAGTTACCTTAATATATTCTCTTAATTATCTGGCTGGCTGGCTGCAATACATCATCTTAAACCAAGCTAGCAATATGTAGTGCATTTAAAGATAGCTCATGGAGTGTAAATGATCCTACAGGTCCTTGCAATGATCATGCAAGTGAGACACCTTCTGGCAAGGGTAACAGGAAACAGACACAAATAGTTTGTAAATAAGATCCTTATTTTTTTAAGTAATCCATGAAAACATACCAAATACCAAGAGATGAGTAGGAATAGAGAAGCAAAATTCATGTTTCAGATATAAATCTTGAAATTCTGGCCTTTTAACAGACTTTCTTAGAGCTGAGAATCACAGCACTTGAGCTTCTTTCCCTGATGGTTTAAATGACATTTCTCTCTTTCTCTGGACTGGAAGCCTTTAGGGATCATCTCATAGCAATTCTTTAAATTTATCCTCAATTCAAAAGAAGAATATAATTTTCTGTAACACCCACCTGGCAGCTTTCAGGAAAGCTACAACACCGTGTGGCACAACAAGATGCTCTGTGACCTCTCCTACAGGCTTTGCATTCACTTGCTCTTTGTGCAGTTACCATTAATCTGAAATATTGTTAGGCAGAGAGCATATGGTGAATCTAAGAACCTAATAAAGGCAGTTAATGCAATTAGAGCTGGTAAGAGAAGAGGTGGCTTTGCAAGAAGACAATAAGTAAAGGAATCAGTAAACAAATGACATAATAACTTTCTTTATCATGGGCAAGGCCAAGGATCCCACTAAAAAAACATTACTAAAACTATAGCAAAGAACACTCTGGGCAGCACCTCATTTGTCTTGACATGACACTGAGAAGTCATGCTGTAATACTCAGATCTCTTGTTTTTCCAATTTGTATACTTCTTAGTCTTGTATGAACATATTTTTCTGAGGACAGGAAAAAAAAGAGACCCAGGAGCTTTATTCTGAAATAATGCAGTATTTCCCAAATCTGCAATGAGTGAAAATGTTTTCATAAACTAACTTAATTAAACTTTGAAGGGAAAATCTTAAAAAAAAACCCAATCCAAGTATTTTGGTAAGGTGATATTGCAACAGCTGAAGTGAAAATTAATGTAAACTAATCAATGTAAACTAAAGGGAGCACTACAACAGATCCTCATTCTTACATTTCTGTTGCCAACATTGAATTCAAATAGGATCATGCTGGCATCAATATAAAGAAAAATAACTTTTTATCCAGAAATTGATCCTAGGCAGCCAAAATTCAGGCTACATTATTGAAACAGAAGCTGACACATACAGAGCATCATCATTGGGGTAATTTTATTTAATGTGACAGCATCTTGAATTATTAGAAAAACTATTTCAGAAGATAGGAAATTCCAAAACACATCAGCTTCCTGAACCCTCACCACCTGTTTCTAAACTCATGAACATTTTTGACATATACAAGAGTCTATTCCACTGACTGTAAATAGGAAAAGAACAGACTCTGACACACAGCTCTGTTTGCCATTTGTGGATGTGACTGAAAACAAGACCTCCCTTGCACTGTATTTAGCTGATTGAGTCGTTCAGTCTTTGTTTGTATTATCAGGGGTTTGGAGACCATTGGATCTGAATGCAGGAAATCATTTCCTCCCTGTTCAGATTCATTGCAGTTTAGTGCTGACAGAGGGAAGGACAAATTTGCATTTTTCTGCAGCACGGTAAAATGTTTTCACAATCATTTTCTATCCATTTTTTCCCTCCCACTGTTGTTTTAAAGCATTCTTAAATTTGATGACATATTTTTTTCCTTGCTGGTGGTGCCTGCTAGTTTAATTAATTTCTAGTTAATAGAAGACATTACACAAAACTATCAGTGAGCAAATTAAAATGATCTAATAGTCCTTTCTGGCTTCATACCTTCTGCAACCATTAGAGAGGCAAGCATACCTGAGCCAGGAAGGGAAAAGATCCTGTAATGTTTAATCTGCTTGTGATTTCTGGGAACCTGTCCAATGATGTATGTCTGCCAGAGGAAGACAGAATTGTGTCCCGGGGGACTCCACTGGAGCAGGGCTTCCCGGTACCTCATTAGCCTCCACTGCAAAGTCCTTGTGCCTGAGGTGGCTTCCCTTAAAGGCAGCAGTGAAGGGAGGTGGGTCCAAAGGCAGGCTGCCTGAACTTTAAAGTCTTCAGAGATTTGACAGTTCAGCCAAAGGGTGTGTTTCAGGCTTTGCTTTAAAGAAAAAAAAAAATCTATTTTCCACATTTAAAAAATGAACAGGTTTTTGGGTTTGGTTTGTTGGCTTGTTGTTTTGTTGTTGTTTTGTTTCTTTGGGTTTTTTGTTTGGTTGGTTTTGGGGTTTTTTTTGTTAGAAAAACATTTTTTACAGATGAAACAATAAGTTCTTGCAGCTTGGGTTTCTTCAAGAAGCTATAATATTGTCTGAAAAATCAGTCAATTAATAATGGTTAGCACATGGGATCAGCTCCAGAGTAAATTCCTCCTCCTGGTGTAAGGCTCTTTAGAAGTTGTACAGAATAAATCTCATACTCCTACCAACAAAGGATCATTTCACTCCGGACATTCTTGCCTTCTAGAAACACCCACGAGCTGAAAACTTCTAAACAGCGACAAATAAACCTTGGGACACCATTTTTTACCGTGCTCGGTCTGGTGAAAGAAGCAGGCTGCTCTTCGGCTGCTCTGCAAGCCAGCCGGCAACACCAGAGGGCTCTGTGGCTGCGCAGAGCCGGGCCCGCCGCGGACACTCCGCGATGGATTTCTCCTCACCTGCTCCTCCTGAGCGGTCACCGCTGGCTGCTGGCACGCCCTTTCCACGGCTCCAGGCTGGGAGGGACCCTCCCTGGGCAGGGACCCTCCTTTCTCC
This sequence comes from Camarhynchus parvulus, assembly GCF_901933205.1. Classification (NCBI taxonomy): domain Eukaryota; kingdom Metazoa; phylum Chordata; class Aves; order Passeriformes; family Thraupidae; genus Camarhynchus; species Camarhynchus parvulus. Next base: position 25,936,943 of record NC_044576.1, on the reverse strand, counting down.
TGCCTCCCGCTGCCCCCAGGTCCCGGCCCAGCCGGGCCCAGGCTCCCCGCACAGCCCCGGAGCGGAGCCTGCAGCAGGGCCGGGGCCGCCCTGCCCCGGGAGGTGAGGGGCGGTGCAGGCAGCTCTGCTGGAAGGGCTTGTTCTCTCTTTTGAGTCTCGCTCTAGACAAGCTCAGTCAGGCAAAGCTCTTGGTTTCATTTCAGCCCTTTCTCTTCTGAGATCATTAAAGCTCCTGCTGCAGGCAGAGCTGGCCACGTGGATGGTGCCTGCAGTGCGTGAGCAGAGCTGTTCCCTCTTGGGCCTGATGCCTGTTCCCATCTCATCCATGCTGGGCTTTCTCCTGGACCTGCAGTCACCGCTTTTGCTGCAAGAGCCATAGCCTGAGCTATGAGCTGGTTTTTCATTTTCACCAATTTTGCCACCACAGCTCAGCTAGTTTTTCTCAGGGGAGCTTTCTGGAAGATTTCCCTGCTTGTCTCAAAAATCTGTGGGATTTGGTACAGTGAGAAAAATCTCCCCTTCTCACTGACAAGCTCTGACATTTGCTGAGGGCCCTATCAGCCCCAGGAACATCAGGTAGCCGCTGGCCCCATCACATCCATGGCATAGATGGATTCCTCCCTGCAAAAGTGCCTCAGACATTTGTGAATGCCCCCCTCTGAAAATCCCCTGGACCACAGAGCCATGGCTCTTGCCTTGCTAACTGCCCTTGCTTTTTCCAGCCATCAGAAGTCACAGATGGCATTTTCTCCAAATTCTCTCCTTTACTCTTTTGAAACTGACGCCCAAGAAAATCTCAACCTATTGATGGGGGGGAAAAAAACAACAAAAAAACAACAAAAGCCAAATCAGGAAGAAACCAAAAGTCCATGATCTCTTCAGAGTGTGAAGAGTGCTATTACTGTAACTGCCACAGTTTATTAAACATCCCTGGGCTGCCCCATGTCAAGGACAGGGTAACCTGAGCACGTGTAACACCACCTCAGTTCAGACCATGCAGGTGCATCCATCCATGCAGGCAAGAACAGCAAGAGCCTGCACTGAGGACTTTTACAGCATTAACCAGCATTCGTTTGAAGGATGGACAGGCTATAACTACATCAGTGCAGGGCACTTACCCTTACCCAGGGCTCCTCTGAGTGTGTGGCTGTCTAAACTCCTTCATCTCCATCTGCTCTCACCTGCACAACATGGCCAAAGATATTAAACACTTCTTCTGCAACAGCTTCTCCAAGGACAAGAACAAAACATTTAATTAATGTCACCCTCCTCCCCTGGACAAAGGGCAGTACAGCCCACATGGACATCTCCAGCTGGGTGTCTGTAGCACAGGGTGGCAGTGTCAAGGGAGGGCAGGGAATCAGAGCTGGACTGAGCTGTGCCTGCCCACCATCCCCTCCCACACATGAATAAGCCTTTTCCTCACCTGCTTCAATGAACACACTTGAATCTCTTCACTGCAGGTTTTGCAAGAGGATCCCTCGAGCCTGCTGCACTGCTAGGAGCTGTGCATCTTCTTCCCAACCCATAATATCCAGTAACTGTGTCCAGCAGGTCCCAAAGGAGTGGGGAAAGGTGTATTTGCCCGTGCCAGCAGGGTGACAGCAGAGATGGCACAGCTGGAGAAGCACAGGTCTGCCCTGCCTGCAGACACACATTCCCTGTCAGCCAAGCTCCAGGTGGCAGATCAGAGGAGCCAGCTGCTCGGATGGAAATGAACCTGTTTTCTCCCTCTCACACACAAACACAAGCCCACAAGTGAAAGAAGTCATGCTGGAAGCTGCTTTATGAGGAGCAGTTTAACACAGATGACAGGTGGAAACTGAGGCTTAGGCTGAGATCTCAGATAAGAGAAGCAAGGAGGAGCAGGTCATTTCTAGACATAGATCTCAATGCACAATGATGAGAAAAATGTTGAGGCCAGCTCAGGGCTCTCAGGAGCAGAGGCAGTATTGAAGGGTTTACGCTCACAGCTTGAAAGCCTGCTGTGGAAACCACAAGGAGAGACTGGGGACTGCAATGGAGCACAGGCAGAGACAAGGAGAGAGAGGGGGACTCTGTGGTGAACCTGCCACCAAAAGTCCAATTTTCCTGTGCCCAAGCTCCAGCTTTCCCAAGATCCTCACAAATATTTCTAGGCTACAGAAATATAAACATCCTTAAACCTGATGGCAAGAGCCTAAGGAGGGGTGAATATTTGTTCAAAGCCAGAGAGGTAAAGTAAAAGGAGGTAAAAAGTAAAAATCTTCATGGAACAAGTCACTGCTGTGCCTGTGAGCTACTCAGTGCCCAGTCCCTGCCACCCCCAGACCCAGCAGGGTCCCTTCCAAGAAAAAGCTTGATTGAAGCTACTTTTCCTTGAACATGTTTGGAGAAGTGCAATGAAGTTTCCTTTCCAGAGTGACAGGACATGGAACATTCCAGCTCAAAGTCCCCACAACGGCACAACCTCCTTCTCTCCCTCTCCTCTCATTCATGCTGCTGTGTCCGTGACTGAGCTCTGCCTGCAAGAGACAATTCCATTTCAGTGCAACAGATTCAAACTCTAATTGAGTTTTCCCATTTAAATCCAGGCAGGAACAGCTCTGCCAGCCTGCAATCATGAGAGCTATTTTTGAAGAGAATTTCCAAACTAGCCAGGAAGTCAAATATAACATTTTTAAAACATTTTTAAGTGTGTGTGTGTGCACACGTGAGTGCATTTCCTTCTGCAAGAAAGGAACAATTGTTCCTTGTGCATGAGAGGAGCCAGGTTGCTTTAATTGTGTGGCTGCTGATATGACTTCTCTGTGCCAGTTGAAAACAAAAAAAATCTTCAGTTTATGTGTGTATTCCTGCTTTTAGTGACTGACTGTAATGGAAAAAACATAATGCTGCTTCTCTTCTTTTAGCCCTGTCTCATCCCAGACACCATCTATCTTCATGCCACCCTACGGCTGCTTGCACAGTGGTGTCCCCTCCCTTATGCTGCTTAATTCAAGTGCACAGTCTAGGGATTATTTGGAATATTTTATCCCCATCTCTGTACAGCACAAGGAAGAACTGTTTTATGATGAAGATATCAGATTAGGACTCACCCAGATTTTGCATTCAATACTGATTCAAACTTCTCATGGAACTCAGTTTTTCGTCTTCTATTATGCAAAAGTGCAAAAAAACTTTGTCTTTCATGCTATTCTCTTTCAAGGCAAAGTCTAAGCCACTTTCCCTTTGGCAAGATTTAGCACACTGAACACCTATTAAGCTTCCATCACTAATTGTAGACCTGCATTTTCTATCACTTTCCTTGTATTATTTTCTAAATACAGTATGTTGTTTTTTTTAAGAGCTAAGTGAACTCTTTGATAGATGCTTTGATCTCTAGTTTAATAGGCCTTTACAGTTTAAATCAGTGCTAGGAATTAAAGTCAATACTTGCATATTGAGCTAGTTTCAATTTCATTGATCCTTTAGTAAGGACAAGAGTGCTTTGCAGGGTTTACTATCTTACAGCTAAATTGACTGGAATGTTTTGAAGGTTCAAATACTTTAACAAAAATGTTCTTCCTAGTATAAAAATGTTTGCACAAAAGCATACAATTTGCTGTAGAATAATTAACAATTAAATGATGATGAGCCCATCATCATTTTGTGCTAGAAACACTAACTCTCAGCTACAGTAAAGCCTTGCTCTGAATTTCTCTCTAAGCAGAGCCTGTTTCACTCCATGTCATTTCCATTTATCGTTTCCCTACTTCATCAGATTGTATCTGAGGACCTAATGAAAAACAGTGTTGAAAGTCACTCCCTAAAATTAAGATAACCAACATCCACCTCTCTCCTCTCATCCACTAAGCCAGTCACCTCACCTATCATCATCCCCCTGTGCAGTGAAGAAGAAGGCCTGAAAGCCAAGATCATGGCATGGACAGGCCAGTTTTATTTTCCCAGTGCTTGCAATTGTTTAATCCTGGGATGGTCAATTCTGTCATGAAAAAGGTAGATGTGATTTCTTCATTTCTGTTTTACATTAGTAGATCTTGTTTAACCTCGATCTTAGATATTTAAATGCATTGCAATATTCTGGGCTTAAAATTGTGCTGTGACCTTTAGAAAAGGATCCTGAGGCTAAAATATCAGTTGTGCCATTCCAAGAACAGCTCATTTCCCCATACAGAGCTTTTTGTGTTGCTAACAAGGAGCCTGGTTTTTGTGTTGTTCTTCATGAAAACAGAAGCTCAGCCTTGGCATCATCTCTCCTTGAAGTAACTAAGAAGTGAAATTGGCCCATGTTTTATGTTTTATGACAAATGTGGTTGAAAGCTTAGTTGAAAATTCGATTTTCTTTAGAATAGAAAGCAAGGAGGACAAATGTCAAGGAAATACTCTTTTTGGCATCCCTGTGCCTTGGAGTAGCTCTCTGAAGATGGATTTTCTAGGAGAGAGAAACTGTGATGAACTAGGCCCTGAAATTACTTTCATGGTCTAACATCTTAAATATTGTAAAATATTAAAGAGGAAGACTCTCCCTTGCCACCATTAGTCCTTCAAAGCCAGTTCTCTGCAGAGATGTGAAGGAGTAGACAACAGACATTACCAACACAGACTTATTTGGAGATCAGGAAATAAAATAGGTGAATATATCAGGAAATAATATAGGTGTTTGGATGTGGCCAACACTGCTCAGGACTCAGACATACCTGGTGTGTCACTTGAGCTGCAGTAGAAATTCCCAGTCCCCACTGTGTGTGTGGCACAAACAAGGAGTACCACGTTTGCTGACATCCTGGGGAGGGCCCAGCTGGAGGATGTCAGGCTGGGGCTGAGCACAGGCTGTATGATGAGAGGAGGAAAGCATAGGGGATGCTCAGCCTAGCAGGGAGAATCTTCAGGAGGAACTTGTTGCTGTCTTCTACTACCTGAAAGGATTTTATAAAAAACGAGCCAGGCTCCTCTTGAAGAATCACAAGAACAGAATGAGGGAGAAAGACCACAAGGACACAAAGAAATAAATCTTCTCTGTGCATGGCAGTAACCACTGAAACACAGGGCCAGTGAGTTTGTGGACTCTCCATGCTCAGCTCAAAGCCCTAAGCAACTGACCTGCCTTTGGAGCTGTCCTTGTTTTGGGATGGAGATTTGGCTGGACAACCTCCAGAGGTCTGTTCCAGCCCATACCACTCCTTGAGCCAGTGACTAACAGGGAATTTAATATAACTTAATTATCTCAGCTTAAGACAGGGTATCCAGACTCTTACTGAGATTTAGAGATGCACAAGAACAGTGGGAGTCTTGTCTGCATCAGAAAAGATACTGAAAACGTTGGTTAAACATTTTTTCAGCAGGCAGTGATGCTTCAGTAAGCCTAAGGCTGTTACTAATATACCTAAATATTGTGATTATATAAACATTTCAAATAAGGAGAAAATTTCAAAACTATATGTCTACTCTTCACTTAGTTTCTCTGATAGCAGAGCTGTTCTTCCTAAATATGCAGGAATTTCTTCACAGAAGCATAGTCTAGATACACTGGTATATTTTTCTGTTGGGAGACATTTTTTTCAAATATTCATTATGGACATAATATGATAGAAAAAGCTTATTTTTAGTCAGCAGTCTATGGTATCACATGAAGCATCAAATGCTAGGAAAGCATTCTGGTAACTGAACATGAAAATTATATATATATGTATGTGTGTATGTATGTGTATATATATATGGGATATTTCAAAGATATCTGGTTTTAAAGTCTGTGTTGGATACAGACCACTCTTCCTTTGCACCTGCTGCTGCTTTCTCAATAATTTATCTGTAATTAATTATTGAGATACCATTTTTTTTAAATATAAGTGAAATCTTCACAGCACAAAACACAGAATCATGAATTCAGCATTGAACTGCTCAAGCAGAGACAGAATAGAAAGGCAGAAGAATTGTTATTAGCATACAAATAGATGAGATAATGGAAAAGGGGATATACTGCTCAGGAAGCAGCTTTACAAATGTTATTTTTCAAGTGTTCTACAGGATGGAAGTCCCCATTTAATAACAGCATTTTAAAATTGTCATTAAAGCCTTAATCCTTTAATGTGCCACATGTGGGTGGCTGCTGTCCAGATGCCAAGTGAGGCTGGGGAGGAGGTGAGCTTCATGAGAAGGGGGAATTCTTCAGATATAGATCACATTGTCCTGCAGGTTTACAGATCCTCCCTGCACCATCCTCCAGAGACCTCTGAGAAGATTTTCTGCAAAGTGAAACAAGAGAAATGAAAAAAAAAAAAAGAAAAAAGAATGGGAAAAAAGGCATGCAAAGTGCATTCCTTTCAGCAACAAACTCAGATTTCTAAGGTTTTCTATCACTCATTACTAAGGTACAGTCACAGGTCCCCAAGAAATAAACAATGATTTTTAATATTAATGTACATTGATACTAATACATATTTAAAGAATTTACCTACCTTTAGCTGAACCACAGAAACTGAAAGCTACTGGGCTTCCAGCAACCTGCAATGCAATATAAAATGGATTATCTTAAACAATCTTTTCTGGAAATGGTTGGCACAAAGGTATCAGAAAATTGCATCCTCTCACCTGAGAGATGATTATTTCATTGCTTGCAACTATCTGACCATAACTTTAAGGAATTCTTTGTGGACCTCAAAAGGAACTTTGCATTACACTTTTATGCCAAGGCAGTGGATACAATCTGAACAAGAAAAATCCTCATTGAAATACTCTTCAAAAATAGCTGCATATTTCACCTAACATCCTCTATTGTTGGCCCAGTCTAATCAGTGTGGCCAGTATCTGAGTCTCAGGAAACTGTTTAGATATCTGTGGGTGAATGTCACATTGGCAAGCACATAGAAGAGCTAATCACTCTGCAGGATATTAGGCTTTGTCTCCACATGCAAGCCACTGAAGCCATTGTGATGGAGTTCAGCAAGAAGGGTTTCAGGCAAAGAATGGTTAAATTATAGTAACTGCTCTCAACATTACCTAAAAAAAAAGTATAAAAGGATACCTCAAGGACCTAAGCTTTTTATAACCTTTGAAGCAGCAAATCTCTGACAGTACTTCATAGAGTAAGTACTGAAAGATAAACAGCTGCACCAGTACATATTATTATCAGTTAAATTATCAGATTCCAGCTGGCACAAAAGTCAAGTCAAGCAAATAATTAAAACTTCCAAGAGGAGCTATGTGCCCATGGGGTTCATCCTGAAAGTCACTGAAGTGATTCACTCACAGAAGTCCTGATGCCTAAATATCTAAAAGAAGATACTTGTAACTAGGGTGTTCATTGCTCAGATATTGGTCAGAAGATTAAAAGAAAATTGGGACTAATAGAAAGCTCAGCAAAATAAATATCACCTGCCACTGACCTGAATATTTGCAGCTGCTCTGTATCTTTGATTTAGTGGGTGAAACACAAAATGTCTCAGGACTCCTTGATCCTACCTCTAATGTTGATATTAATATCTTTGTTACAATTACCCAGGCACTGTAACCTAGACATTTTAACCAACAGTTAAAATAACTGGTGCTATTTTATATGCTAAAGCTGCTTTCCAGTTGGTGTCAATGTAAGAAATTACTGTAAATAGACCAAACTGCCTGCAAAGTTACAGAAAAGGCAGCTGGGAAGCTGCTGAGAACCTGAGAAAGCAGAAGTTTTTCTTTGTTGCTGGATGATATGGCAGCATTCAAAGGAATCTCCCTTTGAGATAGATCATTGTCAATCCTGTTCCAATTCTCACCTTTTTGTTGAAATATTTCTTGAGCTTGAAACCTCTCCTCAATATAGGAGGAGGGAGTGAGGAGAATCTGAAAATTGGGGGTTTTATTCTTCTGTGCTTTCTCTGTTGTCACTGGAGAGACATCCTTAGTACTTCTCCCCATGGCAACCTGGAGGTAAGCTAGAAACACAATACTGAAATAATCCCTTTTCCACAAATTTTCACATACATCCAAGATGACAGGAACTGGGTAGTGGACAGATTTGGAGACGTAATAAATGAGGTCCCCAGGTGCAGAGCCCTGATGCCCCACAAAACAAAAATTCAGAAAGATGTCCACCAAAACCATCTGAAACTTGTGCTGAAAAGAATTAGATGGGAGAAAGAGACAGGAAGGAGAAGAAAAAGGAAAGGGGAGAAAAAGCCAAAACAAAAGGAATAGTGAAAGAGAAGGGGAGCTCAACAGAAGAACGTCTGAGTCACTCTTTTATTAAAACTTTCTGTAAGGTTCAAAAACCCTACTGCATTTTATCTGTGAACCTGAAAAGATGAAAGGAGCAAGGAGCAGAAGGCTCTAACTTTCATGTTTACACACAAATGCTTAGAAGGAACCTACCTTTGCCTTACAACCTCATTCAGTACTTGGAAGTGCAAACACAAATTAAGCAAAGGCTTTGAAGTCTTTAGCTATGCAGAAGTCCCAGCAGAACAAGGAGTTCTGAGCTGAGGCAGAAAGGTGCCTGCAGTGTTGAAGGAACATGAGTGCAAGGAGGCAGAGACAGAAGATATGTCTTTTAATCCTCTGAGTTTTGCTTGTGCCAGGAGTCTTATTGAATCCATAGGGGCACTTTGTCTTGGAATGCCAGGAAAGTTGCTGCTCTGGCCTGTCAGCATTGTCTGAAGCCTCTCTGTCAGCCAGGTCTGTTGGTGAGCCTCACTTGGTAAGCACTCCCTTGCCAGGGCTGGAAGGCTGGGAGTGAATGCAGCAGGAAGGGTGAGATCAAGCCGAAGAGGTTCTGCACACATCCCCAGTGCTGCTGTGCACAGGAGGAAATGCTGCTGCAGCCAAAACACCTGAACTGGCAGTGAAGGTACCAGATTTGTCCACATCAGCTCTTTCTGGGCAAGGTATCATCACCTGAGAAATCCTCCACAGCCACAGGGCACCAAAAGTAGCCCAAGAGAGTCCTCCAAGCAAAAAACCTCAAAATACGTGGTGTTCAATGCACTCTCTCCAGGCTGGACTGTCTCTATGGGCTATCTCTACCCCTTCCCTCTGACTGTATTGTTCTGTCTTTGACTGGATGGCTCTACTCAGCTGATACACTCCAGCACTGCTCTGGGCTTGCCCCATCCAGACTTTACCCAGAAAGGTTTACTGAGCTCTCAGTTAGCACAACTAGGGAATTAGAGAGAGGAGAAATAACCAACACCAGCAGGGATGTGCCATAATTATCCAAGCTGGTAGAGAGCACTGAAGAGAAAATCAAATTACTTGAGTGTTGCTGTGCACACAAGAACCAAAATTCTACATTCCATAAGAGAAGCTGAAGCAAAAACCTGCATAAAGTTCTTCTACTTGTTCTTGGAGCCTGAGGACTCCTTGTTTTGTGTATAAAGAGAGTATTGACTTTGGCAGCACAGGGTACATCCTACAGGCCTCCAAGTCTCTTAAGCCTACTGCCTCTACTTCTTTACTCCCATAAATCCCTTCTAAAAATGAATGAACATTATTTTAAAAAAAAAAATATATATATATATGCTTAGTGAGTCTTCTCATGTATGGCCTAGATGAAAATGCAAATGTTTAGCATCTGAACTCCGGGCTAAAAGACAGCCTGGCAAGCAATGAGTACCTGTTGCTCACTATTTATTTGCTTTAGAACAGTAACAATGTCACCATTTCCAGCCAGCAGTTAACACTGCCGGGTTAGCACTGAAGGCTTTTTTTTCTCAGTGGACTCAAACACTTCAGGGCTTTTCCCCTCAAGTTTAGAGAATATCTCTAAAAATGCAAATCATCAAATTCCTGCTGATCACCCAGATGTTGCTGTTATAATACATGGTCATATATACATATATGAGTGTTTATCTATACATAATATAAAATTGTGCATATACAAGCTCTATTCATATAAGTTTTAAAAGTATATAAATACGCCTATGTGTTCTTGAATATACACATGCTATGGAAGAAAGAGCCTACTGTTGGAGCTATTGAAAAGTCATCTGGACATCATCCTGTGCAACTGGTTCTAAGTGGATCTGCTTGAGTAGGGGGCTGGATAAGATCTCAGGAGATCTCTTCCCATTCCAGACATTCTATTCTAGAAAAATTCTATTTTTCTACTCAAAAGCAATTATTCAGGATGGCCATCTTCTAATGGCATCCATCTCTGGAGCATAGGAACAATTTAGCAGCATGTTTATCCAGTTCCTAAGATCGCAGAAGTTTTTCTCTGCATTTTTCCTTTTGGGACCTGCTGTGAAAAGTTCATTGTTTTACTGTTAGCAGTTCAGTATGCTCCAGGCTGGAACACTGAGCCCAGTGACAAAAGTTAAATATCCCTACGTTCAACAACTTCATGAAAGATTTTAATCTCTAAAGTAAAATGCTTGTAACTCCTTTGCCCAGAAGGACAGATTCTACAAACATAAATTTTACAAATAAGTTTTCCTTTTCTTCAGTGGTGAGCTTTTCTTCCTTACAGCTGTCTCTAGGTTAAAATTAGATGGAAGAGAAAACTTTTCCAAGCTTATCATGAGAAATGTTGTATCCCAAGTTACTGAGAAATATTAATGAGTGTACTAATGGATAGAATTAGGAGCTTTAATGACTTACATTCAGCTGCCCGGAGCCTTACAATCTATGAAGGACTGAAGGAAGGCTCCCAGAGGGTCTCATGATGTGCTGATTCTCAAATCAATCCTTGGATCGCTTTCCTGGGAGTGCTCACAGACTTAGTAGTTTCAGGCACCAATTCAAGAAAATTGTCTTATTCACTATCTGCCATTGCAGATACTCCAGAGTTTTCAGCGCCCAGCAACTAAAACAGGGAAAGCTCCTGATTTCTGACAATTTTGCAATGTGCTTAAACACATGCATAGGTTTTAAATCCTTGTATTAAGCCATGTTCCTAACAGCTTTCCATAGTTTGACCATTTTTGGGACTGAGTTACGCAGTTCTAAATCTGGTATATTATGCCTCATAACCAAGTGAATTCCAGATTCTTGCTGTTCCAGCTAGGAAGAGATTTTAGGTTGATTTGGGAGCTTTATTGAACAAACTCTATTTTGTGTCTATTTGAAGACAATTTCAGTTTTAGTTGCTTTGTAGTCCTCAAATAAGATAAATAGTTGTCATTATTTACCATTGACTTTTTTCTTAATTCTATTGCCCTCTGGCAGTAAATGCATTTTGCTTAACCACAGCAAAGCCCCAGGGACTCTGCTGCAAGATCACTGAAACCTCCAGCAAAGAGGAATGGCTCATTTTCTTTACATAAGAGCAGGGCCCCACATTAAAGTGGAGAAGAAAAAGTGACACTGAATTTTTAGAAGATTTTCATGTTTCATCTTAGCCATTTGAAACTCCGTTGTTCTCTGCCACAACAAAAAAAATGTCTTGAGTTCCTACAAAAGCAGAAGACTGAAAGGATACTTAAAGAGAGAAAACCAGGTAGTCCAAATTGTGGTCTAGCAGTGAGTGTCAAGAAAGAAATCACAGAGCTGAGAGGAAAGGGAGGTAATCCTGATGTGGTTGAAAGGATAAGTCTGGCGCCGACTGCCAGAGAATAGCACAATCAATGGCACCACCAGCCTATGGAAATGGAGAAATTATTTTCATGATGCTGCATAATGATAAAAGACTGGCTGGATTTGCTGCTTGTGGTTTCTTATACTGAGGAACATAAGAAATGCCTCGACATTTTCAGCACTTCAGAGGGAAGTCCAGGTTGTGGCAGACAACAACTGAGCTAATTATGAGAAAGGTATAGGGGAAAACAAAAAAGAAAGGCTCCTCCCAGCATGTCACAGGTTTTCTTACTCAGGAGTTCTTGTGAAATTAAGAAGGTGCAAGAAGCAAATTTTTCTCCCCCAAGCCTAGTCCCTTTGTGTCCCTTAGACAGCCTGAGTTGACAGTCCTGTTAGAAGGCTGTGGTCCCCTCAGTCACACCCCACAGCTTTGCTAAAGCACTTTCTGCAGCAAAACAAAGACATAATTCACTATGGGAAGCTGCCAGCATGCAGCCATTACTGTAGGTTTGCTGTCTGATTCCTAAAGATCAGAGTATCACAGCCTCTAGGAGGGTCAGCAGAAAACTCAGCCCCAACATTTCCTATATTCTTGCTCCATATCTATACAGATACCAGATCAATTCCCTGCAGCTTCACTCCATGGCTCCTCTAAAATCCACTCTTGTTGGAGAAGGTGGTCTCAGTTAGATTTTCAATCAGCAGTTCAAATCCCTGTACCTTTCTCCAGGCCTTGAGGTATCTGCTGCTGTATACCAGCAATAATCAAAGAAGCAACTCTGAAGGTTTGTAGTGAGGTGAAGATCTCTCTGAATTATTCTCTCTTGCCCAAGATGAAGCATTTAATATTTTCACCCCAGAGGCAGTAAAGATGAGGGAACAGTGACATGAAAAATGAAAACAAAAATACAGAAAGATATATTACCTTCATGAGGTGGAATCTGCTTGGGTTTTTTCAGATGTTCACATTGCAGACTGGTGGGATCATCAACAACCACTGAGCTCCTAGATGCACAGTCTATACAAATAATGGTGACTGCACAAAGGCTGGAGGTGCTCACTGACCAACACATCTCCTAACTGCTGTTTAAGGACTGAAGGTATGGCTGACCCTGGTTAGGCTGTGCTGCATTTCATTTCAGTGCTGCATCGTGGGGTTTGCTCTTTATTCAGTTCCTGATGTCACAGAGATGTCTCTAGTGGAGACCACACTCCCCCTTTGCTTCATTGCTGTGGTATTTTATGAGGCAGAATGTAGGCAAGGTAGAAAAGCTGTGATTCAGATAATCTCACAAGTAACATTGCTCTGCCACTGAGGTGACTTTGACCCATACCAGAGAGCTAATACAGCTCTACACTTCCAGCATATCAGCTTTAAAGCAAGTCCTTGGGCTCCTCATTTCTTTTGAGACTATCCTGCTAGAGATGTACAACCTATGAATAAATACAGTTTCTCAGAGTGCTTTGTTTTCACTTTGGCACAATCTGTAGATGCTATGTTCTAAAAAACTCATAGGAATTGAATTATCCCAAGTCCTACTGTGCTGTGCCCCTTCATCTAAATTAGCTGAAATTGGCTAATATACTCAGAAGTATAAGACATAAATACAAACACACAGAGAAACTGTACAAACTACACTGAACCAAGCAGCTGTTGTCCTTCTGGGGTTCCTTTTAGTGACTAAATTGTCATCTTCAAGAGTCAATTAAAAATGCCAGGGAAGTCTCTTCTAGAGAGTCAGCATCTCCCTCTGTGCTCCCTGAGTGGTGCTCAGTGCTTGCCACAACAAACCCATCTGTGAGACATCCTGACATTTATGTGAGAAATGGGTAAGTAGGTCCTTTGGATCAAGACACAATACAGGATAAATGTGTTTAATCCAGCTCTTAATGCTGTCATTATTAGAGTCTCTTTGCACAAATCAACTTCATTTCTCTCAATCCTTGCCAAAGTGTCACCCTCCACTGGAAGGCCCCTGTATTATCCCTGCAGGAAGGACCAGGAGACTTAAAGTATGATATCAAGAGGATAAAAAAAAACTCAAAAAAAACCAAGAAATAACCTTCTGAAAACTTCTGGTAAGGCCAGAAACTGTTTGGGGGCTGTGAACCCACACTGAAAAAAAATCTGCCAATAACTCTCAGTTCTACCTATCCCAAGCAGACAGTCTTTTCCCGTGGATTTTCCCACTTATGGTAATCTTCTGGATACTATAAAATATAAATACCAGCATTATAAATATCAGCATTAGTACAGATGACACCCTAGTCTTTTAGTTCTTTTAAGAATTGGGCAATCTAAACTTGTTTCATACTTATTCAATTACTTGAATTTTTCACCATGGAACTAGAAAACAAATTGAGTTTAGTGTTTAATATCTCTGGAGTTGCCAAAAAGAGGGCAAGACAAAGAAAACACAATTTTATAAAGCAAAACTTCCCAGCTTCCATGTCCAATAAGCAATTTTTCATAGGAGCTAGTGGGAAAAAATTTTTATTTGCTCTTCCATAACTGCAAAGAATTCACCTAGATTACCATAAAGCCTGAACTTAAGAGGAAACTGAACTTCTGACAAGGCAATCCAGATTTTAGCCCAAATAACACATACCTGGAGGTACCTTTGGATACCACTTAAATACTGTTGTCAGTCTTCATGAACTGAAGGATAAAAGCACTAAGTTGACAGTTCTGAAATCTGGGGGAAATGTGGGAGTTTAAATGACAGATGTTTTTGGTTAGAAATACATCATCATCATTCACTTCATCAGCTGCAGGAAAAATGAAAAAATCCATAGAAACCAACCAAAGATGATAGTTTAATGGTCTAGTAGGATGTGTATTACAAGACACTGAAAACACAAGGATTGTTTAAACATGGAATGATGAATATGACCTTATCTTACTCACGAAGAGTCAGAACAGCTGCATCCTGATGCCAAGTATAAACAAAGGCAAGGCAAGATGTGCTGTGAATAATCTGGATTTGCTTCTTTATTCATCAGTGGAAAGTAAAGCACAGCAGAGACATCTCGGTTTCTCACCTCTCCTGTATCAATATATAAATATAAAAGAGCGCAACCCGCATGTGTTTAAACAGAGACTCAAAAATGTTTGAACATCAGGGAAGCTTAAGAGATGTCTTAGAGATTCTCTCAGGGAAAGAAAACTTCAGAGCACATTTATGCTAAATTGCACAAAATGCCCAGCTTTGTAGCTTCATTCAAAGCTTTTTCATCCACAGGAGGGTATAACTTGTGAAGAAGATCCACAAATTTCAACACCATGATTTCCAAGTGATCTCTCAATGCCCATTCTCCAGCATATCCAATACTCTGACTGAGAAACACTTTTTTATTATTATTTTTTGAGGAAGGACTCTAATTTTGGAAGCTGAAGAGTGACAGTAGGATCTCCACTGATTGGACAGCTCTTCTACATGAAGAAATATATGTTGACTCTAGAGAATTCTTTATGAAAGAATGAGCTGAAATGCAGGAAGGTCAGTGAGTGCAAAATAAACTTCATAGCCTTTTAAATATCATAAAGGCAACAGGAGCAGGAGGTAACTTAGATGGATCTGAACATTCTAAGAAATCCTAAGGAGAGAAGAAGAAGAAAAAAATCAGAGTTTTCATCAAGGAATATGCTCAGGTATCAAGGAACAAATATTTTTGAAAAGGGGGGTGGGGTGGGGGGTTGGGGTCTAATGTCCAGACACCAACTCAGCAGGGCTTTGAGAGAGCTGTGACTAAGACAAGAGACAATCATTTTCATTTGAGAGACAGTTCTCTAAAACACCTTGAAGAAAAGAGATATTGACAGGAGATACAGACAGAAATCCTGCCATCAGCAATCACTCCAAAGCAGGGATATTTCCTCATCACAATATTCAGAATAGTGCCATAAGCTATGTAAGGGAACAGATTGACAGGCAGCACAAAGTCAAGATTAATGATGAGTCTCTAACCATCTAATTGCAGCTGAATATCTGAGTGCAGCAAATCACACCAAATATAGTGAATATAATCAAATGCACTTCCCGTGCAGGGAAAATATCTCTCTGGTGCTCCTGTACATGCCTGGTTCCCAGATGAATCAGTCAAATTGCTGTTTCAAGCTTTCAAGACCCAGTCAGAGATGCTGTCTGTGTGAGGGTAGTTATTCAGAGGATAGCAAAGCCCAGTTCCCTGGGGTTGGTGGGCTGCCATGGCTGACCCATGGCTGCAGTGTTATGCAGGATCAGAAGCCCCAGTGGGGCCTTTTTCAGAGTAAATTTTTCCTGTACTGTTTTCTCCAGCAATCTGATCACCACCATGAATCTCCCTCTCCCTCTATGCCACCAAAACACAAGATATGGTCCTGGAAATGAGCCTGGAAATAACCTGGAAATAACTTAATAAATGCTGCCCTTTATTTGGGAGGAATGAGTGGCAGCACTGATATCGCTCTGGGGAGAGACAAAGCTCACACATTCTGATTGCTGATCCATACACACTGCAGCAAATTAAACTTGACATGCACTCCTATAAATCCAGCCTGGCAGTGGAAGAGCTGGATCCAGAGCTCTTCAGGAATATAATGTAAAATAAATAATATAATATAAAAACCTGAATATCTGGTAGCCCCCGTGGAGAAGGAAGATGGGATGGGACAGGACCTCTGCTGCCATCTTCTCCCAAAAAAAGGAAAGAAACTTTCCTATTGCGCAGTTAAAGGAGTATCAGAAGGGTTACAGGATCTTTATCTCCAGGGTAGCTCTTGGTTTTGGGAGCAAAACTGCCAAGAAACCATAATTTTATTGCCACAGTTTGCAACACAGTGATGAATGCTAAATGATGCCTGTTCACATTCAGGTGCCAAGTGAGTGCTTTAGGTACATTACCTTTCTGTTCTTTTCTAGGGAGCTAAGAAAAATTGATGTATTGGCAGTTACTTCTTTTTGTGCAAATATTCTCATTTGTGTTTCCCTGACATTTAAAGCATTTTAGAGCCATGCAATGGTTAGATTTATCCTTGAGGTACTCTGTCTACACTGGGTGCACTCCTAAGGAGCTTCAACATTGTCTTGAACTCAGATCTTCAAGACTCACCATACCCTGGATGATCAAGGGAATATTATATTCAATCCTTAATGCACAGCTAAGGAGACTGTTGGCAACAATCTTTGCTTTGACCCATGTGCAGCTCCAAGGTAGCCCTAACTGTTGAAGAACCATAGCCCCTCTCTTATACAAAGGAAGAAACACTGAATTCCTTTTACTTCCTTCTTAATTCCCATTTGTGAATGTTATAGACCACCCTCAGAAAAATTATTG
This sequence comes from Camarhynchus parvulus, assembly GCF_901933205.1. NCBI lineage: Eukaryota > Metazoa > Chordata > Aves > Passeriformes > Thraupidae > Camarhynchus > Camarhynchus parvulus. The sequence goes on along the minus strand of NC_044576.1, from coordinate 25,920,152 downwards.
CAAGACAAATATACACAGATGCAGTGATTTTATTTGCTACTGCACTATTTTATGAGTGTGTACTGCAGAGCCTAACTTGAAGGCAAGAAGATTTATGATGTAATTACTTTAGTATATTGTTGTACAATTTGCAACTAATGGAAAAGAAATTTACTGGCTACACTTCAGCTGTCAGAAAGTCTGTCTGCAGAATAAGAGTGGAGGGAATATGTGCTTCTCCCCATGAGTGGAAATGTTAAATGACAGGCATCACTTAACCTGATCCAACATTTTAAATGTGATCAGCTACCCATATCACAATAAGTAAATTTTCCTGCAAAGAAAATTAATTATTCTTCATAAGGAAACAGAAGCATGTGATATCAAGAAGCAAATAAAAGCTTACCCAGCACACCCACTCCCAGGAGAGTCAAGCCCAGTCAATCAACTTTCTAGCCAAGTGTAAAAATTAAGAATTCCATGTCCTTTTTTAATTGCTTTAATTGGTAGTGTTTCCCAGTGGACTTTCATGTTTCACTTAGCCTATTTTCCCCCAAGTTGAAAAAAATGCATCTGATTAATAATCATGTAATTGAATTTCCAGCTCAATGTTTAATGTCTAACATCCCGTAATTAGGAAGAGCAAAAGCAGAGACTTGTCTTCACTTTTGACATAAGATCTTTTTGATGGAGAAAAAATCATTAATATCAAATGTTTTGCAACTTACATTTCTCAGCTGCTTGCCAAATCTCTTCAAATGAGATGCCTGGTAGTAAACATCACTTTCATTAGAAACAGAGAAATTGGAGGCATGAAATTGAATGGAGGAGGATGGAGGAGTTCTGTCACAGTTTTCACTGGCCCTAATACTCAATATAATTTAGAAGGAACCCACACTCACATCTCTTGGAAATAAAATCAAAGTTTCCTGTTGCAGCACAGATGAAAAAGCTGATGCAATCTGATGCGTATCTAAGCCTCAAGTGAATTTAGCCTATATCAAATAGCAGTGAATGTGAAGATTTTTGTTTGATCTTTGTACTTGGGGCAGTTGCCTGCTCTCTGAAGCAGAGAGGCAGCTGTGGCTTTCTGTTCCTTTCCCCATTTTCTACCCTTTGTTCACTACAACTACCATTGTTTGGAGAATTCTGATTAATAGTTCTGGGCTCCTGTTATAGAGATAGTAATAAGGCATGTCTGCATCATAAAACTTCCCCTTACACAATTAGAACAAAAACTATTAAAAAAAACCCAAACACAATAAAATACAGAAATACCTTTTCTCCATATTGAAAATGCAATGAAACCAAGGAAAACTTGAAATGAAAATAAATCAGGCTGCCATCCAGGATCATGCATTGTGGGCAGATCTTCATATCCTCAACTTCAGCCTATTTAATGTAATTATTAAACAAATCTTGAAATAAGACAGGTTATGAAACCTCATAACCATGTCCATATCAGAAGGAAACCATGCCAAAGTTTCCAGTTCCAAATGCTTCATAAAAGCCTTTCAAGACCCTTTACACAGTCAGCTATCATCACAAGTTCAGCTAATGAGAGCTGAAACCACCGAGGTGCTGCCATATTTTGTACTCAAGTATAGTGCTGATGATCTTGATAAAGTCCTCACCCTACACATCAATTTTCAGTTAGGATCCTTCAAAAGGCAGTGAAGTGTTTACCTTGACTTCTTATTTCTTGTTCATCACTCTCCAAGCTTCTGATCTCTTCCCACATATGAACTATCCAACAGCAATGATGTGACCATGCCCTGAGCTGATGGACACACCTACACAGAAACAGAGGCACTCCAAAAGGACTCATTGAGGAATTCAGCCAGGAATTCACAGGTAAAATAAACTAATACCTGCTAATAACCATAACAATAAAAATTATAATAATAACAAAATGTCCTTTTATTGTCTCTGGGCACATATTCTATGTTCCCTTAGAGCATCCTGAAGGCACATTTAATTGAGATACACTGAGGTGACTGTACTTCTCCAACTTCTTGCCTCTTCCCAGTGTGAATTCAACTTCAAGGCATATTTTTGGAGCAGAATTATAGCTCATACAGAAGAAATCAAGGCAGTACAAAGGTAACTTACCCTGCAGTATGAGATGGGGATATTTAAGCATCTTTTAGTGTGCACAGCACATTGCAGGAATAGGGCAGCCTGTGACCTGAGACAGCCCAAAGCCCAAAGGACAGCCTGTTCTCTCATGCTTGGTGCTTTTCCTCTGCTCCTCTGGGACTCCAGGGTGCCCAGAACATTGGCCTTCAAGGTCACATCTGCCAGAGTATCCCTCTCATCACTACTGTAACACAAACCAAAAGAAGTAATTGAACCTCTTCCTTGACTGGTTTTTTCTTTTGCATAAAAAAGGCAATGGTATTGATGTCTCTTCCAGAACTCCCACTCAAATGTTTATGCAAAAAAAGGAAATATTTTAATAGGAAAATGGAGGATATTCTGTAGAAAAGAAATTCTCATTATGTAAGGTAAAAAGGCAACCAAAAATTACAGAACCCTAGCGGAAAAGGCCTGAAACAGAAAAGCCAAATAATTTCTTAGCAGAAACAGTCTTTTAACAATGGCTTAGGGAAAAGAATTTATGAGCCAATTATAAGTCTCCATAGCTCTATAAACCTAACTGAGATGAGCATTGACTAACACATCAAATTCCTGGTGGGGATTGGATTGTTAATGTGGGCACCAAGATATGGCCGCACCGTTCAGCACCCAGGCTGTGAGACTGTGGAGTGCTGTCTTTCCCTGAGTTAGCTTCCACTTGTGTGCTTGGCTGGGTTTGGGAGAGGAACTGTTCCTTTTTCATGCTCCACTGAGCTGGAGACAAAGAAATTACAAATTAAGTTGGACCCTCCCAAAGGGTTACTTTTTTAAAAACTGCATATTGGCTGTGAGGCAGCCTCTTATATGTGCAGTCTTCTCTGCTCCCTATGAATTGAAATATGGCTTTTAAAATGATGTGAGTTTGGGGGTGAGTAAATCTAATAATCTTGCCCTGATGAAATTATTTACATGACATTAGTCCATTCCTGAGCATTATACTAACAAGCAGTGTGCAAAAATAGGAAATATCTATGTATGACATATTGACCTGAATGCCAAATACCTCAGATTTCTACATTAACAAGCTGATGGGTACTATTACAGCAATTATGTCAAATAAACCAAAGCAGACTTTAAGGTCTGCCTACAAAATGAGAGCCAAGAACATAATTATTGATGAGTCTGCAGCTGTGCTGAAGCTTATTCTGTATTAAACATCTCATATACTTTTATTTTGGTATGGCTTGTAGGATATCTCCAATACCAAAAAGTTCTGCTTTTCCCATGACTCAGAGCACTCTGGGTGGTACAAATAAGAAGGCAAGAAAGGGGAAACTCTGTCCTTGGCTATGGTCTTCATGCTGATGTAGCTTCTGAGTCAGATCTCAGGGATACACCTTGATGACCCCATTTGCCCACACCTATCATTTACAAGTTTTCACATCTACACATGAAGAGGTCCACAAAACTTCTTCATATATGCTGCCTCCTGGATGAACCTGGGCTTTTAGACAGTGAGGGCATTTTCTGCCTCAGGAGAGGAAACAGCTGCCCTGGCTCCTTCTCACGAGCAGCCTGCCTGGGGAGCCAGCACAGCCCTTGTACAAACTCCATGAGACAAACCCTGGGGAGATGAAGAGTTAATAAATCTCCTGACCAGAATGGCTAAATCTCTTTAATGCAGCTGTACCCACCAGATAACACTGTGCTCCAGGAGGAGCAGCCTTTTTGTGCCCCATATCTGATCCAAGCTGACTTACCAGAATTGGTCTGACTCACACGTACCAACCAGCCTGCTCTCCTGCAGGAGCGAGGAATGGAGAAAAAGCTTCCCTCAGAAGTGTGTTGGTGGGATTGGAGCCATTTCAGAAAAATTGGGCTGCCACAGACTGGCCATGTACTTTACCATCCTACATGCAGTTGTATTTTCATTTTCCATCAATTATCCAATCCAGTAATCCCAGGGCAGCATACAGACTCTCTCCACAAAATTCAGGTTCCCCATTAGATTACTATAGCTTTACAAGCTAAGTTCTTTCTTTCCCTTTCCTGAAGCTGCCTTATGCTGCCATCACATGAGCTGACAGACAAAGTGATTTGCAGAAATAGTCCATCTAACACAATAGGCTGCCACCAACAGCCTTGAAATGTCCCCAACACACTTTCACAGCCTTAGGTAGTTTTGTCCTGAATGCACTTACACTTCCAATCCAACACCTTACAGCAGCCAGTCCAACAGCAAAACTCCCCTGAGCTTCATCACCTTTGCTTTAGGTGATGATAGGCAATGAGGCTAAGGCTTTCAAGGGAAATTTGAAAGGCTCAGATTACACACAAACAATAAAATGAGTAATATGCACTTATGCTTCTTAATAGGACTGCCAGTGGCCAATTTGTTGCACTTTAGACCCCATGTTTCACAGGCAGTTGAATAAAAGTGTACTTCCCTGGAGTGTAATAACAGCAAAAGAGGACTGACCAGGGACGAATCCTTTTCACCTGAGTCACTCAGTAACATGCAACTACTCTGCAAACATAACAGTAGATGTTGCTTCATCAGTTCCTTCCAAGCTTATCTGCCGCAGAAAAGGTTAAGCATATTGACCAGGTGTTGCCTTTTGTGATATGTTTATTTTATTAGTGCACGTCCTTGAAGTAACGCTGCATTTCATGTACCTGCCAGATAAGTGACTGAAGGGACTCGGCTTCTGGGACTGAGAACTCAGGGGAGGGAGGATGGAAGGGAGAGGAGTGCATTTCAGTACAGATAAGGAGTTCCAATTCTCATGCTCATGCAAATGGCAGGGACAGAAGTGGCTCACCTTGTAGAGGACAGATTCGCAAACATTTTCCTCTTCAAAATCGATCTTGGAGTACCAGAAATCAGGTCCCATTTCAAAATTCCCCTGGTTTTTTCCCTAATAATGCTGCCATCTACTTTAGCCCGTGGGGCTGTCTCTGTTAGATGAGACATTTTGGGATAAAAAGACATACTGAGAAATCTCCCAAAGGCTTATCCATAGCCTATGACAGACAGGTGGATACCTGAGGAATTCCTTTCTGTGAACTGTCACTGATGGTACTAATCCCAGGCTGGTGATCAGCCCTGATGGCTGAACTGTGCCATGGTCACTTCCCACAGCAGATTGGTTTGCAGTCTGCACACACCACCTTGCATGGATTCGTTGCTTCCAGAGGAGCCCTGGACTGAGCTGGGCTCAGGCATGTGCCTAGCCAAGCTTAGAGACAAAAACTACTCTAGCACAGTGAAGGCTTAATTAAGTTCTCAGCTGCTCGGTTGAAGACTTAAAAAAGAGAATCAGAGACATTGAAAGCTGGCACTGACCTTTCTGTCCTGTGGTCCCACTTTGACCCCCAAGGCACTGCTGCAAAAGGAACTCAGCATCCTCCACCAGCTGATAGGTTCAACCTGGCAGGCAAGGACCACATGGGTCCAGCCCCACACCAAGGGGCTCCTTTCAAGTCAGCTCTTTGTCCTCTTGCTCAAGACAGACTGCTTCTCTTTCACTCTTGACTTCTGCATCTTTCTTCCCTCAGGAATGCAGCTTCAGCAGCCCCATACAGCAATGATAACTGCAGCTCCCCCAGTCCTTTTTTCCCTTTAGTGTGTCTGTTGCTTATGGAAACATAGCAAGGGAAACCTTCTCCTCACAGGTGTCTCTGAACTCAAACTGCTGCTTTTTTCCAGAACTAGCAAATGCCTTTTAAGTAGCCTTTTTTCAGATACATATTTTAGAGGCCACTACAATACTTTGTGGTTTTAAACTATTTCCTTTGCACAGGCTCACAGTTAGCCACCAGAGTGATTTTCTCCTTCCTATCCCTCCAGTTGCCCACAGCTACTGGCCTCACACAGATTCACTCTCACTTTACTCTGAGGGCTTGGTTTCACAACTCTCCAGCAGAAATTAAAACAGAGATTGAACAGATCAGCTGGAAATTTCAGGACTTCTGCTTTTGCAGCAGTTCCCTTCTGTTAGAAGGTGGAGACAGAGACTAGTAGCCCATCTCCTGTCCATCACTAAATGTCTCAGTAGAAAAACATTCCCTAATAAGTGCTATGGAATCTATGGAATGTCTTCTCAGTTCATCTGAATGCAGATGCTGAGGTTCGATGTTTATTATAAACCCAGCACAGTTAGCACACAGGCATCAGGTCTGTGATCCTGCAGCATCAATAACCCCACAGCTTCTCTCTGGTGTTCCTCTTTTTTTTCTTCCTCTGCCTCCATGCCATTTTCTTTTCCTTACACTTTCTCAAGCCTTAAAAGGCCTCCAGTTTTAAGTATTTCTGTCTGCTCTGCTTTTCTTTATCAGGGATTTGCCCTCCTTCTCTCAGTTCTCTTGGCGACTCTCCATTTTCCTTGTGCGAACCAAGAAATTCCTGACTGCTGCACTTCCCATCTTGTGCTTTGCCGTCGTTGTCCCTTTGTTTGTGTGCATGCACGGAGAGCATGAGAGGAGCCCAGCCAGCCAGTGACACGGCTGGAATCGCACAAGAACTGCAGGTGGAGCCAAACTCTCCATCCATCCTTGCAGCAGCTGCTTCCCTGGAGAGGCAGCCCCAGCTGGGTGACAAAGACCAAGCTCAGAGCCCTGGGAGCACCTGGGGGAGCCCAGAGCTCCGTGCCTTGACACACACATTTACCACCAGATTTGTACAGCTGCACTTCCCCCTGCACGGATCTGCTGCTGCTCTGTGCTGCTTTTTACTTTTATAGCAGACAGCTGTGCTTCGTGAAGAGACTGGGCAGGATTTAATCGATAAATGTTAGAAAACTGACCATTTTTTCCCTTACTCGCTCTCTAGACCCTCAGCACAGCTTTCCCCCCTACGTGCACTGGCTGGTTTTTCAGTCCTGCCCTAAGACCTGCACCAGCTGGTGCTGCTGCTGGGACAGGGTCAGATGCTCCCCCACATTGACCATAAATTATAACTGACAGTGATCCTGGACAAGAAAGAAACATTGGTGATCCAGATCGATGATTTTGAATAAGTACTGAATCCTACAAACTCTATCCATAATCCATTACCTCTGAAACATCTCTCTCTTTATGACTCAGCATCTGGTAGTCAGCTGAATCCAAACTTTTATAGTATTGCATTAAAGCCATCTTCAGAATGATTTCTTCATGTTCCTAGAACTGTATAAAACCACAGGAGCAGTCAAGTAAAATATGCAATAATTCATAGTTATCAGAGCAACAATGTAAAATATTTGCTTCCTCCATTTTTTTTTTAATTAAGAAAAGTATTAACGTGGCATCAGATGTTTGGAAAGAAATCCATCTTATGGTTTGTTAATCAGAATAATATACTAGACTACTGAGAGAGAAAACTCTCAGGGCTGAAAGGTTCTGCCAGTTATTTCCTATAGGAAGATGTTAAGACTCCATATGCATTTGTTAGCCTGAAATTTGATGTTGCCTATCCAAAAACATTTCCAACCTGAATGCACTTAAACATATGGTTAATTTTAAGTAAATAAGGAGTGACAAAAAATTCAAGCTGAGCACTTATGACTTGGAACACAAACTGGATGAGTTGCTGAAAACTCTCAAAATAGCAGAGTGGCCAACACATCTCAGAGATTTGGAAGTTTTATATAGATTACTTTTTTTTCTCATCCTCTAATATTACAGCAATATTTTGTCTTTACCATTAGCACATGCATGTGACATCCCCAAGCACTAAAGTGTCTCTCTTGAGGAATGGCTGCATTTCAGCTGTCTCTGCACAGCTTATTAATTTTGGCATTACTCTGGGGCTCCTGGTAATGCTGTTCCATAAGGGTGTGATCTTGTAAATAATCCATTATAAATTATTCTTTTTCTGCACACAGGTGAGCAAATGTCTCACACCTTGCAGATGTTGTTAGCTGAGGTGAAAAATCACCAGCTGGCTGTTGGTTTTAGCAGAACAATCAGCACAAAGTACCAAAACGTGGCTATGTCTCTGCCCTACCGTGTGGCACGATCAGCTCGAGGCTGATGCATTTTTTAGGTGTGTCCTTTGTTTAGCAAAACGAGACAGCTGAGGACAGGATGCAGTCCTAGAGGCATGATGAGCAGATCACATCTATCTTGTTCATCCATTTTTCCAGCTTCTGAGAGATCCACTGGAACACAGTATCACCAGAAAGATACGTGTTTTATAAATAAGCAATGACAGGCAAAAAGCAATTGAATTAGATCCCCAAAGCTTTACTAAGACAGATGATCCTTGAAAGCACAGCTAGGATATTAAACATAGTGAAAGTATAATTCTTAATTTCTAGGCATCTGTGAGAATAATTACCATTCTTTTGGGAGCATTGTAGTGGCTGTAGCTGGTAGATGTCTAAATGAGACAATATTTCCTTTCGATATTGCATCATTAAGATAACTGATTCCTATACCCAGACAAATGTTTCATATAACTCTCCTCCCTTTCCTTAATGTGTGCAATTGTGAAAGAGGAGCACTGTGGGGATTTAGTGGCTGTATCTCTTTATGAGTCTGAACTGTGACATGGAGAACTTGGTGAGTTTATTGATTTTAATTTCTTATATTTGGGATTTATCTTCTCAGCTTTTACTTAACAGCTGAGAATACTCACAATGTTGATATGGAAGGCTGGCTACCCAAGGGCAAATTTCAGATCCTCATTTCTCCACCTGTGTACTTACTTTTCTGCTCCTGGATGGATACCAGCTGCCAGGCTTTGATCAAGAGTGGCTGACAGGTACACTCTGTGAGAGAGCATTCCTCTCCCTCAGCCTCCATAACCAGGGCTGAGAGGAGCAGGGGACCCTAAGTGAATTTCCATGGATATCAGAGGGAAAGATCAAACATTCCTTTGAAGATACTTTGTCATTGAAATCTAGATTATGACCTCAGATTTGGCTTGAAAACCCTTAAGTACAAGGCTCACAGTACTTCTAGGGGGTAAAAGGGTCTGAAACGCAGGGGTTGATAGCTGTAGGTGTCAAGATATTAATTTTTCTCAGGAAGACAGCCAGAATGGTCCTGAAAGCAAAGACAGAAAACCTGCTGAGAAATCCCCTTTCCAGATTACATAAGAACCACCATCCTGCTTTGCAGTAGTGAGGCAAAGTTTAGAGTTTTTGGTTTAAACCAGACTCAGAAATTCTCAGGCCATTTCAGTATAGGAAGGAGAGTTGAGTTAGATTGATTTCCTTACCAGACCATTTAAAGACCAAGCTAATAAGTAGCTTTATGACTGAGAACTCATGTCACAACATAGGAAAAGTAAAGAGACATGAAACAGTAGATGGAGCATGTCTGTCATCCTCAGAAAAGGCGTTTCTTCTTGTGGATCACTGAACTTTGGTGCCAGAAGGAGCAATGCCTGTCAGTGATTTGTTGTTCCCCTTGCTCACTTAACTGTTCTTTTCCCCATGGCACCATTTTTATCTTTTTCAAGTTCCTTGACATCTATGAGGGAAGTATTTGTGCCCTATCTTGTCTCTGCATCCCAGCAGTCAGAGCCATAGCCTGGATGTTCCTCCAACCTTGGGTATTGCTGCCAGAGAGAATTAATGGCCATAGATTGCCAGGGGTAATGAACTCTAATGACTTCTCACTTGAGACTGTCTTGGTTCAGTAACACAGGGATTGATGTAAGATTTTCTTTAAAAGGTATTTTATTTCCATGATTCCTCACCTTCTTTGGTCGCTCCACCCTCCCTTCCTTTCCCTTCTTTCTGCCAGTACTGCCAAGCCTGGCAGACCATTACTGCCTTCTCCATCTTCTATTTTGAGACGGGATCACCACCAGCCAGCCACAGGGCAGGGCTCTGCCCAAAGCCTTTTCCAGTTCTCCCACGTGCAAAGAGCCAGCACACATTCATGCCCATTATGGTGCTACAGTGGACCCATTCATGGACTCACTTCTTCCTGCTGTGAGATTGCCTTGCCCCAGCACTGTTTTCCTTGGCACAACCCATGAGACAAGAAGGAATTTTTACATCCAAGTCGCTCCGTCTCTGGGAAACATTTCCCCATGCACACATCCTAGCAGGAGATCTACTGCATCCGTAATTGCACCCAGCACTTGGAATGTGGTGACGCCTCCACATCTCCTGACCAAACATAGTCTTTGCCCTTGCCCAACGGTGGAATAGGCTCTACCAGCATTACCCTATGGTCCTTTATCTCCTGCTTTCGTCATTCCCATTTTTATGTGTTTGGAGGAAAGTTGTGTTGCGGCTGCTATGATGCACGGCTGCCTGGCAAAGGAGATTTGCTGTATTTGTGGTATTTCTGCTCTTCTCCTTTCAGCTTTTTAGGCAGCAGCAAGTCAGTGATCTCCTTTGTGGTTCTCTTCTTCCCAATTCTTCTGGTCTCATGAAAGACTTTTCTAAAATTCATGAATGCTCATTGCAAGCTGACCCTTAAGAGGCTCAGTGCTCCAGCTTTCCTTTCTTCTGGGACAATTTAAATAAGGATAAGCTGCTGTTTGATCTGAGGAGAGGATAATGCACGGGGGTGCAGTTCTACCACACAGAACTCAAGCCTGGATGCCACACCAGCTGAGACCAGTGGCACAGTAAGTCTATTGTCAGAGGTGCCAGAATGCACTCTTTGTACAGTAGCTTCAGATTAATCCTGGTATTAGTGAGACCTGAAAACAACCACAGCAGGTTTTGATCAACCAAAGCACAAATGGTTCTCACCAAAAGTGGGAGGGGAAATTATAAGGGTGATTTCATCCTTTCATGTCTAATGCAGACTATGACAGATGGGGGAACCATGGAGCATACTAATGAATGGGATAGGAAGGAGAGCCTTCAGGGTGGGAACACTTGACTGCTGAGTTATCCTCCATCCCAGGTACCCCTTGGGTGTTTGAACAGGAGTTACTTCATTTGCAGCCACGAGCACACACAGTTCCTGCCACAAACTGGTTGTGCACTGACTCCTGTCCAGCTCAGTGCTTCTCACACACAGTGTTTACTCCTTGGGTAAAGCTACCTCAGGTATCCCCACATTTAAAAGGAATATTCCTTTTTAAAGCATCAGACAACATGCTCACTGCCAATGGCTCTCTTACACCTCTGTAGCCACAGCAAACAGACCCTGCTGACTAACACAGGTGCCAACTGTCCTTCTAGCACTGTGAGCTGTAAAACCAGAATTAAGAAACAAGAGCTTTCACAATTTTCCATTTTCCCCACTCCACGAATAAAATCCATGGATATAAAATATGAATGAATCTATGGAGGATGTTTGGTAAAATATTAATAAATCTATGGAATTATGGATTTATTCATGATAGTTTTTTGGTTTCTTCTGGAAAGCGTAGCTCAGCTTGAGTTTTGGATGAGTGTATTCCTTGTACCTACCAGATTAAAATTTGTCTCTGTTGATCTTCTAAAGGGGTAAATGAGCCCTTTAGCAGCCCCACGGCAGCCTGGCTAAACTGCTTATTGTGCTAACTAAATAAATCTCCACTACATTGTGCAATATAGATATAACTCAAGACAATGGAGCAGCACTACCCTTTAATAACTGCACTTGAATCAGATTGTAGGTGAGTTCATGAGCTGCAGTACAGGAGAAGCTATTTGCTCCAGGCATCTCTGCAGAGAGATGGAAGTTGAATATGAGAATAGAGGCAAATAATTCTGAAAGAGCTTTTAGAGGGGCTTCAGACAGAAGGAAGAAAAAGGTTTCGTAGCAGAGCAGATGTACAGGTGAGGGCTGAAAAAAGAGAAAGCAACCACTGTCAGGAACATTTCCACAGCCCAGTAGTCAGCATCAAACCCCAATCTTGTTTTCCATGCTCTCAGGACACTCCTAAAAAAGCAGCAGGAGCTGTGCACTGACAGAGATGTTTCCCTGCCTGGTGCTGCCTGAGCACACCAAGGCCTGATCCCTGCCCAGGACTAAGCCCTGCAGCAAGGCTGGGGCAGCCCAGAGGTTGGAGAAGAGGAAATGTCCTACAGGGAAGGCTTTTCCCTGCATCACTAGATCAGACCAGCACTCATGCAGGAGGCATAATTAAAACACAGTGCATTGACAGATAGCTGCTTAATGAAAAAATTAACGAACCAGCTCTGGAAGATACAAATCTAAGGAAAAACAAACAACACACTGGTGCCCAGCCTGACAGTCAGGCTATCACAAAAAAACTGGTTTCATTATTTAACCACTGTTTTGTCCTTCCCAACACTTACTGTGTTGGGCATTTTTTCCATTTTTCAAGCAGTTTGCACCCTTGAAGCCCAGCTCCCTGTGGTTCTGGGAAGAAAATATTCAGCCCAGGCTCCACCTGCAGTGACAAAAAAAAATTTCCAGGCAGAGGGGGCCAAAAGGTATACATTCCACTTTTCAGGTTACTTACCTGCATCAAAAGAAAATCTAGAAGGCAATTATGTGGGAAATGAGTTAAAATTGGAGGTGAGAATTAGCACCATCTCACTGGGGAGGGAGATTTCCAGCTGGCCTATGCAAACAAAGCCAGGGTGAGTTCAACTCATTAACTCAGCATAAACCATCTACCTCTTTTCTGTTGTACTGTTTTTTCTGCCAGATTAGGGAGCTGAATCAGCATAGAGAGGATCCTACAGGTGCCAGAGCTTGGATAAATGACAGGATCTTAAATGTTGGACTGCAGAGCAAAGAAGCTTAGTGAGCAGTAGGCGTCAAGGAGAAGATCTTACCCCATCTGAGGGTACTGTTAGTCTGTAAAATTGGTGAGACAGGGATTGCACTTCAGCACTTCTGTGCACTTTTTGATCTGTACTTCTATCTGTGGGAGACAGAATTTATAATACAACCAGAATAAAGTATAAGCTGTGATGAACACGCCACCACATCTACACAGGAGTATAACAGAATCTCTACAATATATTTAGTAGGTGGGTATGAAAAGTGGTGATCAAGGTTATGTATTGGAGCTGCTGTTCCTGCAGGACCAGTGACAATTGTGAATTGTGTGTGGATTCTCCCAGAAGCAGATTTAGATTTATCTGCTAGTCCTGACCTCCTGCCTGCCAAGGGGAGTGGCAGAGACCCCTGCAAACACCCTCCCCTAGTGACTGTAGCTATTGTCAGTGGCAGAGAGGTGCCTCAAAGGTGCACAAAGGGGAACAGGCTGGCTCTTCAACACCAGCTCGACACTCTCACACTGCCGAGCTGCCCTCCAGACTGGCCTGGGGTGGGTGCCACAGCCACACATCCGCTTGCATCATGAAAGCAAACAGCCTCCTTGGTGCCACTCAGCCCTGGTCATTCAGGAGTGAGTCACAGCCATGGCTGTCCCCTGTTCCAGAGAGTCCCAGCATACACATTTGTCACTTGCTGATCATATGCTCAGAGATTTTCTCTTTTTCCTATGGTTTTTTTTTTTTTTGGTTGGCTTTTTTGTTTTACAAGATAGTAAAGCTTATGGTGTATCTGACTAGCTAACATCTTCCTGGTGCTGTGGGAATTACTATATCCAATGCTTTTAGAGAAGGTATTTGTACTGCTTTTACCTGCCACTCTCCATATCGATCAATTGCTGCTTTCAGGAATTTATTTCTACCATATTACAAAGATCACCTTACTTCAAATCCACTCTGTCTCCTGGATACATGTTAGCAGGAGAAGTATGGCTTTTGTTGCATTTTCTTAGACTATTATTCTATATTAAAAGAAGATTAATTATAATGACTTTGCTTAAAATGTCATGGTGCAGTGAGATGACTTTCAGTTCCCCTAATTTAAAGTACTTAAGGCTACTCCTCCTGTTGTGTCCTGTGTTTACATCATTTATACTTTTTTCTTCAGTAATTTTTCCTTCTGGTGAAGTCTGCGGGGTAGCAGCCCTGGAGCCTTCAGGCTCACATCTGCATTCACTCTCCCTCCCCAGTACTCTGAGTGTCCCCTGGGAAGGGTGACTGGCAAAGGAGCAGCCTCTAGGAGGAAAACAAGGTGCTTTCTCCAGGTCCAGGATGGGCCCCAACCCCTGCCAGGCTTGGGCAGAGACACACAGGCAACCCAACAATGGGAGAGAAATTAAAAATGAACCCTCTGCTAGGTAAAACATTGCAAAGAACAAATAATAAACAGTCTGCTCTCAAATATAAGAGAATGAAGAATGCTCGTTTATAATCTCGTCTGGTACAGAAACTATATAATATATAATGTAATACAGCATGATATATAGGATGTTTCGATGGGGTTTCAGTGTCTGGAAACAAAACTTCAAAAGAAGAACTGGTTTCCAGCACTTTATGATGAGGTACATTCTTCCCTTACAAAGTCCCCACACCTAAATTCCAAATACTGCCTCAAAAAGTATGGTGACTTTAATTCAAACCTTCTGCTTCTCAGTGCATTCTCACGCTGAAATTTATAAGCTTCTGCTCATCCTTTTTGTACAAAATAATAAAAATTTGAAAGTCACCTAAGCACACTCATTATTGCTTGGCTGCTTGCTGTTTTAGACAGAAATCTGGTCAGAAGGGAAGACTTGAGCATTGCAGTCACACTAACAGGAGATGTTTGTCCATGGTGAAGACGTCCCTGAAGACAGCAGCAATACACCATAGGTAAATTTAATCTATTGCATCACTAGTTTGACACTCCCAGCAGCCACCTGCAGAGAGTTCCCAAGGACTCAGCACTGACCCAGCTTGTCCCCTGCCTGATCCATGGTAGCATGCCAATCAAGGATGAAGTGGGAAGGAAAGCTTTGGAAAATACCACCACATAAATGAAAAATAATGGAAAGTTCCTAGCTTGGGTTAATTTCAGAAATTGTCCGAGAATCTAGCACCAGCAAGCTTTCAACTTGATGATGAAGTGAAAAAAAAAAAAAATCAAAAAGCAAAATGAAAAAAAAAAATTCCTAGCTGAATGAAAGATAGATAGATAGATAGATAGATAGATAGATAGATAGATAGATAGATAGATAGAAAGATAGATAGAAAGATAGATAGATAGATAGATAGATAGATAGATAGATAGATAGATAGATAGACAGATTTAAAATTCACAGAGATATAGTAGTTTCTAAGTCAGTTACTGCCAATAAAGTGAGCTCTGTTGACTGCAGAGAATCCAGGTTATGTTATTTGTTTATATTAATGAAGAAAAAAAACCTCAACAAATTGGGAGCATGGTGCAGAGAGAAACTTCCTGGGTCATAAAGTCCAGACTATGAGTATCCCAGGCACCACATAATTGACTCCTTTTCATCTGAGTTATCTCTGGTCTCCCAGATTGATGTGGAAAGAATGTAAAACAGGAGATACTAGCAATCAGAAAGTAAAAAATTACTGTACCATAAGCAAAGCCACACCAGCACTGAGAGCAGCCACAAACATAACAATGTGTAAGGCTCAGACAGGTAAGGCAAAGACAAAAGTGTCATGAAAAGTCTGATTGAATTTTGAGGAAATGTGTTGTGGTCTCAATGCACCTGTACCACAGGAATGCCAGAAGTGCCCCTGGGCAGGGCACTGAAGGCAGGACCATGGATGGGGCTGTTTGGTGCCCACTCCCACTGTGCTCTGGGGTTTCCTCCACTCCTGCCTGATGGGTGTGAACACCCCCCACTCATAGAGTTTCAGCCCATGGTGATGAAATGCTCAGCTCAATATAACCAGAGGTTGACAGGATGGGAACACAGCTGTGTCCTGCAGGGATAAACCACAGCTCTGGCAAAAGCTGTTCAGAGCTGCTGATTCACTGCTGTTACCAAGTGGTTTACCATCACTGTAGCAGGCATCAGTGTCTGTCCTCTCTCCCCTGTCCTGCCCTGTCCACTAAGCTGCAGGGTTGTGTTTCCATTCAGTCTTCTTGCCTCCACCACCTTTAATCACCTCTAATTCACCTCTGTGAAAACTGAGATTTGGGAACTCAGTTCTTCTTGGGTAGAGTGGAAATCAAAGTCTTTATCTTTTGTCAAATGAAAGCCTCATGTCTTTTAGAGGAAGGGAAGGAAAGGATAAAACAATAGCAAACTGCATGAGGCAGAGGGAATTGATTGCAACCAGCCATATGTAATTGCATTGTGGAGGACATTTAATATTTCAACTTGATTTTTGCTGTATCAGGAGAGCAAAGAATATCAACATATGAGGAAGGGAGAGGCTGCAATGTCTCTTGATTTGAACTGTAAATGCCCACAAGCAAAACCATGAAGTACAATTTCAGACAATCTGTACTGCTGTTGACTGAATGCATGTGGCCCAGGCTGCAGGGAGAACCAGAAAGCCACTGGACCTGCCTGGGGACAGCAGTGACCCTAAGCCATCATGGCAAGTCCCCAGCACAGCAGGTATTTAATCCAATTCTAGTAACCAATTTCTCTCTCCCCTTCACTCCTGGGTAGCTACAAGCACACTGGCAAAGGGCTCTCAAACCCTTGCAAAGAGGAAAGAGCTTTGCATCCTACAGTCTGAAATGGCCCTACCCTCAAAGCCAGAACTTATAACGCTGACTGGACCAACTTGTCTGCAGCTCTTTGGCCACCTACCACAGCAATACAGCTCCCTGAGGTGGATCAGAGCTGGCTCAAGCTACAGTTTACATCACAGAGGGAATAGTTGCCCCAAGAGCTCCATATGCTCATCCTTTCTGACAGCCTAAAGCTGCCAAACACCTCTCTGTTTGCCTTGATCACTTCCACGCTCACTCAGCCAAGTGCAATCCAGCTGTACAAATTAATTATCGAAAAAGAGGGGGAGATTTACTCACTGCTCCAGATGATTAATCAGCTAGTCAGGCATAACACCACCCATGCTATTGTAATTGCAGTAAAATAATAAATAATGTTATGTGTACTGCAATCACAGCCATCATCAAACACCGGAGGAGCCTGGTAATATAAGCAATGTCATCTGTTCACAGTCTCTACAGCCTGAAATTATCTAGAATCTGGAATCAATTCTTAAAGACAGCTCATGAGATCAAGGGCTTGGTACAGAGGAAGACTGGAAACCAACCAGTGATGGAAACCAAAACATGAGAGGGTTTTTGGACAGATTTGGGGGCAAGAATGCAAATCCCTTCCAGGTTTGGTTTGCCTGACCTGGTGTTACACATGTGCAGACAGGAGCTGGACAAGAGGTACAGTACAAAATGCTGTTGCAAGCACTGCCACACTCCCTGCTGCTGGGACAAATTCCTCCAGCCCTGAGCATGCTGCTCATCCCAGGGTGTGAGGGTGGAAGCCACCCCTCACCACCCAATGGAGAGGAGACAGGCAGGGCCAAGCTCACCAGCATTCCATGCATCCAAAATCTTCTCTCAAGAGCAACCACCAAAAAAGGTGATCTGGAGAGACAAGACAGATTTCTTGGGTGATTAGTCCCTTAAAATAAACCACAGTCTTCCTTTTGTTTTCCACTCTGTTCTGGAAGCAGCCTGTGAATAGCTAAGACAGGGAATTTGTTTGACAGAATTTACCAGCTTTGCATCCTTATTTATAGCTCTTCCTGTGTGGCTGAGTAAGTACCCCAGCCATTAGGTTACCTTCTCAGTAATTCTGCATGCACAATTGGTCCTCTCATCTCACTGACCTTGTCCCTGAACTTACTGCAGTGAAATGTCTCCACTAAATTTCTGTTCACTCATTCTCTTCATTCAGATCTCAAACCAAAACCATAAAGATATGACTTTTAGCCCCCAATCCTATTGCTCAGCAGCCACAATGTGCATTTTTTTCTCTGCATTCTCCATTTCACACAGGATCAATACCTCCTCCAACTTTCTAAACTAGCAAACTTCTGAGAAGGGATCATAGTCTTGGATCCTGAAACTGGGCTGCAGCAAGGAGCAGTTTTCAGGGCTCATATATTCATATGAGTAGCAAAAGGATGTATTTACTGCAGGTGAGGATGCCCCCAATCCACATCCTGCATAAACACAGTGACCAAGAGTGCAGTCCCCAAAGCCATACACACACACACACATGGTAGCAAGGGCACTGTACCCGACTGTCTCAACCCCTCTCAGATTCCAAAGCTGCTTTAAAACACCTCATGTGCTTACATAAATGTCTTGAACTCATCATAAGTTTGGGCCAAGCACCTGACTTCTGTCTCATCACTCAAAATAGGCTCAACAAAGATTATTTGGCTATCTGTCAGCCTTGAAGCACTGTATCTTGCATCTTAGCACTGAAATGAAAAGACTTGATGATGTGGCCAGTGCCTAGAAGAAAAGATATAATGAAGAAGCAGCATGAGAACTTACAGTCATCACAGCAGGTGTAAAAAAGTGTCTTCTGGGTTGTTACTTTTTTTTCCAGTGTGTATTTTGCCCAAGGCTGGTGGTATTTACTTGTTGAGCAGCTTTTTGGTGGTCTGCGGGAAGCTGATCGTTCTTCTCAGTGGGGCAGTTTTAGTTTGGAACAGACAGTTTAAGACAGAGGCCATCAGCCTGTTGTCTGCCTTACAAACACTGGCTGAGCCTGCTCAAGGCCAGCTTCCAGTGGAACTGACACAGGGCTCTTTTCTCGGCTAAGTAATGAGCTGTATTGATTTTCCTCAAAAAGAAAATTGGACTTTTACAAACAACGCCACAAGCTGCTTGAGTCAGGATGTTCCTGAAGGGATCTTGTGACCACCACAGGCTCTTGTTCTTATCATGAAAGAGAGGGGAAAAAAACCTCAGTGGCTTTTCTCTGCAAGGGCAGGTTACACAGTCAAAAGCAAATCTCCTTGGACAGGTACCAGACCACCATGCCCTGCAGAGGCACTTGACATTCACTCATTTGAAAAACATCTGCATGATCAACTTTGTGCTTGTTCTAGTGAGTCAAGGCCCAAAGACTTCACCAGGAGGCCACGGGGCCACTCCATTTTGGCCACCTGGTAGATCACTGCTGTTCATCTGGGCCAAATAACTCCGAGAGTTGAGCCCCTGGCAACATCTGTCTGCTTCTCCCTGGGCTGTTGAGCATTTTGGACCTTCTGAGGAAATCTCATCACATGGCAGAACACATGGGATTGTCCTCTTCATTTACACCAGACTATTCAGGTCTGGCCAGCATGGGTTTAGTTTTTACCTCCTAAGCTTAAAATTACTAGCTATAATCTCCGTTCCAATCTGCAGACCTACAGCATGTTCCTGAAGCTGATCTGTGAGGAGAAGAACATTCAGCCAACTTCTAAAAGTCAGTGGAATCCAACTCCTGCCCCAGTACCTCTCCAAAGGTTCTGCTGGCCTGGTACAGAGCACAGAGCTGCACACCCAGGGCCTGGCTGTGTGCACCAGCTCAGGCTCACCTGGACACCTCTGTCCCCTCACTTTGCTCCCCACGCTCCAGGACAGAAAATCCATCTCTCCTGCAGAGGGTGCCACTCCCTTCCACCCAAGCCTGGGCACCCTGATGTGCAAGGGTGCCAAGGCAAATCCCCTTCCTCTGCTAAAAGAGATCATTGCAGAGTATCTGAAGGAATAATCCTAACCATGGTGTGAGGTCTGGCTTCCCCCAGGAACCAAACCCCAGCAGGGTTTGCAATGTGCCCCAGCCCCCTGGGGCTGCCACATCCTCACATCAACACCAGTGCCACCTCCAGTCCCCAGCTACGTGCTTGCAGTCCCCCAGGAGGCACCACCAGCACCAAGGTAGACAGTGAGGGCAGTCCCTGGATGTCCCAGTCCCAAGGCTTTGCCATGCAGTGAAGGCAGTCCCTGGATACCCCAATCCCAAGGCTTTGCCATGCAGTGAGGGCAGTCCCTGGATGTCCCAATCCCAAGGCTTTGCCATGCAGTGAGGGCTTTCCCTGGATACCCCAATCCCAAGGCTTTGCCATGCAGTGAGGGCAGTCCCTGGATGTCTCAATCCCAAGGCTTTGCCATGCAGTGAGGGCAGTCCCTGGATGTCTCAATCCCAAGGCTTTGCCATGCAGTGCAGCCTCAGGCATCCACTGCTGCCAATGGCCCCAGAAGGCAGCAAAGCAGGAGGAGCTTCAGCCTTGCTCTCATCTGTGATGAGGCAGCACCCAAGAGCCTGATGCTAAATGCCATGGCATCCAATTGTTCTTTGCAGTTTGACTCAGAGATCACATGGCTCCTAGCTCTGTCTGAAATTCTATGTCTCTGGACTCTGAAATTAAGCACTTATGGGCAATAATCTCTCTGAGCAGACATGGACACCTATAGAAACCTACAGAGGCAAAAAAAAACCCTAATCAAAGTTTGCAAAATTAGAAAACTAAAGAAAAAATCAATAGCAGTAAGCTCAGCAGGGAAAAGAAGTGTTAATTTTGTGTAGGTAAATGGGAATTACAAGAAAATGGAAAATACATAAAGTGTAAATTCAAAGTCTCAAAAAGACAATTAAAAGAAGTAGCTGACACACTTACCTGGGCCAGAAAGGAATGCAATTAAAACCACAAAATAGGCTTTTCTAATATTTTCCATATCAGTCATTTTTGTGCATTATTTAGTGCATTACATAATCTGGAGAAATATTAATACCTCTCCAGTAAACCAATATCTTATTATTTCATTTTAACACATGAGAGGAAGAAAGTTTTACAAGACCTCTGGCTCATAAAACAAGATGTTTTCCTTCCTAATGGGATAAATAGAGATCACAGCAGTAAGCAAACTAGAAGTAGCCATAGCTGACCTAACTTGAAACACAAGAGCTTTGCTGATGTGTGTAAAGAAGATGAGCACCACATTGTAATGGTGTGCTCATACCCCAGCTGTCTGCCTGACCCAGCTCCTGCATGGTGCATTTTCCCCAGGAACCAGGAGCAATTTGCTGTACCCAGCCCCACTGGCAGCACGTTGAAAGGAGGGATGGAAAGGCTGAGGTGATCAACAGCTCAGAGCGAGGCATAATAATCCCATTTTCCAAAGATTCCCCATCTACAATTCCTCTTCCCTTTAATACAGTGTTGTTTTAACGATGAATGAGCTTCTTTTGACCTGGTTTTGGGAGATCTCCAGAGCTCAGACTAGCAATGCCTTTTGCAGACAAAAAAAAAACAGAAAGGAAAAAAAATGGAAAAACGGTGATAAATTTTGCTCCCTGCCTTAATATGAGATGCTGATGTCACCTAACCACATTCACATGACACCTGCCCTCCTTCCTAAAAATATATTAAAAGCACCAAAATATCTCCTCTCCCCTTGTTATCATCCCTTCAATAATTCTGCAGAATTAGGCTGAATGCACTGATTATTTTCCATGTGCATTAATCATGGCTAAATCATGCTAGAGAAGAAAAATGTACAGCCTGCTGTTCCTTCTCAGCATCCTCCTCTCACCCTGCTCTCAGAACAGTCTCAGCCTGGAGGGCATCCTGCCAGTGTGATTAACAGTGTGAAGTGGGGAAGGGAAAGAGATGGGAAGATGAAGGAAAAAGACCTGTCCTTAAAACTTAGACATGCTTTTGGCTTATGAGAGCAGCAAACCCTTGAGAGCATCATGTACCTGCACCCAAGAGCTTTCTCAGCCCATGAAATCCAGACATGGTGGACTGCTGTCCTCTTCTGCAGTCTCCTTCCAGTCCCTGTCCAGAGCCCCACTCCAAGCTCACAAATCCTATTACACTCAGGAGAAATGCCTACCAAGCTTTTATCTTTTTTGGCTGTGCTTATTAAAATATTCAGTAAAGGTTTAATAAATTATGAAGAGCTGTGAATGGTCAGCCTATTGCAGTAGAGTTGGATGGAGCCCACCAGGACAAAAGGTAGAAGGAAATTGTGTTATTCCCTCCTTGACCAGATTTCTCTCTCCCAGTGTTGCAGCTCTAGAGTAAGCAGTTTCCTAGAGCTGGCCAGGGGGTTCCATTCACCATGGACCAAGAGGAAGTGAGCGCTCAGGGTGGCTCAGCTTGCCTTAATGCAGACATTTAAACAGTGGAGTTCTGGACTGGCTGGTCGCTGCACTCAGGAAAGTTCCTAGGCTACCTTTTGGCAAGCATTGGAACCCATCTGCTTGGGCTGGGTTCTGGAGTCAAAGTGAAACTGCAAATATCTAATTAGAGCTGTGAATGTCACATTTCAAGCTTGATTTGGCTACCACATCTCCCTGCAGGGAGGCAGCTTGTGCTACCAAGCAGGGACAGAAGCACAAGCTCTGATCCTCAGCCTGTAAACTCCTCCAAAGAGGATCCCTGCTGCTGGCTCTCCTCCACAGCAGCTGCTGCTGTGTCAGGAGAATGGGTCCTGCCAGAAAGATTTTTCCATTTTGCTTTTCTTTTGCCAAAATCCTTCAGGGCACTGTCACTTAAAAAAAAATTGCATCCAAAAGAAAGCAGATCTGAAGTGGAGATGACCTGGCAGAAGGAATGGATGACAAGTCTAGGAAGTGAGCAGTTAGTGCTGGGCTCTTTCCAGAGGCACTGTGGTCATGCCACACATTAATAAATTGTGACAGGCATAAAGATGGGCAAACACCTGCCTACAAAGCCAGCTGCTTCCTCCATAGATACAGTCACTGAGAAGCTCTGGAGAAGGTTCAGTCCCTGTCTTTTCAGAGCAAGGCTAGAGAAAAGCAGAGTTCAATTATAAGCCTCCAAAGACTGTTGAGGCAGTTGGGGATGGAGAAACACACTCAAGTTTCATGCACCATGGCAAAAGGATTAGGGTGCGTGTCAGAGCACTTAGTGCACAGTGCCTGAGTTTTTCCCAGGCAAGTGCAAAAGTCTCCCCTGCTGCAGTGTCTCAGAGCGAAGAAAGCAGGGCCTTGCAGAAGGGTTTTTGCTGCAGGATGTTCTTCTTCCTCTGGCCTGGAAATCCAAATCCTCTGAGTCTTTACACATGAGATTCACATTCTGTATTACAGCTGCTTCATGCTTATAGCATAATGTTTTGGGCTGCATCCAACACACGCTGAAAATTTTGCACTGTGAGGTGGATCAGATAGCAGAAGGCATGGAACACAACCTGAAAATTCAGATTTACAATGGTTTTGTTCTCTGGGAACAGAGACACATGCAGCAATCTGCTGTGACAGCAGGTGGCTTGAGGAGTACTTACTGAAAGATGGATTTTCCTCCCCATCATGCCCAGAGCAACACAGTCGGGCAAAACAAAGTGATCACAGAAACTGCACACAGTGACAGAATCAAAACATATCACAAGAAAAACACCTTCTGCTGTTGTTTTGGTTTTGAGGGGGGCATCCCAGTTGGGTACCAAAAAGCTCCCAACACTGCCATCAGTCATTCAATCAGTTCCAAAACAGCTCAAAGAAATATTGCAGCTTTGTCCCTGGGATCAGGGCACAATTTGGCTGAAGCAGCCCCTCTCTGTAGTAGTGAGGACTGGAAACATCCAGCTTGCAGGACATAGGATGTTCCAGCTTGCAGGGTCTATTTAAGTCCCATGAAGGTCAGTGTGGTTTTGGGCAAGTCATCTTGGAGCCACGGCTACCAAGCAAGGGCACAGAGCTTGCAAGGTGGAGAGCTTGCTCACTGCCCTCAGCCCAAGGGACTTGGTGTATCCAACTGTCTGGCCCTTCCTGTGCCACCTGACAGCTCTCTTGGCCTTGGGCATCGTGCCAGAGGATTTGTCTAATGGGCTAACAAAGGTGAGAGCAGCTGAGACCACTGCAAACCCCCAGGCAAGTACAGCTGACACCTACAGACCTTTTCCATTAGATCACCTATTGCTGACTCCTGGCCTCTCAGTCCCATCATGACATCATCCACAGGCAGAGGCAGATGAATTAAACCCCTTTAAGGAGGTCCAAGAGGAAGGTTTCCCTCCAGAGACAGACTCTGATTCATACTTAGGAAAGGTCCAGTGCTACCCAAAACAAACACTCCACAGGCTGGTGGTCTCAGTGCCTCATCACTGTGTTCTTCACAGGCACTGGTCATAGAGGAAACAGGCAGGCCTTTCCCCAGCTTACATTGCAAAGGGCAGGTGAAGCCATCAGGCAGGGCTGGAGAAATGTGCACCCTGTAGGGTGCATGTCCCTGTACCCCTGCCTGAGGTGGAGTGCTCTGATCAGTACATTTCAAACAAAACACACTCACGTTCATCAGCTCCGAAGGAGGAAAAAACTTCTTGCAAGCTTTTCATAGAAGGGCCAGAGGACAGGTGGATCACTGCTTGGAAAGGGTAAAGTTGGAGCAGAGCTTAATATTAGACTGGTGAGAAGTCTATGAAAACACTCTGAAAGTGCTTGTATGCTGTCTGAGTTAATCCTGAAGAGTACCCTGAAGGTTTTCAATCATTTGCAAGGCTTTGGCACCAGCATCGATGTTTGCAACCTGAATTCACTTTGAACACAGTGTTCTCAGCTGTTGGCTGATGAAAAAATCTGCTTGAGATGCTGAGGCAAAGATGTGCAAAAAGAAGAGAAACTTCCCTTGCTGCTTCCACAAGATTCTCAGGAACAGTGCTCCAGAGAGGCAAGGACAGCCAAAAAGGACCTGAAATAGCTGAACAGCTCTGATGTGGCCTTTGTCTCTCTGAGACACTGCAGGAGGGGAGACTTTTGCCAGGGCCATTCCTTCTTCTACCCCACCCTCTGATATTGCTCCTGCTTAGAAAATGAAAACCACCAGAAGTTAACAGTGGGCTGCTCCTTTTCTAATGTGAATGCCATTGCTGATGGGAAAGCATGGCCACCCACATGCCATTCTCCTGATCCTCAGGAGCTCTCACAAACTCTCAAAAACCTTCCCAGAGCCATGGCTGAAGATGGCTGCCAACACAGCAAACCTGCAATTCAGCAGCCTGTGGGCAAATGCTGCTCGTTCCCATCCACGTTTCCTTCCAAAGCTGTGCTTGGGATTCCACACAGCCTGGTTTCTGCCTTGTCTCTGAGAGCCTGCAAGCACACCCCCTGCCTCCAATGAGAGGTCTCCATCCCTCCTCCTCTGAAATGACAGGCTGCATTAGACTGTTCAGAATCACATTTGGTTCTCATTTTCCAACAGACATCCAAGATATTATTTTTAGAAGAAGCTATACTGGTATTTGCAAAAAATAGCCTTCTTTGCTTTTTATCCCAAATGGGGTCTTTTCCAAGTTTCTTTTCCTACTTTAGTCATATCTCTAAAGCTGTTTGCATTAAACGATCCAACTCCAGAAGCACATTAACCAGACTCTCTTTGGGCTCCTATTGCATGTGCCTTTCTCTGTGTCACAAGGCAAAACCACAATCAGCCCAGCTATCACCTAATTCTCTTCCCCAGCAGAGGAAGCCCCAGTTTGAGGGCCATATATGAGGGATAGCAGGTCCATTCTGCATTGGCCTGGCGCCACTGACATCCATGCATCAAGAGAGCAGCCTCCCAAGACCTGTGCCCAGCCATGGGGAGTCAGCCCTCACCAGTTCCCTGCAGTTAACAATGCAGATCAAGAGCTGGTGCAACTCGCCGAAAGGAGAGGAGAGCTGCCAGCAAGGGCTGGCTTTCCCAGGTGCTGACCTGCCTGCCTGGCTGTGGGCCTGTGGGGACCCTCAGAAATCTGCTCTGGAAATGGTTTTCTCTGCTTGGCTGTGTTTACAGCTCCAAGAAAACCTGGCAGGATAAATGAAGACATCCCTGATGGGTACTGGGGGTTCTGCTGCCTGCTGGCAATGAAACTCGAGGCAATTCAGCAGCACAGAGATAAACCATAAAAACAAAGACAGGTTTGTTTGGGTTTTCTTCAGCAGATTCCTAGAAAAAGACCTGGACTTAATGAGGTACCGCTGCAGCATCCAGAGACAAGGCAAGCATGGAGTGCTGGTGTCTGCAAACAGACTGCCAGTCAGCCTGAGCCACAGGAGGAGAGTGCAGGAGAGCACAGCTGCAGGAACAGGAACAGGAGGGCACAGTAAGGCTGGAAGTGCCACACTCTGGCTGGCTCCTTCCCCAGGGGTCTGCAGGCGCCCCTCAGGTGATGCTGTGGGCATTGGGGATGCACATACCTCAAGCAAGGACCATCATCATGGGCCTCTGTGACCTGGGAATCCAGGCTCCTTTGTCCAGCAAATTGTAGAGCTGCCTTTCCCAGGCATCACAGACAGCATGGACTCACAAGCCCACCCAGAGCAGGGATGCCCTTTCCTGGCAGGAAACCAAAAGGGACCCTAAAGACACCAAAGGACACAGAGAACAATTGCCACCACACCAAACACAAATCTGCCATCCCCAACCAGTCTCTGAGAACCACTGTGAGATTAGTAATGGGGTGGGCAGAGTTGCCCACACAGCATGAGACCCCCTCCCAGAAGTCCTCAACATCCCTTACCTCTTGCCAAAAAGCTGGCCAGGCACTGGTTCACACCAAGCTGAATGAGATCAGCTCTCTGGTCCTGTTAAGCTCCATCAGCTGGCCCATGCTGAATTATTTAAAACCATATTTTATTCATCTACCACAGCTTTTTTCACTCAACCTCTAGCAAGTCACTTAACCACTCTGAATGGGTTGCACTGGCTTCATCCCCTTGCAGTGATGCTGGCAGGGGTGAGAGGGACAAGTCATTACTCTGCTAAAGCTTCTGCAATATTCCAGTAGACCAAAGTGGTGTGTTGGACAACAAGAGCCCTGGATTTACCCTCACTCTTGATGGGAGGTCTTATCTAAACACACAAGTCCCTTTGTGTGGGTTATGACAATACTTTTGTTTAGAAAACTCCTGCTAGGATAGTGTACATACTTTTAAAACAAGCTCAGTGTAGCCCAAACCAAGCAAATTCTGGCTACAATACTGCCAGTGCCAGCACAGGGGCCAAACTGCAGTCCTAGAAATTGGGCACTGGAGGAAATGCATCCCCAGTCCCTCCCCTCCCACTGTCCATCATCGCTGGATGGACACAATGACAGGCAGGCAGGGACTGTAGCTCCAAGCCATCATTGGTTGGACCAAACCAAGGGTCATTCTTTCAGTCTCCACTCACTGGCAGGTGGATTTTGACAGCAAGACTATTTCCAGTTAAGCATTTGCCACCAAGAAGCTGATTCCTGACTTGAGGACAGTGGTCCCACTCCTGCTCTGGTGGGGGATACACAGCCCCAGCCTGCACAACTGGTGAGGAGTTAGCTGCCCTCCTTCAGGCAAGATGCTGTTTTTCCACATTTTCCTCTTCAGGAACGTGATTAATCTGTGTGAAGCAATGCTGTTTTCTTCTCAGTTTGTGTTCACTGCCCTGATAAATGAGAAGCATGGGAGAAAACCCTTCCCCACGAGGCCCCTTTTCCCACTGAAGATGAATGCAGCAGGAGAACAGGGTGATAGCCTGCGCTGAAGTGGCACCTAAGTCCCAGAAGGTCGTGGCTCAATAATCCCAGAGGAAGGAAGACCACGTTCCTTGTCTTTGTCCTCTGCCAAAGACAAGGATCCAAGAGAAATTTAATTCATATCCACGGATGATACTGCCATGTAACTCTGATCTTTGAACACACTCTGGCATTCAGAAGATGTTCTAGCTTTACTGCCCACATAAACATCCACTGGGGCAGCTGTCCGGGGGGAAGAAGGATCTAAATATTTCATTTCAGTCTATTTCATAAAATATTTAATCTATTTAATATTAATTAAATCTTGGTCTGAATAAACAACAGATAAAAATTCACCTCTTCCTCCAAACATCTGAAAACTTGAAGATGTCAGTCTGTGCAATCCCAAGTGAGATGTCAATTAATAAGAGGGGAGGGTCCTAACTTTATGTTTGCCTCCCATAGCGTTTCAGGCTGAATGCTTTTGCAGATGGGTGTACAGTAGCATCATCTGGTTTACACCAACCATTTCCACACCCAGTTTCACTGTGTCTCATTTCCCATGGACTCCATTTGTACATCCCCAAGTGCGGGCCCTCATCCCAGCCCCAGTCACTGCTACATGCTCAGCAGTGGGAATCCATGAGGCTGAGGTGATGAAAACAGGTATTTGACTTAGGGCAAATAAAACCCAGGCCCCTCACAGGTGGATGTCACTGGTGTGAATTGTTTCCTAGTCCTTGACCACCCTCCTGACACGGTTGCACATCTCTCACATCACCCAGCAACAGGGTCAGGAACAGGCATTTCTGGGAACAATGAGCAACAGCTACAATAGGAGCAGATCATTTCCAATGCAAAGGTTTAAGCCAATTAACACTGGGATTTAAAGGCAGTTGCCACCATTGCATCTGTTGCTACAACCATCTTATTTTACTACAGAAAACCTTGTTTGGACCAAATCCCATCCATACCAGTCACAGCAGCCAGAACACAGTCTCTAATTAGCCCCCACAGAGCCAACAGTGAGGAAAGATTGCCCTGCATCCAGCTCTGCTTACCTTGCTCTCCTCAGTGCATGCCCAGCTCAGCAGAGCAGCATTAGCTTTTCTTTTCCTCCCTGCTGCACTGTTTAAAGCCATCTCACCCAAACACTGACTGGTGTTGATGAAAGCAATTATCCTGCTCCTCAGAATGTGTCAGATGTATCTTCATTACCCTGAGACAGCAACGCCAAAGGCCCTGCATGGTAAATCTTTCAAAGTAAGCAAGTCAGGTGATTTCATTTGAACTGGACATTTTAACTCTTCTGTCCCCACTAGATTCTGAGGCTGGTTTAAAGCCACAAGACATTTGTTTTAAAATAACAAATGCAAGATTACTTTTAACTTACATCTCTGAAGTATAAATCTTTGGGTTGTGCTTAGGTCAAACCCATAACCAAGAGAAAAACAGGGAGACTTCACTCCCTTTTCATGTTGGCCATGTGGTTGACTGGGGTCGTGCCACTTCTTTGTGTCTTGGGTACTCTCTGGGGAAAAGAAGAGCTCAGTGCTGCATTTGGTGTCCCCTGTGGAAGTATCCCCTGTCTGGGTAACAGCACAGCAGAGACAACGAGCATGGAGAGCTGTTTGTGCCAAGGAAAGGTTGCCTAAATTAAACACAGGAACTTCATTCTGACAAACCCCATTCAAGGAGCCATTTCAGTTCAAGTATCTGCATCATGGAACCAAGAACAAGCTCAGCCTTACACAGAGAGGAGTTTTCACTAGATTATCCAGGAATTGTGACTGCAGGATAACCTGGGAAAGGGGGGGCTCCAGCAGGGTAAAAATCAGCATCTTTAAATCAGCCAGGTCTGCCACACTCAGGGTCCAACCCTGCACGGTTTGGTCTGAAAGAGGAACAATTTGTCCAAATTCTTCTAGTACCAAAAGTTATCCTGGTAGCAAAAGACCAGAATTCAGCTTTTCACTCTTCAAAAAAAGTTCAGTCAGTTCAGAAAAGAAGTTTGGGTGCAGAGTCCGAAATATTTATACATTTATTTCATTTGTTACTTGAAGAATCTTTCAGTAACCCCTTAAGGTGTCAAACTTAAGATGAATGCTTTGCAGCAATGGCACATGCACAGATGAAGAAAAGGCACCCTTCACCAGAAATTATTTTATCAGAGATGTCCAGCAATGAGAAGCTTGTTCTTTTCTTCTTTTCTGTGGGGAGCAATTGAAAAACAAACAAGAAAAAAGGCCATAAAGTCATGGTCCAGCAAAACACAACTGTTTCAAGCAGCAACAGAGCAATCTATTCCTCCATGTAGCAGCTGACTTAAAGCAAATGTTTCTCATGTCTGGGAGTGAACCCTGCAGCAGGTCACAGAGCTCTGGGGGGCCTCAAGGCTGCTCCTGCAAATGCAATATCCTGGGCTGTGCCAAACCAATTTGGGCCGAAGGCTGCCGGCACTGCACGCAGGGAAGCAGGATGCCCAGGTCAGCTCATCTCACCTCCTGATAAAACCCATTCACCCCATCACCCTCACACAGACCAACTGCTGGCTTTTGACTCAAACATGCCTTTGAAAACCCTCCAGACCTCCTGCTGCAGAGCACTGCCGACAGGAAACACATGTCAGTGGAATTTCTCCACTAGTGCAAAAGGCACTGCTGGCCCCAGGAAATCCCAGAGCACCTAATGACCCCCGAGCCTCCTGGGAAGGGTCCTTGCTCTTCACTCTTCCCTAAAATCTGCTACAGGCCCCTCTCAGAGCCACAGAAGCAAAGCAGGACCTTAGATCCAAGCCAGCAGAGAGGCTCTCTCTGAACTTAGCCAACATGGAATTGACAATCACACTAACAGACTAAACCAGAGCCAGCCTAAGCAGTTTTAAACTAGTTTAAGCCAACAAGTTTTTACCTGTGTTGATGACACCTGTGCCAAAGTGAGGGAGTTGTCTTCCTGCTCCCTTTTACAGTCTATCCTCATGTCTCTCTGTTGGATTTGGGTGCTGAGACCCACCTCACACTCCCACACTCCTGGATGTGAGATGATGTCCTCAATATTTGTGGTCCTCCTTGGGAAATGAGTTCTCCTAGGGGACAACTGAAATGGCCAAGAAGGTGTCCCAAGATGGAAGAATGCTGAATGACCAGCTCAAACATCAGTGTCTCCATCCAACACCTCTCAACAACCCCTGCTCCACAATAGCAGGCCTCCTCCTCCTCCCTCTCCTTCTCTGCTTGCTTGACACCTCCCTCCTGGGACTAGCCATGGTCTGACTCAAAAAAGGCAATGATTTTTGTGCCCTGTTCACCATCCCCTCTGCTCAGCCTTGAGGATATTTGGGATTGTGCTGTAGCCTCCTTGCACTGTGACTCCCAGATGGAATTTCACCTGGGCTTCCCAGGGCTCAGACTATGACACTTTCTGTTCCCAGAGGGGTTGGGATCTGGTCCTGAGCATTTGTGAGCTGAAGGGAGTACCAGTGGGTACTGCAAGGGTTGGGCTGATACAAATTCTGCTCTCTCTTCACTCCATTTCTACAATTTGAGATGAGGGACAGAAACCACAGGTACTACAAACATTTCACAAGTCACAGAGATGTTCCTATAAACCAGCTGCAAAGAGCAGTTCATACCAGAGAAGGTGAGAGCTGCAAGTGGAGCTGATTGCCAAAGCACTGGCTGTAATAATGGAGCAATCTCAACAGACTTTGAACTTTTCCAAAGAGCAGAGAATGTTAAGAAATAAGACAAAGAGCTTCAACTGGTGAAAGCTGCACAGGCAGAGGGGCCACCACCCAACCCAGAGGGAACCTTCCCCTGGGCAAGAGCATGCAGGGTGGGACTGGAGGTACTCACAGCACAGGAAGGCCAATGGACACTGCCTGAAATCCTCCAAGGCTCCTCTGGGTGTGGGAAACTCATTTTGTGTGAGCAGAGTGACTCAGGCCAAGTCCCTCCCTCACTGGAAAGAGACTCCTCTATGTGGCCAGCTCCTTGGCCCCCTGAGAACATGGACCAAAACCCCATGGAAACACATGAACACATCAGTGGCTCTGAGGGGATCAGGGACAAGCCCTGGGCAGGCAGCCACACGTCTCCGCAAGGGCAGCCCTGCTGCTCATGCAGCTCTCCCCAGCAGCATTTCAGGACATTTGCTCCACCAGACCAACTCACCTGAGCCCTTCCTGCACCTTGTCTGGCACCTTTGTGTCCTCCTCAGAGGTCTCCACACAAGGGGTGGCACGCAGGGTCACCCCACAGGGGAAAGTGGTGCAGAAGCCTCTCCCAGGGCAGAGCTGGCAGCGCCTGGTGTTTGCTGTGCCAGCCTGGCTGGCTCCCACCCAGCTAGGCAGACAGGTCTCCCTCCCTCCCCTCACACCATTAACCTTTCAGCCCCAAAATAAAAGGTTATAAAAAACAATCAAAGTTCATTACATCCCTTAATGCGTCATTTGCAAGGGAATGACCTGGAAGCAATGATGGGGAGGGAGTCAGGAGGAGGAAGGGGAAGAACCTCAGTCTCCCAGCCCCAAACCCAGCAAAATACTCTACTGTCCACCCTAGAGATTTGGCAGCAGGGACAACTGACAGGCAGAGGGGTGGAGCAAGTGCAATCAATGGCTCTGGATCACCTCGTGTCCCAGGAGCTGACCCAGAGTCTCCCACAGGATCTGCTTTGTAAAACCCTCCCAGGCCATCAGGGTCAGCCAAGACCAGAGTGGGAGCAGGACACTCTACCCAAAACAAGTTCCCCTGACCTGCAAAGGCCACCACGAGGTGAGCCAGATGTTCATCTCTGGGCCACCATCAGCTGCCCTACACCCAGCAGTGATGCTGCCTGGCCCCCTACCACCATGCCAAGCACCTCCAGCTGCAGCCCTGGGGCACTGGCAGAGTGGGGCCACCAGACCAGCAGCTCCCACACGGGGCTGTGCTCATTTATTTTCTCACCAGAAGCAGTTCCACATTCAGTGGGAGAATGTTCCCCCATCACCTCCTTCAGGGAGGGTCCTGGCAGCACTGGTGGAAGGGCAAGCAGCCTCTAGCTCCTGGGGGCTGGAAACAAAGGCCCACTCAGGTGGACACTCCTGCATTTATCACAAAATGTTGCCTCCCAGCCTAATTGTTTCTAATCCCATTTGCAAACATATTATTAAAAACCCTCCCAATGGCTGCAAACGCCATGCCAGGCAGGTGCCCAGCAGCAGTGCCAGGCTGCACTCCCAGGGTGCAAATCACACCCTCAAACCCGACGCTCTTTTCTTTAACAAACACATGAATGCCCTTCCCGTGGCACAAAGAGGGGAGGGGGGGTGGAAATACCCAAGAAATATCAAGGACTCATTTGTTATTATGCCACTGCATAATGAACAGAGCCATTGTTCCTACCTGGGCTGACAATCCCTTTCAGACAACATGAGTGCTTTTCCCAGCGTGTTCTTCAAAAAATGGCAAGACCAAAGCTACCAGCAGCTCGGTGAACAGTTCAGAAAATAAAATAAAATACAATTCAATAAAACAGTTAACATTATTCAGAGGATTTTCACACTTGATCTGTAAACGCTTTTTTATTTAATAAAAATAATCATCCATTATAGCAACTTCTGCTCGTGGTTTGGTTTTGTTTTTTGTTTTGTTTTTTTTTTTACATTAAAGCACAGTTTATTTGCTTTCCTCACCTCTTGAGGATTCAGTTCTGAAAATGCAAGTGAATGTAAACACTGCTCTCCAAGTCCCAAGATGCATCCAGGGACACTTGGAGTTAATTAGAAAGTCAAAAGAGAGAGCAAAATCAACAAAACACTTCCCAAAAGTAAAAACGTATTTTTAAAGTCTCTTCCTGTGTACCATACAACTCCAGAGAAGGCAAATTCATTTACACATTCAACGTATACAAACTTTGTTTTCTCCAAACCATTTCTGTGACTTGTCAGCATTTGATAAAGCTATTTTCCTAACATTAAAAGACTTGCAGATTCATTTATTTATTGTGTTAAATCAAAAGTTTTTCCTATAAATGTTCTCCAGAAATTTATTCATGGCACAAGGATGTTAGATTTGTTCTGCCCATTTTTGTTTTGGATTTTTTTTTTTAGCACAAAGAGCTGAAAGCCATTTCAGGAAAGAGTGTAAAAGCAGTATTAACTCTCTCTCCTGCTCCAATCTCACAATATTTACACTTGGATTAAAAAAAAAAAAGCTTAATTACACTGTAAAATAATGGAGAAACTGGAAGTTAAGTTTCCCATTTCAGAGTTTTGCCTTGTATAAGACTGAAAGAGGGATGCTTCCCTATTTCCTAGGAAAGATGAGACTGGCAGGTTAAAAACTGAACTCTTTCTTAATTGAGAAAGACGAATGGCCACTGTGCACAAACCCCTTCCCCTCTGCAGGAAATCCTGCAGGAGTTAAACCATCACAAATCAGCACAGATGAGATAAAATGATATGCGGAGCCCTGCTGTTTGCTTTGAAACGTTACCTATTTACAGTTGAGGCAGAGGAAGCAAGTGAGCATCGAACACATTTCAGTGCTGCAGAGTGGTATAATATCAAACAGGATTAACTCTGGGGAGCTTGGCAGGGTCCCAAGGCTCACGTTGCAAGGGAGAGACAGTCCCTGTTGCCTGGGACATCCCTGCCTGCATAGCAAAGCCACCGCTCCGTCAGGCTCTGCTCTCACGAGTAACGAGATGGCAGGTGCCATCTCAGCTGTGTTGTGTCACAGGCAGCACAGAAATTAAACAGAAACAGGTATGACATTAAAAAAATAGCAACAAAAACAGCCAGTCTGGTGAGGTCTGTGATCCTAAGCTTATAGCAAAAAAACAAACAAACAAAAAAAAACAGTAATTTGGGGATTTTGGTAATATTATCAAACTGTCAGTTAGGAGGATGGCTCTAGTTGGTCAGTGGTTTTGAGTGAGGGGCTGTGCAGGGGGTAGGAAAAGAAAGACTTTTAAGGTATCAAAGATAATTAAAGCATTCACAGTTTCAAAGCTGCTTGCCTTACAAAAATTAAGACATTCAAATTCAAGAATACAATACTCTATTTTACAAGGGGGTCAAAATTCATTACATATACAACAGGGGGGAAAAAGACACAATAAAATAAAAAAGCCAACACCTCTGGCGTGGCATACTCCCTCTTTGTTGTTCATCTCACAGAGCTGCACGATGTTTGCCTTTAAAGAGTCAAACTAAGCAGTCATGAGAATATCCACTGAGAGATTCTGGCAAAAGAAAAAAAAAAAAACTAACAAAATAAACCAAGTAAGTCAAAGGCCATCCTCCCCTGGCAAGTTGAATGCCACAGCTCGGACCTCCACTTGCCTGCTGCTCCTCACTGCTGCTGCCCAGTGCTCCCACAGGCTTGTCTCAGGTTTTAAAGGCTTCCTGCTCATGAGCTGAAGGAAACCTTCCCATGCAAGCACAGCCCAAGAGAGATGTACTTTACACTCCTACAAAGTCTTGGCTAGTCCTGCCGGTCGCAAAGGGTCCTTCAAACACTCATTTTCCTCTCTATCCTGCAGAGGATCCTTTTGAAAGCCCGTCTGAAGTCATGGTTGAAAATGGTATAGATGACGGGGTTCAAGGAGCTGTTGCAGTAACCGAACCAGAAGAAGAACTTGAAGAGGGTGTCAGGCACGGAGCAGCTCTCGCAGATGGCCATCAATGTGTAGGTGAAGAAGAAGGGGAACCAGCAGATGACAAAGACCCCGATCACCACCGCAAGCACAAAGGTGAAGCGCTTCTCCCGGTTCTGCCTGCCTCTCCAGCGGGACCCTTTGGTGTTCCTCTCTTCCTCTGTCTTCCTGGGCAAACTGTCCCCGGGCTTAATTTGGCTCAGTTTAGTCTTGGTCTTTCCTCTCGATGATTTCTCCGACTTCTTGCACTGGTTGTTCTCCTGGTGCTCAGAGGAAGAGGTCTCCTCCATGTCTATGCCATTGACCTCTCCCTCTTGCCCGCCACTGCCTCCTGCTGCCTTCTCCCCGTTGAGCTGCGCCGTGGCTGGCAGGTCCTCCTTGTCAGCCAAGCCATTCTGCTTCTTCTCAGGGCGCTCTGCCCGCTTGTTCGGCGGGACCCTCGTTCTCCTCTTGGCTATCTGGTAGATGCGCATGTAGACCAGGATCATGATGAGGCAGGGGGCAAAGAAGGAGCCAATGCTAGAAGAGATGATGTACCACTTCTCATCGTTGATCTTGCACACTGCCACCCCCTGGTCAGCCTGCTGCCCGCTCTTCTTCTCGATGGAGATGAGTGGTGGGAAGGAGATGACAGCCGAGATGACCCAGACGATGAAGATGATGCACTTGATGCGTCGCGGGGTACGCTTGAGGTTGTACTCGATGGCTTGTGTGATGGACCAGTACCGGTCCAGGCTGATGGCACAGAGGTGCACGATGGAGGAGGTGCAGAACAGCACATCCAAGGCCAGGTAGATCTCACACCACACTTTACCGAAGTACCAGTAGCCCATCACCTCATTTGCCAGTGTGAAGGGGATGACCAGCGTGGCCACCAGGATGTCAGCTGAGGCTAAGGAGACCAGGAAGAGGTTCTGGGGGGCTTTGAGCGCCCGGCTGGTGAAGACAGCGATGATGACCAGGACGTTGCCAAAGACGGTGAAGAGCATGAGCAAGCTGGCCAGGCTGATGAGAGTGATGGTGGTGTGCAGAGGGTACGGCGCGTCCCAGCCCGGGCCGGCCCCGCTGTCGTTGAAGGTCCCATTAGTGCCGGGAGGGGGGTAGCCCTCCTCCTCCTCCAGCTGCCGCTGGTACTCCATGGAGGAGAAGAAGTGGCCCCTCTCCGTGAACGGGCGCTCCAGGTTAAACATCAACCCCGGCTGCGCGGACACCCCCGCCCTTCGCCCCGGCTCCACCCGCGCCGCGCCCGCTCCGCGCGGCTGCTCCGCTCCTACAGAGCCGCGGGCCGGGGCAGAGCGGCGCGCCGGGGGCCGGGGGGCTGCGGGCAAGCACGGCGCATGCTGGGCGCTGCCCCGGGACCCCCGAGCGCGGCGGGGCGGGCGGAGCGGGTCCGAAGCTGGAGCTGCAGCCGGCCGCGGCTGCTCTGCCTCGCTCGCCGCCGAGCAGCTTTATAGCCCCGGATCGGGCCGGGGCTGCCGCGTCAACCCCACGTGGGGAGCTGCCCCCGGTGCGCGCACACGCACACACAGACACAGGCAGAGACACACATGGGCAGGCAGGCACACACACACAGCCCGACTCGCACACCGCGCACCCTGCACCCACACGGACACCCGCGTCCCCCGCGCACGCCCCTCGCTCAGCGCTCACACCGCACCCGCTGGCACCGCCTGTATTCGCACACCCGCTCGCTCCCCGGCACCTCCGCGCGCACACCCGCACCCACTGTCACGCTGTCCCCATCCCACGGCCCCGCCCCGCCCGGAGACAGGAGCGGCCCCGCGGAGCGGACCCCACTGTCCCCGGGGATGGGCGTGCGAGGGGCGGCTGGAGGCGACAACCGTGCTGCCGCTGCGCGGGCTCCGCGGCCCGGCCGGGGGTGCGCAAAGCCGGGCCGCGAGGGAGGGAAAGCTGCCGCCCCGTTCCGCGTGTGCGCCAGGGAACGGACGGGCTCCGCTCCGCTCCGGTGTGAGGCCGCGCTCGCTGGGAGCCCCAGGGCAGCGCTTTCCCCACGGCCCCGCGAGTCAGCCAGGGAGGGCTGAGCTGCCGGCCCCGAGGGCGGGGGCCCCGTGGGGATGGAGGCACCCGCGGGGATGGAGGCACCGGCGCACGGAGGGTCCCCGCAGGGATGGAGGGACCCGGCACACGGAGGCACCCGCGGGGATGGAGGCACCGGCGCACGGAAGGTCCCGCGGGGCGGGCGCGGCCCCGGGCAGCGCGGCCGGGCAGTGGCACCTGGCGGCCGCGGCGCTTCACTGCACCGGGAGCGGCGGCTCCCGACGGCCGAGGGGAGGACGGGGAGGCACGGCAGCCGGGGATGGGGCAGTCCCGCAGCGCCGCACCGAGCCCAGCCCGGCTCAGCCCCGCTGCACGGGCACCCACGACCACCCCACGCCACAGCACAGGCTCAGCGCACTCGCTCCTGGCAGTCCCCCAGGGGCAGCAGGCCGGGGCAGGCAGCTGCCCCACGCCTGGAAAGCCTCCCCGATAGCACCGGGGCTGCAGCAGCAGCGCGGAAGCTCTGTAACAGCAAAGGAACAGTAGTGATGCTCCAAGTATCCCAGCCCTGACGTTGCCAGCTCCCAGCACGGACAGATCACTCACCTGCAGAGCACACGGCCTCCAGCCCCAATCCCTCGCTCACGGCCTCTTTTTCCTCGTTTTCAGATGGTTCTAGTGATGCTCACTTGGTGCTCCAGAATTCAGGCTGCTCTCAATTGCCACACTCAATGCTCGGGCCAATGAACCAATTTCTTCTGCAAGAGGAAAAGCCTTCAGGGAGGAAGGCCTGTCATCTTTGTCCCTGTGCCACACACCGTGTTATAAGCCAGGCCCAGGAGCAGTGACGCCCAAGAGAGGGAATAGGAATGGGAGAGACAGGGTCTGGGAGCCAGAGAGCACAGCCTCTGGGACTGGCACAGGGCTGAGTGAGGGAAAAAGAGGGGGAATCCCATTGCCTGAGCACGTGAGTGCAGGGCCCACTGCACTAGTGTGTCTGGGAAAAGGGCAAAATGCAGAGAGTAACTTAAAACCTGTAAATTGAACCCAAGAGGACTGGCATTCCCACAGAAAAGATCTCTGTCTGAGAGTAAATGTGACATAAAACCACAGATTTCACTGCAAGGATGAGAGGATTAAGTCTATGGCAAGGCCAGGTGAGAGGTCAAGGATGTGCTGGACTTTGCAAACACCTCCTGCCTTCTGCTGCTTGCAGGGGACTGCTGTGCTCTGCAGATGCCTTGCTCTGCCTGGCAGAGGATCTCAGAAAAGGAGTCTTCATCACTCTTGGCAGAAGCCTCCTTGGTCGCTGTCTGGGTGGAAGGACTCAGACAGGGAAGGGTGCAGACTGTGCCCTGTCTTTATGATCAATACCTTCTGTGACCAGTTTGATCCCAGGTCCAGCAGTTCACCTTCACTAAGGCCACCAGGGACTGTCTGAGATGCTTTGCTCAGACCTGGGATGGTGCCTTTCTGGAAACACTCTGCCTTCCCCCATGCTCTCCGCATTCCCCAACACAGACAGATTGCCAATTTAAATGACAAAGCACGACCAGCTGCCTTGGTTTTCTGTCTCCTTTTGTAGCTAGACACCCTGAGTCTGCCTGAAGCTAAACACAGCCAACAACTGTTGCTCCTGATCCACTGCATGGCAAAAGCAGCTTTGATCAGTTCAGTTTGCTGGGACAAAGATCTCAAGGGGAACATGAGGCCAAAGGCCTGAAGAAAAGGGTTTGTCCCAGAAACACCACTAGAAAGAGAGCTCTCTGCAAGTGGGGAACAGCTGGGATGGCATTGTGCTCATCTCAGAGAGGGAGAAAACCTGCCTCATCAAAGGCACTTTCCTCTCACTGCCACATTGTTGTGCGTGTGACATCGCTGTGATTTTATTGACACCAGAAGTGCTCAGCACTGTCTGCAAAGTGACTCAGTAATGCTGCCTCCCCTTGATTTTCTCTGCAGGTTATCTCATGGCTCTGGCCAAGTTTTGAGATGAAAGGTGGTCAGAAATTGCAAGGGCTGGCAAGTACCCTGAAGATCTCACATGTCAACCCATGGCACACCTTGTCCTACGGGACAGCTGTCTTTACAAGTCTATACCAAGCTTGATGATAATTTGTAATATTGATAAAGCCTTAACTCCCAGGGCTTAGGCAAGAAACTTGAATTTTTAGGCCCTGGAACACTGTAGAGAAAAGTTCCACAGGGACAAAGAACAGCTAGCAAAGAACATTTTTATATCAATTCCCTGACGTTTGCATCCAGACGCTCAATTTTTGCATGCGTGCTGCTGACAGCGTTAATATGAGTAATAAGACTCTGCAGATCAAACTCAGCCGACAAATGCCTGACAAGACAGCCCAGAAAACAGCCTGTTCTCTGCAGCATCCCACACCAAGGACCTGCAGCAGCCTGCCCTTTCCCCAGAAAGCAGCCTGGCTTCTCAGCAGAACCCCACAAGGAATGGGGCTCGCCAGACAAGGGGGGACGGCCTGGGTGCACACTAACGAGGCTGAGGAGAGCCCCATCCCGGCCTGGGTGCACACTATGAGTGAGGCTGAAGGCTGTCAAGCCCCTGTGATGGCTTCCCCTCCTCCCTCCATCCCGGGAGGGAGCAGTGCCCTTTCCGAGGCCAAGTTCGCATTCAGCACGCGCGCCTCGAGCGCGGCCCCCGCAAACAAGCTGACCTTTCCAGCTGGTTTCAGGTCATTAATTAGGCATGCTGCCTCCACGTTTATGCATCTCTTCCACTCCTCGACTCCAGCATCACTTCCAGCATTGTCTCCATTGCGGGGAACTGGGACCATCCTCCCCTGTTGCCTCTCGGGGAGAAGGAGCTGAGAAACGTTCATGCGGTCTGGGAGCTGCTCACGGCACGAAGCAATCTGCATATGGAGAGAGAATCTCTGGGAAAGATCGCTACGGTAATAAGCTGCAAAATGTGTGTTTTGAGCAAGCAGCCCCAGGAATTGTTTATTTCCAGAAAAGCAGTGAGATTCTGGCAGGGGAAAATTTTAAAATACCAGCGAAGAACCAAGGCTTGCTTTTTAGACAGTCTGGTTCAGGCCTGAGAAACTGGACAAACCTAAGGCTATGTCAAGGCATGGCAGACTCCTGGGGGGGACCACGTGAAAGGGGCAACCACTGGAACAAGGTGCAGAAATTATTGCTCAGCAGAAGCTTTCAAGAGCAACTTGACACAGGCATAAAAGAGGGAAGCCTTGTAGCTGTGGGTGCTGTGCACCAGAGGTAAACAGCAGTCACAGTTTGCTTTGCATGAGGTCTGTGATTTGCACTGATCTCAATATTTGCATATCCATGGCAGGAAGCCTTTGTTGTAGCTGTGTATTTTGGTCATGCTGCTGGGCTTATCTGAATGTATCAAAGCAGGGTGTCTTTCAGGAGGATTTGCCTTACTAACTGTTCAGTTACCCTTGCGAGTAAGGCACTGAAATCCCATGGCTCATGACTCCCTCTGGACTAATGACTGAGTAGCCCTTCACAGCAGCTTCAATTTGGTCAGTTTTCCTGTAGGTCCAGGACAAGCCAGCAAAGAGGCACCCAACTCACACAGAAATATGGTTTTCCCTTTTACTGTGTTAACCCCAGCAGGAAAAACAGCATAGGAGCTATCAGGGAAGAGTCACAGACATTCTGCAGGCAAACCTGGCTTTGCCACTGCAAAGTAATACAGCAAGCACGCCATCCATTTCCAGGCAGAGGTTTCAAATGTTGTGATCCCTATTTTCCTTCTATTTCTAAATTAAATTCAAAAACTGTCTAGTGTGGCCACCTCTCCAGCTGCTTTGAGACCCCAGGCACATTTCTTCCTACACACATTCGGACCCACAGCCCTTCCATTCTCCACCCCTGGTGCACATGAGAGTTTGAGGTTTGCTCTTTTCACAGATCTCACAGCAATAGCTCCTGAAGAGCCAGGCATGTTTTTCAACAGAGTTTTTCTGAACTCAGCTGCTGGATGTACTTTTCCAAGTTATTTGAATAAATCAGTAGGAATTGGATACAGCAGCAGTGGTCTGTGCTAGCACCTAATCCCCTTGTGAGCAGGGATGCTGCCACGGTATCAGATGTTCAGAGGGGAAGGAAAGGAGACACACTGAATATTACCTACAGTGGCAGTTCTTTACTCTCTACATCTGCAGACAGCTGGCTCAAAACAGCACAAGATGGATGCTGCATGACCATCTGCTCCTCAGGTGGTTTTTTTGCAAACAACTGGAAAGCTCTGCTTGCCTTTCCTCTGCTGTTTGGGTTGCCTGCCCTGTTCAGCAGGCTTTTAACTACCAGATTTGATTGCACAGCCCAAAACCAACAGCCAAGAGAAAGATTTCCATGCTACAGATTATAGCATGGCAGAGCCAGGGGTGAGGCTGACATGGGGATTGTGCTCATGCAAGCCTCTGGTTTATTTGTTCAGTATTTTCCCTCTTGCTTCTGCCTGGTGTCACGGTGGCCTCTGGAACATAAAAGGCTCATTTCAGCACTGCAGGAGGAGCACTGCACAAGAAACCTCCCTGGCTGGCTGCATGTAACTGGCTTGTGTCCCTCAGGCACTTCAATGCCTGTGGGAGAAGGGAAAGGGAAATGTGCATTTTCTCTCTGCAGCACCCACAAATACACACACACACACACACACACACACACACACACCACCTCTGTGCCAAGCATAAGGTGGGTGTGTTTTTATGAAGTGTTGTTTTCTTTATTCAGTTCCCTGTTTGGGACTTCTCCTTCCTCGCTGCATCCTGCAACGTGGCCAAAATTAAACACCAGGGGGCCATCCCTCAGTGCTGGGCAGCAGCTCCATTCCCCTCCCCAGGCTTCCCAGCGTGCCAGCTCACAAGATAGATCCCACTGAAATTAGCCAAGAACTGTGGAAACATAGTAAAAAATAAACCAAACGTCTATGGACCATTCCTAATATACGACAGGGACCTCCATTCTGCTCACTGTCTCGCTCAGGGGACTGAGTCATTGCCTCTCATAAAACCCTGAACCAGACTACAGTGGGCTTTTCCATACCTAAGGACCACGTAGCCAAAACACAGTGAAAACACAGCCAAACCCTTCCAGCCCTGGCCAGCCCTATGGTAGGTGATACTCCCCAACCTCTGGCCCCACTCCTGCCTGGAGGCTGCCCACACACAGCCTTGCTCCTGTGGGCACTCCCTGATCTGCTCCCATGCAAAGACTCCCCTCAGCAGCAATGCCCAGCAAGAAACAACCAAGCCAGAAGCACTGCCCCACTCCTGGAACCAGGGCAAGCAGGTCAGTGTTCCAGCCAGTCACAAAGGCAATGGCTCTCCAAGCCTGCGCTGCAACAGCTCACCCCGAGAGCTGGTGAATGCCCCATTCCTCAAAGTGCTCATGGCCAGCTTGGTTGGGGCACTGAGCAACCTGATCTAGTTGGAGTTGGATTGGATTAGATGACCTTTACAATGCCTTCCAACCCAGCCCATTCTATGATTCTATGAAAAGCAAGTCATCCTGGGCATGCAGAGTGGCACCCAGGCCAGTATTCAGAGAGCAGAAGGGTTGGGCACCTTATATCCTTCCCTGAATGAAAGCAATAAAGTTTCTGCAGCTCAACAAGCTCCCCTTCATGAGCAGAGTCAGCCTGTGTTTAAGACAAAATTGAGACCGCATCTCTTTAAAGCATTTAATTTCCCAGCTGGGAGACACTGGCATTCAGTTACTCAGCTGAGGAGTAACTCATTCCTTCAAGTTCCACTCCCCAGTGCCCAAACATGTGCACCTGCCCTTTCCCTCCCTGTTCTCCATGATCTACTTTGCTACCTCTGGGGCAGGGGCTGCCATCAGCAGCATTTGTTCAATCCCTCTTGCAGAGGCCGGAGAGCCCCAGGTGAGCTGTAACTCTCTGGTCCATCACCCATCCCCAAACTCCTCCAGCACAGCCAGGACAAAGCT
Organism: Camarhynchus parvulus; assembly: GCF_901933205.1. Classification (NCBI taxonomy): domain Eukaryota; kingdom Metazoa; phylum Chordata; class Aves; order Passeriformes; family Thraupidae; genus Camarhynchus; species Camarhynchus parvulus. Next base: position 25,877,357 of record NC_044576.1, on the reverse strand, counting down.
TCCAGTGAAGCAAACAGCTCTGAAAAGAGATGGCACAACAGAGAGCAGCCATGCAGGGATTGCGATTCCCACCTGCCAAGGTGTGGGTCTCACAGCAGGCTCAGGTCCTTGTGGGAAAGGGGAAGCAGATCACACACCCTCTTCACAAACCAGACCAAAGTAATTTGCTACAGCCAGAGACAGCTTTCCGTACATGTCTGCATCAGGCAGCTTTGCCATCTGTGCCTATCACAGCCTGCCGTGTCTACATCAATGCAGGGTGGCAGCACTGGAGTTAAAAAGATCAAAGAGTCAGGGTGGTAGCAGCAGTTCTTGAAGGCTGAGTATAAAACGTCCAGGGAATAATTGCCTGAAATTGCTGGGTTCCCAGAATGCAGAGCACATCAGCGTGGTTCCACAGGGAGCGAGGCCACTGGGGAACACAGCAAGACTTCCTGACCTTTCCCTCACTCCTTACCTCACCATCTAGTGGCAAAAGCAAGTAACTCTGAGGAGCCATCCAGGAACTGCTGCAGCTCTGGAAGGAGAGTGTGCTTAGATCAGCTGCCACAGCTGGGGACACAGAGGACGACACAGGCAGCACCCAGAACCCTGCAAGTGCCCCAGTCCTAAATCACAGCCCTGTACAAACACTGCTCTGCACAGGCTGCCTCCCCTCCCAGATGGATCACTGCCCACCCCGTGCCTCTTTGTCCCTGCTGTCCCCATGCCAGCTGTAGCCCACAGACTCCTATAATTTCTCCTGTAATTTCTGCCCCAGGCAGTTCTTCCACCCCCCCTCCTGCCCCAGCCCCTCCTCAGAAGGGCCCCAGCTCCCAAGGGGACAGAAGGCACAGACAGCAGGGCAAACCCAGGTCTCCTGGCAATCAAACCCAGCACAGGCTGAGCCAAGCCCTCAGGAAAAGATGTCATGGTGAGCAGAGCCCTTCCAAGTTGGGACTTTTCCTTCCCCATCTCAGCTGAGTTGTTAACAAGGGGTGCAGTGAGAAGGGGAAAAAAGATGGAAAGAGACACATACCTCCGAGGAAAAACCTTCACTGTGGACTCAGCTGGGTGTTACAAGTACCTGGAGTGCTGGCAAGAGCTTGCCTTCATCAGCTCCCCAGAGCTGCTTTCTCCCTGTGCTGCCCCTTTGCCATCAGACCATGCCAAAGGGGAGAGCTCCACCAAGGCCAGGCCTCCTTTCCACATCCCAGCCACAATCCACCCACTTGGGCATGGCAGGAATGCTTGCACATGATCTGCTCCAGGAGAGGGAAGGAGAGGGCACCTGCCTGCAGGGAGACTACCCAGAATGGGGAGCTCACAGCAGGTTCAGCCCCCAGAGCAAGGCCAAGTGCTGCCCCACATTTGAACTCCAGCTGGTCCATGGTCCAACACCTTCCTGGCCTGCATGGTGATAACCAGGTGAGCCAAAACCAGAGCAGAACAATCTTCATCTGGTGGGCAGAGGATGAAGGGTTCTTCTCTCCAGGGCCAGAGTTTCCATCCTCACAGTGGTTTGCAGATTCTGCATCCATCCTCATTACTGTGCTCATTCCCACACCGCCTACCAGACAATTACCCCATGCAGATTGCACAGGGATGCTGGAGATTGCAAGGCACAGTCACAGGAATATTGCACAGGGATATTACAGATAGCAAGGTACAACTTGCTTTTTCCCTGAGAGGCTCAAATTAAGTTTAAACACCAGATTTTGATGTATTTGCTTATTCAGCACTGTCAGTTGCTTTTCAGCAACACAAACTGGCTCTCTCCCCAAGAAACATTTATCCTATCTGGGAATCAAGGGTGGTAATGTGTAATGAGGACAAAGCACTTAGAGAAAGCAGGCTCCACTTGCACTTTTTCAACTCAGATTTTCCTTTTCCCTGGCAGCATCCTAGGTACCAAGGGAAATTCCTGCCATACAAAATTCAAGAGCAAAATAATCCATGTCATTCTCTGAAGTGTAACAGAAAACCAAGCACATGTCAGTAAGCATTAATCTCTGCTACTGCGAACTCTTCCTTTTTTTTTCCCTGAGAAGTAATTTTCAACCCTGAACAGAACAATGGCAGATTCTTCTGCCACAGCTTTGTCTTTGCACTCTGATGAAGGATACAGGAGGTCAATGCTCCCATCAACACAGGATGCCATCCCCATTTTCACAAGGCTCGATGTCTTCAACACCCTCTGCCATCCAAGAAAACCTGATGGGAGCCATAGCAGAGGGAAGGGAGAGGAGCAACCTCTGCTCCTTCATGTATATTCTGCTGTTCAGCTTGTCAGAGCCAGTGAAATGCAAGGGCAGGAAGAGCGAGAGGCAAAGCAATCCATGAGAAACACTGGAGCTCCCCAGACAGGGAGCACTGAACCCACCCTGAACTCTTTCTCTCTACTTGTTGAGGCCAAGCCATTTGCTGGGCAGCAAGCACAAAGTGGAAACTGCCATACAGCATCCAAGCACTTCCAGAGGTGTAGCACCAGTGCCCTCAGACACGCACAGGAAAACAGCACAACTGAAATCTCAGCACCCTTTCATTCTAACTAGGCTAAAAATATTCCCCAAATCTTCAGAAAGGCAGCTCACTGCTAATGCACTTGGCTTTAACTGACAGCAACTCAAAACCATTCTGTTGAGGAGCCCTTCAGATCCACCCACCCAGCCACCAGGCTCACATCCTTCCTAGGAGGGGTCCCTGTGCACTGGGACACCCTGCCAGGCCAGCAAAGTCCTCTGGAGCTGAAGTCACTGAAGATCATCATTGATTCCTCACTACAATCCAATTTCAGTTTTCCTTAAGCAGAGCAAAAGAAAAATGGTAAAAAGCAATTGTGGCAACTTCAACAAATATCTTTAAAAAATGTAAATTTTTAAACGTTTCTGGGGAATTACATGTCTGTATGAAATGAAAATGTCATTTTCTTATTAATACTTCACCAACAATTTAACTGTGGGAGCATGTGGGTTTTCCTAAAGCAGAAGTGATGAACATTATTAAGCATTACACGTATTTCAGAACTCTTTACCGAACTGTTAAGCATTTTGTGTCACTTCAAAAATTAAACCATCCATCCTCATTCCTAAATGGTTTGGAGCACAGATTGGCCACAGAATTGCCATTTAATCAAAATTCATTCCTTTCTGAGTCTTGACATGTACCCCAAGCCAAATCTTTTATCTGGCAAGTACTCAGACATCAATCCCTTTACAGGGACTCTGAAACACAATAGAAAAACCTGGCTGTGTCCAAGGAGCCAACAGAGAAGCTGTACAGCAATGCACAGCTGTGTCGTGTGCAGCTGCTCCATCTTTTTTATTTTCCTCTCCCAGCCATCTGTTCCCAAATCCTGTTTTTCTCTTGGTGTTTCCATTCTGCAATAGAACTGGAGAAAAGGGGCTCATAACCAATACAAAGTGAGTTCAGAAGAATTGGCTGCACCATCAGGTTCATGGGGCAAAAGTCACTGGTCCTACACCATCTTTTTGCTCTCCCTGACTTCAGCTCAGCACAGTGTGGAAGGCGTGGGAGTGAGATACCTGGCTGCTGGCCGAAGAGTGAAATCTGAAGTAAGAGAGTTGGCAGGTAAGAGCACAAGTGGAGAGGCTGAGATCAGAGCTGGTAGGAGTTGAAGAGCTCACAGGGGGAAAAAGAAGCAATGCCAGAGAAGCCCCTCCTTCTCATGGGGGATTCTGCTACTTCCAGATACAGCTCTGTTTTAAAGTGACATCAACCCTCCGCAGCTTTCAAAAGCTTCTTCAGAAAAAGCACTGGCCTGGCCGCAGGACCATCCATCTGGTGGAGCCACAGACCCAAGAATCTTGGCTGTGCTCTCCTGCCTGCCTGGAGCTGCAGCCTGGGCTACCAACAGCGTCAATCAGGAGAGGCTGGCAGGGTACCACCCACTCTTCACTTGGCTCAATTTGCTTTTAGGGAATTGCCTCCAGTGCCTTTCAGTCTTTCCAGGCAAACTTCTGACTCCCTGGTGCTGCTGGCACTCCCTCCTGGTTCCCCACATCTGAACCATGTGGCACTGTCTGATGCAGCTTTTTGGGAGGCTGGAAATGCCTGGCAGGCCTAAAAAGAAGTGCTTGACTTGGAGATGATTAAAAAGCCTGAAATCAGAGCAGCGTCCCCGACCAGAAGCTGCATACCTAGTTAAACTTCTTGCCCATTGCTGCTCTGGCAAGGATAGATAATTCTAAGTTAGTTATAACTTCCCACTCAATTAACATCACTTGGCAAGGACCAAAAACGATGAAAGGCTTCCAAAAACCTTGGGTCATACAGAGAGAAGAGTTTTACTGCACTGTCTTCACCATGGCTGTTTTCAAACATCTTAAGATTTTCAACGAAAAAATATATTTCCATTAAAACTGACCACATAAAGTTTGGAAATCACTTCAGGCAGTAGAGCTGTAATAATGCAGGACAAAATGCAAAGCAGCTACTACTAGGTCAAGCAAAGCCAAGCACCAAACTACAGTAAATTAAGGATTCATTATGAGTCTTAACAAAAAAAATACTAATAGAAAGGAAAAAGAGGGTGCTGTGGAAAGAGCTTTTAAAAGGGAACACTTGTCTGCAATTTTGCAGATAGCATCTTACTTGGAGGCAGTGGGGTAGATTGATCTCTAAAGACTCTTAAAAGGTTTTGCAGCAGAAAAAAATAGTTGCAAGGCACATAGATCATTAACCATGCAGCCCAGGCTGCCAGCTGCTCACTCAGAAACTCCAGATGGCTCCTCCTCTAAAACATCATCATTTGATCTTAGTAATCAAATTATCTCCCACTCTTACAAACTGAAGTGAGGCAAGGGTTGAATGAAGAGATGATGTATTTTATTTGACTGAGATGGATTGTGAAAACGAAACAAATTAGCTTTCAAGGCACTCAGCCTGTGCCAGTTGTAACAAAGCTAACCATCTCCAGCCCTCTAACACTTCTTTTTCTACCATGGCCATCAGAAAGAGTTCACAGCACCAGCTATGCTCTATAGACCTGCCCAGTGTTCAGATTTTATGCAGTATTTGTACACTAAACAACATACAGTGCATATCTGAGATGCTCAACTCCCACCAGTGGAGAGCAGGACCTGTCACTGGACAGCAGTGCTGGGACACTGGGTATCCTGAAGCACTTGGGCTGGATTAATGGCACAAATATGTCATCTCTTTGTCTCACCAGAGACACACAAGACACCCTCTGCATATTGCTGAGGCCTTTTGTACAGCCTTAAGGACATGGGGTGGCAGAAACAAAACACATTTTTCACTTTTCACTCAGTTAGAGCCACATAGCATGGTTCTTGAGGCCAGGCTCATCTGGGGGTGCTCACTTCAACCATCCGAACAAAGAGCAGTCACAAGCAGAAAGTTCCCCCTAGTCCAGGTGGCTGCCAAGCTCTGGCTGACACCAATTGTTGGCAGGATGCTCCCTGTCATGGAAGGGTCAGGGAAGATTCCTTTTCTTCTCTCTTTTTTAACTATGTGAATTTCTTATGTAGCTTTCTACAAAGACTTCAAGGAAGAAAATAAAACCCAACCAGTGCAGTCTCCAATTTCTCTTTCAAAAAAACCCAGTAATATCAGAAATTTCCCAGTTCTTTCAGAAAATGTTGGGCTTTGACAGTTTAAAAAGGTCAATGAAATATTCAAAAGTCACATCTTCCAAAACAATGAACTCTTACTAGCATGAAGAGAGTATTTTGGCATTATTTAAATCAGCACACTATGAAAAATTTCATATTAATTCTGGCTTTTATACCTAGTTGCAAGAGATGATGGAAGACAGTTATAGCTAATCAGAGGAAACAATTAATTACAGCAGAAGATGGCCTGCATCTGAAGTATAAATCCTAATCCTATCCTTGCCTAGTGGGATTATTCCTCACCAGACCTTAGTACTAAACTTTATCAGCCACTCAACTTTAATTTTCATGACAGAACTGTACTTTTATTTCACAAAGTAGAAGTACACAAAGAACAAAAGAAGTTGCTAAAGGCCATGAACCAGGAAAAAGACTCAGAGCTGGGACTAGAAAACCACAGAGAAAGGCAGCAGAAACTATCAGAGAATAGAAGAGGTTTAGTTTGAAGAGAAGCTAAAAAACTAGAACTCCATGACTTGGAGAAAAAATGCTGCCATTTATGAAAATAAACTGTCTTGGTTTGTCTTTGGCAACCTAAGACATAAACCCAAAACTTTCAAGAGTGGTAAAAAGCGGATGAACAGGAAAAAAACTGTTCATAAATTTCTAGTTCTACAAGAACTAGGAATTACCAAATGAAATAGGGTGGCATGGTTCAAAACAAACAAAAGGAAGTACTTTTTAACCCAGTACATAATTATATTGTAGAATTATTAGACACAGGATGTTGCAGAGGCCAGAAATACACAGAGATGTAAAATTAAAAAAAAAATAAATGAAAAAGGAGAAAAAAGTTTCTTCTGTGAATTTGCTTCATCTATCAAGGCTACTAAATGCAGTGATGTAGATGCTGTTTCCTTTCTGAAAGCCCTTCCAGCAGTGGTTGGTGAGCTCTGAGCAGTGCAGCACAGGAGCTGCACATCCTGATGTGCACATCTGCACAGCCCTGCCAGACAGGGGGATGGCAGCTGGTCCAACACCACAGCACAGGAGTGCCAGCTGATGAGGAGACTGGCTTGTTTCTAGACTCTCAGATCACTTATACAGGGACTGACTCACCTCAAAGACCAAAATTTAAGTATTTTGATCAGACCCTCTACTGATTTTAATCAGCAGGGACCTGATGAAATGACAGGAGCACTCATTAGTGCACGAGTGACTGCTGCACACTATGAGAGCTGGTTCCAGCTTTTTTAAGGAACCAGCTGCAGTCCTCTGCCTCCTTCCTCATGCCCAAACTCCTGAGGGATTTCTATTCTGACTTCCAAGGACACTGGATTTTTGTTTGTTTGTTTGTAGGGCACAATGTAAGCATGACTTTCTTGAAGCAGTCTGTGCAATGAGCTTGACAGAGCTAGAAGACATCAGTTTAATCAGTGCCATGGCAGCTGGGCAATACTGTCTGTTATTGAACCTGAAGATTAAATGCTGGTGTCTGTCTTTTAGGCATCATAATTCTATACCTACTTTAATTTTGTTGCTGCTGAAATGCATTTTGCACTAAAGTCCAAGATTTATTTTCCCCATCAGAGAGAAAGCCATGGGATATTTTTACTACATGCCCTACTAAAACATAACAAAATGAATATAAAACTTTTTACCAATATTTGCTGTACAGAAGGTCTCCACTCTACATGACTCTGAGTAAAGAAGTTACTATCATCCAACTTTTGAAGTTTCCTGTAACTGCTCTACATGAAAAATCTATATTTTGAGATCTTTTGAAGAGTGGCAAGTATATAAAGAGAACACAGTTCTTAATAATTTGAGGTGCTGCAAAAGTAGACTTACATCCAGGTTAATGTCAGACTAGAAATACTAGAAAACTTTGAAAAGACTCAGTGGCAGCTTATTTACAAATATACTATTTATAATGAATGCATTGATACAGAATGACTCTTATAAAAAAGCAAGGCAATCTTTTATATAGACATAACAACATTACAATAATTCAGATTAAAAGTACATTTTTGTAGACTGTTTACACTCTCACTTAGCTTTTAACCACAAAATTAGTGTGGTCTGATATTTTTCCACAGCAAAGGTCCTGTGTAGTCCTGGTTAAGATCTAAATCAGCATAATAATAAACATAATTTTTTGATATTTGCTAATGAGAAAACAAACCCATTTTTAGATCCTATCATTTGTTTGTAATCATCCTTACCGTGCCTTGAAGTTTGTGTTGTGCAAATTAACACCAACTGCACGTTTCTAACTCAAAGCTATTTTGGCATTTCTTTTGATAAAAATGAGGTGTTTCACTGACAGGAAAATTCTTTGTTGCATCCAGATATGAAAAGTCTCCTGATATGGATTTGTGCTGATTTAGAAGTTTAATTTATTTTTGGGTCAAAAAAAATGGGGGAGGAAAAAGAACCTCTCAAAGCTTTCTAATTGTTAAATAAAAGAGATATCTCAAACTCTGAGGACTGAAGATGACACTTGATTTCCAGGTGACACAATGGGCTTAAGCACTAACCAGAGACAATCCAAGTACCAAACTTGAATATGGGACAGCAAGAGACAAAATTTTAAAAGGCTTATGCTAAAAAACTTTTGCAAACAATTATAAAAAATTCCTCTTTAATAAATTAAAATGCAATATGTGACCAACGTGAGTCACAAGAGCAACTGTTTCTTCTTTTCATGGTTTAGCAAATCTCTGATCTGCTTTATACCTTTCCAGACCTCCATAATACTACATAATTTATAATAATTTAGCTTGTTAAATCAAGGCATGATTCAGGATAGTGTCTATGAGTCATGAGTATGTATGTACACAGGCACAGACACATAAAAAATTGATATTTTGGCTACGGACAAGTAATCAAGGTCATGATTTTCACCCAAAGACTGTCATATTTTTCAATAACAGTTCTAAATTATTTCCCTCAGTATAGCAAGGAGAATAAACATTTAATACAAGTATCTGGGAATCACTTGTTTCTCAATCTTATTTTCAAAAATGCTGTAAATAATTTATTTTTCCACCTTGTCTATGCTTTCATACACGTATAGATACACAAATACATTTTTGTATTTATGTATACATACAGTTGTCAGAATGAAGTTCTTTCCACTCATACTTCAACTGACATGGGCAAATAAAATTCTTGAACATGTGTAAGCCAGTATGTGTGTTCAATTGAATGTCACCAGGTAATAAAACCATCTAGAATCTACACTGGGTAACAATCCAGGATCCTGGGAAATGCAAAAGTCTTATTTCAGGAGGTAAGACTATTTTGAATGATCAAAATGGCTGGGTTTATATAGATCTATGTACAGATCTGGATATAAATCCATGTATTGTACTTACATGGATTTATATACATGTATTCCCAATCTGTGCCAGATATTTAATGCTTTAAACTTTCAGATCATTTTAAAGAACTTTTCAGATTCTTTTGACTTGATTTCTCCTGCACCAGAGCTTCTCTCACACTGCTCTTATTCAAATCTCCCTTGAGACGCTGAAAAAATAAGCATTCACCTCAAAGGGTATGAAATTAAACTCCTAAAACAGGGCTCAGGATTATCTGGCATTGCAACAACCATACTAGTAGAAAAACAGTTTGAAAAAAATATCCTGTTTTTAATATAGTAATGAATTAAAACATAGCTTTATTTATTCCTATAAGTGTACTGAAAAGAATAGCTTGTTTTTAAGTGAGTGTGATGAGCACTGTTTTGGTAGCCAACTTCTCCACAGGAATTTATGTGCAAGAGGGTCAGCTCCAATCACACAGTCATTAACCATGTACCTTAACAAGGTGAATAATCAACATATTTACAAACTAAACAAATTCAATCCCTTGAACTCTTATAAAAACGGGATTGAGGAGCAGACAGAGAATGAGACCAAGACGTTTGGAAACACAAGGGGTCGCCACTTTTGCTTTAAGGAACCATATTAACCAAACCAGTTTCCCCCCTGGGGACCTGAGGGCACAAACACGGACTTTGCAGTATATTCAGAATTTCAATTACAGTCTTGACACTAAGCATTTCAGCATCTTCATATTTTAACACCTTAGTGCTGAGAAAGATTAACTCAGGCAGAACTGTAAGGAACTAGCCTTTTATAAACTAAAGTCTAAACTGAAAAGCTACAGTAGATGTAAAAAAAAAAAAGGGAAGGGGGGGGAACAACAGAGAGAGTGTGTGAGAAAGAACAGAACATTACTTATTAAAATCCAGTGACATCTACAATAGTTTTACAGCACGTTTAAGCCCTCTAAGGTTTTATATCTCCACCTGCCTTCCATTTAAAACTTACTCCTTGTTAACGAAAAGACATACAACAAAACAAAATGCAAGTAGATTGAGGAAATATGTTTAAATAAGCACACCTGAAAGCCAGAAATAATATTCCCAAACTTCTGCATGTGAAACAGATTTCCCATGGCATCCATTGATTTGATTTTGTGCAAAAGCTACAGCCCTGTAAGTCACACTAGCCCAGCAGCAATTCCAGTAAGTATAAACAGAACAGTTCCTGGGTAACCATGGAATGTGACTGCCTCGAGTTCTTACCCTCCTGAAAATGGACAACTGCAAGTGCAGCAATAGTGAAAATCTCCCTGAAGCATCTTCTGCCTTCTAAACAGCCAAGAAATTCATGGTAAAACTGAATGTCCACTACTTACAGTGTTTCTTGAGCTACCAACATCTCTGCACAAATGAAAAAGGTGCCTCTTTTTTAACAGATCGGTTTAATACTGAAACAGATAGGATGAAGTTAAAAAAGAATAATCAAGATACTGAACTGAATATTTTGAAGCAAGTGCCCCAGCTGTGGGGAAAAGTGCATTTAGTTCAGCAGCAAAACAGCACAGTGTGAAGATATTGTGCTTGGACACAGAAGTTCCATAATGGAAGGAGGTACAAGGCAAGTCAAGATATAAAACCATAGTACATTGTTAACCAACCTTAAAACTTATATATATTGCAGTGTTTAAAAGTAAGACACATTCATTTATTGTACAAGGTCTATAAGGAATCCTTAAAATTGCCTGTTGTAGTTTATGACTCAACATTGTAATAAAAATGTACATATATATTATTTCCTTGCCACTTAACTGTACTGTTAGACCTCATGGACTTGTTACTTCACACAATGAAAACCGCTCTTCACTGAGGATACTCCACATTTTTACCAATCTGAAAAGGTTTACTTGTGCTAGAAAAGATCAACTGCAAAAGGCTCAGTTCAGATATGTTATGCCTGCAACTGATAATTCAGGGAAGCAAGATTTAAAGGAATTCAAGCTTTTTTTTTTTCTTTTCTTTTGTTTTGACTGCATCCTTTTCACCTGCCAGTTGTTCTGATGAGTATGTTTTTAGTATACAAACTGGTTGATAAAAATTCATCAGCAGAGGCATATAAACTCTAGATATGATTGATTAAAACAGAGCAAATCAGAATAAAACAAAATCCAGTGATTTACTCTGACTGTAAACAATATAAAAACACCATTTGCTTCAAATCTCAAAATAAGTTAAAAGAAAATACCAACCTCAGGGGACGTGACCCTTTCAGGTTTTGACACAAAAAAAAAAAAGGGGGGGGGGGAGCAAAACAGAAAAGTTCGTTATATAAAGGTTATACATTTCTCTTAACTGAAAGTAAATCTAAGCAAAACTGGTTTTATCCCTTAAATTTAAACTTTGAGTTCATTGGCAATTGCTTTAAATGAACTGGCATTTTCAGATTATTCAGACAATTTCCATCAAGTTCAGCAAAGAAAACTTAGACAAGCATTTTTACAGAATTAAAAAACAAATCTAAATGGCTATGATTCCTCTATTAGCAGAAACACATAATGCAGTCTTAAATTTGCCTTTTTATATTATTTATATATTTATATATATATAATATAATATAAACCACATATATTATATTATATATACATATACAGACAATTACAACATTAATGCAGTTTGTATTTTGTACAGTGTATTGGACAAGTCGATGAGCATCAGACCATGGCACGATATGGTCCCTGCATTTTTAGGAACTGGATGATGAAGGAGGGTCCTCCTGCAACAATCTGAGGTGGAAGGTGGCTGAGCGGGCAGTTCTCAATACTCATTATTGACAGTTTGCTGCAAAGAGCCAGCTCAAAGGGAAGGCTGTGCAGATTGGGGTTGTCATTCAAATACAGTTCTTCCAGATTCTCCAGTGTACCTGGTTAAAATAAAATAGTAAGTAGTAGTAGTATCTTTTTGATTCATGCAGTCCCTAACTTTCAGACAGAGGCTCCGAGTCCACTTGAAGACTCTTTCCTATACAGAACCTGGAGTCAGTGAGACTCCTGTTCTCAAGCACAGCAAGTTCTGTTCACCAGTACCTAAGCAAGAACCAATTTGCTTTAATTTCCCTGTAAAAATATCCATTAGGGCATGTCCTTTAGATAATAAATGAACTGCAAATATCGAGAATAAGAGAACTGAAAGGGAATTCACCATAGCCATTCATGAGCTATGCAAGTGCAGGCAACATTGAACAGCTATCTGGTCAAAAGGATCCAGGAAACACTTATGCCATACAGGATCTAGTCTCTCTTTAAAAATATCTATGTCATTCCTTTTATGTAGTTAGAAACCATATATTAAAGACCTGAAACCATAACTGTCATGTGTCACAGTAAAAAAGCAGAAGAGTGTGACTTCTCTGCACAGAAAGATTAACTTATGAATTTATTAAATGGAACTAACAAGTGTGAAATTTTTTTTCCTGAATTAAAATTTTACAGTTTGCCTCTACACATACTGCAATACAGATTAACCAGAAGTTGGAAAACAGAGTAATTTCTTTTTAAGGCTTCCATTTCTCTTTCCAAAAACATAGAAGTCCTCCCCAAAATATTCCCCATTTTCCAATCTTATACACCATAAACATCTCCTATAACCTAAGAGACTACTCAATCTTTCACAAGAGAAAGCAGTAGGCAGGGCTCATGGCATAGTAAACCAACCAAAAGGAGAAGCTATAGAAGAAAACAGTTGATAGCATGATACATGAAACAGTCACACCTGACAATAAGCTCTCATCTGTGAAGACATCCAGCTTTAATAACCAAACTGTACTCCTACAATGGTATTTAAAATGTTCTTACTGATTTTAATTCCACAGTTTGTTTCTACAGCAAACTCTCCCCACTAGCTTCTAAATTACAAAGCTCTGGGTTTAGATTATTTTAGGTTTTTCTCACATTGAGGCACATATAAGATGAGCAGCTGTAATGGCTCCTCACCAAAGATGATGCAAGAGACAAACCATGCCTTCTTCATCTGCACATCACTCTAGTGCTGTTCCTGTGGCACATCCTTCACATCAGGCTGTACATATCTAGAAGTTTCAAATTAATTTTGTGGCTTTTACTGATGGGCAAAATAGCTGGCTATGATATGTGCTTTGCCCAGACACACTACATCAAACCAGACAAGAGGATCTTACCAATTTCCTCAGGAAGGTGTGTGAGAAGGTTCTCTCCAAGCCCAAGGTGCGTCAGATTGGTAAGGTGACCAATTCCTCTGGGAAGGGTGGTCAGCTGATTGTTAGTCAGAACCAATTTCTAAGGGAAAAACACATTTTTACAAATTGAATTAATGATTTTTGCTTGGAATGACAGCAAGTAACAAGATATGTGGCTGACAAATGAATGGGCTCTACTCTCCTGAATTTGAACAAGAAAAGTTTCAACCATTCATCAACATTTAAAATCTCTATCAAGATCACTGAATGTAAAAATAAAAAGATGCCTAATAAAACAAATGCCTAAACACAGAAGACTTCATGAGCATGACTGAAATAATTCCTGGGGTGGTATCACACTCATGGTACAACAGTTAAAATCTTCACAAATTTTTTGTTCAGTATTCACTAATAAAGCTGGGGAACAGTTACTGGGGACTAATTGTGGGTGAAGTTGCACAAGACGCTTAACTTCTGTTTCTATGTCCAGTCTCAAATAGTTTCCACTCATCCAAAAAGCTGCAATTAAATCAGCATGGTGTAAATAAAGGACATAAGATGCTTATCTTGACCAATTATTGTTTCACCTGCAGATCCTTGAGGTAAGCTATTTCATTTGGCAAGGATTCCAGTTTGTTTTCCTCTAGATCTAACTCTCGGAGTTTCCGTAGATTTCCAATTCCATGGGGAAGTTTCTTAAGGAGATTGTTTGACAAGATAAGAACCTCAAAAAAGAAACACCAAACACAGAATTTCAGCAACAAAATAAGTAAATAACAGAGTAAAATACATTTTTTAAAATACTTTTAAGTAATAAAGTCCAATATTAGCCTACATTTACATTAAGGAAGTAGTGGAACATTTTAAAAAAATAAAACAAGTCAGTGATTTAACATAATTTTTTGAAGTCTTTAATGATACAAATACATACATTTAGGATATACTTATTTCAAATATTTATTATACGTAATAATAAATGCAAAGTAAAAATAATAGAAACCTTATTTCTTCAAATGACCAAAGAAAAACAATTTCTTCCTGAATTTGCCTTTCATTTTGTTATGCTTCCTTATAGCTATCTCCTAATCATGTTTTACATTATTTGCTGTGCTTGCCAAATCCTCCTTAAAAAGCTTAGTACTTCCTCTTCTCCCTGTGTCCCTTTGGTTAGGAGCAGCAGCAAATAAACACACAGATGGGAGCACCTAAGCAGTGCACTGGCTTTCCAAAATGGGCTGCCATCACACACCCACGCCTACTACAGTACTGTCCTCTTGTTTTTCTCTTCCTTTCTGAGCTGAATTATAAATGGCCCAGGTTGAAGAAGTGCATCCTTATTTGCAGGGTTAGCAGAGTTAACAGAGTTAACAGTTATTCATTATTTCACAGGCAAGTTAACAGGGGTTACACTAACACACCATTTTTCCTCCAGAGAAACCCTGAAGTTCTTGGAAGTAATCAAGCCTCATAACAGCATCATGAGTAGTCAGGTAATTAATTACTGATTAAACAATGCTATTATCTAGCTCTTTAAGGAGGCACATGGAGACATGAGGATGTGAAAGAGCAGCCAGTGTGGACCCTCGTGCCAGCCACACACAACCAGCCAAGGTGGAAAGTTCCTCTCTTCTGCCAATAATCCCAACTCTCACTGGCTTCATGTAACATGAAAACACCACAGGCAGGAACAAAACAAAGGCATGGTGAGAATCAAAGTGAAAATCAAGGTGAAAAAAGCCAATGCCTGAGGATTAGCACAAGCAGCATTTCAGGGACCATCTTTTATGCACTGTGCATGCACAGAGCAGTGAGAACAGGAATGTTTTAATTGCCTATCAAGAAACAAAGGCAGGAACAGACAATATTACCTACATGCAATGCATCTGACTTAGCACTGCTGTGGGAACCTTCACTTTTGTGTAAACACCGCCCCAACAGCTCTTTGTGTTTGATTTTTTAATTACAGAGAAACACAGTGGTAACAAGTCAGCAAACCAAGCAGCTCTCCAGCTTCAGCAGCTGACAGACCACCAGCAAACCCAGTTGTTAGAGGTTACTAATTTCCCAATCACATCAACCACAGCCTTCACTTAAAAGGGAACTGGGCTATTAAGTAACTATTACTCTGCCATCATTTTAGCCCCACACTACAGGAATAATTAAATATTCACAGAAGAAGTCACATTAGAAATTTGCAATTTCAAATATGCCATTTGTTATAGCTCTTTAACAGATTTTTCCCAGCAACTCACAGAGCCTACAAAGTCCCCTCAACTGCCCAAACAAGTACCTCTGTCTTTCTGTCCCTCCAAGGCAATAACTTGTCTCTGCTGATGGTACCCTGAGAAACAGGATGAGGGGACAGAGCAGGTTTAGTTTATGCTTTTAACCTACGAGTTCTTCCCCCTCAAAGGCTGAGAATTCCCACCTGGCTGCCTACGAGGTTCACAGAGCTACACTCAAGCCATCCCTGGCTGTCAAACATTTCATTATGTTTTTCTGATCCCTGCTGCTTCCATGCTGGTCTCCAGGAATTGAACCAAGTTCAGAAACATTGCATTTACAACACTGATTCCTGTTGGAAAAAATTTTCTTTCTACCTGGCTAAAAATATAGCTGTAGGTAGTGGCTTGTGCACACTCATCAAGAGCCTAAAGAACATTCAAAAGCTGTTGACAACAGCCACAAACAGATTAATAGCACATTAAATTAAATAGCACAGATACACACATTTATTTAGCTTTATTTGACCCAAAAGTAACATTATTTAAACCTGAAGTAGAGAATCCCTATGTTGCAAGTATTCACTTAGCTGTTAACTTATACTCTTCTCACCTCAAGAGAAACAAGCCCAGAGACATCCTCAGGGATTTTTGTGAGCTGGTTCGTCGCTAAATTCAGTTCCACCATACTTGTCCAAGTCCCAAAGTCCAAGGGGAGAGACGTCAGCTGATTGTCCTGTGATTTAACATATCAGACATTTAGGGTGATTTAACATATCAAACATTTAGGGTCTGCCCTTGCCAGAAGCTGGGAAGGCATCTGACAGATTAAACGAACTGCTACCAGAAATACTTCATAACAACATAGTTGATAATGAAATCAGAAGAACAAAATGTTGGTAATTGGCCATTTTTTTTCAAATTCCACCAAATATCACTGGTACCAATCTAGAGTTACAGAATTGACTCTCTGTTACTAATATGAACTGAAGTGGAAAAGTAAGAAGCACAAAATTCTCAAGATCTCACACTATGCTTAAAACATTTTTTGCCCTATTTCTGCTGAATTCAATGGATGGTGGGTTCAAAAAAAGAAGAGAAAGTTCACTGTAACTTACAAAGGCACTATCAGCAAATGTTTGAATCCTAAAAATATATGGAGTTTTAAAAAAAATCCAAACAAACCAATCAAGAGAATAAACACCATCATTAAAAAATCCCACCAGAACCCACACCCCAAACCCTGCTGAGGGGAAAAAAGCCAATAAACCCACATCCAAAAAAAAAAAAGAATCAAAAAACTGCCATATACTTTAATGTCTCAGAGTAAAAGCATCTGAAATTACCCTGAACATGTTACTGCTCAAAATATTTTTTAAATATTTTATTTAGACTAGACACCACAAAATCTTTCAAAAAATGGTCACACAAAGTTGTGGTAAACAGGCAAAGTTACAAATGGGTATGTGAAAAAACTGGACAATGCAAATTCAGGATTCATTTGTCTCAAACTATTCTAAAACAGTAGCTGAGCTTAGCTACTGCTCAAGCATTTCTTGAAATAAATCTATTAATAGAAAAATATAATCTTTTTCCCTACTTTAACTGTATTAGCACACGTATAAGTTCTTTTGCTGTGCTCTTCATTAAAAAAATTATTAAAAAAATTCTTTTACATAGTTCTGTTTAAAAAGTAAACCGTAAGAGTGTCTGAGGGAGAAATAAGCTAATCTACATGCTTGTGTCCCATGTGGATATTCAAGAACTTTGCACCCAGCTTTCTTATTTTCACTGTTTAAACTCAAGCAAATGTGACAAAATCTTAACTAACAAAACATAAAGAAAATCAGTAACATCTTGATAGCACTATTTTACACTAATACAGAATTATTTATATATGTGATAGCAGCAGCATCCACTTCAGCATGATAAATTCATTCCTTACATTATTAAGTCTGCCAGAATTCATGGAGCAGCAAACAGTGCTCCTCATTGATTTCACACAGTAGCATGTTTCTGTGCCTCACCTTCATGTTCAGCTTACTTAATACTTTAGCTCTGGAGAAAATTCCAAAGGGGATTTTATTGATGCGGTTGTGCTCCATATTGAGAGAGTAGATTGTGGAGAACTGGGACGGGCCACCCACAGGATAGGACTGGAAGCAGTTCCTGGCCAATGTTAAACTAGTCAGTTTGACAAGGCTGGATAAAAGACCCTGTGGAAAGAAGAAAACCACCCAGGAACTT
The DNA here is from genome assembly GCF_901933205.1 of Camarhynchus parvulus. Lineage (NCBI taxonomy): Eukaryota > Metazoa > Chordata > Aves > Passeriformes > Thraupidae > Camarhynchus > Camarhynchus parvulus. The sequence goes on along the minus strand of NC_044576.1, from coordinate 25,859,771 downwards.
AGGACAGATTTATTTGAATGCATCTCTTTTCCCTTATGGGTCTAATTAGAAATGTTTTTCCTCCTTCAAGTCCATCCCCTGAAGAAGTGTTGCAACACACAAACCAGTGTTAAATTTGATAAAACTTCCACGAGCAACAATCTCTGCTCACAGTCACCAGCCACTACCTTATTTCCCCCTTCCTCCCTGCATGCTGACAGATACAAAAAAATCAAACATACCACATTTAAAAGCACAGGTTTGGGAGGCTTGGTAACTCTTTTCTCCTCTGATAGCATTTTTTCTAATGACATGTTGCTCCAGGAGCACAGGGGCAGCGTGTCCATCCCATCCCCAGCAGCTGTTTTGGCTCCAGCAACTCCCCCACATCATAATGGGGCCCAAAGAAATATGAACACCACACAATGGCTCCCAAAAGAGGCATTTGATAATTCCAGTTCAAATCTTTGGTAACTTCATAAAAATCCATACTGTGATCACAACTTGTCAGTGTCTTGTAATTATACCATAATAGTTTCAGATAATCAGACAGAGAAAAAGAATAGGATGGGTTGGAAAATTCCATTGTTTTTTCCTTTTTCTAAAATATTCCTAAGTAGTTACTGCTCTATTTTTTCCCCTTAAAAAAATAAAAAGCAAGAAGCCTGTAGGTAAACTGGATAGCAAGGGCTGTCCATTGAATCCAGAGTTTCATTTCTTTTGACAATCTAATTAGATTCCAAAATCCCAGCAGCCCATATCTCAGTTCATCTGTTAGTTACGTGCCAAGCATGTTGCTGGAACTGTGGAGATGGATAATGAGATCTAAATTACTGCTGAAATGTCACCTTTGCTTATTACTACACCAACTTGAATCCAGCCCTATTTGCTTAAGTATTACAGAAATTGGAGATTTATGCATGGCATTACATACCATAAATAATGCAACATCTGCAATCAGGAATGAGCAGTAACAAGATAATGATTCCAACCATATTCCTAATGTCAGTATTTCTGGATTGCAATTTGAGCTCCATATTCACTGAAAATGCTTTAAGAACATGGCTTTGCTGTTTCATCAGGAAAGCTTTGGCTACTTTTAATAAATAAAAATTACTTTTAACCTAAAAGTAATGTGAATTATGTCAATTGTGTAAATATTAGGTATAATTATATTAGGTATATAAAGTTTATATTTTACTTTATATACCTTTATATTAGGTATATAAAGATTATTAACATAATTGTAAATAAAATAGGATCTAAAAGGGACTTACCTACATGCCCTGGCTAAAACTTTAGACAGTGGGGGCATTTCAGCAAATATCAGTGAAGCATTTTCCCCACTACAGATAAAATAATGGATCTTCAAATCAGCATTAATTACTATAATCTTTGGTTAGGGAATATTGTTTCTACCTATACTTTAATTAACAGATATTAGTCCTAGGGTTAGGCAGTCCCTGAGCACTGAGACAGTTTATTGTCTCAGATGGATTTTGGCATTTCAAAAAGCTGGTTTTGAAGGCTGCATGTATACCAAAATATATCTAAAATATGTTAGCTAATTCACTCTAATAGCCTAGAGTAATTAAATGCTTTTGAAGGGAAGCAAGAGAGCTTTGGCAGTACAAAGAGAGCAATGCTCTTACATCTATGAGAGCTGTGGCAGTGCTGCCTTCTTCCAGCCCATCCTTTTAAGATAAAATATTTATTAGGCATTGTGTCAGCAGCTTCAGCTATGTTTTGAAATTCAGAAATTTCTTCTACAAATACAGTTCTTTGTCTTATAGCATAACATGTTTTACTTTAAACAGATTACAGTATAAACTATACACTTCTGCAAACTTAAGTGTTAACATATTGTGGGCAAATATACCTGAAGAAGGCAGCACAGTTACAAAGAGGTTTGTATTATGACTGAACATGTTTTAAAGCAAGTAATCATCCCTCACATTAGCTTTTTGTAATTACACTGCAGCTGCTTTTGTAACACGTCTGGGTGGGGTGGGCTAGCTTAGCTCTCATCCTAAAAGCAGCCTGGTGGCTTTCACTCTAGCATTTTCCTAAATTACAGTCTTGCACAAACATTTATTGAATTCTCTATTTCAGTCTATCATTGATGAGCTCAGAAATTTATCTGAGGAAAATTAGTTACTTACTGGCCTTTGTTACTGTAAATATTTTGCTAAATTCCTAATGCATTTCGTTTTCTTCTATTTATAGTTTGCTATACACATATTTAGATAACCTTTAACCTCATTTTATACTAGTAATTTAGACAGCTTGGGGTCGTGGGGATGATAGCTTAGGAAAGCAGTTTGACCATCACTAAAACAGAGGAGACTATAAACTTTATGTTGTGTCATGAAGTCTTCATCTTAAAAGGTTCTAAAGAAATTGAATAAATATCCAAAATAAGAAGCAATCACATCAGATTTTTCTTCTGTCATCTGAACAATTACTTCCAGGTAGTAATGCTTCACAAAGCAGAAACACTGAGAAACACTTACCTGGCTTGAAGGGTGGGAATCTGAACTCCTTACTTAAGCTTTTCTAAAGATACAGCACAGCAAATACAACCACGTGCTGCTCCCAGTTTTGACTCAGGTTGTATGGCATTAGTCTTTCTATACTGATTAAATATACCTAATATCTACACAATTGACATAATTCACATTACCTTTAGGTTAAAACAAAGAGTATTCCTCAGATTTAAAATACAAGATGAAATAATTTCCCTTGTTCCACTCCCTTTACAAAACATGGATGCTCTCCAGCAGCATCCCCTCCCCAGTCCACTCCCTCTACTCCTCACCTCTGGTAAAGTAGAAATGTTGTTGTTCTCCAAGTTCAGTTCATCAAGTTCACTGCATTTTGCTAAAGACTTGGGAATTGCTGACAGCCTATTGTACCTCAGGCCAAGACGACTTAGACTGGACAGATTTCCTACGGGTAGAAAACAGGTGTTAACATGCTGTGACAATCACACAAACACACAGAACAAGGTGTGACTTCTGATTCTTCTGTTGTCTCTCACCCTACACTTCAAAATTTCAAATGGTGAAATGGAGCTATCATCCCAAAGCAGGAGAATCACAGATTTCCAATGCCGAAGTCAACCATGCAGAAGTAGATTGTGCATATTAAATATAATTCTGAAGTTCTGCATAATATGATAAGCAAGCAAAGCTTATTGTCCTGTTGTAAAAATCCATCTATCCTGATCTTTCTATCAACAAAACATACCATCATTTTTCCAGATGTCCCAAAATGACTTTTTAAATTACAGACAGTATCATTCAATGCCATGAATCATATTACCAGAACCTGGGCACGCATCATACAACACAGGTCCTGGCAAAAAAATTTCCTCTCGAGGGAAAAAAACCCCACAGCTTTACCATCCTCCAACAGCAAGAAAACCTTTAATAGGTGATAGGAAAAACCCCAGAATTTCCAAGTTTTTAAGTGATACTGAAGGAAAAGTCTGGAGGAAGTCTACAAAAATCTGGACAGTAGTGCATGTAAAAATATTTCTGAATAGTGATAGGCTGATGGTCCCAGTCAAAATGTCTTTCTGTCAGGGAATAAAAATCTCGAGAAACTTGCAGCTTGAAAATTTCCCATCTGAAGCTCCCTTTAGCTCCAACCTTTACCATCTAACAAGTACTAAAGACCAAAACCAACTGCTCAAGGATATTGTTGATGGGCACTGGGGCATTTAGCTTCTCCTGCAGATAGAAAGGCCTTGAACTTCACTGAAAAGCCAACTGCCAAATTGTACAAAGAAACTTCACCTCTGGCTCATCCCTACAATCAGAAAACGTGTCTGTGCAGCTGTGGACTTCACACAAGGGGGGCTTGTGAACACACAATTAATTCACACAATCAGTTCCTTGAAAAACATTTGCTGGTTTACACTCGCTTTTACAACCACCCATGGCACAACACCTTTGTTCTGCAAATTGAAATACCAGACCAACATATTAGAAAGGAAACACAGAATTTAACAAATGGTAGAATGAATAACTAGAAGTAATTTTAAAAGATGAAGGGGTCTTAATATGTACAGTCTAACTGCTCATTAAGTGAAGGCTGTATTAGTGTCTATGCATGTGCACTTACACAAAGGTTACTGGAGCACAGCAAAGGAAGAAGTGAATGCAGAGTATGTCTGCTAGACAGAGAAAACCTTTCAACAAAGCAAGCAGCAAAATATCTCTTTCCTGATCCTGGTCAAAATAAATGCCCCAACATCACCAAATAGTTTGGAATGTAGATAATAAAAACTTGAAACTGGAAAGAATGCTGTATGATTTCGCTGTAGTTTCTAAAACAGAGAAGTCACAAGAGCAGTGAAAGTCAAATAAGAAAACAAAAAATGTTAGTTCCCCCATAAAACTGCAACTGAAAAAAATCCAAAACCCACAAACCCCTTAATATAGAACAAAAATCATCTACATATTCCAAATGGTGAAAAAAAGAGGAGGAGTTTTCAGTGCATATCTGATAATTATCTGACAAGCCTGGCAACAAATTTTTCTTGGTACCATCAACAACTAAACAAAAGTCACAACAGGTAGCTACACACCATTGCTTAACTAATAGTATTTTCAATTGGGTGTTGAGTTCTATTTTTTTAAAGTGCTGGATTCTAAACAAGTATAAAATTAAGTTTTATAGAAGCAGCAAAGAAAGTCTTCACTGATTAAGAAAAAGGCATTTAAAATCCAAGGCTATCAATACTGCACTGCAATGCACAAATCTTCATCTTCTTCTGTTAAATCCTGCAATGCATATAAAGAGAATAACGACCTATTCTGATCCTACAGTCCACTAGTAAAAAGACACAGATTTGTACATAATTTAGCTATTTCATGCTGTATTCGTGAGATCAGGCATTGCTGGTTGAATAAAAAACTTGCCTCCCTTCACACAAAAAACATTCTATTGCAAGATCACTAGGATTTGCCATCCTAGGGATGAACAAAGCACACCCTGGCTGTATTTCTCTGAACTGCTATTTAATATTTTACTAAAGAATGAACAACAAACTTCACACAAAATAAGATATAAACCTACTATTCTTTTCACTACCTAAAACATGCACTAGATGTTGATCTGGATTTTTCAGGAGAAAAGGAAGAACAGGGAAGTAGACAGCGTGATGCCAACTGTTGCTTAGCAATACAACATTGCTGTGCCAGTTCCAGATTGTGAGCACAGGCTGTATGTACATGGCTCTCTTCCTACCAGCAATGTGGCATTTCAGAAAAATGAAACAAGGCAGCCACTAGAGAGAGTCAAAATGTACCATAAAGAAGAGAATGACACACGTTGGCGATCCTCATGACATTATCATGAGAAGAAAGGAGGCATAAATAGCAGCTCCCAGTAATTTCTCCTTATCATAAGTAGCATTTCTTAATAGAACTTTATCACTGTTTCTTTACTAGTTATCTTTCTTCTCCATAGGAAATACACACAAAGGCATAACAGAAGACACATCCTGTGTGTACCACATTCCTTATGATTGTTTTACACTCCACAGCACTAAATACAATTATTCCTGAGGACAAAATAGTAAGATTTCAGCTGCAGCTGCATCAGTAGCACCTCTCCTACTGCTCTTGGAAGGAGTGTCCTGAGCCCAGCTGATACAGGCAACATGAGCCACCTTCCCATTTCAAACCAAAATTTATTTACAGCCTCTCAGTCTTCTGTCAACAAGGCTCAGCTACCTTTTCATCCTTGGAGTGCATACACACACCTCATTGTGAATGCATCACAGTGTGAAACCCTTATCAGCTTTTATCTTCACATGCTGGACAAGCCAGATCCTAGACCCACCTTCACAAAACAGGATACAGCTCTTCCCTCTGCCCAGTGTGTCCAAGTTAACATTTCTTTTTAACAGGAATGCATCAGCACAATGTTAACATTTGCCTCCAGGGGCCAGCTGGCTAACATGAAAACCAAGTGACAAACTGTTTTACCACAGAAACTGTCACAAGTTGTTCAAGACCACACCTAGTGCACTGAACCACCAAATGATCCCACTTACAGCTCCCTGAGCTCAGGGTTGCCCAGCTGATACCTCTGTCTGGAGTTGCTTTACAGTGCTTGCATTCATCTCCATCATTCCCAGCTCAGCTACTGCTTTCTGAGATGGAACAGCACTGGGTATCTGCTGATGGGCTGTCAGGTTAGGTCTAGGGAATAAGGCAAGGAGGGTAACAACTGATCATGATCAGCTCAGACTGTCACCAGGACCATTTGCAGCTGTACTGCTGTCACTGAAGCTGTACCTCAGCAGCTGCTCTGAACCAGCCCCTCGCAGGTAATGACTCAGAAAACGCTGCACTGGATGTTCATGTACGTGACAGTTTGATAACCACAAGTGAAAAGCAGATACCAGCAGGAAAGGCAACAGCAAAACGCCTTTCAACTTGTTTTCTTAGTGAGCCTGTTACGAAAACCCTTGTAAACTCAACTGCCTTATTCAGTGGTACTTCTAAAAATAAGATTGCAAAGCCTGATCGAGCCCTAAACTCACACCAGGCCTAAGCAACTCACTGAAAAGTCACTTGCTTTAGTTCAACTTTTGTCAGAAACTGTTACTCTTGGCATCCAGGTTTCACAGATGTCTTGTCTCAGAACCATTTTTGCACCAGCACAGTATTAACACCCATGAGCAGATGCCAGCTCTCAGGGTTGAAGCAACCTAAGCACAGAATTCATAATCCCTTCAGTGGAGTGACTTTATGTCTCTTTCAGGATTAGCTGCTTCATTTACACAGAAGTAAATTAAAAATCCTTGGTAGCATCCAAATCCAGAAATATTAGATTAAACTGATATAATAAAAGGGATGCAAAATAGATGGTTTAAATTAATTCTTTATTAAGGGTACTTCAAAAATATTAATCAAAGAAAAAACAGGTGTTTGTCAATCCCCCCCCTCAAAAAAAAGCAAAAGAGAAGACAGAAAATAAAGCAGGAAACTGTGCTAACAAAACAATATTTTTTAGAAAGACCACCTGAAGTGGTCTCTACATCTCTTTTTTAAGTATTTCAAAGTCAAGAGAAAAAAGAACTTGTAAACTGAATAATATAAAGAAATACAAATTCCTAATTCAAAGTCCTACTAGTGCTTTTTAAACAGAGTGACAAATGCTCTCTTCTTCTGAGATTTACCACACCTCTTCCTTTCACTCCCTCAGTTAAAATAATCCTTCAAATTCCCTATCCTTAGATGAAAGGTCATTATTAATATGAAACTTAGTTCATCAAGCTAATTTGCTATCAGGATCAGTTGTTTTCTTTTAAATAAACCAAAAGTATCAGATCAATTTAAAAATCTGTTCACTAGACAAAACCTCTACAGATAATGTTAAAAACACAAATTGGACTTATAAGAGCTGTGCACATCAAATCCCATAAGATCATTATCAACAATAATGTGAGCTTCAGCACACAACAGAAAATTGCAGGAACCTGCTACAAACTACATGGCACTATTAAGTATTTCAGATGGTCTCACTTGCATAAATATTCTTAGATTTTGATTTGACTCAACTTGGCACACAATGAGCAGTCACCTACTAAAGAACATGTTTTACATGGCCACACGTTACTTCATAGAGTGCCATGTGCTTAATTCACTGAGGGATCTTTTAGCAAAAAAAAGTGCTGGTTTGCATACAAAGACACCAGGTGTCATTTTTTGCATACAAAGATACCAGGTGTCATTTTTAACTAACTGAAAGCAAGAAGTAGACCTAAACTTAATAATAGTTTTTTTAAAAATTAAACATGATGTCACTTTAAAAATTAATTTAATTAAATAATTAAATTTAATACACCACATTATATTAAGCTTGCAGAGAGAATAACAAAGATGATAATGTGAAATAAATTTCAAATTGTATGGGAGAGGGCAGACATGCTGCAGAGGGGCAGTTGTGGACAGAGATTAAACACTGCATTCAGATATTTCAACAGTGGCTCCTGGTCTAAAATAGCCCTGAGTCAGAAGATGCCTGTGCCACACTTTGTACTTACTATATACAAGTTTTCCAGATGTCAGCCAACCCCTGTGACAACTTTTTAACTGTATAACAGATATTTAGGTGAAAGGAGCTGTTGGTGTGTTTAATCTAATCTCTTATCAGAAAGCAAACCGGTTCCCCTGATAGCTGTAGAGTAAAACGAAAGGCTTCAGATAAAGTGTTTAACCTTCAGTTGCACTCCACAAGCAGAGAGTAACAGCACAAAGTGACTGGTCCTACAAGACACCCCAAAAGAGATCCCATGATCCCTGCTGCAGAGGAAACAAGAACAAAATCCCACAGCCATCATTCATCTGGTCTGGGGGCACCTTCTTCCTAAATCGAAGCTTGTAGGTTTGTACAAATTAAAACTTGTGTCACCAACCATCATCTGAGACAACAAATCCCTTCTACAACCCCTACATCGCTAATGTTTAATATGCTCTGGCTAAAGGCTGATGCCCTAGAAAAATGGGAATGGGAACAGAAAGGTGATGGGGGTGGAAGGGAACCACTCTTAGCAGAACTGCAGGAGAGAAGAGAATCCCTCCTGATCATTGCTACCAACTACCAAAGCCAAAGCATGAAATGTAATTGTTCTGTTCCAAATAGAAAAGTGTAGTTAAACACAATAAAAGTTTGACTTAATTTTACTGGTTTAACAGTAAAGTGACTTTTAGAGTATTTTAATTTTTCTTTTCACCCACCAATACCTCCTGATATACCAGGCAGGCTAGTGTAGGAGGCAAAATCAAATTCACAAATTACCAAAGTCAGCAGGGTCCATCATTATTTTCCCTGCTCAAATTAAAGTGCCTTATCCTCCTTCTGCAAAGTCTAGGAGTTCTGATGAAGATGTTATCTATTAGAAAGCTATTTAACATTAATTTAAAATTAGTCTCTACCACCTCTACAAGTTTAAATGCCATCTGAAGAGAGCAAAGAGTTCTCTCTACTTTCAGTCTGGTATCATCCAAAGATAGGTTTTCGCTCATCATAAAAATATTGAAACACTAAATTGTGACCACAGGCAGTCAGTTATTTTTCAACCTGATTCCAGACTCTAACATTGCTGACTGTGTAAAAGATGCACACAAGATACTTGCAAAACCTGAGCAACGAAGGCTCAGGTACCCAATACACACCGCACACAACACCTGCATAAGGCTAGAGAGCACAAACTCTTAGTGACATGTCTCTGAAACTGTCTAGGTGAAAATTCAACTTAAAACTAATTTAATATGCATTCATCAAAATGCAAGTAACTCACAGACACACTTGTCTCAATTCTGACGTGTTCTTTTGAATCACTCTTCCCTAGTGCCTGCTTCTCACATAAAGAAAATAATATTATAGGCTTTTTCTTTCTGCAGTATACTAATCATTCTGAAAATGCTGAGCTGCAGTTATAATACATCCGTACACACTGGTCTCTGCATCTAATTACTGTGTGAAGGTACATGCATTCACTAAAATAAACTGCCCCCACTCCAGTCCTAGGATGAATATCCAACCAAAATACAAAATACAAAATATTTTCATAAATACATTGAATCAATAAACTCAGAATTAATTAGCCATTAGAAGCTATCCTAACCTTTAATGAAATAGTACATATGTATTTAACTATATTGGGTTTGCACTGGAAATGTATTCATTAAAACATAAATACAAAACACTTCACATTGCAACAGAGACAAAAACAACAGCTGGACCTTATTTTGAGCTATCAATGAAAGCATTTCATTTTACTCAATTCACACTGTGTACAGTAAGACAAAGCAACTGAAATTTATTTAATTTAATTCTTCATTGGTAGTTTTTTTCCCTTTTCAAATGACTATTTAAAGCCTTTCTGGGAAAGTAAAAATACATATGAATGTAAATCATATTGTACGAACGGTTTATACCCAACTGGCAACGTGATAAAAACATTAACCTTTCCTAAGTGAATGATGTGTTTAATTTTTTAAGTCTGCCCTACTATATAAAGAAAACATGAAATGTACAACACATGAATATATCTTAACAATTTTAGCTAATTAAGTAATGTGAGAATTATTTTATGGAGACCAGGGTTCCACTTTGTATCTTCCCTGGAGTTGAATGCTGTCCAACAGCAGATACCAGGAAAAGAACCTAAAGAAAGGAGAAAGGACACCCTGAAACTTCCTGAAGAGTGAGGGAAGATTCAACAGTGACTTCCCAAATGCAGAAGCAACTGTTATGATTTTCTTCTGCATAACTGCCATGTCACACCCTGAGCTTTCAGCATCTGCATCAGCCCGTGCAAACACTGAGACCCAAATGTGCCCTGCCCATCACATGCAGTACTGTCTGATCTTCACTAGTGTGACACAACACCTCACAGCCTCATGTCCCTTTTGTCCCCTTCTGAACTTGGAGGACAAAATGAGCAAGTCACTTTCCATTTACCCTCCATCTGACATTTTCCAGTCAATTTCACTACTTTACATTTACTAAGTCTAGAATTGAAGGCAACAAGAACCAGAAGTTTTCCTTTATGAGACCATCACAAGAACTAGACAGGGCTTACAGTAATACAGATATTAGAGCACAAGAGTGGGAGTCACTGCTTTCAATCAGATAAAGAAAAGGCTGGACTTATTGCAATTGCCCAATACTAGCAGAATCCAATTAAAGAAGTTTAATTAACAGCACAGTCCAAGAACAAAACCTTAGACAAAGCACCAAATGTTGATCAGCTCTCCCAAAGTGAGCCTATGGAAAGACGCTTGATGCCACAAAACAGAATGCTCACTGACCAAAGCACCAGGTCGTGCTTAAATGTTGAGAATATGAATCTTGCTGTGAAAGCTGGAGCAGAAGCCTCTACACTTTGCTCCATCACAACAGTGAGTAATTAACCACATCAAACTCATCAGTCACATCTGAACATTGCCCCTGATCACTGAGGGAGCTGCAGGTGCTCAGACATTTCAGAACAAGACTCCTGATTTTGCTAAACCTGCCAAATTTAAAATACCATTTTAAAGTAGTTTCACATTTCTTCAGAAATATCTTTGCTTCTAGGGACTTAAAGCTCTCAACCACAATTTTGCATAACCTGAGCCGTACCAATTCCATATGTCTGGTTTTGGTCAGTGCTTCATGTTTTATCAGCTGTAAGTTTAAAGAGCAAAACAGTGCTCTCAGAGGTACACTGGGGTTAAACAGGTTAGAAGTGTGGTTTGGAGCACAATTTCAACCAGTAAAACCAATCAATAAATAGTATTCAACTTCATGAAAGCTGTGATTTCAGCTTCTGAGCTATAGTGCCACAGACAAAGACAGGAGGGTAGTCCAGAGATGTAAATACACTTCCCATTTCCCTAACCATCTCTTAGGAACAGTGCTATGTCAGACACTGGAAAGTGTGTCTATTGACAGAGTTTTCTGTGCTTTTAAAGTATAATTTTGGAACATTTACAACTGACTATTCTTTTTCTTATTAAAATTTCTGTTGCCTTAGATGCCTGTGAATATGGCACATTTGACTATAATCAAACTGCACACATAAGTACACAAAACTAGAAAATTACAAAGCAGATGAATAATCTGGTGTTATTAAAAGCTGTACTCTGTTTCTGCTATATTTCTTTCTCAAATCAGTTTTTCTATGGTTTTACATATGAAATTGTGAACACATTTGTACAGAATGCTAAAATTAGAAGTTCAAAGAGGCAACACGCACTATGTGGTATTTCCAGGACAAAATTATCTAAGCTATCTTGTAATCCTAAGAAACAATTTACTCCACCCAAAATGTGTTGCCAGTCTCAAAAAGTCAATTAATAATTTTAATATAAATGATAGGTTATTCATTCTCTTCTGCGTTGGATATATTAGTGTGCCAGCTAAGTATACAGAGATAAGACACTGTGTAAATAAAAGTAGCTAACAATTCCACCACCTTCCAAAAGCAAAAAAAAAGCCACCACAACATGGGGGGGTGTGCAATCTGCAATGAAAACACTAAACAGCTACGATCCCACTATGATTTTGATTCTGGGCTTGAGACTCTCGGAATGTGCTAAGCCATTCCACAAAGCTCATTTTTCTTACAGGAAATGATCTAATATAAAAAGTACTTTACAATTTTCAATCAACAGAAATACAGATATGAATGTATTAAGCCAATATCTATAAAGCAAGGCATTAGGTCACTTCCTGACAACTAATATCTAAAATCGACATTTGTTACTGCACAAGAGCATGTTTCTACAGCATTAGTTGAGAGAAGAACTTGGTATTTTTACAGAGTGGGTATATTGGCTCTGCAACCTCTGTAATCACTGCTGATGCATAATCCCTTCCCTGCCACTCCCCTGCATGTCACCCTCACGTCCCTTTCTCACAGCTCCAGCACATTTCAGTACATGCTGTTAGTTACCAAACAAGCTTTTTTTTTAAGTTTGGCAGACTCTGAAATCTTCCTGTGGTAAAACCAAAGCTTGTTTATATACTTCAGCAGCTACTTTCAGAGGGTTTTTTGATGGAGGGGAAGGAGAAATAAAAAGCAAAGGGGGCTATTTGTTTTTCAAAGCAGCATGACAAAAACATCCTCCTAAAGAAAAATTGAGGCCTCAATCAAAAGGATGTCAGTGGGGGAGAAGGGCACAGACCTGGCAGTAATGGAAAGCCTGGTCCATACCAGGAGGCTCATGGGCTCACAGAACATCAAATACTTACAATGAGCAAAGGTGTTTGGTCTGCTGGTCCCTGGTGTGTAACCCAGAGTTTGACTGAACTGAGAACCATTAACAGCACTCATACAGCGAGCACCCCGGCCCCTGGCAGCATGGAAACATTGCAAGAAAAGGCAGTCGTGGCAAGCAGCAGGCAGGGACAGAACCTGCAGTGAGAGCTGGAGAGGCCCAAGGGCTGCCCCAGCCACGCGCCATTGACTCGGCGGGCTTTTCTCAGCACTCAGAGTTTCTCGCTGAACAATGCCAACCACAAAGCAAGCTGTAATCTAAAAATCATGCCACAACTTGCTTTCGTATGTTGAACCAAAACTGCGATGACTAAGAAATAAAGCCAATGTTGCTGAACTGGCTACGGCTGCCTTTTCTGCAACATGCATAAATGTAGGCTGATCATTATCATTTAAGATGGAACCTAAAGCTTTCCCTTCACTGTTAAATTCTGTTTGCAAACCACATGAGGCACAAACATGGATTTCTGATTTTAAGTTCTTATTTAAATACTTTTTTTTTAACTTACTGGTTACAAGAGAGATTTTCCAGTGGAGCAAAACTGAACCAGAGTAAGGTTAACAACACGATGGCTCACTCCCTTCTCCTACCATTATTCAGCTATCTTTGGTGGTTTCTTGAGCTCTAAAACATTGATATTCAGCTCAGATAAGCATGTAAAGAGATAGCTACCAACATTTAAAAACAAGTAACTTCTATACATTATAAAGACAATGCAAGGGAAAAACTAAACAAAGAAAACAGAAATCCAGTCCAACCAGGTATGAGCCTGACTCAAAAGAAACCACCTAAGCTTACAGAAACTTTCTGAAGAAATAGGTGAGTCCAAACTATCTTGACTGCAGAGTGAGCAATTTCCTATCTATCACAAGTGACTTAACTGCCTCATAACTTTGTGCCTCTCCTACCCAGAGACCTTTCCCTGTAAGTACAGTCTTGCAGCATATTACAAATGAGATTTTTCTGGTCCTTTGAGAAGTTCAGTGACTACCAGGCACTAAACAACTTAGTAAATCATACTACTACTCTCCACAGGAATTAACAGCATTAGTCTATAAGCCTTGAATATGGAAATCTCACACTTGCTTAGAGAATTTTTCCCATAATTAACAGTTTATCCAGGGAACTCACTTCCTAAATGTGACACATACACTACACATAAGTGTTATGTAAAACAACATTCAGCAAGATTTACAAAATAGCAACAAAAATAAAGGCTGTACTTATGAATGGTGTAAGTTAGATGCAAACTCCAGATGGAATGGGATCTCCAGAGTTTAAAAATATCAGTCCAGGCAGGAAGTTTAGTTCTAGTGCATACATCATCAGTGTAAACTCTGCTCACATCAAACTTTCTCAACCAAAAGCCATAGTAACTTCATCCTCAACAATTTACTGCTAGAAGAAAAGCTGGAGTGTCACTAAATGGTTCCTCACTTTACCATGCATTAAAGTAAATTAATAAGTACTCAACACTGAATACCATTAAACTGATAATGTTGATTCTTCTGAGTTGTTCTGGTGACAGAACTTAAAATCATGATGGCCTTGTTTTTATGCTTTTTAAATCACAGCAGCCATCTTTTTCTGCCATCTGTTTAAAACTGATTTAATGAGATAGGAAAAGGCATATTTTGTTGCTTTATCCCATATGAGATACTAAAATCAACCAGGACTGTGTTTATCTTGGTCTATTATTCCCAATGTAAGTTGCAAACTCTCTGTATTCTATTGCATAAGAGCATGATGACCTTGTGGACTTGGGAGATTTTTTAAATGTTCCACCAAAGAACATAATATATACATAATTATTTTAAAACCTTTATGATTTTAGTTCTGTTTTTCTTTAGACAAAGATGTAAGTTAAAATTATCTGCCAAAGTACTACACTTCAACTATAAGTGAACCTTTCGCTTCTTTATATGCTCAGTTTCATTACAGAATGAACAAACAAGCAGTAGATGTTTGCTTATAACCACAGAACACCTTAAGATTTAGAAGTAAAGGATTTGGATCTTTTTCATTGTAACTCTCATTCTTAAATTAAGGTAATATTTAAAGTAACAAGCACACTTTTCTTTAAATCTCAAGTGTGAAGCTGTGTTGAGCTGAACACCAGTCATTCTACAGCCACCAGCAAATACTCATTAAATTTTTTCCCTTTAATGAACATTTTGAAATAGTGATTTATTTTCTCCTCTCCAGCCTCTTCACCTACCTATGGTTTCTGGCAGGTCCAGGAGCTCATTGTGCTGCAAGTCAAGGTTGGTGATCTGCGTGCAGCTTCCAATCTCCTCTGGAAGATGTTCAAGCTGATTGTGCGCTACATCCAGCGTTATGAGGTTACACAACTCACCTAAGAGCACACAGGAAAACCAAAACATAAAGGACTTTAATGTACAGCTCTCAACAATGACCTCCACACAGAGATTAATAGAATCAGGCAGATTTTGGGATAAGCTGAAAAAAAGCTACTGCTACCATAAAGTTATACATATAAAACAAGGTATTACAGGATCATCATTTCATCAGTCAGATCTAAAACCTGATCAACAATTTTGAAAAGCTCAGATAAAGCTTTAATAGAGTCTCCAAAGAAATATAATTTATTGGTTGATTTTATTCTGACAGCTCAAGCTGTGGGATACAAGTACAAAACTTGCATCTTACACTTGTTTCAGGCTGACCAGAAGTTTAAAACATCACTAAGTAAATGAATTGTACTAAATTTTGAGAAATTAAGGTCTGTTTTTATATAATGAATTACTTTCAGACATAAAATCAACAATTAAGAGACAGAAAAATTATTTGGCTGAAATCCTAGATAATCTAAAGTCCTGAACACTATTTTTAAACATTTTAAACATTGGTGACAGTCATCACAAAAAAGACAACTTACAATAAGTAAAGGGTATGCAAGCAGACCTACAGCAAATAAAAGTTGGAAATAAAGGGCTTATCTGTTAAGCATTAAAAAAGTTTGGATTTGCTTGGAGTTTAGAGCCACTCCACACAGAACTGCTTCATTTCTGACATTCATAAATTAATTTAAAAGCACAGCTAGGCACAACTCTCTGACCAGTAGTTTCACCTATTTTTATGTCAAACACACTGTGCTCTGAGCAAAAGATGGTTGGGTTTGAAAAAAAGAAAAAAACAACTGTGTGCATAAATACATGTGTATGTATTCACATATTTTGCACCTGATGGAGGTAAAATTAATTATTTGAACAGCTTCTACTCTCTCCAGTAAAGATGAGGTCACTGCATTTGTATATTAGAGCATGACTCAGTGAGTAACAAATTTGGAAGAGCAGCAAATTCCTTTTGAGGAGCAAATATCTATTTTTAAGCTTCAGCATTGTATCTTTGACAGAAGGATTTTCTCACAGGCCTGCAGGATTATCCTGGGCAAGTTCTGACGTGTAGAGTGTCTACTCATTAGGTCAGCAGATAATCACAACTAGTGATTTAATAAATCATAAAATAATATGAATTCAGACTCTGTCTAGAGTTCAGGCGTCATGTAGCCACAATACTCACTGTGTATCACAGAACAATTGTGAAAGGCCAAGAAAAAAGTCAACCTCAAAGCTTCATTATTCTGTTTTTCTTAAATTGTTAACATATAACTGATATGTTAACATATCTTATTTCCTGCACTAATTAACCCAAAAAAGGAATGTTTTTCTAGAAACTAAGAAGATGGAAATGTAAAGCTGGTGCTCAAGCAGCTACTCCAGCACTGTGTGTGTCCCCTGTCTTACATCAGCAATCAAGTGCAGTCCAGACAACCAGAGGCAAGAGCTAAATGTGCTGTATCCTGCACTGCCTAACCCACACATGTCAATGACATTACCAGGCAGAAAAAAGCAAATGTAAGAAATAATTCAGCAAGAGTTAATGGTCTGTGGCAATGGTATCTTTATTATTCATGGAAAAAGGGGGCAAAGTGTAGAATGCAATAGGAGGAAGAAAAGCTTGAGGAAGACTTAAAACATCCCTCCCTTTAAACAAACAAAAAAAGAGCCCCACAGAACTTTACTGAGGTAACTCAAGAACCCTCACACACTTCAGGGCAGTAGTTTTCATTTCATGATTGCTGTTTTCATTTGTTTTCACTTCAGGCCTTAACCAATGATGTCAAATTTGAAATATGGCATAAATTCCATTTCATCGTGCCGAGTTCTCATTTACTTGACTCTTCCCACTCTACATCTGCTGAAGTCGAAGAAATACTTGGGGGTTTTGCAGCAACATGTGCTGCACTTCATTTTTGCACCTGCTGATATCTTTGACAACAGCAAGCTAAATGTTTGAAACAAACATCTTACTACCTTATCCTGAGGAGGAAAAATAATGAAAAGAGACATAATGCCTATGCCTCTCTAGAAAATTAAAGGCAACCAAACACTTTAATTTGGATAGCCATACTTAATATTGTCACATTAAAGATGCAGGCATTATTTTAAAAAGCAACAGTAGTAGCATTTAATAAAAATACTCAATGTTAAAACAGATAGAGAACTGTCCAACAAATTTTAAGCTTCAGAGCAGAAATCAAAAGTTAGAGCCCTATCATGAAGCATAGTGACTTAAGGAAAGGAATTCAAGAGATATAGAAATATTCAGCTTTTAATTCACATTGCTCAGTAAGGAATCCTGTTCTTGGATATTTATTGTGTTTGACAGCATTTCATCAAAATGGGTTTATTGCCCACTCTAAGGGTAGAAGGAGAGGGGAGATGAAATGCTGTTGGCACTGCAATTTTTTCAAAACTTTAACTTGAATTACTGAGATACAACAGAGAGCATGCAAGTCAACAAAAATCACTTGAGGTACATTTCTCCTGTTACTCTCCATGACATATGGCAAAAAAATCTTACATCCAATATGCTTAACAAGGTGAAAAACGTTTGGGTGATGTGACAGAGACTCAGATCACAGAAGTGAAGAGCAAGAACCCAGCCTATTAACTTAAACACTCCATTTGAGATAAAAATGAAAAGAAGTCTCAGAATCACTTCATAACCCTAGCAATCACTTCATAACCCTAAGAGTACACACATAAAGAGGCTAACTGAGAAACTCAGGATCAAGTCCAGCTCTTTAGTGAATGGCCCACAGGGAGACCAAACCCACATCCTTGGTGTCATGAGCACAGAGCTAAATGGTTTTTTACATCTTCACATGCAAAGGTACACAGAATTCTCTCCGCTGTGGCCTGAGAACTAAAATACTAAAATAGTGTGTGGCCAAATGTGTGAGAGCTGAGACTGTGTGTAAATGGAAATGCTCTTCAGAGCACCTCGCAGCCTGGGGCTGTCACTGCATGTGGGGCTTGAACAGCTACTGTGAGGTAAAAGGAAGAGCAACCAGGGATGGTAAGAGTTGCTAGGACATCTTTAGGGAACGGGAAAGGGAGGAATCAATGTAGCTTAGAAGGACAAGTGTAGGAAAACAGAGGAATAAGGAAATAAAAGGGTCTAGTCCTTTACAAACCAACGCTGGTCATGTCCTGTGGCCAACCAGCACCACCTGCCCTGTCTTCCCGGGTGAGGATTTCCCTGTTCTGAGCTCTGAGCACAGCAAGAGCACAGCTCATGTGCCCAGCCCTGCTGAACACATCCCAGCATGTCCCATCCCACGTCCCCAGTGGGACAAAGAGGGTTCAGGGCCACCAGAGCATCAGTCACAGCCCGGGGCAGCGCTGGCCCGGCTGGGTGAGCACACCGTGAATGGCCACGCTGTGGCTGCGGCTGTGCCGGCGCTGCTCACAACAGCAGCTCTGTCAGGAGCTACAGCGCACAAACACATGGCAGGAGCACTCCACACAACCAATAATGATCTGCAAATGCACAGAGCCCGAACTGAAGGACATCTGCATCGTGCTCTTCCCAGGAGCTGATGTTTCAGTGAGTCAAAGTGTCCTTCTTATTGTCTGAACAGCAGCAGTTGTACTGAGGAAATGCTTCTCAAAAAAAAAAAAAAAAAGTTAAAATAAGTTTCACCAAGATACAACTGAAATCTGTCATTTTTGCTCTGCCAAGATAAGAACCATATGTCAAAATAAAATAAAAAAAGCAAAAATTTTTTTCCTAAAGCAAAGATTTGTTCAGGTACAAAACGAAAAATGTCTAATGAGTAAGGAGCTCACGATCTTATTCATAGTAAAAGAATCAACATTTGCGATTTTTTGCGTACTACCTAAAATTTGCTGAAACACATTTTTGTCTCGATTTAACAGAAATAAGTCAGCTAGAAATGTGCAGCAGATCAAAATCAGCCTTAACCAGAAAGCAGTTTCCTGAAGAAAAACCCATTCCTTTTCATCACATGGACAACTCCTGCATCACTTCACTAAAATCCCGTTCAAACACCCCAAATCACTACAATAAGGCAAGCACTGCTTCAGGGAAATACTAACCACAGGTTAAATGAACTCTTTTTGCCACAAGTAATGTCCACAACAGACAAGTAGTGAATAAAGGATTCTCTATAGACTACGAGCAGCTGCATTGAAGGGATAAGCACCCTCACAACAATTAAAAAATAAACTAGGAGGGTGCCAGCGTTTGGAGTTAGTTTTTTTAGGGAGGACAATTTTTTGCCTTTTTTTAAATTATATTACATTGCGATTGCAATGGGGAAAAATAGCAATTAAAGCTCAAAGTCTGCCAAGAAAGCAGACAGGAATTGCACGTACTAGCTGGCTTGACAATAAAAGATTTTAAAGTAGGAGCAATGCTCATTTGAAAAACATAAAAGTTTCTCTATAAATAACCTTCACAAAACAGTCAGTTACAGCATAGCATGTAGTTTTTAAAAATTTGTATTTTAAAGGCCCTAAAAAATCACACAATTCAAATGCATTTTTCAGAGAAGATAGTTTGTGAAGACTCCAACCACCTTCCATTTTAAAAAACTTGTTAAAATACAGCTAAGTATTCACCTCAACAATCCTTAAAAAAGGTGGAGTGAGCAATCACCTCACTGTTGTTCTCATACACACAAAGAATAAATGTTGTAGTATGACAATGCTACATATACCTGCTTTAAGAAAGCCAGCACAATGAAATGACTAATATTTTCAACATAATGAGGAAGAATTATAGTCCCATTTCATGGCCAACTTTGAAAGCCTGTTATGACAAGAGGGCCAGGTTACATGCCCTGACTTACAAAACTCTGAAACCATATGAAACACAAAATCCTGCTTCATCAAAAAACACTCAAGTACACACAAATTAACACTTGGAGAGAGTATATAGGTCAATAGCAAAGAGGCTTCAGTGTCTCCAATCACTAATTCAGTCAGTGGGCACCACTCCTGGATGGCAAACACAATTTGTAATGTAGCCTGTTTTCCACTGGATTAATGGCATGCCTGTCCATGCTTAAGCAGATTGAATATTATGAAATCCTTCACAACATGATAAATCCTAGGCCAGATGACACAGCAAGAGGATCAAGACTCTTATGGAAAGTAGAAGGAAGAGGAGAATGCAAATATTAGTGGGACTTCAGGCTGATGTGTCAGAACATTGGTTGTAAGCTAATATGTAAGAATTAATTATCCAAAATCAGCAATGCTGGGAACAAGTTACGAACAGTTCCCATAAGTTTCATAGCTACTCATCTTTCACTTGGTTCTCTGCTGGCAAAGGAGAAAATAAAAGGAAAGAGAATTTTCAGTCTACACAAAGTCTGTGGGACAGGCTTCCTGATGTTAGAAAAAAATATTTTAAACAATTTTAGAATTTTGGAATCTTTTCACTCTCTGTGAGATCCAAGTACATCACTGTGATAGAGAGCCTGAGCTCTTTGTTCTGCATTACCAACTGCCAAAAGAAGAGGCAAGCAGTCAGAGCCATTCTGAATTATTACTGCACAACTCTAACTTATACAGAAGAGCTACCGAGGAGTAGGAATGCAATTAATTTTTATATGGTCATGAGTGACTTACTGACTACCAAAGTTAAAATACTCATGTAAGCAAGAAATAAGCACAGTAATATTATTCTCAACATGCAGAATGCACACCAGGATCTAGTTGTGGGAACCACTCAAAACCACAGAACCTCAGCTGAAAAGACTCAAAATCTGCTCTAAAACAAGCTTCAACAAGACACAATAGCAAAGACTTATTATTTATTGCTTATAACTGAAAGCAACAAATACAAATAAAATTAAAAACATGTTCAAACAAAATCCCCAAACATGCAAAATGTACAAAAAAGTCTTAGCAAGGACTCAAAGCAGGATTTGAGGTGGACAGCAGAAACTCATTTGGGTGCCAAGACAAAGGCAAAGTCTTGCACCTAGCAGGAGATAAAATAACCTTGTAAAGAGGTACAACCTTGCACCAGGAGGTGAGAAGCAGGGAAGGACCAGTGGGTCCTGGTGGTGCTGAATCTGGGGTAACATCTGGATCCTGTCCATTTTCAGTGTGGAGCAAGCTCTCAAATAATAAAGGTTAACCACCTCCCAGGCTACATTAGAAAGGGCAGCCTGAGGAACATGATTTTTTCCCCCTATGTTCAGTACTTACTGAAGTATTCAGTTAAAATAACTTCAGCACTGATTTAAGAAATAAATAAAATAAAACTTAAAAAATAAAAAATTAAATTCAAAAATTAAAAAAAACCCAAAACAACTCTGGACTTCTAACAAGCTGTCAGTTATCTACTGGAATTTCACTTGGGGCATCATCCCAGTAAGCTCTGCAAGCAGATCAAAAAGGCAGGACTACTTTATCATTATCCTAAAGCCAGCCTGAAGAAACTGTAATCAGGAGGAATTTGACTAGCTGACAAGACAAAACTGCATCCCCACAAGAGCTTTCACAAGAATCAGAACCCAGTTACTAAAGCTGAAGCTGGTCAAAAGAGTTCTACACCTTTTCTGCAGCTCAAGAAAACCACCAGAACCGGATCAAATAAGCAGTCATTATCTCTGACTCCTAGAGACCAACACACATACATCAATGCTTATATTTATACCACTCCTGTTCACAACTTCATGCTTTTATCACATTAAAATAAAAACATATAAAAGCATTCTCAACTACTGTTTGCAGACATTATCACAGCAGTTAAGCCCAGAAACACAATTTTCTTTTTCTTTCAAATTGACGAAACACAGGAAGGTGTTCTTAGATACAAATAATGTAAACAAATATTTCTCTATATTATCAGCTCTGCTTAAAAAAAAAAAAAAGGGGAAATGAAATTCAGAGCATCATTGAAAAGCTTTGCAACTAGCAGGTCATTTAATAAGGAAGCACTACATTCAGCAAGGAGTGAGTAGACTTGAACTAATGTGGCTGCACACATCTGGCCCACTGTCTATACTACTGAAAACAAAACAGGTGCAAGTGTTATGAAAAAGTTTCAAAGCAGTAAAGAAACCACAAATTATCTAAATATTGGGTAGATGGGGGAAGAGAAGAAGAGAAGAGAGTCTCAAAGACATTCCTAGCCTGGTGTAGGCAGATTCCCCGAATTACATTCTAAAAATATTTCCCTTGCAGAACAGCCCTGACCAGATTCTCCCCAGAAAAGGAGTTGCATTCACAGACAGAAAACACAATATTTGGAGTCTCAAGAAACTTGCAGAAACTATGTAAATGTAATTTCAACCACGCTGACAATATTATTTCTATTTGAATTGTGTGTGCCAACGTGACAAAAATATTCAAAACTGGTATAAGATGCAACCTTGTCTTTGCAAAGAAAATATTATCAACTTGATTGTTCAAAACAATTCCTTCAACACAACATGGAGGAATGCAATAAAACTCCAAATATAAGAAATGCAAAAGGCTTGCTTAAGTAACAGCCTGCAAACTGAAACATTTGCTTGGCCTCATCCCAAGACAATTCCTCAAGGTTTTCATCCTTCTCATGCTGACAGCCTGACTCACCAAAGCATTCACATTCTTCCATTCTCATCTTCCACTTTTTTCTCAGTGCAATGGACAACTTACCAGATAAGGAGATGAAGCTGGTGTCCACCTTGTGAACTCATCCCCACAATTATCCCTCCAGATTGTCTTTTGGCAAAGTTTTCACAAGGAAACCTTTCTGTTCAGGATTTATTTCATGGATGCCACCAGAGATTGAACAGCCAGGTGAACAGGTAAATTCTGTCTAGCACTTGATGTGCTTGTGTGTGTGTGTCACTGTTATGCAGATGTTTATATATATAAATATATATATATATAAACATCGGCATAACAGTGACCTTCATGGGCAGGAACAACTTTCAAAGCAAACTTGCAGACCTTACTAAAGATGAAAGGCATTTATAGGAGTTGAAAGAAAAAAAAAAATGGCCAAGTCTTTGGAAGAAGAGGGTACTGAGAATTACTAAAGAAACAAGCTGCATCAGACTCAGGAAATCCCTGATACAAAAATAGTTGGATGTGAGCAAGGAGTCAGGTTAAGCCTCGCCTATAAACTTACTCTGTTTCTAGGCACACGTTTGCTTAGGGCTAGAGTAAGAACCAGGATACAGGGCAAGATGCACTCTGAAACAATTTATCACTGCTGTTAGTTAGGATACGATTTGTAAAAAAGAATAACAGAGTAGCTTTGCCATCAAGAAACTCTCACCAATGGATTCTCCCACTATACACAAAAACATTGTTTCAGTAAGGTGCAGCTGAGCTCATGCTACCAGCATTCCAATAACCTACACCAGGTTATTTCCAGGTCTCGTGGTACAAGACATGGAAAGCAGCGGGAAATGAGAAAAAGATTCTGAAAATATAATTTGCTGCATTTTCAACAGCTCTCTGCAGACAGCAATCCACCCTTCCCCAGAGCACCTGCAGTGCTCTTGTCATGCTCATACAACAAGAGCAATCCTACCAGAGAGGCTCGCAGGGAGCTGCAGCCAGCCCAGTGATCCCAGAGCTCAGTGCCAAGTGTCCTGCCCTCCCTGTTCCAGTTCATGCTCTCCCACTCCTCCTCCCATACCAGCTCCACGCCGATTTCAGCTACCTAAAGTAACAGACAATAAATGTAGCATCTGGGAAGCTGCCAGGAGGGGAGTGGATCCTGCCACTTCCAGTATCATGAAGCTGTTATACATCAGCACACTATTTAATAAAAACTCTCACTGATTCACCTGCAGAGCTCTTGGCTATACATGAAAAAAAAAAAAAAAACAACCAAAGCAAAGTATTTTTACATCGTATTCAATTCATCGTATTGACCGAAAAAATTTAAAATTGCATTAAAAATGTAGAAGCACTATAGATGTTGCTAGAAAAGTGTTAAGAGAAGTCTGATAAATACAAGCAGAAATTATTTAGTATGTATCTACCTATAATAAAGCAACTGGATGCAATGGAATGAGAGGTGCTCAGTTCTGGGGGAGAGACCAGAAACACACACACATCTGTTGAGTAAATATAGACAATAACACTTCCTCTTTCTCACTAAAACACTTGTTTTAAATGCAAAGCAACTTTTTTTCTCAGGTGTCGTCACCTAAATAAAGTTTATGTTATTGAGCTACTAAAGACAGTTCAAAGTCCAAAATAGAACCAAACTTTAGCTTATTTCCCAGCAGCTCAGGTGGGACGTTCACCTCTTCCAGGTTTTCCCCAAAACAACAAACACCTTAAACAGGTCAGTTGTAAAGTAGTTTCCAGGACCACCTGAGAACAAATGTAGGCAACAGAGGGAAAGTGCTGCATTTAAGAACAATGGAACATCACTGACACAAAAATCAACTACTCAAAGATATGCTGGGTGTTGGAAGAAACATCTCAATTATCAGAGCACTTAAAAGTCCAACATTCAATTTATTTCACTAAGAGCAGAAAGAAAATAAACTTTATTTTACAAGGCTGGAGAAAAAAAGATTCCTAGAAAAGCAATGGGATGATTGCTTATAAATCAGGTGACCCTTGATTTTAAAGTAACAAGGTCCTAAAGTTGGAAAGCCATTTATTCTTATACAAAACTGAAAATTTTTGTTTAGCAACAGTGAAAGCCATCACAAGTCTGTAGCACCGGGGTAAGACTTAATGCTATCCCCCTTTGAGGGAACAATAGCAACATTTTTCAAACTGAAGTCTGGATCTTTAATTATCTTTTTGTCCAGACCAACCTTTTTGTAGCACATCTACTTTCAAAAGACAAAGTAAAGAAAACCCAAGATTCCTTGCACAGTGTGCACCAGATCAGCAACATGAGCACATTGTAGTTAACTGCTGCAAGACTCTTCCTCTCTGGACAAGTCAGCAGGTTACATAAGCTTTGAATTTTTTAAAATATGAACAAACAGACTAGCATGCCATTGTGAGCCTTAGGCCTTAGAATAATGGGGCATTTTTAAAAAGAATTTGAAATGCTCCACATGATATTGCTTTGCAAAAGATAATGGCTTCATTTTACTTTCCATTCTGCAGCAAGAAAAACTTCTGTGTTATTTACAAGCTGATAATGAGAGTGCTTGCTAGTTTATAGTATTTAGATACTGTATTATAAAACATACAAGGGATTAAAAGCATTGAGACTTAAAAGGGAAGTGTTTTTTTGAAGTGCATATATGTGAAACGTAGAGAAATAGTCAGTGTTCAAAGAAACAAATTCCATTGGAAAGTCAGAAATACAGTTCTCAGTAGTTTCATTTTTCAGCTGTGTTTTCAACTCAAGTATTTCATCAAAAAAAGTAACATGAAAGTAAGTCAGTAAAATCAATTACAGAATTTAAACTATCCTATCTGGTTTTACTCTGATGAAAAAGATTTTCAAATGCTTGTACTATGTATCTGGGCAGTTTAAATTATTTGTGTTATTTAAACACCAATTAATTTTATTTTTCACCTGATTCAATTTCAGGCAACCTAGTCTGAGGAATTTACTTTGAATAAAAAAGGATGCTTGAACTTGATGATTTTCCTTTGAAATTCTTCATAAGGGTGACAGTTGTCTTGCATTTGTACTTCTAAAAAGCCTTCCACAATGAGGTGCTGACCCGTAAAAAGGCACATGAGCATTATCACAATTCAAATAAAGGCAGAACTAACTGCTGGATACAAAGACAGAAGCAAAGCAGTTAATGTTCTCAAGCTAGGGTTTTATAGAGAACTGAGAATACTGCCTGTACACATATCAAGACAACAAAAAAATACAAAAGAAAGAAACAAGTCACATGTTCATGACACAAGTACCTACTAATTTTCCCATGAAGCAGTTACACACAATCTCTTTCAAGACAACTGTGAACAAACACATACAGACATTACACACTTCCATGTAAATCATATTCAATAAACAAAAGAAATAAAGAGGTTTCAGCAGCAGCAATGCCTGCAGTATCAAACACACAAGAGAATTTCTGAAGCACAACACCAAACACTAGGATCCAACACCTCACAGAAGTTTTTTCTCTACACACTACTAGTATTACTTTGAATTTATGCAGCACTATCCCCAGCTGAACCTCAGAAGATGGATCTATGCTAGATTAACTAATAACTGAGCCACAAACAGAACCAGGTAAAATACTGACAATTGTGTAACAGCTCAACCAGCAAAATTGGCCACAATTCCTTCAATGAATGTAGAAACATGCAGTGTGATGGGTTTTCTGTAAACATCAGCCCCATGGTTTCCAGTATCATTTGTTGATCAGTAAAATATCCAACAAGGCTGTTGAACTTAAACTGAAGTGTCAAAATAGCTCAAAATTGTAATTCCTTCGTTCTCCCAGGGGAAATTCAAAGGATTGCTGAGATGCTCATGACAATTCAAAAA
Organism: Camarhynchus parvulus; assembly: GCF_901933205.1. Taxonomy (NCBI): domain Eukaryota; kingdom Metazoa; phylum Chordata; class Aves; order Passeriformes; family Thraupidae; genus Camarhynchus; species Camarhynchus parvulus. The sequence goes on along the minus strand of NC_044576.1, from coordinate 25,833,225 downwards.
TCACATGGATCAGAAAACATACCACCACATCATCCATTTCATTTCTGCCTAGCAAAAAGCACTCCTGTGGCTCCAGCAGAATGCATCCCCAGAGAGCTGCCTCAGGGAGCCAAAGGCTCAGACCAGCAGCTGGCATCACCAGTGCATTTCTTCACTCCTGTTACCACAGACAAAGTTCTCTGTACTGGGCACTGCTGGTAACTGGATTAGCAGATTCAGGCATGTTCAGGAGTTCCCACCATCAAGAACATATTATCTTATGTATCTTTCATATCAATGTGCAAGATAAAGAGCAAACACTGCTGGCTTGAGAAAGATCTAACAGGTATACAAACAAGGACATTTCCCAAGCTTTGCAAAATTGCTGACCATAGCGGCCACTTCAGTAGCAACACACACACACTGGCTTGGACAATAAGAGAGTACCAGCAGCTCTTGGAAACAGGACATGGGAGTTATTACTCTCAGTGTTACAAGGGCTTTCACAAGGTTGGGGTTTTTTTCACACTTGAAGAAAGCCAAAGCAGTTTCTCAATTGTGTGAAGTTTCTATTCCCCCACCCCCTAAAAGGGCTAAGCTATACTTGCATTTTGAAAACTGGTGACATATAGAAAAAACCTACTGATTAACAGAATCACACTTTTATAGGACACACACATTGTTCAAACATTGCTTGAGAACAGTGTTATAAAGACATTTTCCATGAAGCAGAACATATTAGGAACAACACAGAAGTTATGATATACAGCTAATCCAGCACATTTTGTGTAATAAACCATTTAAAGTAATAACACACTTCCAGACTAGTTCACCATCTTTTGAACCTTTGTAACCATGTCTGGAAAAACAAACTAGTCATTACAAAGTCATAAGAATCATCAGCCATGCGTACAACATTTGGTCACTTCAGAGTCCATGTATTAATATATTCATGACTTATAAAAGGCAGACACTTGCACAAATCATTAACCTAGATTATTAACTGTTACAGCATCCAATAGCTTGCTCACAGTAATAGTTACCTATTCTACCTTGTATTACTGTGGTCACACCCCTCTTTAACATGCCCTTAATGTGTTTATAACTTGGAACAGTTCATAAATGATTTATAAAAAATCTTAAAATAAAAAATGCCCCTGTATCTCTTTTTTTTTTTAACCATCTGGTCTCTCAAGACACAATATGTGAAAGTACAAAGCAAAGATGGAAACAGTATACATCTGATTTTAAGATGACAGATGAAGAAAAAGGGTTTTTGTTGTTCAAAAACAAATATATCTACAAGGTATTGACTATTCGCAAGCTAACAGTGGAACAGTATGATCAAGAGCATAATTTTATGTAGTTTTAAATAAAGTGCAGTCGGAAAAGTGACAGTTTATGTATAATTAACCGAACTGCAGGGAACGTAAAAACGACACCACACTTTCAGTCAGTACAATCACTTACCAATTTCAGCAGGTAGTTGCTTGATTTTGTTCTCTCGTATGCTAAGCATGGTGAGTTTTGACAAGTTTTTGATATCCTTTTCCACAGTAGTTATGCGATTAAAGCGTAGGTACAGCGTGGCCAGGGAGCTGAGCCTGTACACCACCGAGGGGATTTCTCGCAGTTTGTTGTGCCGCAGGTCAAGCATGCGCAGCTTCTTCAAGTTATCCAGAGAGTCAGGCAAACTGGTGAGTGAGTTTTCACTCAGAGCCAGCGTCACCAGGTTCACCAGACAGCCCACCTCGGCTGGCAGGCACTGCAGTTTGTTACTGTATAAATAAAGTTCTGTCAGCTGCGTTAGCTCTTTGACAGCTGATGGAAGCAAGTGTATAGACCTCTTGGACAAGTCCAAGCGCATAGAATTCTCCTCCCGGCATTTATTGAGCTCTTTGATCACTTCAGCATTGCTGGATTTTTTGCGAGTACCTGTGGCAGGATTAGGTCTTTTTATCGTATTGTCCACTGAAAAAGCTACCCCAGGCTGCGTGCTACTGGAGTCCTTCTTTCCATCTTTGGCATCTTTCCCTTTGGTCTTAGGCTCCTTTTCTTTGCTCTCTTTCCCAAATCCTCCGGAGGCCTTTGCCTCCTTCTCCCTTTCTTTTGATGATTGGACTTTTGGATCCTTCTCTTTACAGTCCTTTTCTTTTCCTAGATTACTACTCATGGTGACTCAACGTTCAGCAAGCACCACATGAAATCTGTTTCTGAAGTCCACAAGAACAATTCAATGCTGAGGCAACAAGGATCCTTAAAACACGCAAATGCTGAAGCCAGAGGGGAGCTTCAGAGGTGTGACACCCATTTGCTACATATTGGTTCTGAAGGCACTCTTTCCTAATCCTGCTATCAGGAGATCCAGCTGTAGAGATCAGGTCAAATGCTCCGTATTAGTATTTCTGGAACACAGAGAAGAGAAGCCAAAGTTAGTGTAAATATAAAACTTCCAGTTAAATACTGAGTGTTTCTACATTGAGCCTGTGCTCACTAACTCAGGTTAATGATTTGTCCTTCTGTTCAAATGTCAATGAAAAACCCAAGGCTAAATCAGAAATACTACACATATTGCTCACAAAAGCCATTGTGACACAAGAACTGTAGTAATTAGTATATGTGAGGGAAGAAAAATCACAGTTCTTAAACATAATACTGCCTTCAGTACTACATTTAATACTACATTATCTTATGTCTTACCTAGTTCTTAAAATAACCCCCTGGTCATCAACATCAATATTCTCTCTTCCCTCAATGCCCAATCAGCCAATAAATATCTGCTATAGTTTTAAGTGCCTGCCTCTTCAAAAAAAAAAACTGTACAGGCTTATTCTTTTAGCACAAGAGACTCTCAGTTCAATCTACAGTAAAATCTAATATGCTCAGTAACACAAACACTTTGGCTTGAGGTCTCTCTTCTGACCAACTCTGAACTGCAGGTCTCTGCTTTTCATGTGGAGCAGAATGTTCTCACCAGCTTCATATGCTTTGAAGAACCAAGCACAAGGGTTTTTAAAATACACCTATCAAAAAAGTCAGCCCAAAGCCCAGAAGAAACAATATATTATGCTTCAAGATAAGCAAAATTATGAAGTAATTTCTCTTGGGAGTAGGACACAATATATCTTTACCATATCTCTAATTTCCCTTCTCAATAAATACAATGCAGACTAGGAAGTGAACAGATGTCTCAAACCTATAAAGACCAATTTACATTTTTACAAAATCATAATGCATCATGAAAATTAGCTTTTCTTCATATTTCAATTCAAAACACATGACATGCCCAAGAACTTAATGCAGTGTGGAAACGTTTTTGAATGTGTCTTTGTGGAAGAAAAATAAACAATCAATGGCAACAATAATTCAATGTCTCTATACTAGTCCACCTTTTAGCTTTGATACGAAGTATCCGCTGCTGAAGAAAGGTCCCTTATTTCCCAGCCACCTTGTTTAAATACTCTTAAAACCTTCACAGGAACTGTGTCACTGTCCTGGCTTTCCAACTCCTGCACAAGTTCATAAAGCTTGTAATCAAAATCTATTAAATAATATTTTGCATACTTAAGCCATCACAAGTACTATAAATACAAACATTTTTTAGCAAAGCTCAAGTAACTATTTTTAACTGTGGTCATGTAGTGTATGATTACCTTCAAATACAAAAATGTACAGGGAGAACACAAAGCTGAACACTTTGCTCTATATATAGATATACATATTCATTCATATTTTTTAAAAAGGTGAAGAAAATATATTTAATAATAATCAGAAGGACCAGCCACTTTACCCCCAAAGTTCAAATCCAGCTGTTTAGTAAAAATGCTCAAAAGAGAACCTGCCACAGGAGGTGCCTTTCAGTCCTTCACCCTGATTCATTACTGCTGCAGCATCACCAATTGTGCTACAAACACTGTAATATCAAAAAAAGATAACCCTTCCTCCCCAAAAGCCCAAAACTGCCTCCAGTTCCTGTGTTCTGGACAGCTCTGTTGTAAAGAACCATGGCTGAATGCTAGCAGCAGCAATCAAAAACAGTTTTTAACTTGGAAATTTTCTGCACTGTTGAGTTTTCTAAAGCAGCACAAGCCAGTTCTTTACTAGAAGTTCTTTACTGGTTCTATCCTTAAGACTTCCACATGGCTTTTACACCATCCATTAATTTAACCTCTCCTCAAGATTGCTAACCTCACCAGATTATATTTAAAACTGCTTCTCAGCAATGTATAATCAACACGCTTGTAAAATGCCAGTAATAGGACATGCAATGACTCCCAGTGCAAAAACACAGCTGACTGAAGGGTGGGAGCCCCAAAGGCTTGACAAGGTTTTCATTATGAAACAGTAACACAAAGAATCAAGAACTAACACAGTTTCTGAATTCCAATAATAGACAGAAAAGAGACCTGAGCGCCAGAACAGCTCCTGCTCCTCATCCAGCCCCCAAAGTGCAAAATACTCGAAGGGCTGCTGCTCTCTTGAGCTTTCAATTTAATCAAATTTAGAACCCACCAAGAGATTTGTTTCATTTCTTATGTGCACAGCAGCTGGAGGAGGTTTAGAAAAGAGCCTCAGAAAAGAAAGACTGCTGGAGATTAGTGCTGCTGAAAGCAGCTCGGCAGCGCAAGTGCTCCAAATAATCTGCACGCATTTCACTGTCTTGGTTAGCAATAACTTTAATTGTACCTAGAAAGAAATTAAATGTTCATCTTTAATGCTCTACATGATCTCTACTGCAGGTCATTCAAGCTGATGGAGTTACTCACATACATCAAGTCAAACCTGTATGTAAACTTTTGGTGGGCATTAGTATAATAACACATACTACAGAGAAAGTTAAATATGTTTCAAAAGGTTATGCATATTTTTCAAGCCCTTTCAGTTAAAGGACAAGAGTCACCATCAATTCTAAACTACAGTCAAACAAGAATTCATTGTATCCCAAAAGGAGAGCTTCTTTCAGAGATATTTTTAGCAAAAGGAAATTAAGTGAAATTAGCTAGTTCTGCCAACTACTTCCATTTTCCAATGCTGTTCAAACTGACTTCCTGTCAATATTAATTGACATAAAAACATTTAACTATTATGTCCTGGAGAACTTGGAAAATTTAATAAGACTTGCTTGGCACAGTATGTGAGGGAAAAAAAGTTTAAAGAAGTTAAGGAAAATAATCTCTTCCCTGTTCCGAGTATTACTTTTTTAAAGTAAAATATTTGTAAATAGCTATAAATAACCAACTTCAGAGTTTTGATCCACTCCTCCTGATGTCTGGTGAACATAAACCAGATGCATTTCATTTTTTCTGTCATCTGTAACTGATGAAACTTCAGAAACAGAAGCTACTTAAGCCTAAACTGTATAACCTTCCTTACCATGTGGAAAAGAGAAACACATTTACCTTGTAAATTTTAATGATTTTTTTTTTAATATGTAAAAGTAATTGAAAAGAGATTTCAGTTTTTCTGAGCAATACAACCTAAAACATCTATGCAATAAATGCTTTATTAAAAGTGCAGTAATGTAGGAACATTTTGCAGTTCTAGGAATAACACTACACTAATCAGTGCAATTTGGCAATATAAATACTGATGTTTCCTGGTCACTATCTAACACAATATGAGGCTTGAGATAAAGGATTTCAGCCAACTGCTATTCAAGTAAGGCTGTAAAAGCCTTAACTGTCTCCTACCCACTACTGCAAAAAAGTGGGACCCCCCAGAACAGGCTGTTCCCTGCATGAAATACTCCCAGCAATCCCTCACTTCCCAGAGGACGCCTTCAAGTGTCTTGTGACTTGTAATTATGTGAAAGTTTCCTGTGAGTTCACAGAGATGGCTCTGAAGAAGAAATTGTTAACTGAAATAAAGAGTCTCCCACAGCTGAAACGTTTCCCTCTCAAGTGACGAGGGTAACCAACAGCAGGATTCTCTGCCAAAGGAAAATCATCGTGGCACGTCATCTTACAAAATGGTCACTTTACAGCTCCACCTAAACCCTTACTGTGTTTCAGTAGCCTAACCAGGCACTTCAAACCATAAACAGTTCTGATATTCTAAGCATGTAATATCTAAGGCATCATTTTCACTGAAGTGTAACACATTACACTCAAATGTAACAGAATCTTACTTTTGTAATGTAGCAAGAGACATACAGGCCTGCATTTTAAAAGAATTTTTTTTACTACATATAGAACTTTTTATCACAGTGGGAATGATTTTTCTCCTCATTCTGTGTTCGTACTAAACTTAGCCCACACCATGGCTAGGGCTTTTCAACCTAAATAACTGCAGATGATCATTCCGAATACAAAACAAGTTGAAGAAATAAGGAATCAGCTCCTACTTAACACTCTGGAGTAAGCAAAAAATTATTCTACTACTACATAATAAATAAAATGTTCAGAGATTGCAATTCTGATCTAGGTATTTCTGATTAGTCAGCCCTAAGTGATTCTTAACAACAAGGCAGAGTTCAAATGCTATCTGGTAATTGCAGCAACACCTCTTCACAAACAAACTAAAAAAAATCTATGTTGTTAAAAGTATTTACCTTTTAATTAGAGCAGCATAGGATACATCAAAAACATTTCATATTCCAGTACACCACAAAGATGAACACATCAGTAAGCTATGGATGAAATTTAAAGCTTAGCCCAAGTGGCTACAATGAATTTCCATTTCATTTTATACCACATATGCAAAAAAAAAAGCCAACCCAAAAAAACCTCAACCACCATAGTCACTACTTTCATTTGGAAACCTAAATAGCTTAAGCCAACGAGTCACTTGCAAACAAAGCACATTCTCTCCTACAATTTGCTAGCTTCAAACATCTGACCTACAGAGTTTTCATCTGTGTAAGTGCATTTCAGCTTCTGCCACTGCAGCCACCACGGACCAGCTGGGAGCAAACTGCTGAATCAGCCACCAGTGGTTGCACAGCTCCTCTAAACACAAAACCTCACTCAGAGGTATGGAGACAGCAAGGGAACAACCAGCCATCACTCCACCAGAGATCAAAAACAGTCTCATCTATCTCGACAAAAGCAGTGCTCCTGAAATATGCCAGCTAGACAGCTTCTCTTCTTTGAGAAGAAACCTGTCATTCCAGAATACAGGGTGCTCAATGACAGCAGGGCAATACTGTCATGGTGCCAGCTACCCTGGTTGGCTTGTTCAATAGAAAAGGCTGACCATTAAATTCATCTTAGTCCTCTAAGTGGATGGCCAGCAGATGGTAGTTCACAGGCTACCAATTCAGCCTGATATCAACACCCCAGGATGTGACACAGCTTTCCCCCTAATCCCCTCTCATGCTGAGGGAGCGGCTTGCTCACTGCAGGCACAGCCTGAGCCTGTGGAGCTGGGCAAGGAGAAGGCCTGGGCCCTGACAGCCCTCCAAGCCCTTCAGAACATCTTCATCTGCCACAGGACTGCAGCCAAGAGCATCCCGACTGTTTGCTGCCTCCATGGCTGCCAAACAGCTGAGCGTAACCCAGCCTCGCACTCCAGCAAAACCTGGGGTGGAGGGAATGACTGAGCAAACCTCAGCCCAAGGGGGCAACAAACTGCATTTAGACCACCTCCAAGGGCTTCCTTATTCTTCATTGTGGCGCCTTAAACCTGCAAGCATGTCTGTAACTACAGGCACCTAATCATAAACCTATGCGCAGTTACACCTGGAGTAACTATAAATAAGCAAGTGAGTTTCTAAAGATTTTGAAGGTTGATGATCATGTGTTTGCAGAACCAGACAGATCTCCCAGGACATCCCATCCCAGCTTCTGACACAACTGTGCCCTTCCAGGGCAAATGGGCAGGCACATGGACATCACCATTGGGTTTGAAGCTTTGGAATCCACCTTTTCACTCACTGGTCACCAGCTTTGCTGCTCTCTGGAAGCATTTCCCTGCACTAAGTGCCAGGTCACATACCAAAGTCCAGAGCAGTCGGGACAAAAAGGCTCCACACTTGCAGACAGAAAGTCACCTACGCCTTAAGTTCGTAGGAGGTAGAAATAATCTTTTGTGCCCTGCCTTTGAACTCACCTAGCAAGTACAAAAATATACATACTGTGATTCATTCTGTGTGCTCCAACATTATTTTTATGAAGCACTCTCTCTTCTTCTCCTTTGCAGGAACAAAAACCCACTAGTTTTTTGGCCAAGTTATAAAATACCATTGCCTGTTTTTGCAGAAACAGACTCCAAGAGCAAAGAATTCTGCTAACTCCATGGAGCAGCTTATTTTAATATGCAAAAAGGTACTTTCTACATGTGTGGCCCCCCAGCATGTACCTTTTGAGCTGCATGTCTCTATTTCCATGGCAACTCGCTGTATCAGCAGGCTGTGTAATCCTGCATAATATATGAAATTTAAAAATCCTAACTTTCTAGATGAAACAAATTTCCAGGATTTAGTGCAGGTTCTAATATCTCTTAAAAGGGTCATTCTAAATGGATTTGCCAGTGTAGGAAAACCCAGTTCTTGTTTTTGTGACCATACAACTTCTCTATCTATAGTGGCATACAACCTTCTGTAAGAGCAAGCGCTCCCTATCCACCCAATACCCTCCTTTGAATAAAGATCACCCACTTGTAGCAAAAACTTAATTTCCAATATAAAACAAACTTTCACTATTACCACTACACAGCACCCAGACAAAACTATTCAGATCCCTCAACAACTCCTATAGACAAAGGAAGCAACCTGCCATACAGTTTTGTTACCAGTTTGACAGAAAATGGCACAGGTCCCACCAAAGGTGATGATACAAACTACAAACCAGCATCAAATATTTTTCGTTCATTCCTCATTTCCTCTGAGCAATAAAAACAACTTATCAAAACAAAACCTACTAAAAAGGAGACTAAACATGAATTACAAGCAAGAGAGAAAGTAAACACACAAAGCAACAGCAGAGTAACATCTACTAATTATCTATATTAGCAACAAAAAGTTGTGTTGATCCTACAGAGATTGGGACAAAGCACACACAAAACCCCATAACAACTAAACAAAATTACTATCTAGGATGGCATCCTACCCTGGCCCCTAACAGCAACACAGGTTTATCTATCAAAAATCTTGTTCATTGTAGCAGTTCTCTGTTTATTTCTCTCTGAATTTGATGCAGTAAGTTGGCTCACCTTCTTCTATATGCTTTTCTGTAATAATCATGATGATTTCACAAAGTTCAGTGCAGGATGAATATCAGTACCTCGAATTTTCTGAGCATAATTAGTGACTGTATGTCACTGGATCCTTTTGCAGAGGAACACTGCTGAAAAAAAAACCCACCTATCTAAAAACAACTTAAGATGTGGTTTTAACATAATTTTGTACACGAAAAGGAGCAACAACTCTATATCTTCTATGTTCTAGCAGACAAAGCCACAATATCTACATTATTGCAGCTCAGCACTGAACAATATCTGGCCTCTCTTCAATTTTTTATTGTTTTTAGCTAAAAGTATTTGCAGTTCTTGATCTTCAGTTATGATGACAAAAGCCTGGACATATTTGTTTTATTGAACATCTAGTTTAAAATATAACTAATGCATTGAAAAGGAAATCTGCAGTAACATTTACTTTTCAACTAACATTGTGAGTTTGGAAGATATAGAAGTGTCTGTCAAAGTCCAAAAAAATACTTTACCCACAAGTTTCCAATTACACATGTCCTCACCTTTAAAATCATTAACATATTTTGGATCTGATCAGCTCTTAAAATCATTAACATATTTTGGATCTGATCAGTTCAGAAAACATCTAGCTCCTTGAACAGATCAGCATTCTTTCCAGAGAAAAGATAACAACCACAATCAGCATCAAATTTGCTCTAAGTGTACCTTTCTGCTTCAATACAACTAAATTAAATAAAATTTACTTGAAAACTGCACAATGATCAGCTAGACCTGTTTCTTTATGACATTATATTTTCCCAAAATTTACATTATATATTTAAATATTACAGGAAACCAAAACAAATGCAGACTGAATGAAAAGTCAAAAAAAATCTACACATCTTCCCCCATTATTGCTCAAGCAGTGCTCTTTCCAGTGAAGTTTTTTTGTTTGGTTTTATAATCTGACTCTTTCAGATAAATGCATCTTACCTGCTGAAAGCAACTAATTCAGGCCAGGTTAATATATGTATGTATATATGTTTGTGTATATATATATATATAACATGAGGACAAAGAAATTGCTGTGTTTCAGCTAACTAGATATAAGTTTAAAACTTCTCATCTCTTTTCTCCAGCAATCATTTGCCTAAACATGATGTGACCGACCACTTCTGCCATCCAAATACTCAGATGCAAGAACTAGAAACTGTCAAAGAGAAATGCTATTTTCCCTGTATTGTGTGTGCCCACTCCAGCTGGAGTCTCATTTTTAACTGCTACATTTCTGAGCTTAATTGCATTCTGCCCACTCAGTTTCAACTGGCTTTTGCATTATTCCCTCCCTGTCCTCACCCTCTCATGCTGCATTACTGCACATGGCTAAGCAGATTACCACATTCCAATGGGCACCACATTCCAATGGATTCCATGTTCCTGCACCACTGCTCGAAATGATGCTCGGCCACAGCTGGAGAAGCCAAAGCAACTCAGAAATACCTCAGGGAACTTCACCAATTAATGGCACCATGGAAATGCAGGCTCATTACACACCCTGAGGAGGTGATGAAGACCAAAATTACTCCCAAGCCTCTTTCAAAGCTTTCAACTGCTTTCCCCCATTGAGCATAACAGAATTAAACACAATGACAGAAAGCAGTGAAGTGTTATTGAAACAAACAGATGCATTCCAGAGGTGATTCAGGTGGCCCTGCATACAGCCAGGGCTCCACACTGATCTGAACAAGACTTCACTCCTTCAAGCTGACATTTGGCAGCATCTGCCTGCCAGCCCTCAGGATTTTTTGGATTGTTTTGGGGTTGGAGAGAGGGACCTTGAGGGAACATAAGAATGGAAAGGTAAGACAATTTACTTGGTTCAGCTGTTTGCAAGACTAACAGCTGGTAAAAGCACATGGCTTTGTTCGAGTTGAAGGGAATCTTAACACCAATTTCATAACTATGGCAGTTTTAGTTTAGACTAGAGACTTCAAATCTCTTATAATGTTTGGTGCCACAGTGAATTTCACCACATATTCATTCCTGAGCCTGCTTCACCTCCTCAACACCAACAGCTTCTGACACAAGGTATTTCCACAGAGCAAGTCAACCCAGAGGGGCCACACAGGCCTTTGCTTTCAGCTGAGACATCCTCCTACTGTCCTCCCCCCCTCCCTCTGGGTCACAGCAGGCACACAGAGGAAAAAGTTCCTGCCAGGAGCACAGGCAAGCTGAGAAAGAGGCAGGAGCTGGAGCAAGAACAAGGATGGGACGCTGGCAGGCACAGCTGATGGGCAAGAAGCAGCTGATAGGAAATTCTACATAAGAGAGTATCACAGCCATGAAAATACTGAGAAAATAATCCATCAACAGGCACCACTGCTGCTCCTACACACTGCCTGGAGAAGGGGTCTTGGAGATGGCAAAAGTATGTAGTGATTGTGAAACACGCTCTGAATGGTCACCTACAGCACTGGAAGCCATCTCTTTCACACCTACCTAATTCTGATTGCTTTATAATGAAAATTTAATTTTCATAACTTCTTAGGAGTATTTTTATTTAGCTTTTTACATCTTTTCTTCCCCACTCAACATTGAATGCATTAGCATTACAAAAAACCCAAAAATGACAGCATTTGAATTTATTGCAAGTTCATCCACATTCTTACAGATTCCCAGAATGATCCCAGAGATTTCTTTCCCAGGATAGCAGATGAAAAGTGAAACAAACAAGGACGAGAAAGAAAGCTCTGTTCACCTTCCTGTTAAGAGCCATGAAATGTCCAGACCTACCATGAATTCTCCTCATCCTCATCCCCACTGTCACAGAGCCTGATGCACAAAACACCCTCAGCCCCAGCACTGAACACTACTCTGCTCACAATTTTGAGACCAATTAAAAGATTATTTCACATATACTAACAATTCTGGAAAACACATGATAAATTGGGTCCTTTCACAGGAACAAGATGTTTTCCTTCAAAAGAAAAAAAAAATAAAAAGATCTATGATCCCTTCCAAGCAGATTCTTCAAAATCTGTTCAGATGAGGCATCCTTTTCTTTTCTTCCAAAAAAAAAAACCCACCAAAATGTCTTCAATTACAATTTTCCTAGAAACAGTGAAAAACAGGATTTCTGCTCGTCAAAAATCAGCCCAGTGATAGACTCTTAGCACACTTGAAAGGATTGTGTATTGCAGAAGTAGAAAGCAGCAGCAGTGCTAACCTGAAAAACGTCATGGAAAAAAAATTAGATGCAATCTGAATAAAACAAGATTGTATAAATATTGCAACAATACCCTTTACCTCACCACTTTCCAAAAAAATTAAAAAGATAATGGAAATCTGAAAAAACTGATGAATAAGCAGGCTAGCTTAGAGCTACACTAAAGTTCACATCGCTACCCTAACAAAATTAAAATCTAAATTGTATTATATGCCTATTTATACTGAGTGACACTTTTGCACCTTACTGGCCTTTGTTTCAGGCAGAAAACAGATGTCATAAATGTCTAGATAATTCAGCAAGAAATTGTGTGTTTGTGAACATTTAAAATACAACCTTTACAGCAGCTCAGGTACAGCAGTGTCTTACCAGGCCTGCTGGTCTCCAGATATTTGTGCCTTGCAGAACCTGTTCCCATTGCATAGATGGACCAGAGGATTGCACTGAACTTTACAAGCTGAGAACAGGTGATTCCCTGCACTGGGATTGCCCACATCTGCTCCTCTCTGACCTGCACAGAGGTGAGGATGCTCTCAGCTCCTTGCAGAGTGACCCTGACCCAACCCCCAAGTAAAAGCTCAACAAAAGTGATGGAGCCTTAATTTTTGCACTAATGCACAGGGCAGGAGAGGAGTATTTCAATTGCTTAAGTGACATTCACATGAGTTGCAGGGGTGGAACCAACTCAGATTAAAAGACAGTGAGTCCTTTTCAAACCAAGTGTAATCCAAAAAGTATTAGACATATGCTCAAAGCACTCAGAAAAAATATACAGCCTCACAAATTGACTTGAAGGACTGAACAAATTTTAGTATGACAATATGCTCCAGAACAATATGTTCAAAATAAGGGTACTATATATATATGAACAGTATGAGAATACTAAGAACATATCTGAGGACTTGAGAACAGAGCTCCTGAACAGAGAGAATAAGAAACTGAAACTGTAGAAACACTGTACCAGAAACTCTAGAAACAAATAAATAAAAATCAGTTTAACAAAGAAGTTGATTGACTAATTTTAACTAATACTTTCCACCTGCTTGTTCCTTTCTTACTCAACCATTCTGAAAATAGTGAGGAAGGAAGGAAAAAAAATCACAGGAATGACACTTCCAATAAAAACATAAAGAATGAGAAAAAGAGAGCAAACACCAGTATGGATAAAAGAGAGATGAAAACCACCAGCATGCACCTGAAGTGAGACAGGAGCACTGGGTACAGGCTGCAAGGAACTCTGACAATGTACAGGAATAACCAAAGAGCAGTAGCAGACAGACAGGCAGGACATCAGAAGTGGCTAAGAAGGATGTGTGGAGCAGGACCTGAACTGCTGCGAGCCCTGCAACAGGGCACAGCCAGTGCCACCCTCCCAGCCAGGCACAACGTGCCAGAGCTATTCCTCCATCCCACCACAAGCCTTGCTCCATCCCTCCCTTTGCTGCAAGGCAAGAAACATCCAGTTACATGCACTATTTTATTCCCATCTGGGGCTAAAAGATCAGCACATGTCTGAGGAAACCTCCTCCCCACCAGCCCCCAGCTCCTGTGATTCTTGGGCACGGGGTTGTGCAAACAGGGGCAGCTTCTCTCCCCCACAATTCCTCCTTCCTCCCCTCCTTCTTACATTCTATGACAATAATTTTTCAAACAGGAGGAGGAGAAGTTGAAATCTGAAGAGCTGAATATCAGAGTGTACTGCACAAATTCCTACCAACCCAAAAGCTTCTAAGCTTCTGTAATTCTTACAGAGTAGCATAACTAGTCTGACAACTGTCAGTACTAGCTTAGTACTGAAGCACACTTAGATGCTATAAACAGGAATTAACAGGAATTAAATTCTTTTAAAGCAAATATACACATTAAATCACTTTATATTAGATCAGCATCCTATGGGGGTCAAATTCAGACATGATGCAAAGAAGGAAATTTTCATTTTAAATGATTCTTGCTTTCTAAAGCTTAATTTGATCCGTGCTTGTGAGGACTACCAGTTGGAAATATGACTGAGAGAAAAAGGTTTAACCACAGCCTCTCTTTTTGACACACTGTGCACTGTCCTCTAACTCCTAAATTCCTCATGTCAGATCTGTACAGATGATGCTGTTTCACTGATCATTTTTCTCACAACCAACTTTTAGCTTATTTTGCAGAGCAAATAACACTACCACTAAATCCAGACCAGATGATCTCTGCCAACACTCACTCATCACTGTGGGCTGCATTACAGCATGATCTTACACAGCATCATCTTGTTCCTGCTTCTAGCATTTATCAATAAATTATTATTTTGATTCAGGAGCTCTTCATCTCTCTCCAGAAGAAGGTGGTATCTTCAACGGATGCTTCTATGGGTCCTCTTCTTCTCATATTTATAACATACCATAACTGCAGAAATCTGCTAGAAAATTGTCTGTGCCCTTCATCCTTTAGCCACGCTACCATTATGTCTAGACAAGAGTACAAAGTGCTATCTAAGAAAAAATTCATTGCCAAAGTATTTATTGCCCAAATAGCCCTTCCACCTGTCCTTTAGAAATAGGAAGCAAATCAGTGCCCTGAAAGGCAGTTCTGGCCTGTGGACTGCTTCCAAGCCATGCTGCCCTGCATGCTCCAACACATTAGTCATGCCTCCATATACAATAAATGAAGTTGCTAATAGAGATACAAAAGGCTGACCGTTAAATAAAAAGGGAGATAACACAGCAAATCCAAATTAGGCTGAAAAAATACCATCTGTTCCAGTTAAAATATCTTCCTCATCTGTATTATCATCAGGAGCTCTCCATTTGTTACTTATTATTTCTAGATACTGTTTCAAATATTAGGAGGTTTGCATAAAAGCCACATTACTTAATTCAAGTACCACTAGTTTTCACCAGAAGTACCAAAACAAAGTTGGGAGTGATCCACAAGTGACTTTGGTAAACTGCACAAAGTGCAATGTGATTCTGTAATTCTCCCCCCTACCTTTATATGTATGTGTATATATATATATGTATGCATATATAATTATAATGGTATAATGACAACTATTGTCAGCATATCAGAGCACCTCATACTGAAAAGTGACCCTTAAGGCAAGTGACCCTTAAAGCAAATGAAAAGCTTGACCTAAAAGAACCACTTCTTTGCACTGGCTAATTACTCTGCTCTGTGATCACCTGTTTAAGCTTTCATTTGTCACTGCTATTCAAGCTGGGATATTTTATTTACATTTGGCTGCAAGCACCAGCCAGTGGTAAAAGCTGCACATTAATAGTGATACTAATAATCAAAACCAAGCAGCAGCCTTGGATGAAAAGTGTCCATGATCAGAGGAGGTCAGAAAAAGGGCCATACAACCAGCCTCCCACATCTGACTGACAAGAGAACTTACAGTGCTCACTAGCTGGTAATTAAGAGTTTTGACAGCAAGGAAAATGAGAATCCAAATGAATCCTAAATGATGTGATTCTGGACTAATAATCTCTGCAATGCATCAATAACTTTATTTTGGAGTAGCTACCTGAAAAGTGGTCAAAAACTGGTGAAAATATTATTTTCAGCATAATTAATTCTATTCTATTAATCAGGTTCTGCCCATTTAGTTTTGGTAACTGAAGAGCAGCACATTTGTAGTGGATGAATATATACACACACCTGAAGTACTTCTGGGAGATCCATCAAAGCAGAACCCCACAAATGAAAACTTGTTAATTAGCTCCTGAGTTCCTAGCCTCATTTAGTTACAAACCAGGCTATACAACACTGAATTTACATAAAAATAATAACTAAGATATATCCAGAGCTGTTACTGATCTCACCCTCCACTACTTGAGAAAGTTGCTTACACAGGAAAGAAAACTTAGTCTTGGAAGGGATTTAAGTAGTCTCAGCAGTAATTTTACACTCTGCACCTAGAAAACTTGAAATTCAGTCCATGAGCTTTTACAGTCACATACAACCCAAGCAGAACTTTTTGCTCACATGACAAGTCACTGCTCTAGCACTGGAAAAGTGCATGAGAGAGTTCAAATCATCACTAATTTCCATTTAGAAACAGCAATTTGAAAGTGCACTCACATACAAACTTTCCATGCTCTCTCCCCCTGCTTTTGTTAGAAAACTTTATACCTCTAGACTTGCAAACAGAGTCATCCAATGGTGGAAGCATAGCAGTGACCTGGAAAAAGTTCAGGCATGCACACATACCTGAATGTGTGCATTAAGATGAATGGAGGCAGGATACCTCACGTTACCTCAGGATAAGGGAATACAGACAAGCAGGAGCAATGAGTACCTTTCATGTTCTCTACACCCTTCTGCCTTGCATTAACTTGTTTCTGTGTCACAAAATAAGACATTTCCAGCCAAGATTTAAAAAAACTTATTCTGGACCATTTCTTTTTGTTAGAAGATATTTCAACTAATTATGTAGTTCAAAGATGAAGAGGGAGCAAAAATCATGCTGTAAAAGTACAAAGCAATGCAAAAATCAGTAGAAGCAGCTCTCAAGGATACTTTTAGATTACCATGGTATACAACTGATCAGCTTATATTAAATACTTCTGAAAGACAGCAAGCTGGCCCAAAGAACCAACAGCATGCAAACTGTGAAAGTCTTCCTGCTAACATAAAGCAGGTTTAAGTGGAAAAAACAAAACAAACCAGTTTCAGTAGACACTGAAAATCACAGGACTGAAAGCTGTGACAAACACAGATTTCCTATTCCAAGACTTTACAGGTTGAGAACAACACAAAGATTTGCCTACAGAGACTGAGGGTGTAAGCCCATAGCTTATATACACTACAAGCTTTGAAATTGAGAGCATCTTTCTTTTAGTATTCTTAATACAGAGGATCATTAAGAAATAAGAGTTCACATACAGATTACAACCATCTCAGGATCCTGTCAGACCACATGACTACTTGTTACCACACTGTACATTCAAAGATGACACACACTACCCTCCAAACAAAGATCTCACTGCAGCCATGGGTTTATGCCCATTTGCCTTTCTCCACCTTCCACTTGGCCAGGAGGAGTCAGGAGTTTGAGGCTGGGATCCACCTCTGTTCCTCAACCATGGCGAGCTTGGTGCCTCCAAGCCACGTCCTAGGACTGGGTTTCAGCTCCCATGGCTCACAGGAGGGAAGGCAGAGCTATCCCACTGCCATTGCTGCTGGTCAAATTCTTCCCTGTAATTTGTGCCTTAATTTCTCTAATGCAAAAGGGATAGTACACATCACAAATAAAGGCAAGAAAGCTTATTCAAGACTATAAAAGGCTACAAGGTCTTTTTGATACTGCAACAGCAAATTCAGAAATTACTATGATTTTTCCAGGGCTTCTGAAGCAGAACATCTCACCAAAGGCAAATGCACATCTTGAGATGTGAGCAGCTGCTCCAGAAGAGAAAATCTAGTTCCTTGTTCTCCTCTCTCTCTCTTTTACTTTTACACAACCTGATTTTGAGGAAAACATTTGGGTTTTCGTTACCACAGGAGGGCAGGGGCATGTAACGCTCCTGTCGATTTCTTCTTGGAGACAGCAGAACAAACAGTGGGAGCTGGAATGCAGAAAGAGCCAAGTCAGAGACCCGGAGCGTGATGGAAACTCAGCCCTAGCAGCGGAGTTAACTGCTTGCTAATGAAGGCGTATGCATCCCATCTGCTGACTACACAAGAGCTGGAATGGTTTCAAAACCAGCCCAAGACAGACATACCATCAAATATGTGATGTGAACGTTGTGATCCATACTCAGAAGTTCACCCCACGGATTTTGGCAGGGCTGAGTACAGACCCAGACACACGCACAGGCACTGAGGTGACAGGACACAAACAGTGCCACTGTCACACGTTAACTGTCACTGCCCGGTGAGAACAGGAATCCTTCCAGAGGAATTTGTTTATTCATTAATTCTGATTTCAGGAGAAAGTTCTGGCTTGCACCCAGCAGCTAATTGGTTCAATAAACAGCATCTCAGTTTAGAAGAAGAAAACATGATACTACAGTGAGAACATGTAACTGAAACCTCGATAGCTGGGTATGACTTAGGGCTTCTCCAAAGAGCCGCCCTGCAAAGAGATAAGTTTCAAAAGACAAGACAGGATACAGCCCAAATGCAAGAAATAACTAAAAAGATTTATCTAAAGACTTCTTACGATGAAGAGAAAAGAGAAATTGCTACTGTAAAAATGTCCCTAATGATGACCTAAAACACAGAAAATAAATTTATGGATGAAATCACGGGGGGGGGAAAAATCCATCTTGTTGTATTTAAATTCTGTATTACAACTCATAGGTATAATATTTAAACATTTTTCCCTCCTAGCTAGGCCTGCCACACACAATATGCTATAAAGACATCTGCCAAACAATTTTTTGAGTATTCCCAAAAGCAAATACATAGCCCACTGTGAAAAACAAATATGATTACCTGAAATCTGTGATCATCTGCACACCGTCAGAGAGTCCAAAAGACATGAACAGAACAAAACAAAATCTGCTGCACTAAAACAAGCTCCCAGGTATTTTCATTAGTGCTATTTACTAAGACGAATTTCCCTTTTCATGAAATCTACAATTTTCAATTCAATAAAGCTCATGCAACTGCCACTGTTATAACATTCTCTTTAATAAGTAATATTTTTGGTTTTATAAGTACTGAACAATAGCCATCAGATTTGAAGAACCATTAGAAAAGTAATTGTCACAATTTAACATATTAACAAGAACATTTGAGCTGAGGTTTCATTTAACCCATACATCCCTTCAATAAGAAATTTGTGCAAATCACTCCAAATTATGCATATTATATATTCTTGGCTTTAGACCCTTTGATTGTACAGTCATTTCTCTACATGTACCATTTTTAAAAGTCATGTACTCTAAGTGGTACATCAGAAGAAACAGCAAAATGGGATTTCATGGTAAATCCTTCATACTCTGCTATGATCAGCATTTTGCAGGACTACACAGATGAATTCTCTGTTAGCCCTCCACTTCCTTGTTTAGGAGGTCACTTTTTGCACTATTTCTTTTTATAAAGATCTATTTTTGACTGCAGTGGACTTTTGTTTACATATTAAGCCACCTGATGCCCCCAGGAGACATATAGTTTGCTAGTGAAGTCATTTTCTCTCTGCTACACACAGTGACTCCATGTAACTACATGCTTCTAAACAGGAGCTGGTATTTGCAGCAATCTGCAGAAGACTCCTGGCTGTGCAGTTATCCCTTGGAATTAAAAGAAATGCATAGTTCTGCTTTTCTGCAGCAGAGGGGGAAGGGGAATATAACAAAGCACAAAACTCCAACACCACAATTTCAGAAACACAACTTCTCATTTAATGAAGAGAATAATGATTGCTCAATTTTTTCTTTGCCTTGGACAGTTGCAGGTTGACTGGGGGGGTGTTGAGTTGGAGAAAAGCAGTGGGAGAGATTACAAGGTGTTCTTTTTTTCATGAGGATGCAATGATGCTAGATTAGGTCTAACACAAACAAAAAAGGAAGACGGAAGCTAAGAGTCTGAACCTTTCCATAGCACAATGCACTTTATTCAGCACCTGCAGTTGCACTGTACATAGAGCTTCAGCTAATTATCTACAGATTTACTACAACCTTCACTACTATGCAATATAAGCTTTAAGTTGTGACACACTGAATAGGTTTCTTTTGTTTATAAAAGAAAAGTCTAAGCAACAGTTAAGAAATAGTAAAAAAGAGCTCTTCGTTTTTTTTGCTCTGAGCCTTTTGACACAACATGAGAATTTCCTCCCAGGACAATTCTCAATAACCACGATTAATGCTGTGTATTACAAAACAGATTATAACTTTCAGCATCAAAAAAATTTACAACAGTCAGGAATCTTATTATATAGGAGACTGGACAGTTCACATGCTACAATTACACAGACCACCATTACTGGCAGTCACAGGACAGAAGTCTCATAACAAAGAGAAAGCAAAATCCCCTATTTGCCAAGATTTAAATGGCTGGGGCACAGGCAAGAGAAAGGAAAAGGAAAAGAGAGAAATCTGACTCCCCACAAACAAATATCGAGCCCTGGTTGTTTTGGCTGCCAGTCAGGTATTTCTTCATAAAAGTAATAAATATACTTACTTTTCTTCCCAGTTAAGACAACATTCCAGACCAATGGATTGTTCTGACCATTCAAACTGTCACGAAACAACTCTTCAATTTCTGATTTATTACTAATTTCTATTAGCATGGAGACATTGAAAACACAGATCTAAATACAACTGCAAATCCTGAAGTGGTTTTGCCATATTTCTTGATGTACTAAACCAACATTATCTGTAATATCTAATAGGCAATTAAAATCCATATATATCTGTACATTAAGTATAGATACACTATAGCTTAGTGTTCACAGGTATTGGAGTTTCAAGATTATTTTTATGCTTTCACATGACACTATTTAACCTTGCATTTTCATGCCCATCACTATAGTTATTCTAAACTTCTAATAGACACAATTTTTTGACAGGATAAGTGTTAAAAGTACTGTATTATAGTAATACATATGTTGTTTGCAGCACTACACAGAATACTTCATACGTAAGTGAATCATCCATCATCATATAGAAGTCCTAAGTAAATTTAGGATTCCTACAATGCTATCACTTACTGTTTCAGAAAACCGTTTCTGTAATTTTAATTCTTACAACAAACTCATTCTGCATATCCTTAACCTGAATAACTCATACTGCTTTAATATGTGCAAACAAGGGGAAGAGTGACAAGCTACTAACATCAGATATATTTAAAAAAACCCTAACATTTGATTTAAACATACTTTTCTTGCTGCAGTTTTCATACACTAAAACACAGAAGACAGAGTGAACCCTAGGATTAGAACAAATTAGCCAAAAAATAGAAACACCAGTTTCATGTACTACCACTCCCAAAATTTGACACATTGCATTAATAACAAGTCTATAGCCACAAGAAAAGCTGCATTCTGTGATGATATTAAACAGTCTCTGCGCATCTATTAATCACTAAGAGTCAAGTACGTGATAGTAATCACTGTTCTGTTTAACAACTCTGTAAAGCAAACTTTTGACAGACAGGTGATGGCAATCTGCCACCAGTCCCCAAAAAGAGTGTCTGCTTTCAGTCACATCCCTGTATCGACACTTTCAGTAAGTCAACAAATGTTTCAGCACCAAAACGACAGTGGCACAATGTTTCACATTTCTTATGTAGGAAATACTCTCACAGACCTCCATAGGATTTCTGGAATTAATGCAAAACAAAACCTCAAGCAAACATGTTTTGCAACCCCAAATATAGTGAGTTTAGAAATAGTTGGTGAAAAACTGCTAAAGCTTGAAATTTTTTTGCCTCCAAGTGCATGTATCAACCTGTGGGCTGAAAGCAGTGGGAGACCAGAACATAGCTAAGTTAAAATTGCACCTCATCACAAACAAGCCTCACTATTTAATAGGGATGCACTTCAGAACCCCTCTCCAAAGCAATACCAACCACGAACAAGATCTGTGCTACAGAAAGAACCTATTTTAAAGCCCAGCAGTCAAAGCAGTGAGTGAATTGAGATGTGCTGCAATATTTATGCAGCCATTATAATGCAAATGCGGAAGGTATTAGAAAGGCTATCTGCATTGGTGCACAGCCCCTTCAGTCAGCGCACAATGCCGACAGAAAGAACAATTAGGATGCATGCATAACAAAAAGCCTCCGACCACAGGGTAGGCAGGTCCACTGAACCGGATACAATATCTACGGGATCCACAGGGCTCCATGGAAATAGTGCCTGCCGGATCGCAGCGCACCTCTGGCTCACGCTCAGAATATGAAGCGTCCTTGGGCACAAAAGCACGCAGATGATTAGCACAGCAAAGGTGAGAGCTACAACCAACTCCATGCGAGCACCAGCCTCATGTCTCACAAGACAGCACAGCTCGGTCCCCAGGGCTGCTCCTCCCGGTAAAACCCCGCACCACTAACACACAGCAGCAAACTTTCAACTTGGCTCAAATATAGTACATAAAAATCGGGTATGTACTTTCCCGTGGCAGAAAACAATGCTCTCCAGCACTGGTTGAGACAGAAAGGGAGGCAGGCGTGCAAACCAGGATCTAATGCACATCCACTCTGAGAACAGACTATGCTTTTGTAGAGAAAGCAAAAAGCAAACTAATAGACTCAAGTATTTACCTTTTTTCCCCAACATGTACACCTCAATGTAAAACAATACTAAAACAACCAAGTATACAGGCAAGCCAGATTGTTTTAAAAAGTTCTTTGACCGTGCATCCTAGTATTTATCTACACCAATTCACAGCCTCTTAATATATCCTCACAGCAGTCAGCATGTCTGCAATTATATGATGGGCTCTGTTCTCTCATTTCTCTTGTAGAGCAATACAGATAAAGCACCTCTTAAACTGCGACAATCTTAAAACTGTCCAAAATCACCACACGGCACAAACTCACTTTTTTTTAAAGAAATTATAAACTGTCCATAAATTCTATACAAAAGATACATTACCTGGGGGTTAACGATGGGAAAAAAACCTTAGTAATTAAAATTCATTATTCATCCAGAGACCTGGATATCCTGAAAATGCCTTTATTGAACCAAATTTGATGTTGGAGAATTCCCAGATTTATAATAGTACGTGATGCATATTTCACAACAGAGTCAAGGTAAAGCAATGCAGCAAAAAACAAGCGAATTAAGGTCAATGGCTAATACAGCAAACATTACCTTGCTTATTATATCAACCTGTTACATTTTATCCATTTTGTAACACAGCAAGACCACTGTATCAAACAGACTAGACTATGTCGGCCCGTACAGTTTCCACGAAAACGAGAGTTCTTTTTATCTGTTCCATCAGCTGTAACTGGCTTTTTAATCTTCTCTACGGCATCCTCCACAGCCCTCTCACACACACACACACAAACCCGCCAAAAAGCGAGAGGCAGAAATATCTCCTCTGAGATGCAGTTGCATGCAGTAAAAATAAATACAAGGTATTACGACAACAGAGTGAGAAACAAGCCTCACTTCGATTAAAAGAACATCCACTGAAAATTAAAATCAAAAGCAATGAGCCTCGAAGTGTTCTGGGCGGGAGATGCCACTGGCCATGCTGAACGGGAGGGTATGGTGGGCTGGACATGAGGACACGGCAGCAGCTTTTCCTGCAGCCAGGAACGGCACAGATACCCCAAACCCAGGCGCTGGGGAGGGCAGGGGCAAGGTGGGCACCAGGGACAGCCTTCCCAGGGGCTGTGGTGGGGCACGGGAAGGGACAACGCTGCCTTCCCCTCCTGTGCACAGAAGTTTTCGTCTTTCCTAAGACACGAAATGAGAACCCGCTCCTAGAGAGACATGGCTCCTTCCTAGCACCCACCCAAATTCTCCACAGTGGTATTTTGGAACCACTGAGGTCTCTTAAGGCAGTTTTATTTCCTTGCTACCATACTAAACCTTCCCAAAACAGAGCTTTGTTATTTACTGCGTTTCCTCAGCCTTGTGAAGAAGGGAACACAGAATGTGATCCTTATTTCAAACATGCAGAAGATGCTTTGACAGCCCCAATTCAATTACCATGCATGAGCACCGTGCCCACACACAAGCATCTACATCCACCTATTTCACGGGTACTGGACACAGCTGCCGGCTCACGGTGACAAGCCAGGACTGCCACACACACGCTGCTCCAGCAGAAACATGCTTTTCTAGAAAGCCACAGCCAAGTCACAATCAATCCAAGGGTTTCCTAAAAGGCACACGCACAGCAGTGATCTTCCGAGCAATTAATCTCTGCGCACGGGCTAACGGCGCAGGGAGACAGCTGGAGAAAATATTCCTCGTCTGAAGGAATCCCTTCAATCACACAAAATTCCTGGAGGAGAATACACCCGTCAGTGCGATTAAAGTGTCAACATAACAAAGGAACGCCCCTCCCGCCCTACAGATATGCCACGCTGGAAAGGAAAAACTGCACCAGGAAAAACTACACCGGGAACAGCAGCTACTCACAACCAGAACTGCTCATGGACCCTCCCTTGCCATCACCACAAACAAAAAATGCTGAGGATTCTTTCTAGAAAGAGCACACAGAGGGACGTGGAAGAAGACAGCATCCTCTTTGAGGATCCCTCAGTATTCCTCAAAGGAAGGCTGTGGACACAAGGAGAGCTTTGTCTGGAATCATCTTTGTGTATTACAAGGTTACATATAAAATTAGTTTTGCCTAATATACATGCTTTGCCTTGCCACATGTACAGAAATGCTGATGGCCGACAAACAGCCTAAAATTAAAGGAACACTGCTTCAAACTAGGAAGATTATCTCCCATTTTACTCATCCAGAGCAAGGAATAATTACACAGAAAACAAAATAGTGAAATCCAAAACATTCAAGGGGAATTAAGATGATAAGGGTGTTACTAAAATTAAAATGTATGCACAGTAGTGTAATAACAAATTCATAAGATACTGTAAATCTTTCCCAAAACCAGATTAAGTTTGTATCAAGATCACCATACAACATATGTCTGAAATATGGCTGTAAATAAGCATGATTTAATTTGACCACCACCTACTTTAAGCCCTTGCTTTTATAAACAGAAGTATATCATCATGATTAGTGATTAAAAGAAAACAACAACAACAAACCAACACACACAGTTTAGGAGGTGAAAAGAACAATATAAAAGGTCAAACACGCAAACAAGAAACAGTAGAAAATTAAGACACTTAAAATGATTACCAAAACCATCTCAACTTCTGACAGTCAAAAAAATCCCCACCAAGTACTGCAGCAACGACAATACACACAAATACAACTCCTTGATCATTAATATTCTGCCTCAAAAGTCTGCACATGTGCACAACTCAATGCTTCCACAGTCCCATCTCAAAAGCACAACTTAAAGATTACCAGTACTATTTCAGCACTTCACAATCACTTTCTCACACACCGTGACGTTTTATTCCACGTCCATACCTGTTCCTAAATAGGATGGACAAGCGAAGCAGCAACACAGTTTCACCAAACTTCAGTTCTGCTGAATTGCTGTGCAGCTCACGCCCAGTCGCAATTTTAGTCAACGCGGCCGTTCACCTTACTAAGGTTACTACAGCTTTTGGAGCATTTCCTAGGAAAAGACACGAACAACTCGGTGAAGATGCCTTCTACAGCCACAAATATACGCGGGAAGCTGTCACACCGCTTTTCTCTGTCACACCTCTCTGTTTTAAATACCGGGAAAATCACCTGGCTAGACAGGAAGGCGACGACTTTTGAAACGAGGTTCTCTGTCTCTGTGGCTGCATCAGAACTGCCACAATAAATACATCGGGTGAAACAGGAAAAGAGCCTCACGCCTATGCGAGAGGGTGGGGGACGCGCTGACACGGGCAGAGGCAGCGCTAATCATTACCCGCACGCCGGTAATCATTACCCGGAGCGCCGCCGCCACTACACACACGCCAGTTCGCTTCAATTTCTCCGTGCCAGCTCCCGGCACCGAGAGCTGGCAGCGAGGAGAAGAGGTGAGGCTGTAAGACGGAGCTTCCTCCTTTCTTTTTGTTGTTATTGTTGTTGTTGTTGTGGCGGTCGCTGCCATCGCCCGGCAGCCCCTCGGCCGAGCCCCGCGGGGGCGATGGCCGCCCCCGGCCCGGCCCGTTCCGCCCCACCTGCGCCGGGCCCCGCGGACCGGGCGGGGCAGCCCGCCGGGGCGGGCACGGGCTCCCCGCCGGCCGCCCCGCCGCCCCCACCTGCGCCCCGGCCCTCCCGCCTTTGTGCCCGCGGCCTCCCGCCGCCCCCGGCCGCCGCCCGCTGTCAGCCGCCGCCCGGCCGAGCCCCCGGCCCGCCCGCCCCGTACCGTGCGGCTCCGCCATCCTCCCGCGGCGCGCTCGGCACCCGCTCCGCGCCCGGCCCTGCCCTGCCGGCCACCGTCTGTGCGCACCGAGCCGTCACGGGACCGCCCGCCCACGGCCCTCCCGCGGCTCTCGGGGCGGGCCCGCCGAGCGCGGACACCGAGCGCTTCCAGGTTACGGCGGAAGCGCCGCGTTGCCCGTGGCGACGGTGGGAGCGGGGCCGTGAGGGGCCGTGAGGGGCCGTGCGTGGCCGTGAGGGGCCGGAGCCCGGGTCGGCTCCCCGCGGGGCTCGGGCAGGGCTCCCCTGCGCTGTCCCATGACGGTCCCTGGGTGGGTGCCCGGCCCCGCAGACCCCGCCGCAAGCTGCCGTCGGGCCAGGGCTGCCGGGATGTCCCCGGTGCGGAGGGCAGCCCGTAACTCGGTCGGTGACCCAGTGCAGTTCATTGAAGTGTTACAGCAAACAGGAGGTGTTTTCCTGCCGTTCCAACCGCTGGATGGCGAGCTGGCCCCCAGCGCAGCCAGGACCCGGGGTTCTGGAGGGATGGGTGGTGTGGAGCGGCTCTCCTCAGTGCCGGGCGCTCAGGGCTCAGCTCCTGCTGCAAGGCGCCTTTAGCTGCTGAGACTCCGCCAAAGAAATGGGCACCGCGACATCCCCGTGTCTCCTTTTGAGACAAAATCGGGAGCATCCCCAGCTGTCAGCTACTGTAACCTCGGACCAATATGCTGACTCCTCTTCCTGTAGCAGACAGCTCAGGCTAAGCCCAACCAAGCAGCCTTCGCAAGGGATACCAGAAGGTGACAGCCACACCTCTGTGTAGACAAATATACCCAAGTGTGACAGAGCACCTGCCATCAGTCGCCCTTTCATTTAGGATGGGCTTCAAGAGCAAGTTCCTTGACGACTTGTTATAACAGATCTTTCAGTATTTTGCTGAGAAAGGTTTAGCTTTTTGATGCTAAGTTCTCAGGTGGTTGCAATCAGTTCCCCTTTCAAGCCTTGATGGATTCTGCACTGCAGTAGCATCTCAAATTTATAATTTCTAAATACATTCAAATTAATAGGAGTCTACTAATTGATCTCAGTACTTGCTAGTCTGGACTGGGCCCACAGGCTCACATTCAGCAGCTACTTCAGCAGAATCAAAACCATGAGTAAATTTGGGAACCACATCAGGTAGTCAGATCTGAGTATCTGCTATTTCCACCAGATTTTTTACAACTTTTGGCAATCATCTGGACTAGTTTCAGTGAAACAAGGCTATTCACATTCAATTATCAAATACCAAAATTCTGCCAATCGCCTTTGTGTGAGTCTGGCAAACCAGACATTTCAATGTGGTTATGTGGGCTTTTACTAATAAATGCTGGACCGCATTAAAAGCAGAATTGTATTTTTGGCATATTGGGTCACAAGACAGAAACCAGTTGAAATTTCTTAGTGACAATATTTCTTACAATGACTGGATGTTTATGTGCTGTTATTAATCAGTAAAATTTTGTTGTGGACTGTGCAGGATCCTCTGCAAGACATGGAAATACACACTTTGCCTTGAGAGCTTGGAGTCTGAAAAAAAATGTTTCTTGTGTGACTTAATTGAACACAGTCATTTGCATTAAAAGACTGTCATGTTGTAGGGAGGATCTGAATGTTTTGTCATGTACCTTTACATTTCTCAGGCCCCTTGTGTGCAAAGTGTCACTGCCCAGTTGCCTTAGCATTGAAATATTTACCAAGGATATGTGCTACATGTACTCTGGTTCTGTTAGAGAGTCTACTTCTGCTTCCACTCACTTTGCTTTAAAAAAATTATTATTTGAAATCTAAAGAAATGTTACTTTATACTCAAAAACCCTGATTTGTTCTGAAAGGCTGATATAAAGCAGAGCAGGACAATTGTCACAAGAGATAAATCAGCCAAGAAATTTACACTGCTAACTCCACCCTTCTGCTGCAAATCCTTAAATGTGTCATATGAGATTAGACTGATACTATGGCAATACTTGTGCCAGCAATCAGAACTAACAGACATTTTTGCAAAGGCAGAATTCATGCATGAAAGATTTGTTTTTAATCTGCCCAAATGGAGTAGGTAATTTTATACCCTCCTACTGGATGCTGGAAAGCTCAGCACCAACCCACTCCCAGTCTCCATCAGCAATGTTTGTCCCCAGATCTCACTGGCACAGACCTGTCCCAGAGCAGAGAGTGAATACAGGAGTTCACAATCCTTACAAGAATTAGTGAAGGGTCTCTGAGGATCAGGAGATTGTTGCCCCAGAAACCTCACAGGACTGTACAACGGCCTTGAACTATTGCCATCCACACTGAAATGAGCAGGAGGAGAAATATAATTAAAGAGCATTTCATAACCTACGTGGTTCTGAATAAAGGTTTCACTGGCAATTTCGTTTGGACATTGCCTAACTTCTAAAGGCTTGGCTTTGCAACATTCATAATGTTCCTGTAACACCTGTAGCAGTTCCTGTGCTCCTGAAAAGGACAGCAGTTAGTGCAGGATCATGCAGCACCACAGCACCTCCATGGGCCATCAGCTGGGTGTCCCCACCCCTGTGTGTCCTGCACAGACTTCTCCTTTTACTGACAGAGAAACAGCAGCAGTGGCTGTTATCCTCCATCCAGACCAGCAGCAGAGGGGGATGAGTGTTGGAATTTGGATTATTCAGTGGATTCATAAGACCATCCCTAAGGCTATTTAGTATTTACACAGTTGTCTCAAGCATGTTTCTACAAAACACTGTGATTTATTAGGAGCTAGCTCTTACACAATGAACTAAAATAAAGCAATTAATTAGTTAAGCTTGCTTAAGCCGACCACAAGATCAATCTAGCAACTTCAGAATCATCTTTGACCGAATTCAGATATCTCTGATATATAGTCCCACTTGCCTTTTCTTAATTTAGTGGCTGCCAGACTAATGAATTGACCCTTTCTCCCTCGGTCATGTGGCCTTTTCACTACCTCCTCCCAACTGTAAAATTTTTGTCATCCAACTGCCCAAAAGCCTGCTCTCCTCCCCCAGGCAGGCAGCTGCTGCTGCCTTAGCCAAGGACACTCAGCTCCAGTGGTTTCTGTGCTGCTGCTGGGGCAGGGAGCACAAGAGGCAAATTCTTTGCTGGCTGAGCCAACATGAAGCGCAGCCTCAGGGAAGCTCTGTTCCACTTCCAGCTCTGCAAGTCAGGATGTCCCAGCAGGCAGAGCCCATGGTGCCCCTCTTCACCCACACACCCCCTGCTCTGCGCTGTGTGGGGCTGCTTCCCACAGCTCTCCCCTGCTGCTCCATTCCCTCCCTGCTGCCTGTGCCCCACCTCCACTCTCAGGCTTGCATCACCTGTTCCTTCCCCAGACTGTCCCTCCTTTCCTAATCTCCAACAGGGCCTCCAACTTTGGCTCCCCCATGCCAGGTCCTAGTCCAGTCTCTTGTCTGGTTCTTCATGTCACTGCCTATCCCCCTGAATTTCCACTCTCTTCCTTTTCCTTTCCTTGTACTGAAGTTCTGTTGTGTCTTCTGTCTGCCAGTTCCTTGCCAACCAGTCTCAACATAAAACTCTAATTCCCACTTGTTCATTCTTTCTTTCTTTCTTTCTTTCGGTATCTCAATCTCCCACTATCATATCTCAGATCTCAAAATTTCACGCTAGGTTTTACCTTCTTCTCATCTACACCTCAATCTATCTAGACCTTCCTGTCACATCCTATTCCTTTCCCTTGAGTTGTCAGTTTACCAGAAGTTTGGCTTCAGTCTCTTGGCCAAGGGTTGCAAGGGGTTTAGTTATTCTGGGGGATAGAAGCATGTTTTGAAGGCTGATGGCACAACAAATCCCACTTAATTTTGTGAGCACCATGGCCATCATGGAAATAGTCTTTGCAGCAGCAGAAGACAGTTATTTTCTGTCTTCCCCTCGAATGGCACCTTTGCTCCACTGCCTTTACTATGAGTAGACAAAAACTGAGAAGGCTGGACCACTTGGCAGAAGGGGAGAGAGGAAGGCACAGAAACCAAACCTGGAGGATGCCCATGGAGAATCAGAGCCCTTGTCAAGGTCTAGAAGCTGATCCTCAATGCACCAGGCTGACACCAAGCTCTGTCCCATTGAAATCAGACTCTGACCCCCCAGAGCAAAAGCTTCTGCTTGGGGCAAGATGCCTTTGCAATACAAAGAAGGATGCAAAGAAGGGGAACCTTGAAATGTGGTTCTCTGTTGAAGGACTACAGTACAATAAGATGTTGCTATTTTTACTGTCACTTCCTTTTACATATTCAGAGCCAGGTCTGCTTACTTGAGTGACAAGAAGTTATTTTTGCTTTTTTTTTTTCCAGTTGTTTTTACAAAGCAAATGTATGATAAAAGGACAGAGTACCTATGTTCCCAAAAACAAGCAGCACGATTTAGGATTTTAGAACTACCTGTAAAAACTAATTCTGGTCCTGCCAGCTTCTACTTTCAACTCATTAGCCACCTATCCATGTCTGTTAGAAATGTTTTTAAAAGGCTTCCTAGGTCTTAAAAGAGCTCTTCCAGGTGGAAAGACAAGACATGGCAGTACTGAAGCAGCACATCCAGAATGTCACGCATGAAGTTATTTTCTTATTTACCTGTATGAACACAAATATTTTCCAGTATGTGCTGTGTCCTAACTGTCCCAAGGCCAGCAGTTCTTCAGTTTGTTCAGTGCAAGGGAAAACTGCAAATCCAGCAGCCTATCAGGCAAGCTAATCTTCACTTATACAAACCAGTTCAAACAATTTATCTTTCAAAGTCAACACAACAAACAACAGAAACAAGAAAGAGCTTTTTCATTCACAACAGACAATAAACTGTATTTTTTTAGTGTAGCTATTCTAGACAGGATAGTAACAGCTGTTAGAAACTCCTATTTTCCTCTGCAGTGAAAGACAGGGCAAATTAAAGGCTTCAGTTGCCTGTACTTTGAAAGGGGAGAAAGGCCAGAATGAAAACTCAGTTAAACTGAAACAGATGCTGATTATTCCAGCTCCAGTCAGGACAACCATAAAGAAACCAACCTTTCTTAATTTAATTTTCCTTTCTGGTACTTGCAAATCCATTTCTGACATCCCAGGGTAACTCAAACGGACAAAGCAGGATCCAACAGGATGCCCTGTGCTCTGGTAGACAAGCTTCTCATAGCTTTGGTCTGCAGCACCTGAATTTCAGTAGGTAGTGTGCCTTCCAAGGACTAACCACATCCAGGTCTAGTATAACTCTCACAACTAAGGGGCAAGAGGGGATGAGTATTCTCAAAAGTGAGTTGAAATCTACAGAAGTTGAGCTTCCTCTGTAGCCAGTAAGATAAGCCCAGTGCTTAGGCACTCTGAATCACATTCTGAAGAAATCACTTTTTCCATTGACCTCATGCAGACCCTGGGGAGTTGAGCTTTCCAAGGGAAAAGCCACTTCCTCCCCAGGAAAGTGCATTCAAGTCTAAGTGGCCCTGGGTTCACCAGCTTTTCACATGGCTCACGAGCTGCTGGAGTGCTGTAGGTCTGTGCCTGCAGGTGGTACAAGGCATCTCCTACCATTTTACCTGTTTCCCTTGGCTCTCATGGCAGCCTTCTAAAAGAAGCTGGCACCAGTACTGTGGTGTGGTGTGGCTCAGATTTCATTTGCACTGCATGTTGTTTCATGCCTCCAGAGATCCCTGCAGATTAGTACCAGGCTGACTGGAATGGCACGGTGCGCAGAAATGCGAGGGCAGCCCAAGCTTTTCTCTGCTCATCTTCATACAAGGGCATATCCTGACTCCATTCCACATAAAAGAGGGAGCAGGCTTCCACCTCCCTGCTGTCCTCTCTGATCTTCCTGCTCTCAGCAGCCACAAGAGTGGTAGTGTAGCCTCTCCTTCTGAGACGGAGCCTGACCACAGCCAGTTCTTGACTGGATCATTTTAGCTGATAAAGGTGTGAAGCCAAAGGAAGGAGGCTCCCGCAGTAGCCAAGAAAGGGGAAAGGTCTCTGGCAGTGGTGGCTCCAGGAAGGCAGAACAACTTTATTACAGGCTTTTTTGAGATTGCTGTAAACACCTCACCTGTGTCCTAAAAGTGGCTGGGAGTGGCAGCATAGCCATGCTGAGCTGTGTGAAACGGCTGCCCCTGCCCAGGCACGTATCACTGCCAGCAGGTTAACCCAGGCCACAGGCACAAGCAGTTTTCCTTGGGATTACAGCTTGTCACTGCTGCAAGCCCTGCTGCCTGAAATGTGGAAGATGATGAAGATCAGCTGAACAGGAGAGTCTCCAGGAAGACAAACAAAAAACACACCACTTGTTCGCATCCTCACAATCAGAAAAATATTCCTTAGGAGTGACCCAGGAAGAAGAAGTTGAGTTTGAATAAAATATTTGCCTGTTGGTCTTAATAGCTGCAGTTCTATTATTTTCTCTTCCTCTTCAGAGTGCCAGCAGAGATTGAGTGCTGGAGCCAGGGATGTATTTCCTGAAGGGTGACAAACAGCAATAAAGCCTAAAGTCAATTCCACACTGAAATTCTTACATAAATTGCTCCTTCCTGAAGAAAAGAGATGGATGAAAAATAAAATCAGAAAGCAGTATGAAATAAGTAATCCTACAGTTCAGTTACAGGAAGTGACAAGAACAACCCCCAAAATCAGTCAGGGAGCCAGGCATTACAGGGAGTACACCTGTAAAGGGAGGTTACAGCTGAGAATTTCTAAATGAAACCCTGAAAACTAAATCATTCAGGTGCAGATAGATCTTCCAAAAGGACATAATTAAACTCCTTCTGCCCAGAGCCATGAAAACTAGAGCAGAGTGAGTGCCAGCAACCCTAACATTCACTATTATTGTGGTGTGCACCAGAGCCTTGATCTTTGTGTGAGGGGCTGTACAAGAAGAGTGTTCTGATTCAGAGGCTGAAAGCCAAGTGTAAGACCAGAAAAATGACAGATGTTTGTCACAGGCACAGGGAGCACGAGAGAAGAAAAGCAGCCAGAGTGTTGCCAGGCTTTTTTATCGGCCATACAGACAAGGAGAGTGTCAGAGAGAGCTCAGAAAGATTATTTTTCAACACACATTATTAAGATCCTGATAGGAAGGATGGGAGGAGGCACAGAGATGTTTGAAATGGCAGCAGGTAGGCAGTGGAACTGGTCATCACAAGCTGATCTTGGGAAAAGAGCTGATACCCCAGTAATACTCTGGAACAGATCAACAGGGATGGGCTGGGGAAAGATGGATCTTGAAGAGGAAGGAGCAACACAGAGAGAAGGGCTAAGAACAGTCCTGCATTGTGAGGACAAGGGCTTAGTTATCCAAAAGTTTTCTTTCCCTCTCTTGTTTACCAGGGGGAGGAGCGGTGTTTCAAGGGAGAATAATACAATCATTTCACTGTGTTGAGAGATTTATGGTTTGACTTTACCATGTGTTAAAATATTGATTCTCTTTCTAACATATGCTTGAGATACTGACAATGGTTTTTTTCTCTATAGAAGACTGACTTCTGCAAACAAAAGGTGGGACTTCACGGTAGGATGCAGCGAGGATGGGTAAAAACAAAGTGATGTAAGAGAAGCACAAGTCTCAAATTTCTTCCACTCAATTAAATAAAGATAGCAAGAGAGACACAGAGCAGTGTGTGGTGGTGAGAAGCTGGAATAATTAAACAATAATCTGACAGACGGTGCACTTACGGGCAATTACAGCAAGCCTCTGCTGGCACTCCAGGGCACGGGGCCAAAGACTTAAGGGATTCAAACCACACAAGTAGAGCAGTAACCTCCTAGAAATGCCAGTGTAGAGCATTTGGCTCTACACTGAGACTTACAGAATGGGACTTACATGGAGCCAGGTCTCTGCATTTACCAGGTGTTAGCAAGAAGAGCAGCCTGTCAAAAAGCTGTGTCTGTGTCCCTTGGATAATGCATTTCCAGGCACGTCTCCTTGCCTTTTGCAAACAGCTTGAGGATCTGCATCAAACTGCACCAAACAACAAACTTAAAATAAGTATATGCAGAAAGCTCAACTAAAAAAAATTAATTTGTCTGTCAACTTCCTTTCAAAAACAAGGACTGGGTTAAACACCAAGTAATCAAGCTTGAGGCTCTGAAGGCATTTGGGATTCCCACAGGGAGCCACGCCAGGCTTTCCGTTCCTTGCCTTACCCCACCCAACAAACCCAAACCACCTTCCTCCTCCTCCTCCTGTCTCTGAAGCTGGGCTCTGTGTCCCATGGTACCACTCAGCAGCTTCAGGGACAACTGCATGAAATCTGCAGGTGTATTTCTGAAAGCACTAGGATGCATTGTTCACCAAATGCTGTCACACTACATTTCTGATCTCATCAGCACACAGAGGTGAAACAAGCTCTAGAATTTAAGAAGAAAAGAGAGAGAGATCCAAGTGGAAAGCAAACACAGATCAGGTGCTGTTATAAAAGCTTCTTAAACTGTCAACAAAGTATTTACTTAAACTCAGAACAGAAAGTCACCTTCAAGATGGGTAGTTCTCATCAAAGTGGCTTTATTTTTAAACACCCCATGTCTGGAGCTGCATGATTATACAGGACTCTGAACCAAATTTTTACTTTTAAAAGTAAGGACTTGATTCCAGACTTTCTTGTCGTATGGAAAACATGAACTTGAAAGGCTTAAAAAGCAGAAGGAAAATAAAAAGCATTTAAAATGTATAAAGACAAAACCCAAGCCTCATAAACAAATGGGACCGGCAACATTGCTTCACCTAAATGCTTTTTTCTTCTACTTAGTAGGAGATGTTTCTCAAGACTTGAAATAAGTGTTGTTTTGTATCTGCAGGGCTTTCAGCAAGTGGCTGCCAAATTACGAAACCCTCTGGATTCCAGCAATGCACATCTCTGCTGTCTGCTGCACTCAGAGTATCTGGGAACAGGAGGAGGAAAACAAGCTTATCATTTATAAAATTATTGCTGGTTTTGTGGCTGTGAGGCTCTCTGCAGTGCACAAGAATAACTTGTTTGTGACATCAGTAAAATAAGGATGTGCCACCTAGAGCACGTTGTCCTCTCCATGGATACCACGCTCAGGCTTTCTCAAATAACACCGGGCTTCATCCCAAGGTTGAGTCTCAGGACTCTGGGAAGCTTCATGCCATGGGGACACAACTTGAGACCTGGGCACAAGGACAGTCTTGTTCTGACTTCTTCAGCCCTGTGGAATGGCGCCAAGAGAATGCACTGACTCAGCACAGCCCCACTGCAAGTGCACGGTGCTTTTGCCAGATGGAAGGGTTTTGGCAAAAGCTTCCCAGCTATTCCTGACAACTGGAAAGGCCCGTGAGAGAAATGAATGGGTGCTTGAGCACATGTCAACCCCAGAGGCCAAAAAGGTCAAAAAATGGGGTATAACTATGAATAAATACCAGCCTTACTCAAAACTAAACCCAGTCCTGTTTTTAAGGCACTTTGAAAAGTAGGATATTAAGCTGCATGCCCATGCCTCCCTCATCTCTCTCACCCAGACTTCCCAGTCATGAAGGTGGTAACTATGACTTTTTTTTCCCCAGGAAAGGAAAAAAGGAAGGAGCTGTCTTAAAAACAGACTTACTAGAAACTGTTGAAAACAACCTCCACAATCACGCCTGTCCCAGTGCTATCAGCTTCCTAGATAGGCTGCCAAGCTGGCATTTGAGTAGCTAAGAAAATGGATCTAGTACAGGATGCCAGACTTCTCAGTCACTAAAATGCTCAAGCAACAAACTGAGCTGACCATTGTTTCTTATCACCAAGCAAACAAACCCTGTTGGCAGGAAAACTGGTTTTGGAAAGTGATTCCCTGCACAACTGAGACGGGCTCCAAATGCAAGTGTTCACATTATGCTGGACTCCAGGTGGTCTTGGCACTGTGAAGGACACTGGCGAAAAACCTGGCCTACAATTTGATTTTAGCATCTTGCTTTCAGCTCATTTCTGTTTCTCTGCAGGCCAATTTGCTACCACAGGAATACTCCTGCTTTCACAGTGCAAAGTTTTCAGTCATAACTAGGTATCTTTTATGTTCATTTTTAGCCATAGGCATACCTAAGATGCTGGATCGGTTCTCACAAACAAACTGACAAACAACTACAAATTACTGATCTGCAAATTGCATGTACTGTTTAAAATGCCCTGGTCTAAAAACATCCATCATAAAGCAGTGCCTTGTCCTTTCCCTTCCAGTCAGCACAAAATACTGACTGGCACATGGAAAAGCACATCAGACAAAGGAACTTTTCCCACTGAAATCAGTGGGAACGCTTCTGAGCACTTCAAAGGGTAGAGAAGGATGTCCCCAGCAAGCACGTCCATTTTACAGCCTCACCAACACTGATATTCTGACCTGAAAGTGGAATATGTGAGCAAGGCCAAAAAGAGCCCATTTCTGTGCTGCCCAGGAGCAGCCCAGGAGAGTTACCTTTGGCCAGCTCCACAAGGCAGGGACGAGGAGCCCTGCTCCCAGGCTCTGTGGGTTCTGCTGGCCTCCAACCCAGCATCAGGAGAGGCTTCCAGCGAGGTGGAACCGGGTACCTGAGGGATTGTCAGCTTCCTACTCTAGGTTGCCTAGAGGAAAAAGGAAATAGTTCTGGAACAATGCAGACAGAGGCTTTAAATAACTGTCAGAGAGGTGCCACTTACTGGAAGTTAAAAGTTTTATCACTACTCTCCCAGCAAACCTTGGATCCCACAGCTGACAGGTCCCCCCTGAGCTAGCAGAGGGAAGGAAGCACGGAGACAGCCACCACCAAGGCAGAATGGAAAACAATTATTAGCAAAGATCATTTTCCCCCTCATTTTACTCATCCACGGCCACTCCTGTGCATAGAAGGAAGCCAGATCTCAATCCCAGCACACTGAAAGGAGCCAGGTTAGCAGGATTACCAGCCTGAGCTGCCAATCCTCAGGGGCACAGGGTGTGCAGGGCACACAGGCAAGCTCATTAGCAAACTCTAAAATTACAACACATCCCGGCATCGGGGCTCGCTGGGGCCCGGCCAAGGCCCGGAACGGGTGAATCCCTCCCAGCCCCTCCCGGGTCACACGCGGCTCCCCGGGGCTTTCCCAGGGAAGCTGCTCCCGGTGCAAAGATCCCGCAAAAGGCGGACCCCTGTGGGGGATCCCGGCGCACTGGCCCGTCCGGTTCGGCGGCATTCGAGTCCTCAGCGTTTAGAAAGACAGCGGCTTTTACTGCTGTTTACATGTCAAACAGCAGCGTGATTCACAGCGCGAATCCCGAGGCGCTGCCTGGAAAAGAAAACCGGGACGCGTACGCCCTGGCCACGCCCGTCTGCTGGACGGTGTTTGGTGAGGATTTTATTTACAGAAGCAGAAAATAAATCATAAAAGCGCCTCAACGCCTCAGATCCGCGACAGGCCCTGGCGGGCGGGCAGGTAGTGGCTCGCCGGGCCGGGCAGGCCCGCGCAGGTGGGACGTCTCCGCCCCAGAGCAGAGCCCGGTGCAGCTGAGGCGGGGAGCGGCATCCCAGAACCCCGGAATCCCGGTACAGCCCCGGGGGAGTCGCTCCCGCCGCGGCCCCAGCCCAGCGCCACGCCAAGGACTACAGTTCCCAGCGCGCATTGGGGCGGCCGGAGGCCCGTTAGGCCTACCACTCCCAGCACGCACCGGGGGCAGGAGCGGGGTACGTGGGCGTGGCGCCGCGCAGTGCAAGCTGGGAGCTGTAGTTGGCTCTGGGGGCGGTGCCGTGCCGGAGCCGCCATGCCGGAGGGGACGGGAGCGCTGCGGGAGGTGCTGCCGAAGCAAGGTACAGCAGAGAGCACCGCCCGGCCCTGCCCGCCCAGTCCGGCACTCGCTCACGGCCCTTCTCTCCCTTTGCAGGGCAGCTCTCGGTGGAGGACACGGCCGCCATGGTGCTGTGCAAGCCCAAGATCCTGCCCCTCAAGTCGGTGTCGCTGGAGAAGCTGGAGAAGCTGCAGAAGGCGGCGCTGGACGCGGCCCAGGCGGCCCCGCCGCCGTCCGCGGGGGCCGCGCCGCCCCGGCAGTAGCGCGGGGAGGGTCGTGCCCGGCGGCGCCCGCGATCGGAGGTACCGCTGTGGAGCGGGGCTGCGGATTAGCGCGGCCTGAACGCGGGCGGTGGTGCCGGCTGGGCGGGGAGGCCGCGCGTCGGGCGCGGGTGGTGCAGGAGTTGCGCTGGTCGCTGCCCTGGCGCTTTTTAAACGCGTCTTCAGTGGTACCAGAAAAGGAAAGCGGGAGGAGGCGAGTTCCACAACCCCTGCTCCGAGCCGGGCGTACCAGACCCACTGGAGCACTGAAGCGCTTGGCTCCTAGAGCACAGCATATTCCCGGCCCTGGAATGGCTATTCCAGCATTTCGGAACGCCTGAAATACTGACGTGAAACTGAATAACAAAGGAGAGGCACTACGGAGTTCCTGTAAGCGAGTCATCCTTAGATCCATCTTGTTCTTGAGCAAGGGCTGCACGAAGCTCTGCTGCAAAGACACGTTCACAGTATCTGTGCCAGCCTGGACGCTCCTACACAAGTCAGTTGTGTTTTCCAAAACATTCTGGTAAATACTCACTTGCCATGAGTTTAATTATTCTGTGCTCTCCTCCTGATTGCAATACCAAAGGGCAGCGTTAGATGTACTGCTTAGTTTATTCTGTTTAAAATAAATAAAAAGGAGGCAGAAACAAGAGCTTCACAAAAAATATTTTTAATATGTTTTACCAGAACTTTTCACTTTTCCAGTTACATAGAAAAAAAGACAAGTTTGGTACATGGGGGCTGAAACCAACCAGTGTTCTCCCCTGAAACAGATGAATTAGTCTTGTGCCCCAGCTGTATTTTCTTGGGCTCTTTAAAACAAAGAAACTGCTAATTTTTTTAAACTCCCAAAGCACAGTATTTCTTTAGCAGCAATGGAAATGGGATCACAGCAGCTTAACTTGACCCTTCTATAATAAAGCTTTGTATAAACCAGTGATTTTATGATGACAGCACTGTCCTGGAAAGAGCGAGCGGCAGTCAGACATCGATGCACACGTGGAATGATTAGGTCATAAACATGGCACATACAGAGATAGCTTATTTCAAGGCACCACCACAGCAGAGTGGTTAGTTGTTCTACTATATGCCCAAAGAAAGAACACTTCTTCCTGAAATTTACAAAACTATTAAAAAAAAAAAAAAGAAAACAATTTGTACCCAAAACATGTGCTCTTAAAAAAATACGAACTGTGCTAAGCAACTCTTAAATTTGGTCAGTCCCAGATGTGCATCCATACACACACCAGAGGAGCATGCGTGCTGTATATATCGATAGCGAGCTACGTTCCCTTTCAGCTTGTAAGGCTGCAGGAGGCAGGTCTCACATTCAGTAGCTTTCCAGCTTCAGACGACCTCCATCTCCCTCACTCACAAAACGCTTCCTGCCCCTGTAAGAAAGTACAAAGTCTCTTTTCAGTAATTCACAGTAGCATTGCTTGATTTTATCACTGAGAAGAATCTTTTCTCAGGTCTTGGAAGTCAAGTGAGTTCAGCTGGGTTAGCAGTGATCACAATGTCAGCTCAGCTGCTTAAAAATGCTGGTTTGAAAACCTAGGAATGGTGAGTTTCTACTTAAAACTGAAGTACATAAACCAAAAATGCCTCTCAACATATAAATGGTAACCCAGAGCATAATCAAGCTTTTGATGCAGTGATGACTCTCTATCCTCCCACACACCCAAACCTGCAAAACATTTCATACCAACACACACACACAGAGTTTTAAGTGTGAAGTCCACAAATGGAGGCTGTTCTTGATAAAGATGCTAACATTCCGAGATCCAAATTTATCACATTTAAGAACTCTGACAAAACACCCAAAATAGAAAAGACCTGTCAAATAAATACTATTCCCAATGCATAAAACTGTGAATAATAGTATTTATATCCTATTAAAAATTTACATATATTTCCCAGAGGAAATGAAACTTCTTAACTGGTTTTGTGACCAGTAAGGAGGTAACAGCATACTTATTAGGTACAGTTCACACAGCATTATTTATGCTATAAGTAACCAAGCCATAACAAAAAAAAAAGAAAAAAAAAAACCAACAACAACAACAAAAAAAAACCAAACCCGAAACAAAAGCATTACAAAAATTACAGGACATATATAACGAATGGGGTGTGCAGAGCTTATCCCATATTAGTGTTCTGTTCCTTTTTATGTAAATATTTGGACTGGTTGTCTCATCTTAGAGCTCTACTCACGCTGTTTGATAAATTTAAACCGTTTTTAAAGGATTCTTCTTTCATTTCCCCAGTATAACTGACAGTTTTCCACTGTCACCTACATGGACCATTGTGGCAACCTGGATCTTCCAGCTTGGTGCTGCACTGATTTCTACCAAGCAAATCAGGAAACCAGAGGAGAGGCAGCCTTTATCTTCTGAGGAGCACTGAAGGGGTGCTACCTGGGATTCACAGAAGACTGCCTTTCCTCAAATATTTATCCCAGCCTCAACAGGTTTCACGTCAGTGCAGGTTCTTAATACTTATTTTTCCAGTCCAACTGTTGGTCCATCCTCCAGTTTCCAGTCAGCAACACTTTAGCCCCCAGATGCTGCTTTTGGTACCCTACGATAGGAATGAAAAGCAGTGCCTTTGCCTATCTGCAATGAAAGAAGTACCTGGAGGGGCAGAGGTCTCTCAGTGGTTTGGAGATGATTCCAGCCTGGAAGCATTCCTCTACAAAGCGCTCCAGCACAGAATAGGAGTGTGGCACATCCAGGTTAATGTCAGGGATTTCACAGTAAACCCGTTCATAGCCCTGCAGTGTAAGCATTCAAATAATCATCAGGTTATTCTATGATTTATTACAATGTTTTTAAATGCCCTTCTGCATTCCAGAGGATTTATTTTTTATATGGTTTTACGAACCTAAAGCATTGCAGCTACAAGTCAGTAGAGAAATAAGGTATATAATATCAGCCCATACCATGGCATTGTACAAATATCTACATAAAAAGACAGTCTGAACTTCTAAAGAAGTCAGAAATCCAGACAGTTTGAAATCTGTATGTTAACCTGCCTGTTGCTACAAGGGCAGTAACATGGGAAGAAAATGAATAAGTCTTCCATGTAGGGGAACAAAATGTGGCCACAAATGACCAACACAAGTTTATGCAGAAGGGGAGACTGGGGACAACCAGAGATGACTTCATCACTTCCCACCAGCAACACAGCTGGATCAATTTTTATGTAAGTGTTGGTGTGGTCCCCAGTCTGCCCTGGGACAGAATTGCTGTCCCATACTCATCCTGAGAAGTCACAGATGGTTCCAACTGTGTAAAATACTGGTTTTTATACTGCTCTACTTGACATTTGTAATTAGTAGGCCTTCATTGTACTACTTCAGTTACAAAGAACTACCAGATAAAAAGACAAATTTAAAAGATGAAGCAATATTTCAGCATTTTAGATTATTAGTTTTAACCAGTTAACTGCATAAAGGCAGCTGAAAATTTTGGAAGACCTTATGCAAAGTTCTCTAAGTGCCATACTTACTCTTTTCATTTGGTCCACAGTAATGACAGAAGACTTCCACAGAGTTTTCAGCAAATCCAGTATCATTTTAAAGGTCTTTTCTCCAGTTGACTCCAAAACCAATACAATAGCCTAAAACAAACCATGCAAGTGTTTTGACTAAAATGAAAACACAGGCTCAGGTACAAGGTGTGTGAGCATATGAAGTACAGAAAGGGGTGAATGTGTTGTTATTATGAATTTTCTGGGGAAAAAGCCCATTTGCTACATGCACTCAGTTTGATATTATTATTATTAGTAGTAAAGAAAAACTAATGAAAATCCTTTGGATAAGATAAAAGGTATGAGAAACCAGAAAGGACTAGACAGAGTGAAAAGCATTGCCTTTCTCTCTCTGGTTTCAGCACTACATGACTATATCCATATGGCTGCTGCAGTGCAGATGGCAATTAATTAATTTTGTGAAATTAATTTTGTATCCAAGGGATTTTAATTTTGTATCCATGGGGGTTTCTTATCTGTCATTTTAGGAGGACCCAGAAGCTTAAAATCTACAATACTGCACAACCCCCATCAACTGAAATGATTCTGTAGTTCTATTGCAAAGGAATTTTCTATAGCAAGTCAATTTACTGAAAAGGAAGTTTTGTAGATTGTAGGTGTTCAGCTTTATTGGTAAACAACCATTTCCCAATTTGGCAGAAAAAACAGTACAAATGGGAACAGTCTCCCATATAGGCTGGGTCTGAAATATGTAAGCTTTTACAAATGTGCTGGGTGAAACAATCCCACCCTGAAAAAGGAAGCTCTATAACTTAACAAAAACAGGTAACACCCATTAGAATACCCAGATATCTGAAACTTGAAGGAAATAAACACCAAAACAAAGCATGGGAGGATTTTCTCTGTTGCTATTCCTCAGCAGAAAATAAACTGAGATCTTATTTTCAGGAACTTATAATAATCTGGATTCAACTATTTAACCCCCAGAAATTACTTCTGGATCTTCCCAGAGTCAGCAGCAGCTTACTTGTTGCACAATACACACACAAATGAACACACAAACCTTCAACTTTACATGAAACAATTTAGTTATTCAAATAACAGAACAAGCAACCTAAGCTTCAGATGCCAGTTACATTATTTGCATGCCCACATCAAAACACCAACAATTATTAAAGGGACCCTGATTTCTCCTTACTTCATATACAAGTTCATGGTGAAAATGGGGTACTTCCAGTTCCTGAAGGCAGCGTTCTGCTTCCAATACATCTCCAGAAAGCAAATACTCTTTCAGCAACATATCAATCTATTGAATTTTAAAACAAAAACCCAACACTAATTAGAGATAAAACGTAAAAGCTGTCAACTGTTTTGATAATCCACTACCAACCCAGCAGCAAGTTAGTTCCTCAAACTTGCTGCCAATGCTTTTATAAATGTAATTAAATTTAGGCATTAATTAAATTGAGACACTATCAGTAACCTGAAACACAGCGTAAGCCAAATACCTATCCACAGTGTTGATACAGAAGCACCAAAATCATTGTTTTATAAGCTGTATGT
Organism: Camarhynchus parvulus; assembly: GCF_901933205.1. Classification (NCBI taxonomy): domain Eukaryota; kingdom Metazoa; phylum Chordata; class Aves; order Passeriformes; family Thraupidae; genus Camarhynchus; species Camarhynchus parvulus. The sequence continues at coordinate 25,789,956 of NC_044576.1, read as the reverse complement.
CACCATAAAAGGAGCATGTGGGTGGCATTAAGTTTATCCTCTCTCTTGAATGCCTCCTCCTGTCATCTGTTAGACTCCCAACCTAGAAATTGTAACATGACCTTTTCCTTTAGACCTGCTTACTTTATAGCATGGATCTCTAAACATTCCTCTTTCTCCCTCTCTCTTTTTTCAGTCATTACTATGCTTTTGATCAGCAATGCCAAAAAATAATAGTTTATCTAGTTTAGCCAGTTTCATCTTGGCTCTTTTAATTACTTCATCACTTTATACTGTGAGGTCTTAAAAATCTGAATGCTTACAAGTTTTGCTTGAAGCAAAAATAAACATATACTTGCAATACAGAATGTTGTACTAGCATGCTCCCACCAGTGACAAATACTACAAAATCAACTAAATTATCTACATCAGTTCTACTACTTTGTCTATATCAATTATATAAATAAAAGTCCAAACAACAGAAAAAAAACAACACTCATGACATAAGACATTATTTTAGTATGGGATACTTGTTTCTCTTCCCCAAACAAAGTAAGCTCAGACCAGCAGCCCACTGGAGAGTGGGGAGTTTTGGCATTACCTCTTTGACCAGGTGTTTCACAGACTGCTGGCCCCCTCCAGCCCCCCAGACGCTGTCGATGCGCTTGCCTCCCTTGCTCATGCTCAGCAGCACCGTCGCGCGGTCCAGCGCAGCTCTAAAGGCAAAGTCAGTGCTTTAAACCTCGTTACAGAACTTCATGAATGAACCTGCAACTGCCCCCATGGCCACATCTCCTCAGACAAAGCTACCAGATCTTTGGGAAGGGGTCAGGGTTATCAACTCCAGGTGACCATCCAGATCAAAGAAACAGCAAAAAATAAGCTCCCCATGTTGTCTTTCTGTCACCCTTACACTGCTGCTCCTATCAAGGACAGGTAACAATGCTGTGATGGCAGTAGATTAAATCACCAATGCAGAACCTGGAACATCCTCACAAAAAACAGCTGAATATTTTTCTTATGCAGAAATGGATTGTATCCAGACTCCTCCAAGAATGCAGCTTGGCAGGTAGATCTCAAACAAAAAAGGCCTGAGTTGCTGCCACACTCAAGAACAGTTTTCTACTGAAACACTATTTTCCGTTTGGGTCTGAGGAATTATGAAACCTTTAGAATTTAAGCCAAAGAAAACACTTCAGAAGGTAAATGTGTAGTTGGAAAAATAGCACAAGCTAGGGATGCCTGCCAGTTTATTGAAAAAAGTATAAAAAGGGAAGTGAGGTGACAAAAAAGAAGTCTGGGATACAGTATGTACCATCCATGTAAAGGAGGAACAGTTCTCCCAGTCCTCATGCTCGGGGCAAGCCAATAACAATAACTCTATTCACCAAGATTTAATGAGCAGGAAAGACTGGCCAAGAAATAACAAAGGCAGCAAAGCATCCCAGATGTGCAGAATGCAGGCTACAATCCCTCAAATCACAGGACACATTTATATAAGTGACAGACAATTTTCTCAGTTTGAGCCCCCAAGGTAGGCAGCTAAGAACTGCTCTTCCTTCTGAAGTGCCAAACTGTAACCACTGCAAATGCAACTTCTGGAAGAGACAGGAGTTCAGCACCTCCAAAGCAAGCCTGAAACATACACTTATGGGGGTAAGAAAAATAACACATGACTCATTATTAAAACATCCCTCTTTGTCAGAGATTGCTCCTTCAAACTTCTCACACTGACATGGAAAACAATTGTACTTCTTGACAAACAGAGCATTACAGAGAAAGTCTCGGAAACCACTGCACAGGCTTCAAAACAGTTAATCCCTTGTGTATTTCACAACATAATTACAGCAGCTGCCCTGATGCTATATTTACCCATTAATCACATTAAAGCTTTTTCTAAGACAAAACCTTCCATAACCACTTCTTCTTACAGCTCATTTTTCACTCTTGAACATAAGCTGGGCAACGAACCTGACAAACTCAACTCAAATGTATTAATACACTTTTTAGAACTCAGTATTTCTCCTCTGACTTGAGTCATTCTGGATTTTGTTGGTTTTGTGGGTTTTTTTTCATTTCAAATTAAAAAAAAAAAAGTTCAAGAACTGCACGATTTATTCTGAAGCTATAAATTCCTGATCATCATCTTTGACATTTGGAAAAGAAAACTGTCTCTTATAGAGAAAGCAAGGAAATTACCGAGCTTGGACACAATCCACAGTGCCTTTGTAGCCATCTATGTAGGTACTGCTTAGGATCCCATCTCCAACAGCTCTAGCAATGAACTGGCCCACCAACTGCAACGAAACAGAACCATTTTTAATTAAATGCTGAATTTCAAAGAAGTTTTGAGTAGATAATTATAATGTGCTTGGTTTTCAGGTTTTATTTAAATGAGCTGTTTCAAAGTGAAAACACAGCCTGGGTTAATTGGGAGAGGATTACAGACAGTAAGAAAATCAATAGATATTTTTCAATACACAGAGTCTATTTCTTTTTATTTGATCTATTTTAGCCACAAAAAGCTTTTGACTACTGGCATAAGGATTTACAAATATACCTGCGGCGCCCTGGGAGAATCCAACACCAATTCAGGTAGTTCTTTGAGCAGTCTGTCAAAGGATTTTTCCACATCAGTTTTGCTTACTACTGTCCCACAAAGGTCAGAGATAAGCTTAGATGTCATTTCCCTGTGACTAGCCTTCCCCTCTAATGCCAAGGAAACAGCCAGCACTGGCACACTGTATTTCATTTCACCAAGGTTTAAGTTCTTCAGCATCTCCTAGATAAGATTTGAAAAACAAAACAATGAGATTTCATAATTTTTATTATTTAAATATATAAATAGACCTCAAATAAGTATTTATGTGCTTATACAATTACATATATGCTTCTGCTCACATAATTAGTACAACTGCTTGGCTATTCTTATAGTACATTTCTTGCCAATTTCTCAATAAATTCATTCATAGCTGGCAATTGCATTACCCTGTATGCTACAGCTTTGACCACTAAAACACAGAAATAAAAAAGCACACAACATACCGAAACTTCGTTAGTATCTCCATGTTCAAAATACTCCTGGATGATTGGTGTTAAAGTTTTCTCAAATGCTCTTTCATCAAGAGGTAAAACTACTGTTTCATAGACACAGTTCTCCTGTTTTAAAAGACAACACAATCAGATATCCTTATTGTCTTTTCTTGCAATTTATGCAGCACTAATAGCATCAAAATAGTGGGTTTTTAATCCTTAATACTTCATTCTTGTTAGTCAATATTCTCCCATAAAACATTAGACTCTGTCTCTACTATTAAAGCACAGATAATGCTGGCTAACTGTCATACTTCTTTATATTTTGACTTTACTGTTAGCTGAATTTAACAGAAAGGCTTTTTTTAATTTACTATTTATTTTTTTAATTTTAATTTACTGTTAAACAATGGTAAACACACCAAACTCTGTTCCTAGGATTCAACTGATGCCACAGGAGCAGAGGTCAAGTGCCTCCATACTGAAGGGAGAGTGACAGAAGCTGCTGGCCCAGCCCAGCAGAGTTGGCTGTGCCACAGCACCTTCCCCGGCAAGTGGCACTCCTGTCCCTGGCAGGAACCCTGCCTTGTTCCCTCCTCCTTGCTGACTCTGTGACCAGACAGGTGGTGCCATGCACAAATCACAGAAAAAGCATTTTCGCAATATTTGTGAGCAAAGGCATTCCCTGAGGGAGGAAAAAAGAGGCACACAGCAACTGCCTCGTGTATCATCTGTCCTGCAGAGTTCCAGCAGCACCACATCTCCCCACTCTAATTTAGGTCCCTACTCTGCAGCTACAGAAGCAATATTTAGAGCAGTGCTACAGAGCTGAACAAAGACATCTGATCAAAGACGTTTTTCAACCAATGTTTAATGGAAAGAAACTTTTCATGATCAAGAAGTATAGAAGAAATCAGAAAACCTATCCTTCCATCATATCAAAGCTACACAGAATGTTCATTCTTCATTAAATTTTGTTCTATGAACGTGTCAGCTCCATTTTTAATGGCTATTTCTGTTAATGCAAACTGTCAAATTTTAGTGAAAATTGATCCTGGAAGAAAGTTTTGATATTCTCCCATACCATACCTTCAGCAGCTATGGCTACAGCAAATGCCTCTACTCAAAGGACACCACCATTGCTCTGCTGATGTCACACAGAGCGTACTTATGGTCTGTCTTGCAATTGATCTGATCTCAGAGATCGCAGCACACTGTGTTCCTAATCACCATTTCCCTTTCAATGATGGAAAGCCCTCTGCCCAATAAGCTTTGCTGTCTCTCCCCTTCTCCCAGTAATGTGGCTGTAAGATACAATCTTCCATAACATATTCTAAATAAATATATGCCAACAAAATGTCCAAGCTATGTTGATAGCACTTGCATGAAGTGTTTATACCAAGCAGACAAGACATTGGGCAGGCTGGAAATACAGGGATTATTATATTATTATAAAGGATACTGTCCCCACTAACCTCCCCACTTGAGCAAGTCTGTGTTGCAATTTTAACACAGTGTTTGTGTGCAATACAGAGCAGCACTGCAACATCCACCTCCGTGGGAAACAGCAGTGGAGAACACACCTGGGAAAGGGATGCTGCTTACTCAGGCACAGAAAGAGGGCTTGGGAATAAGATTTGTGAGTATTATTCTGTGACTTATACACTAGCTGACTTTTTACTGGCCAATAATCTATTCTTGAGCATAAAAATGAACATTTCAGTGTAGCCAGGCTGACATTCATGTTAACTCACAAGGCCATTGAAACTGATAAAAGGAAATATAAACCAACACTGCAAAGAAACTATTTGCATACCTGGTCATCATCATAATTAGGATCCTTAATATCTACTTCTTCCACATCGTACACTTGACCTGGTGTTCCCCAAACTCCTTTACCACCTGCTCCACCTGGCAAAATATGGGAGAGTAAGTAAGGACCATCAGTTTATAAACAACACTTCTGATTTTAATACAACATTCTTTCACTCAAAAGTGATCTATCACTGCTTGTGCCCATATCCTGACTAACAATATATGCTGAAGAAGGTGTGTTTGTCTGACAAGTTCCCACTTCCTCAGCCACTTTTCATCACTTTCCGGTAAGACACTAGAAGCAGTATGGACTGCACAAGAATTCCTGAAGGTTGAAACTGAATTTTCAAATACAATCATGATTTAAATTTGCATTAGTAACAGTCCCATGAACCACCAACAGTTCAGATTTGTGTATTAAGCCTTCTAAGGAAATGTACTTCCCTCAAAGACAGATGTTGACATATTAGATTTGCTGCCACCTGCTACTGCCACCCACTAAATAACAAAAAGGGCCAAATGCCTGCACAGAGACTGTGGTTTATGAAAATGATTCCCAGCAAAAAAAAAATGTACTGTGCTTTGAACAAATCTTTATCTTTCTCATTGTACTCTCTCCACTAAGCTACACCAACCTTTCTTTGGTAGGCCTCTTCCCTTTCCAGAGCGGGATCGCCTGTCCAGGAGTTTCCCCTTTGGGCTCGTTGGTACCACTCCAATCTTCAGTGTCTCTCCATTCTCACTAACAGAGTCTCCTCTCCCAGAATCTCTAGAGGAGTTTTTCCTCAACCGTCTCTTTGCTTTAGCGTTTATTTTGGCTTCAGTAATTGAAGTTGCAGGAATCCAATTTCCATTGATTTCGGTTTTTCGCTCCTCAGACCCACCATTTTCTTCATCACCAGAAAATGGAGCATCATTTAGATTCTCAAGTTCTTAAAAAGAAGACAGAAAAAAATCTTATAGTTAGAATACCAAAACACATTGCATTTAGAAAGGATTATAACATCATATAGAACGCTTGTTTTCAACAAGGTAAAGGCAAACATTGTTCTTAAGGTATACTGCAGTAATAAGGACTTCCTTATTCCCCTGCACAAAATATCCACAATCTAAACAGAGCAGAAGTCAAGAGTTGGAGAGCAAATTAATAAACCCATACATAAATACATAAACCACAGAAAACCCCACCCTTGTTAAACTAAAACTAGCCAAACTCCTAAGTGCATAGATCTAAGTGCCTCGTTCTCACTCCTCCCACTCTTCTCTTGATTTAGAAACAAATGAAACTGCCAATACAGTAAATTCTGTAGGAACTCACCGATGTTACAAGACTCATCACCAAAGTGAAATTAACCCCCTAAGTCATCGACCAACATTCCCCTTATTCAATTCAAGGAACTTCAAACACAGTTCACTAGCAAGAAAAGCAACAATTTAGACACCGAAGAAAATTAAAACATTAGTCATTTTATTTTTTGGTTTTGAAGTTATGGGGGAAAAATGCTGTTCACTACAAAGCTTGGAGAGCTTGGTAATGAAGACTCCTAGAATATACAGTCCTTTGAATCAGTGGGAGCTCTCTTCTCTATGGAATGTCCCTGTGTAGCTTCTGTCAAGACTGTTTCTAAACACAACACAATCAAATATGATAGGTTTGTTTTGTACCCAACAAAAAACTCTCTCACCTCTTAAGGATCTGTAAGTATCTCAGAGTACCAAGAAGCACAATAACTTCACTCTCTGAGGAAGCTAATACACATTTAATGTTTAGGTCTAAAGTCTTATTTCACAAAGTTAAGTTGTCCCCCACTACTGCTGTGTGGTTCAGTAGAATGTCTTATTTAGAGCATTATAAACAAAGGCTGTCACAAGCTATTCTTCCCCTTCTTAACTAATCAAGATTTTTAAAAAAGGAAAAAAAAAAGAAAAGAAAAAGCACCTGAGAAGCAATTTACATTCCAGTGAGTACCCTGGGAGTCCTTGCAAATTAGAAGACACACACACAGACAGAGAACAGCCTCAGCTCTCTGTTACACAGTTCTCCATTTCTTCAGAACTGAGCAGAGTCCTAAAGACACAACCCATAGCCCCAACACTAGCAGGGCAATATGAGGGCACTCAGAAGAAGCTGCTTTTCCAAAACTGCTTTACAGAAGAGTTCACTGCCATAAACCCAGAATATGAAGAGTATTCAAAATTTACATTTGAACTTAGCTAACATATTAATTCACCCTTCCAATATCTACTCAAAAGCAATGTGCATTTGGCAATATTTCTCAGAATTATGTTTTTTTTCACTTTGAAACAAGTTCATGAAAAATTGTTTTTAAAGCCAAGTGGACTAATAAAATATTGCTAATCTCCAAGTATTTACCCATATCAAAAATTATATTAAACTGAGCAAAAATTGATGGAACTGCCTCCTTTTGTGATCAAAGAAATAACATTTAGATACTGGTGTTCAGAGATGTGAATGCTACAGCAGAGCAATAATGCAGCCATTCCAGGCTAAGCTTCATCTTTCCACTCATTACTCCCACAAAAGCATTCCTTTTATGCTTGCAGCAAGCTAAAAAAGAAAAGCATGCATCACATCCAGGAAAAGATTTCTCACAAGCGGCTTTCTCTGTTTGTCTAACATTTTAATAAAACAATGAGAGATTTGCATAAAGCTAACAGAGGGGAAAAAAAGAGCAAACCCAAACAGGTTTCCTTCCTCTCATTCCCCAGGAGACCCCAGCAGCAACAACCAGCTCCTCTCAGTCAAATCCACTCAAATTCTTCTTCATGCTCAGTCTCCCATGAATTTCTCCAGTTTAGACCTGAGTTCTGGCTGTCCAGAACCACTTACTTCTTTCTCAGTTTGCAAAGGAAACGGCCAACAATTAACACAAGTCAGTCCTGACTCTGACAGCTAAGGATTAAAGGGGAGGCGACAGACCAACCTCCTTACACAATCCTGATCTCAGGTTCAAGACTAAAGGAAATCCTCCACAGGGAACATCCAACCCATCAGAATTTATATTTCTCACTGCACTACTACACTGGTTTTTATATAACACTGTAACTTCCAGCTGCAGCCTCTTTCTCCATAACATGGTAACCACCTGGTCCTCCACTATTAGTTACCTAGTTAGGCTTGAAAGAACAGACTGAACACACATACTAATTTCTAAAAACTTATATAATAAAATAAGAACCTATAAAATGGTGCAGATCTTCCTTCTAGCTTCTTATTTTCACCTCATATAACATATACATATATAGGCAGTAACAGTCTTCAGTCAACTTTAATACTTTGCTTACTATACATCAAGAAGTTATCCAAATTTATCTCATTACCCTGCCATTCAGTCTAGCAGGCTCACTTAAAATCCATGCTTTTATGGGCTACCTTTGTTAACAAAGCCTTCCACCAATTTTAACTGTCCAAACTCTGCCAACCCAGCTCTCCTGCAGCTTTCTACCCATTAGCCAAATATAATTCTAAAATGTTGACAACCAAGGTGTCTTCTGCACTAACCTAATTCTGCTTAAATATCAGAAATCATATGGAGTATATTGCCACCTCAACTGCATTACTCGTCATCTTAAAATAGATACGTGTTATTCTAAAAAACATTTAAAACCTCTTTGACATGAAAGAGTCAGTGCAGACCATCACAACCTTTGGAAGATACAGAAAACAACATGAATCTGTGTTACCCTGGCTAAGCATCATAAAATAAATGTGTGATATGGACAAAACAGTCCATTTTATGGCAGTCTCTAACATGTACTTCCTAAATTTTTCCCATGCCAGCCCACTTCCAGCCAAGCCCTTCAACATTTGTTTCCCCTTATTTTAAGGTAAATTGTTGCATAAAAGCAGAATTTCAACACACCTACAGATTTTACTTCTAAGTTTATTCTTTTCTTCACACCAGCACTACTTGAACTCAGATGATAAGGAGACAAGTGCAACTACTATCCAGTAACTTATAGAAACGCTAACTTTATTATTTTAATAAATTTTAAATAAACATAATAAAGCAGGGTTCTTTGATATACAATTGAAGGAATTATTCTGTAAGTTTTTGATAATTTTTTCCCTAAATCAGTATTGTTAAAGTATTATCAGGTGATGCACTTTTTCTACAGAGAACCCTTCTGGTCCGCTAAGCAACTTTAAGTTTAAAAAAAACCCAAAACAATTGAATATATTACTTACCTGTTGGAGTAATATAAATGTGTTCCTTTTCTATTTCCATAGCTGCTTAAGAGAGCTGACTGTGAAATGTAAAGTCTTAAAGTTTTCCCTCCAAGGCCTAAACAGAAACAGAGAAGCTTAAAGAACAAAAACCACTAGATCAAAGTAAAATGCAAAGGCTTCACTCACAAAATATAAAAATGGGGGTGTTTTAGCTATAATTAACTATTAGTAGCAGCTGAAAAGTCCCTGGGAAGGTAAATGGTGTAGCAAGAGAGAAGCACCAGCCTCCAACACATCGAAGCCTGGCTGCCTTAGCAGCTGTCAGTTCTGCTGCTTATAAATGGGACAAAAGCCGTTATTTTAAGGCTAAAAGCCCCATGTACACAGCTTTTTTTAGCTGATAAAAGCCACCTCTATCAACCCAGACTGTCCTGCTCTGCCAAGTGGTTATCTGTATAAGTGTACAATATCAATGTTATAATTGCATCCACGAGAGAAACGTTCTTCATGTGAATGATGCTGATAAAATGGTACCAATTTATCCAGTTCAGCCCAGCCCTTAGAAAACAAGTTAATTTCTGACCCTCCCCTTAAGGACATAGTGTTTGTTTTGCTGTATGTGTACATACAGCTATCAAGTTTTCACATCTGTGCTTCTGCACCCTTCAAACACTCCTTGCAACCACCATTCAATCTGCAAGGGATAAAGTTCTCATTTAAACACTTCTCTTTTTCTGCTCCTCTTTCTCCCTCTTCCTAGTAGCTAGAATTCTCCAAACCACCCCATGTCACTGTGAGCAGGACGGCATCATCCATCTTTACTTTATGTACACAAAAAAAATTAAGCAGTCTCAGAATTCCCTCATACACTTCTTCACCTGCAAGATTTTCACAAACCCCTTCACAGGCCTTGGAATATTACTGGTATTTGAGTCTGTCCCATAAGAATTCAAGAGCCCTTTTTCCCCATCTCATCCTTTGCTGCCCTGAAAACTGTTCACCGTTGAGTGGCAAGATTGTGACACCAAACAACTGCATTCCCTTCCCCTTTTCTCTTCCCTGGTTTTCCCCTTTCATGCCCACTTGTCTGCCACAGACCCATTAATGGCAAATGATTCATCACAGACCGTTGGCAATAAAGAAACTCTGGTTTGGGGCACAGCATTCAGCTGTCATGGTCCTGTATTTCCTAATGCCAAGCAAACAGCTCCCAGCCTTGTGCAATAAGCCTTCCCTGCCCCACACATTTTTTAAAATCAACATTTTTCATGAGTTACCTCAAGCAATCATTCAGGAGTTCTCAAGTGTTCCTTCCAGTCACTGTTGGTTGAGATATATTTCCGTGCAGGTCTCAGTCTAATCTGCACAAACTACCTTGAAAGAACAGTTTTATCTTTCCTAGTGGAACGTTCCATCAGTTGTCCACTTCTTGGGAAAAGACAAAAAAGGACAAAACCTGTGTTAAATAATAATCACAGCTTTCATCATTTGTAACCAAGTTCCAAATTTCAAGGGGAAAAATGCTCTTCCTGTCCAGGACCTTAGTTGAAATCCTCCACCTGTGGCAACATAATAAATAACAACCCAACTTCCATGTAGTACCACTCTGAGATTCAGCACCCTACTTTGGTTATAACAAGCATATTGGAATATCCTAGCCTTACAGTGCTGCTGTCATACTGATCAGGAGATAAGAGCTACACTCTCAGTTTAGCAAGGCACCTTCTCACTAACTCAAACTAGAAGATTCTGGAGCTTCAGGATACTGGGATTTATCACTGTATCCAAAACCCATCATTCTCTCATTTGCAGACTTACATCACACAGCAGTACCGATAAAACCATGGAACACAATTTGCAAAAGTGCCTTTAAAACATCAGAATCCATCTTGGAAGAGATAATACAGGAACAAAATGGACAGAAGCCACTTTAGGCAGAACATAAAAGCCGTGGCAATTTTTAAGATGAATCAGTGATATGAACAGTACTTTTAAAGTAGTTCATAAGACAAGGGTATTTCTCTAAGTCACTGAAACCCACCAATTAAACATGCTCGGTGCTCTGTACCCACTACCATTTCTTGCACTCCATCTAAACAGGCAAATCTACCTCAGCAGGCACAACAACCTTTACAAACAACACACGCAGCTGGACAAAGCTTCCGAAAGTTATCAAGACCTCCCGAGGAGCAAAGCATCCCCAAGTAACTTTCACAGAGCATGCACTTTTTTTCCCTTCTCGCTAACTTTAGGCAAACACCCCCCGCTACCGAAGCTTTGGAGACCTGCCAACACCAGCTGCTGTTCCGCAGCCACACACACAAAAGCCACGGGAAGATTCGGTACTCCTACCAAACCCGTGCCGCCGCCCGGGACCAACGGCGGCGCAGCGCCGGCGCTGAGGAGCGGGCGGGACCGACGGCCCAGGCCGCCGGACCGAGGGCTGCAGGCCGCTGGGAGCGGGCCCGAGGGCTCAGGCCGCCGGGGCCGGACTGGCGCAAAGGCAAGGCCTGGCAGTGGCTGCCGCGGCCCGGGAGCGCCCGCAGCTCCCGGGATGCGCCCGCAGCTCCGCCGCTCCCTCAGGGCCGCGGGCCGGGCCCAGTCCCCTCAGCCGCCGCCGCGCGCGCCCCCGCTGCCAGCCGTGCGCGCCGCCCGCCACCCGGCCCCGCCCCCGCGCGCGCGCCCGCCCCCTGCCTGCCTGCGTTTTCTGCCCCAGCGACACGGCCACCCGCGGCGCCGCCATTGGCTGGCTGCCGCCCGCCCCGCAACCAATCGGCGGGCGGGGCTCGGCGCGCGTTAGGCCGGGGGAGAACGGGGAGGGCGAGACCATCGCGGGTGGGTGCGGGGGGCGAGAAGGAGCTATTGGTGCGGGGAGCTGAGGCGCACTTGGGCCGGCTCCTCCATTTCCCTGTGGGACACGGCACCGGGACAGCATCGCCTGGGCCCTTCCGCCGAGGGGGCAGGTGTGGAGCGGCAGCCCCCAGGATGTGCGAGAACGGCTCCTCACATCGCGCCTGGGGGTGCTGGGTGCTAGCCCCGGGGCGGCCGCGGAAACGCGGCAGCTGTGCCTGGTTCCTCCTCCACGTGCTGTCCTACGTCTTTAATTAAAAGTCAGTTTTTCTGCCTTTTCTGAAGAAAACCATCAGAAAAAACAACCTATTACCTCTTATCTGTGTGCGTCTCTCTGCTAAGAAGGGGAGCTGAGGCCTTTGGCCGCCTCCCTCACAAGCCCTTCCCTCAGCGTGGGGACGGGGCTGGGGCAGGGCGGCCGCTGTCCGGCGGGATCGCCGCTCCTCGCAGCCGCCTTCTGCCCTGCTGAAACGCTCAACACAGGTTTAAGGATTAGCTTTAGGATTGACAGCCAAACCGTGCATGTCCGTCCACAGCCTTCCAAACTTCCCACCTTGTTTCAGTTTACATTTACCCTGTTTACTCTATACGAACTGCCTGAGGGCACACACCTAATTAGAGGTGACAGTCTCTAATTGTCATGTGCTTTGCCTCCATTCGGGCCTCTCCTCAAAACTCAGCTCACCCTTTGTCTTCTCTCCCTAATTTGTCACTCCAGAGAGCCCAAGCAATGAGGGAAGCAAATACAGATCCCTTCTGCTTTGGTACATGTGCATTGCAGGATTTTCCAGCTGCCAGCAAGAGAAACCTCCTCAGTTAACCAGATTATGACTTGACTTTTGTAGGATTATTAAATATTTTTCCCATATAATTCCACTCCAGATTGGTACACTTCTGACTGAAATAAGAGCCAAAGTTCCCTTGTGTAAGAGCCTCTGAATTAATTTAGTGGCCTGGCTCTGCATGAATCATCCAAAATAGGTTTAAGATCTAAAACAGCAATCTGTTAAAAGAATGTGCAACACGATTGCCATGTTTTCATGATACTTTCCCCATCAGCTAAATGACAGAAAGAAAACCTTTCTTGCTCATGAAGACACTAAATTGCAGACTTTTTCAAGTCAGAACAGTCCAACATGCTCACACAAGATTTTTTTCACACGCGACCCAGAGGCAGCTTTAAAAGATGTTGTTTCCCCATCAATCAAAAAATAGTTCCTAGTTTGTTCTCTGCACCTTTGCTGACTCGTGCATACCAAGCAAACCACCACAGTGTCGTCACCGAGATTTGGAAAATAAATTCTACTTATTAACATTGTTGATGGAATTCAGCTTTCCCTGCAAGGCAGAGTGGGGCTTTAAAGAGATTTTTCAGGAAAGAAGAAAGAGGTGACAGAGAGACTGAAACAGTAACCAGAACCTGCACAAGGGAAGATGTCACAAAATATGGCATCATGCCAATTACGCCTTTTAAAGCACCATGGAAAATTGCTAAAGGATTTTCTGCTAAAGTTTAGGACTGGATCACTTTCAAGAGGCCTAAAAGCTGGGTCAGTAATCAAAAGAAGATGAAAACCACCAAACCATCCAGCATACCTCCAGACCAGAAAATTGTGTGGTTTTTCTTTCTTCTGCTGAATATCTCTATTAGCAGCTGGGTTATCAATCACTGAAAATCTCGTCTGCACATATTTTCTGATTTCTAAAGCACTATGACTTGAAAAATAGCTGATGTGCATGAAAAATATTTTGTATTTTTCTACTCTATCAACCAGCCTACTTACTAAAAGACATCACCTCTTTTTCCCTTTCTAACCTCAAAGCTGCCTGCAATAAGTAGAAAACAGCTGATCACATGCTAACCTCTGAGCTGTAGAGACCTGCTCGCTCCCTCCTGCCCTTCCTCCCTCCCTTCCCTAGACATATTAATAGCAAACACACCACCAAAATCCCCACAAAAACAAAACAGCAAAATTCCTCCTCACATAGAAAAAAAAAAAACAAAACTAAAAAACCAAAAAACCTCCTAAATTCTTTAGAGCGTTTCGGGTGGGTTTGCAGCGGTGAGGGGTGTCCGGCCGGCCCCCGCTCCGCATCCCGGGTTACCTGCGCCGCGCCTCGGCCGCCCGGCCCCTGCTGCGCTTCCACCCTACAGCCGCCGGTCACCTGGAGCAAAACGCTCGCACGGAGGCGAGCAGGTCACTTTCCAGCAGTCTTCCTTCCTTTAGAGCCTGCTGGGTTGTTTTCAAACTCTCCCCTCCCTTTCTCACATGCAGGCCAAGCCCTCCCGTAACAGCCCGGAGAGGAATCCATTGGCTGGAGCTGCCCCAAAGGCGTGGAGCAGCCCTTCCCCCGTGCCGTGCCCGGTGCACAATGGACACCGCGTGTCTGAGCTGCCCTGCCCCGGCTGCTCGGCCTTCGCTTCTCACCGAGCTCTGCCTGAGCTGTCGCTGGGTTGACTCACGCAGGGCTTCCGACCTCCCGCACCAGAGAGAGCAGTGAAAAGCAGAGAGAAGTTGCCTTGGGTTAGAAACGCCACCGAGCATTTCCCTTGTGCTCCCCACTGCGGATTTTTCAAAGTTTTACTTTCTGTTTGAAATATTTTCGATAGGCAGCATCTGTGCTCCTGACACCTCAGCAGTGCTGTTTGATTACAGTCGAGTCTGTTACTGTGTCACTTGGAATAAGAATTTCCACACATAATGCAGACAGCAAAAATGTATCATAGCTGTTAAATCAATCTGCTCTGTTCAGTTGCCTGTCTCTTGGCCTTCTGCTTTCTTTCCCTTCAGACTACTTTTATTTTTGCATCTTCGGCTAAGGTGCCTTCATGAAATGAACTGCAAACACAGCACACCCATTCTTCTTCATCAGGCAGCGCCAGCTCCAGGTTGAAAGGGTACTGAAACACGCCTTCACTTTTTTTTAATGCTCAGTAATTAGAGCTGCTTTTGAACATCCTCGTGCAGCTCCATGCGGGAGCTGGGAGCGGAGCAGTGCTGCAGGCCCGGGTGCCCAGCGCCTGTCGGGGCTGGGCGCCCTCGGAGAAGGGATCGCGTTGCGTTTGCCCGAGCACGGAGACCGAAGAGTCACCCATTGCCATGGCTTTGCATAAACACTTTCCCGAACCACTGCCTTCCTGTCTCTCTCGTGGCTTCCCAGGACTTGCCCCTCACGTTGCACAAGAAGCCTGCCCCGCTCAGGGCTCTGAGTGCACCCTCCTGGCAGCGGCAGCAGCGGTTTGCTCCGTCCAACTGTTCCAGGCATGTCTCCTCCGTGCTGCCGCTGTCATCTGTTCATTCTTGCCTTAACAAAGGGCAATCACGTATCTGAAAAGACGCTTTACTGGAAAGGGCTGAACTTGTGAAATGTGCAGAAAAATGGGAGTACTTGATTTAAGAGTTCCAGACAGTGAGCTCATTTAAAAGCTAACAACCAAAAACACAAAATGCCACCTCCACCTCAGAATAATTGACCCTTTTTACTGGTTTACTGTGGGAGAAAATCTTAGTGAGCCATTTATTAAAACAAGGTGTGTTATTGCCTTGTAATTATTATTTGACAAGCTGAGGTCCTGTGATTAATAAATCATGTGCCTACTTTTTTTGTGTATATAATCACATGCTCTATATTTATATGGACAGAGGCTTACAGAACATTTACCTTTGTGCTTAGAACTGGCAGGAACTTCTGTGCTATCAGGTCTCCTATCAAAGGCACCCTGTGATATAATCCTTGTCATGACCTTGCCAAGTTACATCCTCAAAGCAATTCAATATTTTGCATGCACAGCTGCAGTGGGGAGGCCATTCCAGAACCACATTGTCAAATGGTTGGTAACAATCTTCTGATCAAAATGTCTGATGCCTCCTTTTGATCATTTATTCTGTACCAGCACTGGCCCTTAGCACCATCAGCTCTTCGCTCTTCCCTTCCTGGGAGTGTTTATGTGGAGAAAGCCTCATGCTCACAGTATTTGCTTTGCAAAATGGAGTGAGATAGCCTCTCCTCAAGCTCACCCCAACCTTCAGTGCGGCCTGGGCTGCATCTCTCCAGCTGCCTTCCAGGATTGCATTTCTCACTTCCTATTTGCACTGTTGACAAGTCAGTTACTTGGTGATCAAAGCGTGAGCTGCCAGGGAGCTTGTAGGAAAGGCTTTGGTCATTTGTGCCTATGACTACCACTTTCTGCCATCTGCCTTTCTCTGTGTAATATTTCAAGCCTCCTTTCTCCTGAGGTTGCTTCATATTTTCTGTCATCAGCAAATTCACCAGTTCTCGAGTAACATTAGTGCCAAGGTCATTTAAAAAAGCACTTTGCCAGTTCTGCAGAGTGATGCTTAACACTCCCCTGGTAACTGCCCTCCAGCCTGACAGCTCTGCTGCTCTTACACCAGGTCTTTAAGGGGGTTATACCTTGTGCAAAATCACCTCTCCCTTTGCTTAAGAACTTTCCACGTGGCACCATGTGAAATGTGCAATGTAGGTCCAGAGAGGTGAGATCCACCCCATTTCCTTCACTAAGCAGATGGCTTGCAGCTTGCCTTACCCAAGAAAGATAAATGGGTTTGATAAACCCATTTCATCTCATGCCATTTACCTCCCTCTCTTTTGGTAGCCTTTCCTTCACTATTTTTTTCTGAATCTGTCCTTATGCTATTAGCTGAAACCTTCATGCCTCTTCTTGCCCAAATCAGTTCACTTCTCTGTACAGGTTTGCTGTGCTCCTGTCCCTGGCTGAGGGACCTGTTAAAGACATCAGGCCAGTTCTTCCAGAGCTCTGGCATGTGGATTAGCCCGTTCCTCTGCCTTCAGCACAGGAAGCAGCTCTGAGATTTGCTTCTATCCTGGCCCCAAACATTTCCATACTCCCATCCTATTATACCTCACATCTGCAGCCACATGATTAACATCCTCAGCAAAAGTTAAAGCGAAGTGTGAGTTCAGGTTCTGCACATACCCAATGCATATTAACCTCTATCCCCTATAATTTCTTCTTCCTCCTGTTTTCTTCAGCCATATACAATGAGAAAAAACTTCTTCCCGTTTTTTATTAATGTCCTTTAAAAGACAAAATTCTGACTCCCTTTTGAGACATAGCTTTTATACCAAATAAGTTCTTTTGCTTTTTAAAATGAATCCTTGCAATGACTGTTCATTCTAAGTAGCATTTCTGAGGTATAAATTCATTCAACTGCAGCATCTGTCTCCAGGCTTTTCCCTTTGCCTGGGTTTTATCTCCAGTTAACTAGAGTTTTATCCCCTATCCTGGAGTCTCGTTGCAGTGAAATTTAGACATGTAAATCCCCAGGCTCCTAAGGAAAGCTGACTATATGGATTAGTTCCTGTTACTTATTTAAATATGCTCCTTGGAACTCTGAAGCTGTATCAGTCACGCCTGCCTTCATAAATGGGATATAATATTTTGAACAGGGTACTGTTTATGACTAAAAAACCTGCAGCCTCTCAAGTCTCCAAGAAAAAAAATTGACCAGAGTGGATTTTCATTATAGTTCTAGGGTAAAAATAAGTAGCTCAGTGGTGGAACAGTAGTAGTTGGTCTTTTAGAATTTTCTTTTTTTAACTTTATAAATATAACTGTGCCAGTCACCTTTTGTGGTAAACACTAACAAGGTGTTTTGCCTCACTGGGGCCAAGAGACTCAGCCAAGGTGTTTTCCTGACCACTGAGGTCTAAATGTCTACATGCTTTCCTTCACCCCATTTCACATCTGCTTTTTTCTCCACCTCTCCTCTCCCTCCTTCTGACTTCCTCCCAGAAAACAGGACACTGTCCCTAAGTCCTACCACTGGCCTGAAGCCAGAAAAGTGTCAGCATGCAAGAACTTGACATTTTCAGCTCTGCTGCTGCAGGGCATAAAGGTTTGGCACCCCGTGCCTCCCACAGCCCAGCCCGCTGAGCTGGCCAAAGAGTGTAACACCTCCTGATGTCCTGAATGTGCATCCAGGCTCCTTGGCAGGCTGGACCACCTGGTCTGGAGGGAGCCAGTGCTGCTGCACCTTCACTGTAGCCAGAGCTAGTGGGAGAACAGCAGCCTGGCAGTGCTGATCCAGGGAAAACCACCTCTGGTCCTCAGTGGTGTCCCCCAGGTTGAATTGTTCCCTGCTGAGGAAGGTCCTTCAGACCTTCCCATGTGAGTATGGCCAGCGGGCTGGAGGGATTGGGCTGGAGATGGGGCTGCAGTGGCCATGCTCAGTCCAGGGGCATCACACCTTGCCCTCCAGGCCCTCCAGGCTGCACTCACCCACCCCACACCATGCCAAGGCAGGCTGGACTGCAGCCCCAGGCACAAGAGTTCCCAGGACAGCCCCTCAGCCACAGGGCTCCTGGGGAATGGAGCAGAGCTTGGGAACGGCAGGTGCTGCTCCCAGCCAGGTGTTTCCAGGGCACTGCCCAGGCTGTGCTGAAGCTCCAGCTGGGCTGAGTGCTTCCCCCATCTCTGCCCACCCCAAGGAGCTGGCCTGGCACTCTCTCTGCAGGAGAAGGTGGGGTGTGTCTTCTCGCTGGGGCATGAGCCACAGAGTCAGCACTTCAGGGCTGGGTTCCCACCTCTGACGCCGACTTACTGCATGACCTAAGGCAAGTCACTTAGCTGCTCTCCTGCGTTTCCTGACTCTGCTAAACGCCAGGGATAATAAGTAACTTTGTGTGAGTGCTACGAAGCTTTGAAATCTTTAGATGAAAAGGTGCTGCATAATTGCAAAGCATTTTTAATAATGCTAATCATTTGCTTCGTTCTGCAGCGCCAGTCTCAGGCTGCAGCAGCCTCCAGCAGGCAGCCAGGGAGCATCAGGCTCTGCTCAAGAGCAGCGTTTTCCTGAGTTTGTTTCCATTTTTACCTCATGCTGGTCCAAACAGGAATCTTAGCTCAGCCCAGGACCTGACAGAAAGCTGCAAACTCAGAACAGCGCCTGGGCCTTGCAGGCAGGAGCTTTCTGGAAGGCAGGGGAATTTGGGGGAAGGGATTTAAACAGCTGTGTTGACAACACAGACAATAGGGATCTGATTCAGGCTGAGGGGGCTACGTGAAAGGCAGCACAACGCTGAAATTAAAGCAACAGTCAAGAGCAATGAGAAGGAAGAAAGGAGGATTACTTGGGTTGAAATGCTCCTGGTTTGGAAGCAGCCATAACCACGTGTCCCAGGAGATGCCTGGCTGGCTCCAGCCTCCTCTGCATCCCAGAGAGCCTTTATCCTTTTAAATGCACTCTGCCAGGGATGCAGAGGCTTCTGGGGCAGAGTGCTTAAGTGTGAACATTAATCCAGAGGATTACAAAGGCAGCGCTTTTGTGAAGCACTGCAGATAGATGAGGTTATCTTCTTTAGTTAGGCCTGCAGAGCTCATGTTTAACCACAATATTATTTTTATTTGACTCACTAAATAACAGTAGCTAGTGATGCCTGCAGCTCACTGCAATCCAATACCTCCTCTTCCAAACAGAGAAGTCAGTGCACTGCTGGAAACTCCTGTGATTTTATCACCATTTATATGCTTTGGGGATTATATCCTGAAATCCCAGCTCCTTGAAACAAGGGAATTTTAGCTTTCATTTATAAACAAAGTATGCCCCTAGCCCTCAAGGTTTTGTGGATGAAAGATTTGAAACCATGAAACTAGTGCAACCTAAAAGCTTAAAAAAAAACCTGGGAGGTGAATTAAGAGATCCTAAAGTTTGTGGGGTAATTAAAAAAAAAATTAAGAAAAGAAATAGTCAGCAAACAACTTTGTCTTGGGAAGCGGGGCAGGGCTTGGGCTGACTCCTGGTTTTTTGGGACTTGGGGTTGCCAATATGCCTTTGAACTTTGCAGCCATTCATAAATCCTTACATAACAACAGCAACCACAATGCACTGGAGCTCTAGAAATGCTGACATGAGGAAAGTGGTGGGAAAAGATTATTTTAGAAATGTATGACAACTCAGTTTGAAGCATTACCTGAAGCCTCAACAACCCATATCCCCTTGGAAAAAGAGCATCTTTCTGCTCTGGGAACTCATTTTGCTCTGTAGTAAACCTTTTGTAGGTAAAGAAGAATTCAAAGGCTCCACAAGATCACAGAACTGTATTGAAAGAGGCTGAACATATGACTTGGTCCCTTCCATTTCAGGAAAGTGATTCTTTGTTTCATGGGTGGTGTTTGCTGAAAGCCTCCAGGACCAAATAAGAGCAAATGTGAGCTTCAAAACCTTCATAAGCATCATTCAGCTTTATCCTGTCTGCATCTTCAGGCTCATTCACAGGCAGTCAAGACACCACAGAGCTCTAGTTGGGTACCAGCTGACCCACCCCAAGCCCCTGCTCCTGCTGAGCCAACATCCACTCACTCAGACCACCTACACTCTGCTTTCAGCAAACAGAATTTACTTCCCACTTTGCCTGGCTGACAAGAAGTGATTAATGAAAGTGAGCTCATGCCATTCCTTGCTATGGTGTGAACATGCCCCAAGTGCAGAGAGATGGAGCAGCTCCTGGAAGGAACATATCCAAACAATATTTCTGAGGGGTTTCTTCCAGTTTTTTTCCTCCTTTCACCAGGCTGGCAGGGCCCAGTGCTCCCTCACACTGCTCATATCTGCTGCTGTTTTAAACAAGTATTTAACTTACCTTAGTGCTCAAGTAGTGCTCAACCAGACTCTCACTGCTTGTTTTAAGATCAGACCCCACAGAAGGGGTTTGGGGAGAGATGTGCTGGTGGCTGAACTACAGCAGCAGCTTGTGAATCAGCACCTGCCTCTGCAGGAGGAGAAAAGCAGAGGAGCATGTAACTCAGCTTGTGAACATGCAATCACAGGGACATCAGCCTGCTGATATCTTGGAAGACTAATTCTATCATATCCATCCTGTCTGCCTGAGTTAATCTTTCCCAATTGTAATCAGGCACTAGAATAGCTCAGCTGCAGTGGTGCTGATCCCCGTTAGCATCTGGACACACCTAGGCTGCTCTTGCTGCTGGTCTCAGTGTTCTTTCTTCTCACTCTGCTATTGAGCACACCTGTTTGAGGACTCCCTCCTTTCCAGAGACCCTGTGGATTGTCCAAGGGCACACTGACACCAGTCCCTGTGAATGTCTTGGTGGGGCCATGTCTTGGCAAGCTTGCCATCACAGCTTCCACCTACAGACAGTGCTGTGGGCGGTGACAGTGAACAGGGTAGATAAGCAGGTCAGAACTCAGCTTGGGCACACCAAAACAACTTTCTTGTGATTGCAATGGAGAAGTACGTCCCATTGCCAGCTGCTCAGTGCTAAAGTCCATGCAAGGCAGCACAAGCCTTGCTCATGCACACACATGCACACCCACCCTCCAATGTGCCCACGCCTTGGGAGCCAGAACCTCTACAATGCACTAACAGTTCTGCTGTGAAACTGGTTTTTACATCTCAGCACTATTTTCCTAGTTCTCCACCACAGGTGTGCAAAACACAGTGTGGCTACACGCCGTGAGCTCAAGGTGAAAATGTGCTGCCAAGAACACGTTGCTATCTGCCAAAGATAAACCAGCTGCAATGCAAAAGCAGCTCAGCCAGAGAAGAAACCCACAAACAAAACAGGCTTCCTGTGTTCTCTAAAGACACCAAGGCAGTGTTTAAGGAAGGTGGAACTAATATGCGTGTCCTCAAACAAGGCTCAGGAACAAGGGGAGGACAGCTTTTAAACAAGAGCCTTTGTTTCTAAGGCACAGGGAAGAAATCAGGCTGAGAAAGCTGCCTCCTGACCGAGGGCTGTGCTGCTGATACTTTACTGTGTTACCTTGAGGAATAGTGTCCAAGACTCTGCCTGACAATTATTTAAACATTTAATAGGCTGAATTCAGCATGCCCTACACAGCTTTCTAGTTCACAAAAAGCTTTTGGACGTGCCCACTCATTCAGATGATCCAGTTAATTAAAAATTGATGTATGCTCCTATTTCAGTTTAAAGGAAGCTAGTTCAGGTAAGCTGAGTGTTGCTCCTGACAGGCAGCCCTTTAACCAGAACAGGCCTGATGTGAACTGAGAGAGCTGCTGGCTTCGGGTATCTGATTAGAAATCTCACCCTGCAGAAGGCTGATGCAATTGTGTGCAGATCAGCCCTAAGAAAATCATCTTCACAGTGTGGGAGATGGATCCTTGTGGCCCCACTGCTCCACTGCCTGCTCCTACACCCCCGTGGCACCAACCACAGGGCCCTCCTGATGTTGGCAGCAAAAGGGGACAGGTAGGAAGGAAAAAATTGGAAATTACTTCTGCTTCTTTCACTTCTGCATCTGGGGAGTGAAGTTCCCATGGTGCCATGAGTAGGTCAGGTTAGTACAAGCCTATTCCAAAATGATAGGGGCCAGATTAGCAGTGCTGTAATGCACCATAATCCCCAAGGAAAGGGGAAGTGGGGAATGGCAGGAGAGCTGGGAAGGATTGCTGACCACCAGGTCAGTAAGACCAGCTCAGGCCCTGCAATGACAATCACAGAATCACAGAGCATTCTGAGTTGGAAAGGATCCCCAAGGATCATCGTGTCCAGCTCCTGGACAGTCCAAAAATTCACACCATGTGCTGTTTGTCTAAATGCTTCTTGAACTTTGTCAGGCTTGGAGCTGAAACCAATTCCCTGGGGAGCCTGTTCCAGATCCCAACCACCCTCTGCATGAAGAACCTTTTCCTAATATCCAACCTAAACTTCCCCTGGCACAACTTCAGGGCATTGAATGCTGATCTTCGTCGGTATTTTGTGTTCCACTGCTGCATTACCTAGTTCCACCAAGATGTTTTAGGGAGAATCCCTGTCTCTTGTTGAGCCCCCCTCTTGCCCCCAGCCAGGGGAACTTGCCCTCCACAAATACATACCACATGCTCCTATGGCCTCATGTTGCAGCATTGCATCAGTGAGTGAAGCACGTGAGGAGAGCTCGACCTATTGACACAGATCCGTGGAGGCCGATGGAGTTGGACGTGGGAACGTAACCAAGGCAAACCTGTTCTCTGGGCTGCCCTTGCTGCCACCTGCACAAACACAGCACAGTCCCAGGGCACTGAGAAAGCAGGAAGGGGAGGCTGCTCCACACAGGGCCTGCCAGCCCAGCTGATGTGCCAGGGCAGCATCCCCCAGGCAAGCCCCACGTCAGCCTGGCCCAAAGCAGGCAGCACCATCCCCAGCTCCCTGCATGCCCCTGCCCTCCCTCCTGGTCAGCTTCCCACACAGGGCTCCTGTTTTGGGACAGCCTTGACCTGCACTATGGGGCAGGCTGGACAGCCCTCCTGTTTCACAGCCTGGCTGCCCAAGTGAGGTCAGCCACAGCCTTGTGTCAAAAGGCCAAGCTGATGTTTTGTTCACCTGTGAAGTTTTCCAGACCCGAGTTCCTTTTTCCACCAAGAATATTATGACAAAACCTGGACTTGAAACATTGTGTTTGAACACCAGAGTTTGGATTTTTTTTTCCTTTGGTATGAATATATGATTTCATTTGCCTGATTTCTAGAGTGAGAGATTCACAGCTTCAATGAGATGGTATCACACGAACAAAGGTTTCAGTATATCCAGGACAGAAGAACTGAAACCATTTGTGCTTAAAATATATGACATGTGTGCCTCACCTGCAAAAGAGTTTCTTAAGACTGATTTAACAAGCTGCAGAGTCAGAAAACTGACTGCCAGCCTTTCTGCCCATTTTCCCAGCCATTCAGTGGGGCAGACAGGACCCATTTCCCTCCCAGAGAGGGGGATGGGAGGTGTAGCTCATGCTTTGACAGTGCCCCATGCCATGCCTTGCACATGGACCAGACATTGGTGTCACAGTTTTCCTCCCTGTGTTTTCCACTGAATGAATTCATCAGATCTGGTGATAAAGTCTCCCCTCAGCTTTTGTCCTCTTTGCATTCTTTAAATATTTAGTACCAGAATGTCTTTAGGTCACCCTGGCTGAGGCTGAGTATTTCCTCCCAGGAGCTCTTGTTGGTGGCAGTGGTGGTGAGTCAGGAAAAGGCCAGAGTGGGAAAGGTCCTCATATAGCTGGGGTGGCACTGGGGAGGACATTACTGAAAAGAAGAAAAATCAGGAAAGGCAAAGGGAGAGCACAAGGGAAACAAAAGAATTGGGTAAACTTAAGGGATGTAGGTTGAGATGGCATGGAGAAAGTTCCTGGCTGGGCAATATTTTATGTGATGCTTTCAGAAGGCTGAGAAGACAACCTGGATGGAGACTGCAAAAAGCCAGTGGGAACTGACAAGTTGCCCGGTTCATTTGGAAATAAAAAGGGAAGTAAGGACATATCTAGAGGGACAGGAGTGGGTAATAACAATTAATGATAATTACAGAGTGAACTGCAGAGATGTGCTCACTTCAACTTCAGCACCAGCTGATGGCAATCACTCACAATCTGTACAGTGGGAGCTCCCTGGCAAGAACCATGAACCACAACCTGTAAAAATTACATTTAAAAGCAAACCTTTTACACCCCTGCTTCATTCTTACTCCTTAAACTATCTTTTATTAATTTTGATTTTTAATAGATCCCCTGGGAAGCTAGAAGCATGTTGTTTCTGGGACAGTTGCCCACCAATGTATATGCTTTATAATTCTCTTTATTAAAATCTTTCTTCTTAAGAAACACAAATTGAAACACTTTGCAATCAGTTACACAGATCAGTTAATATTGGTGACAGGTCCTACATAATTAAACAAGTACTAACAAATTTCAACTGTTTACAAACCAAAACTTAAATTAACAAGATTATATAAGCTCAATAAATAGTACATCTGGTCCAGTTCAAGTATAATTCAACAAATCACAGCCTTAATCCTTACAGAAAAGGAAAAAAACCCTGAATATAACCAGCCTAACACTAATTTAGTGTTAAAGCCAGTGTGAAACTTTGTCTGATCTAATGGGGCAAATGTTTAATTCTTTCATTTTTTTCTTCAAAGGAAGTAGGTTGCAGATTGACATTAAAGACTATTTGAGATCAATGCAGATTTCACAGAGATGAAAAACATAGTCCCTATTATAAAAGTGCAATCTTTGGTTGAGATGTATGGAAATGGTTTTGATATATTAAGGAAGCTCCTTTTTAAATATCAATATTTGTATGGCTAGACCTGAGCCTGCTTTGTGCTATATACATATATATATATATTTATAAAAATAAAGAGCGTGGATTATAGTGATGACAAATTATGCCAACTAAAAAAAGTCAAGAGTTTAATATAATAAACCAAAAGAAACAACACATTTTTACACAAGCTGAGGAAGGTAAGGGGCTGCCTATAGTAGAATTCTTTCTCAGCAGAATAGGTAGTAGAGACAAGTTGAGGAGTGCCTGTCAGCATTGCATGATGGCCTGTTGGAGAGGGAAGGAGATTAGCTCTGAGTTCTCAAAGTGCATCAGGCTGCAAACTGATCATGGACATCACTGGGAGCTAATTGAGACTTGGGATTTCTTTCAACTGTTGAAATTTTGGGGAGAAAGGACCTTCTCAAAAGGGGAAGTGCCCATTTGGCTGTTCCCAGGATTTTGCAGATTGCTGTTTTGACAGAGCCCAAAGGGATGGGGTGTCCAAACCAGCCCTACAAATGTCTGGCTCTGATCAGGGCTGTGGGGCTGGGCTCTGCACCTGCACTGCTCACCTGAGTCATCTCCCTCCAGAAGAGGAAACTGCACAGGGTAGAGATGCCATCTAGAGCCACCTCCTTCCTCAGCGGCAAGCAAGGGCCTGTAGCTGTGACCCAAACAAGGTGTCTGGAGCCAGGACATTTCCTGCTGAGCCTCGGTCAAGACTCCACCTCTGGAGACTGAAACTTCAATGGCTGGGGACCAAAGGATATCAAGACCCACTGTATCAAGGAGGGATTTTGTATTCCTAATGCAACTGTCTAGGGAAAAAAAGGAGGTTAATTGCAAGCTGTGAAAAATGGGAGTGAACCTGGTTCAGAACCAGAGGAGGGGGAAAGTAGTTTGAATCATCTCCCATAAATCCAAAACTAAGCCCCTGGGTAAACACTCATTTTAATTATTCTTCTGCTGCCAGTCAAAATCTCATGGTTACCTGCTGCTTTCCCTGCCTGCCTGTATCCACCTGTTGTCTGTTTTCAGAAAGTGTGATTTAAAGCTCTTTGGCCTGGGAAAGTCTTTGTTGTGGATTTGTGCCTTGCCTATAATAAAGGCAGTGGACCTGTAGCTTCTGCTGCACTACAAATAAAGAATAATAACAGTGATACTTTTCTCATTTGAGGTTACCTGGGGATAAAGCTGCTGGAGGCATATGACTTTGATATACAGTCAGCTATGTCTCACATCCAATTAAGCTTAACCACATGGTCTAACAAGCTCCCATTAGGCTGGTGAGAGCCCCAGTTTGATAGCAGGGTTAGCTTCTAGGATTTGATGCTTGATTTCCTTCCCTTGTGTTCAGTTTGTGCTGAAGGGCATGAAGGGAACTTCATATTCAGATGATACATGACCAGCTAGAGAGCTGCACTTTAGAAGACAATTGCACAATCTTTACTGCCATTTTCATCATCTTACAGCCTGCAATACAAGCTCTTGTCCTAATAGCCCTGCGCTCAAGTTTCACTGCAATGTGAAAAACAAACAATCAAAGGAAAACCCAACCTTTGAAGGAAAAATACCTGGTTTGCAATATTGGTGGGTTTTTTTCTTCTCCATAGGGGAAAAACCCAAACCCTTCAAACAAAAAAAAAAAACCAAAAAAACCCACAAACAATCCCAAAAAAAAAGAAACCACCAAAAACCAAAAAAAGCCCTCACCAAAACAACAACAAAAAAACCCCAAGACTAAAACTAAACTAGCTGTTTTAAATGACAGATGGACACGAGTCTTAACATACTTCAAGCCTGGACAAAGGAGGATTTAGGCTGTAATGTTTTTCATTTCCCCTTGTTGTTTGGTAGACTCTGTCTGAATCTGGGATGCAAAGAATCCCTCAACTTGCAAGAAGCAGGAATTCCAACTATGAAATCTGAACCTACTTCTGGTAAAAATGAGTGGAAAGCACAGGCCATGGAATGGAACAGGGCTTCAGGCAACAACACCAGGCACCACTGAGAGACACTGCCTGGCTACAGGGTACTTCAGAGAATGAGCACAGCTGCTGGCACAAGACATATTG
Source organism: Camarhynchus parvulus (assembly GCF_901933205.1). NCBI lineage: Eukaryota > Metazoa > Chordata > Aves > Passeriformes > Thraupidae > Camarhynchus > Camarhynchus parvulus. The sequence goes on along the minus strand of NC_044576.1, from coordinate 25,762,965 downwards.
GAACAAATACTTTGGTGGAAGCAGTTTTGGCAATTTAGCCACTTTGCAATATTGTGCAACATCCCTGTCACTCTTAGGGAAAGCTAGAACCTTCTGGGAAACTGTTTCCTCTGCACAACATCTAAAGAGGACATCCAGTACCAGCAATTTTTACAGAACATACAGTGATGAATATTAGAGTCAGGCAAAGAATGGAAATGCCTGCAAATCCCCATCTGCCCAGATTGCACAGGGCATTTTATAAACTCTGGGATCAATCCTGGCAATGGTTTGCATGCGTATTCACTTTAGTACACAAAGCCCTATTGAAATGAACCAGAAACTTGTACAGTGCATTTCAAAGGGACTTTGCAAAATCCTAAGCAACAACTGTGCAGAAACAATAGGTCATAATAATGCCAGAGCTGCTGGTGCATCCTGTGTTCTCAGTGCAGTGCTCCGTGAGCCATCAGTTGTTGTATTCACCTTAAAAAATTCAGGGAAATAAAATACAAAAACAATATTAGAATCTGGCATCTTTCCATAAAAACCAGGAAAATTCAACATTGCCAAGCTGAGGAGAAGCAAGCTTTAAAGAAAACAAAAAGACCCCAAAAGCAAGGATCTTGAATAAAATGTCTAAAAGAGACATGGTCCAAACATGTGGCACTTTAAAAAACCTCTCATGAGAGTTTCAAGTCTGTAAGACTCAAAGTTGGCACCCTTTAGAATTATCAAAAAGAAGAGTTTCAAACACAACGGTCCCTGGAGAACACCCTGACCACACCATGGAAAATGCTGAAAGCAGAGCAGGCTGGCTGTCAGCACGTGCATTTGAACTGCTCTTGCTGTGCTGGCTTCAGGCTCTGAGGTCCCTGGGACAGACTGTGGCTCCCCCAGAATTCACACAACACTGGCAGTGTACAGTCAGTGCTTGACAACACAAACATTTGTCATTTCACCAAGCGCTAAGACATGGACGTGGGTGCTGATGGGGCTTACATTATGCCATCTACTCACTAGTTTTAGCAAAATGGCTTTATATCTATCTTTTTATCCTATGCAAATCCTACTTCTCACTGGGGCAAATGGCTGAAGATATTTTAAGCAACATTAAAGCCTATAAATAGTCACATCTCCTTTCCTTCCAGCGTCCACTGGAGGATGCTGAGTGCTTCTAAGTACTCCACCTGACTTGACATGTTACATCAGAACTAAAACTTTAAGAATCCCTGAGAATTCTGATTTAATCTAGGAAACCACTCCCAGCACGCAGAGTGTGAGAAAGAATTGCTCCACTTCTAACAGATATGCCAGCATTGCTTCACCGTGGGAAACAGTTTCAGGCATTTTGGTTTTTAATGGCACTCTGGGCATAGATGCATGGAACATGCTCTTTATTTCCCCTCCTCTGTACAGTGCAAATTGACAGTTATATCATAGAAATTAAAAAAAAAAAAATCAGCATTCACTCATTACAGCTCTTTCAGTTCATCTGCATCATGGTTTTTTCTTTGCAAAGTGAGGAACGATGCCAGTGTCGTCCTGAGACAGAGGACTGCCTTCTTCCTTCATTTTCAGGCTCTCTTCTGCAAGCTGGGATAGATACTTCTGCAATCACATAAAAAACCCAAAGCATTGTTACCAAAACTGAAAATATTAAACACAGAATTCTTTATGCCTCTTCAGAGCTCTAACTCTTCCAATATCTCAAAAGGAAAGAAAGCACACAGAAGCCCCATTTTGGTGAAAACTCAAGCTAGAAGATATGGCAGTGTCAGGTAAACTAGCTGAATACATGCAGAGCCTCAGAAGTTCAGAGCTTTACTGTGTGCCATGGGGGGGAACTGATGACAGAACCAGGAGGACTCCACTCCCCATCAGTCTGTGACCAGACCTCACCTCTTCTCTACTCCCCTGTGCTACAGGGCAGGAACTAACTCCACTGAGTCAACTAAATTCTGCCAGGAAAGTACTGGTGTGTCAGAACATAAATGTGATTTCAGTCTTGATTTAAAGTTTATATATTATACTTTCAGCATGTCCAGCTCAGAGATACAACTTTTGAACGAGAACATTTTGTTTTAAGGGAATAATCACACTCAGTAATAATCAACACAATTTAGCAATTTGGCTAGAGTATTTACCTTTATTGTGTTTCTCTAAGATAAAGCCTTTCACTGCTTTGGGTACTAACTGAGATTTAAAAGAACAGACATGGCCAGTGAGGCTTTCAACCTTTTAGCAGTGCTCTTAGTTGGCAGAGCTGCACACAAAATGGATGATGAATGGGTACGGGTCTCAAAATAGTGCTCAAACTATTTATTCAAGGTCAACAGACATAGAAATGGATGGAAAGAAGCTTTTTCAGCAGCAGCTAGTGCAGAGACACCTGGGAAATTCCAATATAATAATGTAGAGGTATTCTTCTTAATGATTTACACACATCACCTTCATCATACTCAAGAATAACTGATCTACACATTATTAGGATCATAAAACTCCTTTTCTAGCTATTTACTCATTCTGATTTATTTTGAAAAGATCCTTTCACATCACTGCAAAATTTTCTCTACTTGCAGGATTTCCCCAGAGTACAGTTTACTCTTTGGCATCCATGGGGAAGAGATTAAATGAGAAATGGCTATAAAAATCCTAAGGGCTGTGTTAGAATTGCCACATTCTCTCAGATAAATACAAGTTTTGAATATAAGAGGTTCATCTCAAAGTTACTCAGCAATGGTAATGAATGGACATACCCATGGACTGCACCCTTATTACTCTGACTAGAGAGACTGGGCTGTGGAAATTGCACAACTCTCAGTCCTGATCTCTGGGTGCAAAATTCCACGTGGCAAAAAGCCAGAGTAAATGTTACAGTAGTATACAGAGATATAGGGACCATAAAGGCTGGGAGACGTGTTCTGTACAGCGTGAACTGTAATAAACCACTAACACTTGTCCCTGCCTCAGATAACCCAAGCTTTTGGGGCTTTTCATGAACACCGACCAAAATAAGACTGAGCTTTATCCACTACCTTTAGCTGATGTTGCCAGCTGTCATGAGTACCACAAACACCAGATTTGAAATTTGCAGATTCAGATTAATATATAGCAAAATGGCAGTCAAGTAAAAACTGTGTGGTTTTTTTCATTTAAATACAAGTTTTGACAAATACTGCATAAAGCCAGTGGAAAACAGGATGAAATACTGCACTGAGTTGCCAAGATAGCTTTCACAAGATGAATGGTAGCTGGAGGAAGTGGAGGAAGGGATGGCAAAAATATGGATTTTTTTGGACGTGGGAATTACAGTGTATCTGTAAATACAAATATCACCTGGGAAAACAATTTATTATGATGAAGAGAATTAAAAATTACAAAAGAAACAGCTCATTTTTTAAATCAGTGATTGATGTTATTTGAGGGGCATCACAGTTAGATAAAGCTGACTACTTCAAGACAAAACTATCATCATATAAACAAGGCTTTTGGAAGAAAATTGGCAAACAAGCTGTTCAGTGTCACATTCAAATCCAAACACTGAACATATATTTTGGATGTGGCTCAAGGAGATCACAAGAGACAACAAGTAGCAAATCAGCTATAAAAGAGTCAACGCTGTGACACAATTTGGGATACTGTGGTTGTCACTGGATGATGGCATTTGGCATTCAGGAAGGAGAACAGGAACACTGCAGCAGCACTCCCATAGCTCCACTACAGAGTCCCTAGTTCCTACATTGGTGGATACACTCGTTAACTTGCATCATCATAGGAGAAGCCTCATATTCCTTGCAGAATGCATTAATAACCATTATGGAGACTAAAAGGGTTCCAGCAACACAGAACAGTGATTTGAAATTTGCTAAGTTTCCATTTGAGCAGGCAAAAGTTGGACGAGACATTTACTTCCTGTATGTAGCAAGATAAGAGGTATGGCTCAACAGAACAGCCTGTTTTTATTACTGCATTTAGCAGATTTAATTTTAACAGCTTTTATAGTCTTTGTTCTTTTATCTCAAGTCAGTGTTAGCTATCTACCACAGTACCCATGGGAAATGTCTTAATGGGGAGAAAAAGAGGTTATTTTCACACTAAGTCAGTTTTAGTTGGGCCTGTTTCTAATGACTTTAACAAAATAAGTTAGAAAATTAAAAAATAAAAATCCCTCTTCTTTGCATGGAACCAGTTTCCAGGGGCAGGGGCAGGAGCTGCAATCTTTCTTTAGAATGAGTTTCTTAGGGACAGACTTGCATGGGATACACAGCCTGCACTGAGTGGTGCCACTTCTGGTGAATCCCTCTGGGTTTTTTTGTATTAAGCAAAAAAAGGAATGCAAACTTGGCACCTGCTTTTCAAGCTTGCACTTAGAGGGTCCATTATGAGCAAGCATCAGAGCTCTGTAGGAAGCCTTTGGAAGCCAGAGGCCTTTGTATAATTACAGCTATGGAACTTCAGGAAAGCCAAGAAGAAAATTCTCCCAGAGAAATTACTTGACTGTGAGTGTCAATGCCTACTAGCCAGCTAAGGAAAGAGAGTTTACTTGAACAGAAGCAGAGTTACTGCAGTTACTGTGGGCAGAAGGAAGGAACAGAGAAAGGAGGAACAGCTCTGCTTTGCTCTGCCATGAATTTTGCTAAGAGTATGAGAATGCCAGCACAAGTGTGTGTGTAGTGTACACACCCTGCTCATAGGCAGGACTAAGGGTGGGAGCCAAGGCCTTCTCCTCTGAGGAGCCCTGAGCATGCGACAGATAATGCTCAGGCTATTGTGACTGATTCTATTGATGGTGCCTCTCAAAAGTGACAAAGGCAGGTCTTTGATTGAACTGCAGGCACACATGATCTCCCTGTGCTGTTACCAACTGCTGACATGTTTTGGTTACATCCTTATGGAGCAACAAGCACTGACATGCTCCTGCATATCCCGATGGAAATAACCCAGCAGTGCTGCTCTGCACACAGGGAGGGGATTTCACCGGGTCACAGCAAATGCCTGACAGAGCCCTCGTGTCACAGAGAGCTGTGAGCTGAAACACACTGAGAACCCACACCAGCACAGAAATGGCTCTGGCTACCTTATCAGACAAATGCCATGTTTAATGCTCCTGACATTAAGATGTACTGAACACTGCTACTGCTGGGGTCACTCCCAGTGACAGAAACATCTGGGACCCTCTGAAACAGGGAATTAAAGATCTGAGTTGCACACTGTGCTAGTCACAAGGACCAAATGTAGATGAGAAGATCAAATTGTCACCTGGCCTCATTTTACCTATGATCCAGAAGTTGATTTCAAGGACCTGAGAGTGAGAAATCAGCATGCTAATGATTGGAACTACTGAAAAGTTTGTTTACCTGAATTTCACTTCATCTGAATTCTGTCCACAACCTAAAAACTAATTTTTTATCACATCATCTACCTTACACACAAACCACTCCATAAGCTTGTTGTTAGGTAGCTGCAGGTGTGTTTTTACCTGGAGATTTTTGTAGTGAACAGTACTCCTGCAGTGACTTGTCTTTGCTGTCTCTTCATTTGTATAGAAGAGTCCACAGAGCTTGCAGTAAAACCCAGTTCTAGGCACCACAAATTCCACGCCTGTTGAGAAATTCTGAATTACATTAAAGTGTCAGTTGAAATCCTATCCCTCCCAAAATAAACTTGTTTTCAAAGAAAAAACATTGTATTTAGTTAAATATTAGGAATAGGAAGATTGAATCCTGGATTCACTTCTCTGATTTCCCTAATTTTGCAATATTGAGCTGCACTTTAAAATCTTGTGCATTGAAACACACCTTTTCTCTTCTCGCTTAGATATACATGCTTTAAAATCTATTTTGTCATAATATTGACTGGAAACTTCACTCTGTAACCTCAAGGGCTAGAAAAGCAATAATACTTTTTAGCAGTAAATACATGTTCAAGTTACACAGATTACTTTTGAGGATGTACTTCTTCCAGGTGTTTTGCTCATAATCAGTATTTACACAGTAAAGCCAATACTTCTGTTTATACTTTATGCCAAAGACTTTTAAATTACTAAGTAATTTTTCATATGTATTTCATATATAGTCCAAGGGAACTTATTTCATCTCATCAGCTGCCTTTTGCCATTCATTTGGAATGAATTAGCAATGATCTAGAATCAAAAGGCTGTTTCTTTCAACAGCTACCCGTCTGTCATATACTCTGTTCCTTCTCTCCTCACATCTGTTCTGAAAAATAAATATAGCAAGTAGCCTTAAAGTGACATCTTGTTGCAAGCCCTGGGTATTGCAGTGGGCGGCCCAACGTACCCAGGGGAATGCTGAGCTCGGTGAAGACGTCCTCTTGTTCCCAGCCTGCTGCAGAGGGCCTTTGTTTAGACTCTACCTCCGGGTATTCCAGAGATCTCATTTCCAAGTACCTAGAATTTGCTTAACAAATGAATAAATGTATTGAATGAAAACAGTTTATTAAAGAGACATTTGTAAGCTTCTTGGGAACACTTTCTGGGTGGATCTATAAATGAAGTAAAATCAGGAAAAAAATGCTTTCCCATTCCAATCAGAAGCCTGTTTAGTGCAACTCCAGCAGCTGTACTACGGTGTGCAGTCACTCTGATTTCTCCCAGTAGACCATTTTTCTATTTCTAATTTAATGCTACGTTTGGAGGGGTTTTTGTATTTTAGTCTATAAACAGAGCTATAACATTACACACCTCTGGCAGAAGCATGGCCTGACTGCAGCTCTGTAACCACATCTATTACTGCATGATCAGTGCTGCAGCTGGGATGGTGGGAGCAGCAGGACCTCATGAATACAATTCTCCAAAGCTGCCTTTTGTAGGATCCCTGCAACATCATTGGCATCTTCTCCCTGGAGCCACTCTTCTCCCATCCTCATCTCTCCAAGGGATAGTTCCTGCTTTATGGCACCCAGCCACTAAAAGATTTTGGTTTCTAAATAGCAGGGATGGGATGGTTGGTCCCTGCTGGCTGACATTAATTGACACAGCAGTAGATTCAAGATGTGGAAACACTGGATTGGTTTGCTGAGGTAGATATAGCCAGTCAAAAGAAGAGATGATGTCCCTTCCCAAGATTGCTACCATATGAATTAATTTTATTTAAAAAGAAGAGGAATTTGCTATCACAGAGTGACAGAAATACAGATAAACTGGTCTGATTCCTCTTTTTCAGTCCTTACATCAAAGAACTACCTCACTTGCCCTGACAAAATTTCTATTGCATTGCAAATTTCACCTAAATAAGGGATATATTTTCTTATAAAACAAACATATTTTGCCCAAACCAAACCCTTCCTGTATTTCAAGTCTGTAGTTCAAAGATCTACAGTTTCTGGCTATGAGAATGAATTTTTCTTTGCTTTTAAATATGTCTATTGCATGATTTAAAAGAAAATAATATTAATTCCTAACTGGTTGGCTTTCAAGCTAACTTTAAACCTACCCCAGGATTCCAATACTGCAGCAGAGAAGCTGGAAGCCCCCAGTAAGCTTAGACACTCAGGGCCTTTGCAGCAACTAAAGTCCCACTTCAGTTGACTTCTGTGCTTCTGAGCTGGCAGCTGCATTTGTAGAGGGCCTAGAGCCTTGGACAGCAGATCCCAGATAACGAGTCCATGTCTGAAACCTGGGAAGCATGAGAGGCCCTGGAGCTTCCAGGCTCCCTGCTGACAAGCTGGAAGCTGAGATGCTGGAAACACTAGTAAATATGCTCTTGAGACACGCAACTCTTTCATCAGCTGGCTGCCCAGGGAGCCCAGGAGAGCCAACTTTTCCCTGCCCAGTCCCATGGCAATATTATCTCCAAACATGCAAAGTCTGGCAAGGTGTCTTCAGGCCAATCAGGCAAGTATTAAAACCCAATGAGTTTCAAGTCTGTCCTGGAGGAAGAAGTTAGCTCAAAATCAGATGTTTGCATGAAATGTTTCCAGCATTGCACTCTCAAAAAATCTTCCATCAGCTTCTTTTCAAAAGCCCCTGTCCATCACATGGGCTCTGGCAGCAATTAAAAAAGAGCATTTCTGACCAACATACTCAATGCAGTTTTTCACTTCATCTCACTATGCACAGCCATTTGCTCAAGTATCATGATAAGGAATTGCACTGACTTTCAGACCTCAAGATCCCTTTTTTCCTGACAACTAAAATATATATAGGTAGCTATGATTACATTTATTGACATTATCTCACAGCACATCCTATCAGTTATATTAAAGGCAGCATGCAGTAGAACAGGACACGATAAGGCAAGTCCTGGCAAAAGGCATATATTTGCATGAACAGGGACTGAGAAGTAACAATCTATGCATGATATCCATATTAATAATGCTTCAGTACAGTGTGTAAGAATACCCACCTTGTCCAGGAGCCAGCCAGACATTACAGATACTTTTCTGTTGACCTTCAGAGACTGTCACTCATTTCATTGACAATTCAAAATAAATTTAGCAAGGCACTGCAAGACTTCAGCTAAACTCATGTGAACCTTGACATGACAATTATAGCAGCTTATGCCTTTCAGAAAGCTTGCAAGCTGCTTATCATATTTCCTTTACACTATTCATCTAAGAGGCTCTAATGATTTAGCTTGGCCAAAGGCACTGGAGGTCTTTTACTAAGCTGCTCCAAGGACAAGCCTTGATACTATTAACAACACTTATTCTTGTTAGCAATAAATTTCAGTCTACCCTCAGAGAAAACATGCAAGGCTCTCTGCAGGCTGAAAGGAAAAAAAGCAGTAGTTACCCTTGGCCTCGGGACACTCTTGGCTTCCATGTCTTGTTTCTTCACTAGTGTTTTTAATGAGCGTTTCCGTAACTTCTCTGCTCACAGCTCCTTGTGATCCCATCTGTTTGTAATAATCTATAAATGTATCAGGGAGCTGAAGAGTCTCTTCTTTCAGATGAACAGAAGGTATTTGGTGATCTTCAGGCTCTAAACAAGTGTCAGAGCTCTTATCAATTTTTCCTTCCTTCTGCTGGCAATCAGACTCCTTAGCAGATTGGTCTTCTTTCAATTCCTCTGGCTTCTGTTCAGGGTCCAGATTTAGGCTTGATGCTTCAGTTACAGCATCATCATTATCATCATCCTCATCATCTTCCTGACAGCCACTAGAAGCTGCACTGTCCTTTGCTGTTCTGAAGTTTGTTTCTAAAGCTTTATGGGCAAATTTGTCTTCACTTCTTGTTAAGTGGCTGTGATCGTTTTTCAGTTCTAACATGGTTGACATACATGGACACATTTCTGAAGCAGCTTTATTTTTTTGATCAACTGGGACTATTTCTTCAAGCTCAGTTATATCAGGCTCCATAATTAAATCATCTTCTCCCACTTCATCTACTGTCACTAATTCCTCCATGTTAGCAGGATACCAGGTCTCACCTTCTATTTCACTTCCACTCTCCCAGTCTCGGTCCTGTCACAGATGTAAAACATTTGAGAGATTGGTGATTATAGATAATCACTGTAAAAAGTGGTCCTTGAAACCAGGAAGAACCTTGATATGGCCATGTCTAACCCCTCTTATGTTTTAGTTTCAAAGAGTGATATGCCTTGGTGCTGTGATTTTAAATCTTATGCACAAGGACAGAAAATCTCTCGAACTGTCACATAAACTTTTCTTTGTGAAGATTCTGTAACTGCCTTGGGGATTGCAGTCTCTCCAGTCCCCAGCTTCTTGCTTTTCTGTAAGCAGTAGAGCAAGGCACAATTTTTTACACTTTGTTATGCAATTGATGCTACTATGTGATCCCCTTCCTCTACCTCCTTCTCAGTGCAATGAAAATATATTGAACCCCATTTGAGCCACTGTGGCTTTCTCCTTCCTGGACCAGGTCCTTTAAATTCACATGGTGACTGAGAAAACATGGCTTCCTTCTGAAGTCACTTCCTTCCATCAGCAAGATCCCTCTGGCAGGGACTGTGCTGGGAGCCACTGGCCTAAACTTTAGGAAAAAGCAGTTATACCCCAAAGCACATATTCTGAAATACCTCATACATGCAGCTTCAGACTTACAGGACTTAGGCACTAATACTGGACTTGAGAAGTCTTAGAATTAAAAGGTATATCTTACTTTTAAGACACACTTGCATCTTAGATTTCAACTCCCAGACTCCTTGTGTACACACAATCTATTAATAATCTGCATTCTCCTCCTGTTTGGCCATTCCCACACTTCCCCTCCTAGAATCCTAAAACAGCATGAAAACTCTGTGAGCTGGCACTGCTCTTGCCGGGAGATCAGTTTTCTGCAGCAACAGATATCAATATCTTCCATATTTGACCATCAACTCATGACCCTACAGAAATGAAGCTGGAGGAATTCCAGGGACATTGCTGTCCCCAACTGCAACGCAGCAGTAGGGGTGCTGTAAAGGCATTATTTAATTAAAACCAGAAACAATAAGAAGACTGCTATCTATAGTTCATAAGGCCAATGTTCTAAAAAGTATTCATCATAGCCTCCCCTCTTTCCCCACTAACTGACCACATCTCCTATTTTTGGGCATGGTTTGCAAAGTTACCCAGTTCACTTGAGCATACATTCCTCACAGCTGCCACTGCCAAGCGCTATGTATGTGAAGCAATGTACATGAGCAAAGAGTAACTAAAAAAAGAGTTCTGGAGACTTCAGGAAAAGCTGTCCCTTAAAGCAGAGGTCAAGATAAGACAAGCTAATTTAGACAACCTCCTTCTCCAAGCCCTTTATGTGGTTTTTCATGAGGGGTTAATATTTCATTTGGGAGAACATTCTACCAAACCTGAGGTTTCAATCATTTTCTCAAAGAAGCTACACCAACAATGTGTCACCAACCTTCTCTTTCCTTGTGTTTTCCAGAATCTCTCCAGATTCTTTTCCTTGCTTATTATCTGAAGGTGAGCTCTTCACTGGAACTTGCTCCTCTTTTTCAAGCTAAAATAAATACATACACACGTATACAACACACAGTGGTGCTCTAGTATGTTTCTATTCTGAGTTTAGAGAAGCAAAGTCACTCACAAGGTCACATTCTTTATTTCTAAAGTTTATGCAAGTCAACTAGGCTGTGGGAAAAGACCCAACAATAAATTCCGTTAGCAGAGCTGTACAAATAAGAATTAAGAAAAAGAATTTTAAACGAAATTAGAGGTGTAATTTATATCACAGAATTGGCTGAAAGACAGGTGGGGGATAATGTCAATTCATTAAAATTTCCAGCCTCCACTCTTCTGTTCTCTACCCACATTTGTTATGTTGGCTCAGATGTGGTAAGGAGAGCAGCAGTGTTAAACTCTGCAGAAGACCTCGACTGTTTTGTTTATTGACACAGGATCAGTTGCAAATGGAATTGGTTGTACAGTTCATACTTGGGAAGAACAAAACCACAGTACTACCTCGTATTTAGTAAAAGAGGGACAAAGCAAAAGTGAGTCCAAGACATACAAAACTATTTTTTCCTTTTAAAATAAATTACTAGCAATAGTCCCCAGAGAGGTATGTCTTTAGCAAAGTCACTGTAAAACAACTTGGAAAACATGCAGAGGAGTGTGATTTAGGATGCTGTCTGACATTTCTCTCTGACGTCTCCTCCCAAGGAACCACACATCACAGTAAAATACCAGCCAAAGGAGAAAGATGATAAAAGGTGGTACAAACAAGCTTATCTATGGCATGGGGCAGTGCTGCTGCTGGTTACAGACTAGTGAGTTACCAATCTAGGAAATTCCACCAACTTAGCCCCACAGGAGAAGAAGGTCAACTGGAAACAACTGACAATGGCCCCGGCAGCACAAAGGCACAAGCAAGAGATGGAGCCCTGGTCAGCCAAGCACCTTTGCAGCCTCCTGCGCCAACAGACCTGGGGGTGGATGGCAGCAGCTATCCCTGGGGGACTCCAGGGGTGGCAAGGTGGCCAAGAGTCAGTAATCAGATCCCCAAGGGGTGGGGATGTGAGTATTGGCTGTACTGAGACTGAGCAAATGAGGTATCTGGATGTGCTCCCCCTCCTACTTCTTCCCAGTGGAGAATCAAACACACAAACATCGCCACTTTGCCACTGGAAGTATTTCTCCAGAGATTGCACAATTTTATAGGTGAGCTGATTCAGTGGTTTCTGTCATGGGAAGAGATTTCTGCCAGAACATTGAAGGGAGTGGTGTGAATTATCCCTGCCAGCCACAGTTGAGGGTAGGCACACATGATTAATTGCTCTGTTGAGTTATCCAGAAAGAAATGTTTCTCATTAAAAGTTCATTCCCCATTTTAATAGTATAGCAACCACTTCCCTGTATAAATACTGTGCACCTCTGTAAAGTATCACTTAATTTCCAGATAACTCAATCCTCCTTGCTGGCAGCAGAAGCAGGTGATGGATGCAGAAAGAGCAGCTATGGGGCATTCTGCACAGAGTTAGGAAGAGGACAATTGCCTCTTCACACACAACCTGCATGCAAATAGCAGACTGTCACTTGGTTTCATTTTCAGCTGTCTGCCCCATCCCCTCATTTGTTACCCAAAAGTTCTATGCTAGACACAAAATGATAATGTCCATATACCCAATACCACAAGAGTGTAAAGGATCTGCATGGTCTGGGCAAAAACACGGACAAAATGGCCTCCCAAGACTTCTTCTATGACTACATTCCCTAATTTTATAATGGAAAAACATTTCATATTGCTGGCATTACACCCACAACAAATTCTCTAAGATATTTCAGAAAATGTATTACTTCACCACTTACACGTCTTCTTACATATACTTCTAGATCTCTATTTACCTCGTTCTCAGGTGGTTTGGTTTCCTTTACATCACTGCCTTCTGCAGTAGCATCTTCTTGGTCTTTTTCAGCTTTCTTCACCTTATTCTTATCACTTTGTTTTTGCCTGGAGCCCTCAGATGCTTTGCCGTGCTTCTGTTCAGCTGCCTCCTCCCTGGCAGTGTCCTCGCTGTAAGAATGCCTGCGTTCCCTTAACTTTGCCTCTTCCTTCCTCTTAGATCTCCCAGGTAAATCCTGCAGCTGCCTCTGAAACTTGTCAGATTTTGACTTAGAGGATTTTCGGTAATAGTCATCTTCCCTGTTCTTGTAGCCAGACAAAGGGTGAAGGGACCCAGGGGAACCAGTCTTTAAATATTTTTCTCGATGCCCTCTGCCTCCTTCAAGTCGTTCATCCAAATCAAACTTGTCCAGTTGTCGGGAATAATGTTTCCTCTCGTGTACCCACGTGTCAGTCCTGTCCCTCTTCTCATCCCCATTCTCTCGCCATTCTCTGCTATCTCTTTCCTCTTCCCGTCGAGAATAGGGGGACTGATCCCATGCGTCTCTCCCATTTCCCCAGTCGGTCCTGCTGGTCCCCAGCGGGCTGTGTGGTGAACTGCAGGAAGTGAAGCTGGGCGTGTGGGACCGGGGTGACAGCGAGCGGCTTATGGGGCTGCGGGAGCGGGGCCTCTCGGTGCCGTACCTGCTGCAGGGGAAAAGGCAGCTACTGTAACTGGCTGACCCACTGCTGTCTACCAATTCTTGTACACTGGAAGCTCATGGGGACTGCCCTGGGGACTGCGAACCTGAGACCCCAGGCCTTTCACAGACATGCACTGCACAGCTGCAAACAGCGAACAGGAGAAAAGGCAGTGTCATAGCCACAGAGCTTAACTAAATCCCCACAGAACTGTCAAGAATATATTCATTCATTCTTAAAAGCATCTCATAAGGGTTTAGCATTAAAAGCTTATAATATGTTAATACCTTTACAATGACCCTAATGTGTATACCCATAATACTCACTCAGCTAGGGCATCTCTGACACAAAAGTGACAAAGGCCACCTGTTTAAAAGAGATGTTTTAGGACTGTGATTCCTCTCCCATTTTGCTGAAAGTTCCAGAAGTCAGAGAGATCAGAAATGTACCCAAATACATTTTAATCTGAACTGCCTCCTTCCCACTTGGTCTCAAAGCAACACCAGCCTTTATGCTTTTCACTCAACAGGGAGGAGAGTGGAAAAGTTTCATTTTTATGCTCTTCACATGCCAGACATACTTTCTGAGACATAATCAGTAAGAAAGAATTATTTTCATAACATGCACAGTTTCAATTTGATCTCATTATACAGGCCCTGTACCAACTATTGTACTACATAAAAATATACACTATTTTATAAGTGAAATCCCAATTAGGAAAGCAAATTAAATACAGGAAGGATGCATAGAGATAATGCGCCTTCTACCTGTAGATTTACAGACTTCCAATTCCAAACTTTGGAGAAACTTTACCTGTCCACTTCACGCAGCAGGTCCCTCTCCCTCTGTGAGTGGATGTCCTGGATTATAGCAGCCACATTCTTACCTGGTTTCTAATAAAAACAAAGACATTGTTTAGCATGCTGCTCTACTCTCCAAGCTGATACAGGTGATTTGTCTTTCAAAAACAGTATCCATGCTTCAGTCAATTATTTTAGAACTAGAAATACTTAGTTTCAGTGTTGTGGTTACACTCTCTTTTGCAGTTGCCTTCTCAACAGCACGATCAAAGCAGTAAAACGATACAAACGGAAAATTTGCTCCATTACGTTGTAGCAGTCTCTCCTCATATTTGGCTGCTCTAACAGGCTTAGAAAACTAGCTTGTTTTCAAACCTTGTTACACAATCACTACAGAGCATTTTGTAGGAACTGGATGTAAGAGGAAACAAACCTGACAATTTTTCTGATACAGAATCAAATATGTATAGCAGCCTATCTCTGATCCTCTAGGTATGAACTGCCTTCTCTTGATCTCAGAGTTATTCATTCTGGATTATAGCTCCAAAGGGCTATGTTTAGACAAGGAGAGCTTCAGACAAGCTAAGTGCAACATGTATCCTGGGGTGTTGATTACGACTAGGTAGGATGCCCTACACAGGCTGGAGTGCTCGCAATTCCTCAAACACTTGGAGCACACACAGATGAGCAACATAATCGTGCAGGAACTCACCAGTTTGTAGCAGTATATGCTAGCTCATGCATATTTCCTTCCTGGTATTTTTATTTGTTTTCTTTCTTTTGCAAAGCAAAATGATTCCATGACCTGAAAAACTGTCATTGGAAAAGCAGAAAAATCTTCCTGGAATCTAGGCAAACTATCACATTCTCCTGGGTAACTCCTGCCTCTCTGTCAATCTCCACCACCAAATATCTGAACCCCTCCCTGTGCCACATTAGGAAAGTCTGCCCTGATTTATGAACTTTTGGCAACTCATTTTAAGTCTCCTTAAGCTAGTATAGACATACAGGAGAGAAAGAGGCTTTTCCAAAGGTCAAGCCAAACTATCCAAGTTCCTTTTTTTTTTTCTCCAAGGCTCATAAAGGACTCTTAACATTAAATTGGAACACTACAGAGCTGTTCTACAAAATAACTTTGTGCTGTGTTGGGTAATACAATATGGAGCTCTTAAGCGCTGCATTGCCAGTTCTGGTCCAAGTCACCATGAAATAAAATTACTCTCTTAGCGTTACATGGCAGTATATAAGCCTCTATAAATACTTTCACAAGAGCAGTGATCTCTGGACATCACTCAAGTGTCCAGAAGAGAAGTGTCACACACTCTACAGAATGTCTAAGTAATATTGCTCTGGTTTGACTCTATGTTAAAAGAAAAAAAACCCTCTTGCTTTATAACTTAGGTCATTTACAAGAAATAAAAAGAAATCAGTATTCTGTTTAGTCCTGTTACCACTGCTTGGTGTCAAGACTGCTATGGCTCAGGCATGGAAGCAGTGAAAAAAGTATTGTTCTGGGCTTAATGACTGACTAAAAGGATAGAATCATCTTATTTTTGCTGACATGTTGTATCTTACACATGGCTGTGTTTTGGATCTTTGTTAGACCAAGGAGGCTGCTCACAAAGAAGTTCAGAAGGGATTTTTGAAATAATGGTATGAAAGGATCATAGAAAATGGGGTCTCTTCCAAGAGTTACAATTTAGAATAAGAGCAAGTGTAAAAGATCAATAATATGCACTGCTTAATTTATCTTTATTTCTTTTCCCATCATATTGAAGCATTAATTAGAAATCAGTAATCAGCAAGAATCTTTTAAAATGTATTCTCCAGATGTGCCATGGAAACTCATATAATTTGATCAAGAATGACCATCTTACCTTCAGCTGTAATTCCTTGTATCTTTTAGACATCCTAATAAGTAACTTGTCATCATTTATCATAGCAGGCTTTTCCTTGTAGTACTGTACCATGGCTTGGGCTGCTTCACTGTAAGCCATTTCCAGAAAGGCCTAGCACAAATGGAGAGAACTTTACAATCTATTACATAATTAAGAATACAAAGTAAAAGAGAGAAAAGGCAGCATAATAAATTTTCTCTGGGTGCTTCTTATGCAAAATGTCTTGATAGTACAAAATTGAGTAGCTTTCTAGGCCTGAAGCTGAAATGATAATACTCAGTCCATTTCTCCTTTTTTCTTTAACTGCAAATAATGGTTTCAAACCAGCTATGAAAGCCAATATGTCACCTTAGAAGATGGTTCAGTTAAAAATGAAATGACTGGTATCTAATATTCCTTGACTGGCAGTGTTCAAGGCCAGGCTGGATGGGGCTCTGAGCAACCTGTTCTAGTGAAAGCGTCCCTGCCCATGGCAGGGGGTTAGAACTAGATGGTCTTTAAGGTCCCCTCCAACCCAAACCATTCTATGATTCTGTGATTTTTACACATTACAATCTCAAACATTTTCCACCAGCATGGATTCTACATCCACCCATTTTGTCTGCTGCAGTAATGTGAGAGAAGATATTCTATTCCTACCAGCTTACACCACTGGTACACTTAAGATACTTAGAGTATACTTAAGCTACTATAAAGAACAAGAGAAGTCTGAAGCAACCCTGACAAATGGCTGAGAGAAGGCAGGAAGTAATTCACTTTTTAAAAAAATTAGTCGAAGTACAGTTTCACAACACTTTTTCATTGAGATTGCCAAGATTTTTAAACAAGAGCTTGTTTAGATGTGGTCATGTTTACATCCTCATCTAATTCAGTGACCACCAATTTTTTTTTCACTTTGAGAGCAGACTTCATGTATTTAAGTTTCTATTACTAAATAAGAGGTTTCCCCCCCAAAGACTCTGTCTTCATATTTATGTCTTCATATCTTTATGTCTTTATGCCATCAGATGTCAACACTGGCAACCCCAAATGTGCAGTACCTGATTAGTAGATTTCATGAGGATGTAGTTGGTGACCTTTCCAAACGGGAGGCCCAGGTTAATGACATCATTCTCTGTGCAGCTTCCCTCAGGGAGGTTGCAAATGTGAACAACTCGACCCAAGGTAGATTTCCTCTGGGGAAACTGGGGGAAATGTTTTTATGTTAGATATTCCTCCACTAGATAACATCTTACATTTCTGCAAAAAATTAAATGCTCTGCTCACCTGCTATTAAGAAAAAATATTCTTTAAAACTTGCATTTTACAATCCTGGTTTAGAAGTACAAATGGAAATAGAAATGTTTAGCTGCAGTGCAATGGAGTCTCCATCCCTGGACTTTGCAAAGTCCAGAGAGGATTTCTAGAAGGCAAATGCCTCCTTCAAACAGGATCAACAATACTCCTGAAAAACCTAACTACTCACTGCAGTCCTTGCTGAATTTATGGATATTGGAAATCACTACATGGGTGTTCAGGATAGCAGGGACTAAACTTAAATCGTTCTTCATGGAACACACTGGGCCAGGATAAAAGTGATCCCACTTGACTTGTGAGAGGACACACAGCTGTACCTGGGGTTAGAAAACCTGCTACTTTTCCCTCTCACTAAAACAACACACAGGAAGAAGGACTTCCCCCTGGGGGGCACAGTGAGCAGTGGACATGCAGAGAGGCAGAGCTCCCAAACTGGCTGGCACAGGCATAGAGAACTAGAGTGGTGATCACTTCCCAAGGGTGGAAGTCTATTTTGGAGTGCTGGGGCAGTTCCGAAAGAGCTGCCCATCTTCCTGGCATGGGAAGCAGGCTCTACACTCCCTGTGCAAAAGGCATCAGGGTACAGCCAGAGAGAATGCTAATTTACCATAGCTAATGACAAGCAAAATGTCACTCACACAGGATAAAATCTTTCCAGACTACCTCCATGTTTATGACCTCTCGATTAGGATTTTACTGAAGAAGTAACTCTACCTTCAGTTAAAATTGCACCATTCAAGGGAAGATGCAAATCATGTAATCTTGTGGGATCAAGTTCACCAGAGCCATCACAAATGTTTGGCTTGTCAGCAAGTTCACAAGTTACAGAGCTAATGTTATCTTATTTACACCTCCATCCTGTTGCCTTCCCCTCAGACTTCACCACTTAAGCATTTGTGTATTTTTGCTGCATTAGAATCCTGCATTGCACAGTGATCTGCTACTGAGCTTGCATCTCACAGAGCCCACTCAGGTGCATAAGGCAAGTCAAAGAGAAGTGCAAAAGTCCAGAAGTTAGGTTTTTATTCTGGCAGAAAAATAACAAAGACCAGATCCTGAAAAAAAGATGAAGCAATTCAACTCCAGTTGAACAGAAAAGGTAGTGATGTCTGCACACATCTGGCAAGGCAGCATGTAGCACAGAGCAGAAGAACACTACTACAGCTAGAGGTAAAGGAAACATCAAATGCAGTCCCAGAGTAAGAACACTCCAGGTCACCAAAACCTTTTGTTTGTTTTGTTAGATCTGTTATTGGACTAAAAAGGCTCAGCTCTTCAGAGCCTTGGCTCCAGAGCCCATGTTCCCACACACAGCCCTCAGTACATTAAATCAAACAACTGTAAGACATTGCCACTTCCCCACAATTGGCAATGGCTTAAATGAAAATGCTATGCCATAAACCTGCTGTAGCTCTTGATTAAGAAGTGGTCACATACTCGTGCCAGAAGCCAACACGCTGCACCAAGCAATAATCTTGTCAGCTGATTGTAGTTAAACTGGATCCACTCATTAAACAGAGCTGTAAATCATGACCAGAAAAGGAATATACACCTTCCATATCTACAATCAGGAAGTTAGAGGAGCTGTTGCATGCCAGGTGTTGCATGTAATTTTCAGTAAGACTCAAAGTTAACTTTCTTGGCAATCAACGTCTGCCAGGGGTTACCAATGCAGCTGCATGGCTATTAAAAAAAAAACAAACAAGTCTAAAACAGCAAAATGCACCTCATACTATTTACAATATTGTTTCACCCATCCAATTTGGTGATTTTTTATTACAGCTGTTTTCTTACATTTGTTGTTGTTGCTCCTTGCTTTTCAAATTCTTTATCCCTTTCTTGAACTTCACATGAAATTTTTCCTAAAGATAGTAAGAAACTGCCAATCTCATCCCTCCAGTGCTAATGGCTCACCACGCCCAAGTGAAGACTGGTAGCACTTGCCTTTTACAGAGGGATAGAGTTATTTGCAGATGGACAGCACAGAGCAAGCTCTTCCAGAAATCTGAACACTTTGTTTATGATTACATGCAGGGTCAAGTGTAATCTCCTACTGCTCAGTTAAATGGCAGCAGCTTAGCTGAAAGTGAATACTACCGTGCAAAGGTGTAATAAATTATAAGCCACCTGGGTTGCAGAGTGAATGACAGCTGGCAAACTGAGTCTTAACACCTCTAATATAGCTCCCTGTTCATCCAATAGGCTTCTGAAGAAAAAAGGGATTTACAGCATCCAGGAAAATCAAAGTTATTGTTTCTTTTATGTCTCAAAATACTGCAGGTCATTCAGAAGAGGACTTCTTCAGGCAGCTTAAATGATAAATAGTGACAGATTCTAAAGAGAAATGACACTGGTATTAGCAGTGATTTCATTTGTTGCGAAGTTGACAGACATGATGAAAAGGAACATTCCTCTGCACCCACTACTAGTCCACCTCTGACCTTGGAGGCAGCTGTCATGAGCAGCTCTGCTCTTTGCTGGCCTGCACTCACAGTGCCTGTGACAGGCAGAAGCTGAAACCCCTTCAAATAACCTCTTGCACAGTAAAACTGCACTGTAGAAAATTGGCTGGATTAAGGAAATCTGGGTGAACTTTCTGCAAGCAGTGCCTGATGTGAACTGGAGTGCCACAGGGACACAACTCAGCCTGGCTTTTCAGAGGGTCTGAGACCACATCAGGAGAGATATATACATAAAAGTTAACAAGGTGAAAAGTTGAACCCCTGGATTACTGCTGCTATTCCATGAACGCCCTAACATAAGTCTTTGGTGTGTCCAGTTCTAGTTGTAGCTTTCTGATATGTGATGAGTTTCATTTTATGAGTTTCATAACCCCAACAACTTTGTATTTTCATTATGAGTATGGTTTACTTTTATTTGCCTTTTTTTCCCTTTTAAAATGTTTCTGCTTTGTCAGTGTAAGAATTCCTTTTAACGTTGGTTCTTTTTTCTGGCATTTTTTGACTATAGAGCTAGGAATTCAAGTGTGTATTAGAGCAATATAAAACTGGGTACCTGTGTTGAATGCAGGGCAGGGACTAATAAACCTAAACCATGGAAGGCTCCACATCAAAATAAACTTGCCGAAAGGCTACCAGTGACAGCAGAGGATATAAATACTACACTAAAATAAACTAAGGAAAAGCTAATCTATTATAAGGAATTGATCTGGGACCTCCAGGAGAATAACAAGGAAGCTGCAGCCACTGTCTTTGCCACTGTTGCTAGCTGGGAGAAAGACCTCAGTGTGAGAGAGGCAGAGAGCAATTGCTACAAATAACCTGAGAGACAGAAGGGCTCAATATTGAAGGTAACTCAAAATTAATCCAAATCTTCATTCCAAGCTGAAGCTGACCTTCCTGGGTCAAATAGACTCAGACAATGGGGGAAAAAGTCAATGGAAAACACACACAAACCTATTTACCCACCTCCCCAAATAACTCTGACAAGCAAACAACCGTTAGCACTGCAAAAAAACAAAGCAAAACAAAAACTACAACCAAGTTCATATTCAGTCAAAATCAAAAGCATAAAAGAACTGCAGGGAAGTTGAAATAACAGAGTGAATATTCAGACTACTGCCTAAAAGAAAGCCTTCAGGGTTTTAATTCCAGTAAGCAGAAGTGGCTTCTACAAGAATCTTCTACAAGAAACACAGACATCAATTTGCTTAGGTACTCATTCTTACCCCTGATGGAGGAGAAGAAAATTTAGGACCTGGCTGGCCAAAGGATCTTGCTGGTGTAGTGATAAAAGATGCTCCAACATTTGGTGGATAATCTAAATAATGGATTACACACATTTCATTAAAATCTTGGCTCATATTAATTGCATTAATGTGCTCAGTAAACAATGCCCCATTTACATAGTAAATAATTTCATAGTCTCTATTCCAAATTATACACTGTTTTGTTGTAGTATAAAAACAAGTTATGGTTTGGAAGAAAAATAAATTCATATTTCAAAGGGCACAGTATTGGCTTTCATTTTTTTGTGCACAATTTCTCAAAATTTTTCCTTTGAAACTTTTATCACATTTCTTTTTAAAAACACAATTTTCCTGAGAGACTCATTTCCCTTTCAATTAAAAAAAGTGTTTTTAACTACTGCACATACAATCATTCACCTTCGATACTAGATGGATTGAAAACTGCTGCATTATTTGGCGATAAATGCAATGTTCCATCGGCTGAGCTTAACATACACCGGATACCAGTGCTGGAAAAGAACAAAAATAACTTTAGGGACATGCATGATATACCAAAAATTTTAAAGCTTCATTGTTAGGCCGTAAATTCCCAGTGGAAAACCACTCAAGTAAGGGATACTCTGTTAGCAATTCAGTTTGAAGAATTCACTTTAAAATAATACTTACTTATCTGAAAAAGCCATACATTTTTGAATGTGAAGACTTCCCTTAATGTGCTGATCCCAGTCCTATGTTGAAACAAAGAGACGATGAACACAGGAAAAATCCTGAGACAAATTTACAAAAGATTATTCTTCCATTCAGTTTACCTTATTCTAAAAACAATACTGAGATGCTGAAGATCAAACCATGTGATGTCAGAGCCAAGCATACCTTCAACAAATGCATTTACTGATTCAATATTTGAATGTTAAATTATCCATTATTTTACAAAAGGAAACCTTCTCTGTATTAGATATTAAATTCAGTATATTTCTAGTAATGAAGTTATTTCACTCTTGCTGAAGACCTCATCCTGCAAAGTGCTAAGCACCTTCAATTCCTGCAATGTCCATAAAGAAGGTGTTCAGTATTCAAGGCAGCCGGGACAGTGCTTGTTATTTCACTAGATCAGCAACATCTGTCAAAGTACACTTAGCTATTTACATTTCTATGATTCAATTGAGGCAGGGCATTAAACACCAACTAACAGATCTCCTGAAACTCACTGCAATGGCATTCCTCCTGCACTTTTTAAGTGTTTAATGAAAAAAAGAAATGGCCAGCATGCCCTAGACAGGGTCTGCTTCAGCCCAGCCCCACAAGCTGCAGTAACCAAAGCAAAACCTTTTGCAAGCAGTTGCTAAAAGAGGAAAAGGTAAACATGAAAGCAAATATATTCAAATATCCCAAATCCTCAGGGTGTGTAGGGATCAGGTACTATTTAATCTGCTGGTCATTTTCTTTCTTACATACATGCTGTTATAATTTTATTGTCAGGCCACCATCAGCATGAAAACACATGCCTTTGTGGTTAGGTGCTGGTCCTGTGATGTGACAGAAAAGGTCATAAGGACTTGTTGAGCAGGGCTCACCAGGAGGCCAGAACAACCATGGATGGCTGTGGGGCTCAGAGGGCCACTAAAGTGGCCTTCTCCAGACCTGACCTAAATAACATGACCTACAACACACTGCCTGGGAAATTGGGAAGCTGTTTCTTGAGGGTGAGGTTGAATTTGGAGCTCCCTCAGCAATATGAACAGAAAAGTGAGAGAGAGCACAGTCTGTACCACATGTGCTGAGCAGCTTCTTGCTTTCAGGTCAAAGTCCCTGGGGACCTTGAGACCTAAATTTTCTTGTGAGACACAAGGAAGAAAAATTTCCTACAGAGGAATAGTTAAAATAAGTTTATCCAAAATCGTGCTGGTTTGTTTAAGCAAGCTGCTTCCATGAGGCTGTGTTGGGGGGGAGCCTTTGGGATCAGAAAAAGAGAAGCAGATGAAACTACAGACGTGGGGTTGCAACACTGGCTTGAGTATCGGGGGATCAGCTTCAAGCTCCTCCCCGCCTCGCTCGGGCCGTGAGGTGAGCAAGGACCTCGGCTCAGACCTCACATTTCTCACATCAGTGCTGCAATCTCACTGTCTTTCAATGCAGCATGTGGAACAAAACCGGATCTCGAAGCCCCAGTAACTGCCATGAAACAGATGTACCATGCCCTCAGCAAAACTAAGGCCTTTTGTTTCTGCGTCTCTCAGGGCACCTCTGTGGTGATGGACACTGGCAGTGAGGGGTGGCAGGAGCTGGTGGTCAGATCAGTCACCTGACAGCCTGTCCAAGGGTCTGACCCGTGCCCAGGGACGCTCTCAAACCACTCACCTTCAGATCGAAGATCTTCTTGTCACACAGGGCGCAGATGTGGGGGAAGTGGAGAGGGGCCACACCGCGGAGGTCGCCAAGCTGGTGTGGCGGCAGGGAGCGGGCGGGCAGGTCGGGCGTGCCGCCACTGCGCTCCTCCTTCTGCCTCATGCGAGGGCTGCCGAAGCTCTGCGCGCTGTGGTTGAGGCGGCCGAAGGCGGGGGGGGCGGCCGTGCTGAACTTTGTGTCAGGTGTCGGCTCTTCGGGGTTGTACAGCTCGTTTCTTATTTCATACTGCTGCTGACTCGCTGACGGCCACAGGCTGTCGCCGGGCATGAGGTCAGGCTTGTTTTGGCTGGAGAAATTAGGGATATTTTCCCACTGGTTGCTTGTATTGCTGCCATGCAAGACAGGGCCGGGATCTCCTTTCGGATGGGAGCCCGTGTGTGGGTCGCTGGGGAAGGCCCGTGCTGCACCGTGCTGTGCTGCTGCCCCATAGGGCTCCTTGGGAAATGTCGCTGCCGCCTCGTGCTGCAGCTGGCCGGGAGCCCCAAAGTGACTCTCGTAGCGCGGCCCTGCTGCTGGGGTGGCAGTGTGGGTGCCACCAGCAAGGAAGCCGTGCTGGCTGGACTGTTCCCCCTCCGAGGCAAATGCCTGAGAGGCGGCAGTGACGGTGTTTTGCTTGTTGTACTCATAAAAACCCCCTGCAGCAGATGTGGAAGCACCTGCCTTGTTGAGACCCACCACCACGGGCTGCTGGCCGGAGGTTGGAGCCATGACACTTCCAAAGGGATTCATGACAATTGCGTTGGGCGCCTGGGCCTGGACAGCTCCCAGACCTCCCCCTGGGGCAGCCAAGGCCGGGCTCTGGGCAGGAAAGGCAATGCCACCAGAGGGGAACCTGGTGCCAGTGATGCCGGGCCCCTGGGGCGGGCCTGCCGTGTGGCCCTGCGGGGCGCTCATCACCGCGGGGTGCCTCAGCTGGTTGAAGAGTGGCTGCGACATGGCCACTTTGGAGAGCACCTGGTTGAGGACAGTGGCAGCGGCCGGGTTGTTGGTGACAGCAGTCTGAGCCAACTTCAGCCTGTGGAGCGTGAGCTGTGCCTGGAGCTGCGCCAGCTGCAGGCTTGCCGGCGAGGGGAGCAGGGGGCTCGGGGCACCAACAGAGAATGGACTCTTCTCCAGGAGCTTGGCAGCACTGCAAAGGATCAGCATCTGTGTTAGCAAAATTCACCCCACGCCTACCTACGCCCACCTCCTGTGAAAGCTCAGCATGGCATACACAGCTGCTGCCAGAGGTTTAGTTTATCCAAACTCAAGGAAAGCAAAGGCCATACAGGCCCTCCCACACCATCCCCGAATCAGCAATTTTCCCCCTTTCTTGCATGTCATGCAACCTCCAGCTTCCTTGCTGAGACATCACTGATCCTGACTGATTTTGTGATACTGTCATTATTCCCTTTCCCTACAAAGCAGGCAAATGTGAAGAAGAGGACATCAAATGGGATTTTAAAGCCAGCCCCACAGGTATTTCCCACCTAGTACATCTGGTTGCATAAAGCAAGAGAAAATATTCCACATGCATTTATTTTGTTTACAGTCCTTGTGTTATTAATCTGCATAGCAGCTTGTTCTGTAACAAAGCCTATAGTTTTGCAAATGCAAATATAGAGGAGGAAAATGAATGAGAAGCAACTACAAACAAGCTGTCCTCAAGAGTTTTCCCTGTTCAGCTGGAATCTAAGACAAAATTTCTGCAGTGCCAGCTGGTGAAAATCAAGGTCTTTATACTTCCTAGAAATAAGAGGTACACTGAGTGTTGTCCTTCAAGTCTCATACATGGGATGAATAAATGACTGAATTGCCTGCTTGAACTCCAGAGCTGGGAAAACAGAAGATGAATTTTTCAGGCATATGGTGGTTCCTTGCTTTGGGAAACACCTTTGAGACATCTCACCAGTTCACAGCACCACCACCAAACTATCATTTTCAAGCTCCTACTGGAAAAATGTTATCCTTCACTTTCCAACACCTCTGCTCACAGACAGCACAGCTACTCATTGCATTACAAATGGCTGTTCATTCTGACAGTGAGAGCAGAGAACACTCATACAACAGGCATGTGGTCCAAAGCTCAATTCATTTATATCGTAAAAATGTATTGAGTTTCAATTGAGACCTTTCAAAGTAGCAGGAACAATGCATCAACCACCACGCAACCCTCACTGTTAATAATTGGCCAATTTGCTAAACTGCATGGATGAAGCTGTAGTTAATGATAAATGTCTTGTCAGCATGCTACATTTGAAAACCACAAATTAGGAAAACATCTGCTTAAATCCAAAGTATGACTAAGAGAAAATGAATGGGTTTCATATTTAACATTTAACTTCCACTAGCAACTGCAAGGCACATCTGTCTCCCAAAACACAAACCACTGTTTGGATAAATGTATCATTATGTAATGACATGACTCCCTGCCAGCACAGGCTGACACCAGTGCTCAGCTTCAGAGCTGAGGTGCCTTTTGTTTCCCCATGTGGTTTCCATCACTTACTCTCTGACTTGCACTTACAACTCAGTTTGCTGTAAATTTGATTATGGATGAGAGTCAGTGCACAAGTACAGTCAAAACAACATGGAGAGCCTCACAAACCCCAGCCCAGGAGATCCTGAGGACGCACAAAGCTGCTGAGGAGTGCATGTGGTGAGAGGGGCTCAACGAGCAGGGAATGCCACAATGGCACACGCACTGTCATTGCCACCGGGACCCATGGCATGGCCCTGTGCCTAGGCTGTATTGTGCCACCAGCATCTGCAGTGTCCTGACTCATGGTGTGTTTTGTGGCATTTACCACAGGCCTGACAACTGTTTCATTTTATAGCTAGTTATACCCTTCGTTCTTTAAGTAGCTGCAAAACTCTTTAAAAAACGTTTACAAAGCATGCAAATAAGATCTGTCCAGGGGTCTCAAAAAGAAAAGCCAGCAGCATATAATGTTTTCAGCTCAGGAGCCACAGATGACTGCTGTTCCCAGCAATCTAATTCCACTGTGCTGCAAGCCTACGCAGCAGTGTGCTTATCCCAACAGCTGCAGCCACTTCCCAGCTCTGGTGGTTACCTGCTGGACACAGGCACAGGCTCCCTCTCCAGAGAAACCATCTCACTTGACACTGCCACAAGCCCTGAAGCTGCCTCAGCCTCCTCATGTCTTGACCAAGTTTGGAACACTGTTTCCAAGAACCTGCACCCCTGGCTGGACAATGCTCTGGGTGCTGGCTCTCCCCAGCTCTGTGCTTGCCTGGGATGTGCTGCTGGGTATGGGGAAAGCCAGGCCAGGAGTGCCCTGCACAGCTGCTCTGGAAATGCTCCGGCCACTTCAGACCAACAGCCTTTGGACCCTGCTGTGTAGCAGGGCAGCACCAGCTCCCTGTGCCTGCTGGCTTCATCCCTGGATTGCAAGCCATGAGTCTAAACCAAGGAAAGACTGGGGTTGCAGGAAACATTACCCAAAATGAACCCATTGTATGGTATGTTGAATACCATATGGTATGTTGAATACCATATAGTATTCATACCATATGGCATTCATACCATATGGTATTCAACCAAACGTTTGTATGAAGAAGCCACAGCCTCCAATCCACTTAGAGAGGGATAGAATAAGAGGGAACAGTTGTTCCCATGCACCAATAGTTTTGGGAATGGCCAAACCTTCAAAATCCATGTCTACTATGAATTTCCAGATTTCAGGGTGTTTCGGGTTGCAAAATTTATCCTCCCACAGCAGAAACAGAATATTTTATCATCTAACCAAGGCAAAGAAGGCAGTGCTTGTTATTGGGTCAGTGGGAAAGCAGATATGCAGATAGCAGGCTGGAGAAGAGCTGTACATAAAGCATCTTTTAAAGAGATACTCAGATTTGAGGATTTCTGTTCTGTTGTGAAATACATGGCGCAAGAGATACACTGGGCCAGCGTGCACAGCTTTGAAAGTTTCTTTCTTTCTATTCCACTACCACAATGTTTATGTATTTGATAACATAATTTTGTAAATAATCTTGCTACAGACTTACTAACCTACTGGAAAGTGCAAATACAAGTTGAGGATAGCACTCAGCTAAGGTATTTTGTGGGTGCCATTCCCCATTTGGACACACCTCCCACCCCCAGCTCATCCTCAGGTTACCAAAAGGCAGCCCCCACCTGCTCGTGGGGGGTCTCTGCCACAAGATGATTGAAAGCAGCTGAATGAAGCTCTCATTCTGCATCAAGCGCTCAGGGAATTGGCCTGCGTCAGACGCAGTTAGCTCTATCCCGTGCAAAACATTCCTGATTATTAGGTCAGCAATGTAAAAAGTAAACAGAACTTGTCCTCTGCAATTATTTATTTAACACCCGCTGTACAGCTGGCCTACACCAGCACCACTAGGAAGGCCAGAAATGGTCTTTCTTTGCTGAAATAATGACAGGCAGGAGTGCTGCCACACAGTTTCAACAAAGAAATCCATAGCCCAGACAAGTTTTCACACAGCTCTGAGAGACGGGAGTTGAAATTGTACATTGACATCGCAGCACTCACAATGGGATTGCAAACACTGGCAAGGTCATATCACCATAAATCAATTCAGCCCACCTGCTATCCCTGTAATCTTTATTATGCTTTTAGTATCCAGGAACAGTGTCAGAGGTAAGGTATCTAGATGGCTGGATTATTTGAGCAATCCTGTCTACAAGAGTGATGAAAAGGTTGACCACAAAACATGTCTATTAGAACAGACCAACAACCTGGAGCTTGATTTTCAACTGACAAAACTAAGGGTTTCAAAATGCTGCCCAGCACCTTTCAAAATTAGGAAAGAAATAAAAAAATCTGGACTAATAATTAATGATCTGAATTGCAACAATTTATATATTCACAAATATTTGAAATGCTGCATAAGGTGTGAATTTGAATACTTTAAAAAAAACCCGAAGTCATAGCAGTGCAGAATTTTTCTTGTGTCTTTCATGAATCTTGCATATATTCTAAGATTTTTGCATTCCCTCCCCAAGAACGTCTTTACATATAATTACACCTACCCATCAAAATATTCGCAAGAGAAATTTTTAATAATTTTTGTTCCAGAGTGTGCCCTTTTTTTTCCCAAGCAGTCAGTATTACTATGTTAAAATTTCAGAATTAAAATGACAAGGACATTAACATACCCAAGTATCCTAAACGTATCATCACTCTGCACTAGTACAGTATTAGATTTAAATGTGTGCAGAAGCATGCTGGTTTTTTAAAGCTGTTTCTGAATCAGTTAGCAAACTTTAAATTGATGATCCAGGAGTCCTGAATACATCACACCGTTTCCTAATTATACAAGCACAAAATCATTCTGTTATGCAGAAAGGTGAACATATCCCTTCCCTGTAATGTATCGTTTATGAGAAATATATTGGGCTGCCTTCTCTAAACTCATCCAAAACAATTGTCACTGTACTAAAAAAGCAAATATGCCTCAAAAATATACAAATCAACTGTTTGATGATGAAGTTGGCAAGATATTAGGGGTAGATGTAGTTTTCAAATTAAAATGCATAATTTGACAGCACTTCATTAAAACTGCATGTTTGTATGTGAGGACAGAATCCAGCCTCTTGAACACAAGAGAACTACAACATCATATTTCAAACACTGTTAGGAGTAAAGACAAAGTTCAGCAAATTCCACAACATATATTAATTATAGTAAAAATTAATTATTACATTTAAATTCACCTTCATAATTTAAGCTCTGAAATCATCTACTACCAAACTTTTTTTTCCTGAGTTCTGGTTAGAAATGATAAAAAAGGAGATCATGTTTCCCAGTAAGTTCAGCTAATGATGGCAAGCACTAAAAACCTTAAGCTACTTTAATACATGTATAAGCTGCAAGTAAAACCTTTCTTATCCCAAATAATGATTTCTAAAGCCTTCCATTACACTACTGAGAGAGGAAAATAAAACATCAGCCAATGTATACATGTGCTTTGCCAAGTGAGTTTTACATGTTTGGCAATGCTAAACTCTACTAACCGGACAATTATCTAACCTAACAGTTATCTAGAAGATGAAATGTAAAATGTTATCACAGAGCTGCTAACCCTGATGTTTACAAAGCTAATGGGAGTTAAGTGCTTGCCTCCTACCAAGAGTCCTTGTGCTCATGTTTTGGCTTGAAACTTTCAAGCCAAAAGGTTCTCTTGCCAGGCAATTTTCACTAAGAAAGGAACAAGATAAAGGGGGAAAACACAGTAGCTTTGTCTTGGATAACAGTTCTTTGTTTTGATCACAGAAATAAAATTGGAAGTGATGTTAGAAGGATGGTTAGACCAGGTCCTGAAGCAGGATCAAGCTGAACTCAACCACTTGGGACATGCTTGTTTAATCTGCTCTTAGGAGGTTTCTTTGGTGGATATTTAATGACCTCCAGGGATAATTAATTGCTCAAATCCCCTTAATTTTATAAAACTCATTAGAAGCCTATGGTGGCTGTCTGCTTACACCCTAAGCCCATCATCCCATGCCCACAGAGAAGGGCTTCTCTTATCTGTAGCTGCTGCTATCATATCTTCTCTGCAATCATCCCAGCTCCCTTCTCTACACGTTTTGTGCGCTGCACTTGTTTGCAAACCACAGGCTGATTGCTTTTCTTTATAACAGCAGAGCCCTGTGGTTCCCTGTTACATCAACCCCTTTCCTGAAGGGATATTGCCCAGATATGCTAGTTGGGAGGAATCTTGGGAGCTCAGCTGTTCTGACTTCCCACACAATAAGGACTAGCTCAGTCCTTGCTTTTTTGACTGTCCAAAGGATTAATTGTATCACAGTTTCATTTTATCCTCATCAGTATTTTATCCATATTAAGTCAGATCTGGTTTGTCAGGATTACTCTGAATTCCCATGGTGCCTCCAGAGCATTTGTAAACTCTCTCCTCTCAGCACCAATTTAATGGATACTTTGCTCACCCAAGTTATCAATGAAGGCATCAAATAAACTAAGGATGTTCCCAATAAGGAAACTGTAGCGTGCTTTCCATTTGCTCTCCAAACACCAGTAATTCAAGGATATGTTATCCACCTTGAAGCTCTGCTTTGCATGCTTAGGAGACCATGTTTTTAACTCCCTGACAGTTACTTCTGCTAAAAAAAACCCAACAAAACACATTTGCATTTGCAAGAATAAAAGGGTGGATCACCTCTGGTGAGACTGATTTCTTATTAACAACTCTTGCTCTATATTTCTGGGGAAGCTATCTAGGATTGTTGTTTAAAATCAACTACTTGTTCTGGCTTCTTTGCAACAACATTTGCTTCTGTTTCATTCCAGCTGCTTTCAGTTGCTGAATCCAGGGCCATAGAAAATAGCTGGTATTTATAACACAAGAATAATACCAGGTACCACCGAAGTCTGTGCTGGCCATCACATTTCCTGTATATGTTACTCAATACATGTTTTATCCTGAAAATATGCTTCCTATATTGTGTGAAACTCCAGATTGCATACTGGGCTTATTTCTGCTTTCCCCCATGCAATGCATCTCTCCATAAATAGTTAGGTAAAGTTCAGCTCTTTTCAAGTAAGGCACATAGTCTAGCAAATGTACTACACAAACCCAAGGCTCTAAGGCATTATTTCCAAAAGCTGGGAAAGTTATCATATTGTTTCATGATAATTAAATGTTGTTTGGTTTGTGCCACAGTATGTCAAAGATGTCTCTGAGCATTAGTGTGCACATAGGAACATTGGTTTATATTTTAAATTTCAGTAGGCAGCTATACTAATTCCTTTAGCTGTACTGCAAGCATCTAGCTGCAACTGCTTCCCAAGGAAATGCAATCCTTTATTTACTGAAATTAAAGAAAAATATTTTTCAAAATTTATTTTAAATTTACGCTAAAACCTGTTAGAAATAGCTATTGCACCAGATCAGTGCCCTCAGTAACATGTTGCAAAGTTCTAAATTAGCAGAGAAATTGTGTCACAGCTTTGTGGAGCTTTCAGGGCTTGCTATGACAGTCTGGCAGTGCCATGCTGCCCGTGCCTGCCTCCCCAGCACCCTTTCTGCAACAGCTCTTATCAACTAGGCTTCAAATACCCTTTACTGACCAAAGTCCTGGTTGGCTGGATGATCCCTGCAAACCAGCATCCCAGTAGGCGTCCTGTAAGGAGGGGTGTTGAGGGACCCCACTAACTCAGGACCCCAACAGCCATGGGCCCTGTGCAGATGGGGGTGTCAGGGCGCTGAGTGCTCAAACCCCTCCTGCTCCTGCCTCAAGCTGCCAAGAGAACAGCGCTGGGGAACTGCCTGGGGCCAAGGAGCACAGAAGTTCTTTTGGGGGATGAAAAGCAGGAGAAAAGGTGGTATGGACCATAATGCAAATCCCTAGGGTGGGCAAAAAGGCAGGGACAAGGATTAGCATTGGCAGAGCCAGGTAACTCTGTGGGAACAGGGCAGGGGCTCCAGCAGATGCACCCCTGCCCCGGAGCGCGGCCACTCTGCCACACACGGCTCCGTTCTCCCGGCGCTGCTCCCAGCCTCCCCTCGCAAAGAACACAATTCTGGGGGGAAAGGATCTGGAAAACTTATTTTAATGTAATGAAGAAAAGAAAATGCAAACTTTAAAAAAGAAAAAACACAATTCAGAAATCCTTTAAAGGTTTTTACATGAGCGCATAGACAAATGCCCAACTGAAAAATAATCCTTGACATATAGTATTTACTACAAGAGATATTACAGTAATATCTCACCACACCTCCTGCTAATGTGTTCTCTGCATGACATTGTTAACCACTACAATAATAATAAGTTTGAATGTATCAATATCTTGCAGTGCCTGGAGGCACAGCTGTTTTCATTTGTGTGTTGAAAGTAGGAGCCATAATGTGGTAGGCGGATAATTCTTCATTTGAATAAGCCATTTCTATTTCACAATAACATAAGACAACATAAAAGCCCTTTTACCAAGGTAATATCTTCAGTTTGTAGACAGGAAAATGACATATAACTGTGGAAAGCA
Source organism: Camarhynchus parvulus (assembly GCF_901933205.1). Classification (NCBI taxonomy): domain Eukaryota; kingdom Metazoa; phylum Chordata; class Aves; order Passeriformes; family Thraupidae; genus Camarhynchus; species Camarhynchus parvulus. The sequence goes on along the minus strand of NC_044576.1, from coordinate 25,730,444 downwards.
TAGAGTACAAACAAGGATTTTTATTTCTAAAGTAGCCTCATTTGTGTTCAAAGGAAGGATTGCCATTTGTGGGGGGGAAAAAAATTAAACTCTCCTTTCATTTTTAAATATTAGTGCCAATGATACATTTGAAAAGTTGAATGAAAAAGCATATTAGTAAACTAAGTCTCTGGCAGAACACTAGTGATACAGGCTACAGAAATCACATGCAAACCTGAGCTCTCCTGTCTATATGCTAGGTCAGCTAAAAAGTGACAGCTTGTGACCACAAGTCACCCAGGAGCATCACAATCATTTCAGAATTAATCTAGTATTGCCATCTCCCCTAAAAGCTGTTTCCATGCTAGGTGCTACTAACCAACATAGCACATGAGTGCAGGAGCAGAAATGCTGGAATAGCTCCTATCTGAAGTGGCCAAGATGGTTTACTTTCTCTTTACTGCTAATGTTGAAATGTTGGCAATTTAAAGTAATAAATTCCTTTAAAAACCCAACCAAAGCCCCCGAAGGTTCAGCTATTTTTCAATCAGATTTATGATTAGAAAACCAGAACCTCTGTGGATTTCCTAAGATGTTTATATTACATGACTATATACTTCGGCCTGTTTTTCAGTTTTCCTTTTATGCATATTTTAAAACAACATAAATGTTATAAATTCCTATTGTTTACATACTCTCACATGCTACTGGTGTACATAAATTATACATGAATCTTGTGAAGCCCCAATCTAATTCAGCTGTTACTGAAGCGTGTTGCAAAGCCTTCCTGATTTCACTGTAACAAGAGCAATGCTTCTGTGTCCCTTTTTGATTATATTTAATTTAAGCATAAAACATCAAATAAGTTTGCTCTCTTTCCACGATCTCTTTGAAAACAGCCTTTAATACTAGGCCATATTATTCATACTGTTACACAGAAGTAATACGCAGTGTATTTTAGCCCAGAAGCCTTCATTATCTGCATTGCAATGAATGTTGCTCACTGTTTTCTTTAACGAATTCCAATTTCTATGCTAAAGAAATTTAATGTGAATCTTAAAAGATATATAAGAGGTTTTCTTTAATTTTCTTATGTTAGAGGGCAACAGTTGTATGAATCAGACCTGAGCATGTTCATTCTGGCAGAAAACAGCCTGTGCCAGAACTGTTGCAACTCTTTGGCTTTGAGAAGTTTAATTTATTGTCTTAAATAATAAACTGCCATTCAATCAACCTTGTGAAACAAAACATAAAACAGGACTGTGCTTAAATCTTGAACAGGAACCAAAAGAGTTTTCCACAAACGAAACGAAATTGGAAGAGGCATTTTGGATTAAATAACATCCATTATTTTGTTCTGTCTTTCTGTCTGCCTTCAGTATTAATTAGGAATAACTGACAGTTAATATGCTCCAAGCTCTGCATGGTAAAATTGATTAGTATACTAAGACAGAAAGTAAGAATCAGTTTTTGATGAAAAATATCAGGTTTCAGAGCACTGCATGTGGCAGCTGTAGGAAGGAAAAAGTGTGAAGATATTAACCTATCCCCAACACTGAGCTGGGCATTTGCCCACTCCTGCTGACAGAACTGTCAATGGAGACGGCCGGCCACTACTTTTAGGTTAAGCACTGCCTTATTTCCTCAATTTCTGCTTGATGGTCTGTCCATTTTTACTATAATGCACATAGTCTGCTGAGTAGTGATTGTCTAAATGCCTATGGAGCTTACATGACTGAAGAAAAATAAGTTTTTACTTATCTCACTGGCCTGCACAGCAGATGTTACACATTGTGTTATTGATGTATCTTTTAACTGCAAAACACCCTAGGACCCAGATTCAATTTTGTGTGGAAAGACATCCAAGAAAGTTATTACTGCTACTGCCTTTTTTTAAAAAAATACTATTTTATTTAATACTATCATATTTCTTTATCAGCCTTTACTTCTGAAAATAAAAAGCTCTCTTGAAGCATAAAGTATCAGTTATTAGAAAAACCCCAAACAATAAAATGACAAAACAAACAAAAAATAATAATGCTTTGATTCCTCTTTTTTTTCTTTTTTTTTCCAAAGAACTCTATTCATAGCCTAATGAAGGCATTTCCAAATTCAAACATCTTCAAAAAATTTTGGTATTTTGAGTTCTTCCACGAGTTGCAAATAACTCTTTGCCCACTGCTTGTAAACAGCACTAATATAATTCTGCTTTGTGCCTACTAACACAGACTATGAGGCTTATTACCGGGTGGTTAACCATGGCAAATCAATAGGATACAATTGGGTGTGGAGTGTCTTTTAAAGTCTAAAAGCCCTTTATTACAAAAAGCTAAGCACGATAAGAAGCTACTGCCCAAAGCAGACCATATCTTTAATCTGAAATCCCAGTTAGCTGTTGCCGCCAGAGCTGCGCTTTCCTGTCTTTTCCCTTCATTACGGAAAGAGCTGAACTTCAAAATCAAAGTTTAAAGATCGCTAAGATACTCCACTTGGCATATTAGTATCCCTCCTTGCTGAGAGGACAGGGACACAGGCATTTCGGCACGGCGGTGGATGGACACGGGTGACACGACATGATCTTACCTTCTTGCAACATGAAGGGCTGCCGGGAGCAGCGAGCTGGTGCGGAGGGAGCACGGCCAGGAGCCGATGTCAGCGTTGCGCACATGCCTCCCAGTAACATCCCACTGACATTCTACCTGCTCTCTGCACCCCGATTATTTACAAGCTTCCTTCCAGAAAGTCACAACTTTAGGAACAAAAAACCCACCCCAAATGGAGGACTGGAAGGCGGATCACGTGGCCACCAGGAGCCGGTCCTGTTGCATTACACACAGCAAGTGTGGATGGCAAACAATATCGGTTGATGTTTATGCCATATGTTCTCGATCTCTTCAAGTATCAGCACCAAAATCCTGCTTCTGTATGGTGTAATACAACAGGATCCTACTGGGAAGAGGGTCACAGTCTAATTAGGCAAACTGCGGAAAAAACACGGCTCACTAATGAAGACTGAGGGAGACTGAATTTTACAAAGCAAGCCCTTGCTCTGGAAGACAACAAGCATTACCAAGCTGAAGTTTTAACAGTTTCTTAAAACACACACTCAAATACATCACATTTTATCCCCAGAGCAATTTGTCCATGTTCGGGCTGGTTGCTTCTGCAGGACAGTTGAGGTTTTGAGGAAAGACACTGCTGATATTTGTTAGCTCAAGCAGTATTATTGCTCAAATCAGGTCTCTGCCCGCTCAGAAACACTCAGGGAAAGGAAAAGTCATCATCCAGCACTAATCCACTGCCCCAAAAGTGTACGAGAGCTGACCTGCGCCACAGGTTCTGCTGGGACCCCAAAGCAAGAGCAAGAGGTAGCGCAGAGCCCGCACACCCGCATGCAGCCTTCAGCAAGTTATCTCAGCAGGTTTTTCTTATTGCTGATCCACCTTTTCCTTGAAAACCAAAGCTTTCCAAGAACAAATTTTGCACTTCCATAAACCCAAATATATTACACCTTACATTTGGGTGGAAAAATCAAGGATCTTTCCCATATTTCACCCTATTAAAAAATTAACATAGACAGAAAATCTTCTATTTTGCTGTCTTTGCTTCTAACATGCCATAGTATATATGTCAATTAAGAAATAAATTCTATTATTAATAAATAAACAAGCTGTTCTCTCATATCCAAAGATCAAAATAAGGCAAATACTACTATTTTGCCAGAGGAACATGAGCCTCTTCCGCCCATCAGACAATGTTTCTGACAGCAAGAGCTTGTTAAACTTCCTTTTTCCAGCATTAGCCTGGAAACCTTTCGCAATAGCACTGGCACTCTGTATGTGACATGATCCTTCTATGGAAGATGCCATTTCCAAAATTACCTTGCAGTAAGGCAAACCACAAACTAAATCAGCCTGCAAGCGCACACCTCTTACCTCAAAAAAAAATATTATAATCCTGCAATACTTCACACTCACTTGAAGCGGAGACTGGAGGGTTCTCCATCCATATTTTCTAATTTTTTCTTGCCTTATTTCTTCCTTCCTGCACCACGTCAGAGAGCTCTCCCCACCCCTCAAAAGGAGAAAACTATTGTTCAAGTTTTTGGCTTTTCTCCAAATATAAAACCCCCAATGCTTAAGAGATGGCAAAGACCATGACTGAAAGGGGAAAGGCACCTAACAGGTGGTCCAAGGGGGTTCCTTCACACATACAACTCCCATCAGGAAACAGCGTAAAATTCAGGGGAAGGAGAAGGAATTAGTAAAAGCTACAGGGCTTTTCTACAGCCTGTCACATCTCCCCCCAGGCACAGGCGCCCTCATGCTCTGCTCTGCATCTGCATTACATTAAACGGGGTGAAGAAACACAAACCAACTTTCACTCGAATGTGAACTCTCCGCTTCGTGTCACCATCAGGACAATCATGTGAAGCACATATGGTGAGCTCAGCCTGGGAACCGCACGGGACCTTTCCGGCCAGGACCAGAGCTAATCCCCGCCGCTGCCCGCACGAGGTTCATGTGACTGAGCGCTGCAGGTTCTCCCTGCCCGCAGCTGCTGGCCCAGCCAACTGCGCCCTGTCAGCAGGCGCACTGGCATTCTTTCCACCGAGGCAGGGCAGGCAACGGTGAAGGAAAGCAAGGAGAGTAACACAGGCAGTTTGATTGCAGAAAACACTGCCTAACACACAGGCTGCATGGCTGCTGATCTCTCCAAAGAGGGAAAAAATTCACTCTCTCGGTTATAGGGTTTTCCCCAACCTGCATTTTCATCTGTCATCAGATACTTGAGTTTCCCTTCACACCCAGGGAAAGAACGTGCCCCAAAACCGTGGTGTTCCTGGCAGTCTGGCAAGTCTCATCCCTGTAGCATGTCCTCACTTCATCTATCTGCTAAGTTAGGAGGAAAGAAGAAAGAGAAAGAAACCAGCAGCTACTCCTTTCCCTACTTGCCCACAAGGAAAGACATGCCATTCACAATAAATCAGTTAACAGTCACGTCTATCTGCCTTTTTAGGGGTTTTTGCAACCTTAAAAGTGATCAGAAGGGATCAAAAACTCCATTAATTTTGAAAGTGGATGCACTTCAGAGAGAGACTGTGAAGTCTCTCAGCTGGTTCACTTTCAGCTGGGATCATCTTCATTGTTTTCAGATAGTCCCAATACCCACCTTTTTGGCACATGCAAGGCCTCCCAGCCGCCCGATGCCCTCTGCTAAAGTAATACGATGCTCTCTGGGGCTGGTGAGATGAGAAAGGCTCACTGGCAGTCTTTAAATATTAGTGGGAGTAAGGAAAAAAACCATTCAGACCACTTGGATCAAAAAATGAAAAAGCATAGATGAAGTAATGCAGCTGAGAACAGACTCTGACTGAGCAGTTGGCATACAAGGAGAGATATCGAGTCAAAGGCAAGAATATATTTGATGAGGAGCTGTAAGTCCTGTGAGGCAGCTTTTCAGGAAATTTGCTCTCTAACACTGTAATTTGGGATTGTTTAGACTTGACTTTGTAATTTAGCAGTCAATCTTTTTATATAAATCACCTAAGCAAAATTTTTGGGCTCTGAAGTCTCTTCACTTGTTTAAAAATCTCTTTTTATTGCAGCAAACATCAAAAAATTTTAGATTCTGCCCCTGTCTCCAGAATTTCTGGATCATAGTATTACTGTTATAAAAACCATCAGTACGTCATTTTGAAAACATCCTGAGAAGTCAGAGGCATCAACGCAAGCCAAGCAGAAATGTGACGGATCAATTTGAATATTTTAACAACAGAATTTAGAAAAATAATTGGACCAAGATCTCCAGATGTGGGAGCATCCCCACTCAGAGAAGACTACTGAATAAAGAACACGTCCTGATATTTGGATGGAATATGAGCCTAAAAGTCTCTTGGCATAAATTACCTTCTACAGACTGGGGTTTGGAAGAAGGTTATCTCCATATTCCACAAAAATGAGTTTTAGAGTCATGCTTCTATAATACCCAAGAAATGAGATGCTGGCAGACAGAATTGCGGTTGGATTTGCTGTAAGAATTCCCATATTTTTAAAACAATCAAATAAGTTGATTCTTTTTTAAATGGAGTGTGTTTCATCCATCTTAACTTCTACAATGCAATGCAAAGTAAAACAAATTATCTTCTTCTTAATAAGCTGTCTTCACAGTACAAGCAGAAAATTCGCATGTATTTCTTCTGCTTTTACTCACAGTCACTCCTCCTGAGCTCCATCCAGCTCCATATAGCAATACTTAAACAAATTATTTTAAAAAGGGAAGCTACAATTCTTTTTGTAGCCAGCATTACAGCCTAATTAAGCATTACAGCCTGGTCCTACAGACCAGGACAGGAAACCACCGTCCTTACTGGGACTGGAATCAGACAACTTCATCTACAACGTTTTTATGATAGACAGAAAAACTGAACATACATCTTGAATGTCTATATCTAAACTAGCAAGTTGAAGACCAGAATTATTCCACACAACTGCGATTCCAAAATGTTTGGGCATCTGGACATTGCCATTTTTGAACAATCACTAGCAAGACCATTCAAACTTCATAAATACTTTTTAACATGACATCAAGAAACAATGACAGACCTTAACATAGTCTTCTGGGTTTGTAACTGCAATCACTGTTTGATAATAAAACAGGCCCACATCAATATTTCTGATTTTTTTAGATGCTGAAGTGCCTGTAGAGATTGAGGCTTCAAAGATTGGCAGCATCAAATCTGTCTGCCAATATATACTACTAAAATCACAGTGTACTGCTGCTGCCAGAGTCCAGGTCAATCCTGGTATCAGAGGGGATGAGTTGTAAAATCTGGATTTGGGATGATAAAGGACCCTCTGGGTCACACAGTATGAAATATCTGTGTTACACCTGAGGTCAGACTTGACTCTTTAGTGGTCTTTTCTAGCTAGGAAAACCTCTACCAAGATGACATTTGCTCGTGTGTCCAGCATTTACACTTCTTCTCCACCTGGTTCAAAGACTGTGCTAATCAAATACACTAACAAGCATTTTTGCTGCACATAAAATACAATTTAGCAGAGAAGACAGTTATACTTTAAGTGGGACCAATGAATCCCCAGTCATCCATATGTGTAGCATAGGCTGAAGCCTTCTCACTGCAGAGAAATGCTGGCCCCTGCACTACTGCTGGCTGCTTCCATTTAAGGGCAGAGCACAGTCACCTGCTTTAATGATGTTTTTCCTACTTCTCTGTTATTCCTACTAGGCTTTGTATTGTAGTCCACAGTGAATGCAGTGGTTCATTATCACACAGGGAAATAACTTGGTGGATGGGACAGCAGGTGAAGATAGTGTTCAGTGCTCAGCACCGTTATAAAGAGATCCTGAGCAGTTTCCATAGGTGCATTGGTTTTCAGTTACTTAACTGGATTATCTAAAATCCTCCTGCACAACAGATCAGTCTCAAAGTCTCTTGTCAGATTTAGTAAGCCTTCAGTCAGGTCTTCCAGCTATGATCCAGCCTGTGCTCTCTGTGTTGGTAATACTTTCAGACACTTTCACCCTCTGACTTGTCTACTGAAAGCAAAGCCTCTGCTCATCACTGGAGCTTCAAAGAGAATAATACACACAATAAGCTCGACTGCCCACTCCAGCATTAACATACAAATAACTTAGAGAGCTGTCTAGATGTCATTGATGAAAACTCAGTAACAAATCATATAGTTGAGTTTTGTCCCATTTGGCCATACATTTGGAAAAAGGCATGGTCAGCTAGGTTTTCACCAATACAGGATTTTGTTTTCTGCAAGATATCTGGTCCTGCTCAGTTATTTTCACCTAATACAATGCACTGATGTTGTGGAAATTAAAACTATGGCAGGACTGCCATTAATTTGCAGCACAGGAAAGATTCACTAATTTTCTCCTCTAGGAATGAGTGTGGCTCAGTACACGGAGTAGACAGCCCAGCTCTTCAGCAACTCTGTCAGGAGCATGCAGAGGTACACAAAAAAGCTCTTTCTCTGTCTTATGTGTCGGTCCTGAGGGGTGTGATGGAGACAGCCCGTCCCAAGTGCCATCTGCCACGCTGCATGTGAGCATCACACTCTGCTGCCCCTTCACATGCCTGCCTGGATTAGCCAATGTCAACAAGAGAGTTACACCCTTCCCTATATGGGCACATGAGGGGTATCCAACTCCATGTGCACCACGGGGGAGGGACTGCAGGGAGAGGACAGACAAAACACAGGCTTGAAGCCTTAGGAAGCAATGCCAATCTACTCCTGACTCTTGAAACAGGATCAGAGACCCTGGGAACAGAGCCCTGGAGCAGTCGAACACACTGGGCAGATTTTGTCCTGAATATGAGTCACCTGATGGCAAGGCATAAGACAACCCAGCGTTTTGGTGCTGCCAGCCTTTTTGGTTCCTCATCTCTCATCCTCTCCAGGTTTTGCACAGCTGGTGTGGTGAGTACAGCAGCCTTTGAGCATCTGAAGTGATGCTCAGGGGGAAAGGCTCAAAGATCTCACCAGTCTGGAGTATCTCCAGGCAGGGTGCATTTATCACCAGTGCCACAAAGGCAGGAGGGAACAAACCCAGATTGTACCGAGTGCTTCCCTGTGTGCCGCATACTGGGTTTGCTCAGGAGAAGGTTGCTGACCTGGAGCATGAGCAAGGACATGCCAATGGTCCTTTTGGCCTCCTGGTCTCCAAGGAGGGAAAGAGCACAAGCAACACTAGGTCTATAAACAGATCATGGGAAGGATACGCATGTGTAAAATTAAGCTGAATGTTGGCTCGAAGATGTCCCAAGGTGGAAAGTCTGGGGGTTGTGCAGAAGATGAAATTATCAGCAAAACCACAAAGAGGGTGGTTGGTTAGAATGTATGTTCTTCCATCTGAGGCACATACCTTAAGGAAAAAAAGATACTAAAGTATTTTCACATAAATCAGCTGAATGTAAACGTGAAATATTGGATGAAAATCACAGAGTAAGCCTGAGAGTTAATATCAATACTAACATCTAGGATGAAACATTTTAATAACATCTCCACTCTGCTTCTGCCCAGGAAAACATGCTGATGCAGGCTGGGAAATCTGAGGAGCAGCTCATGTGATGCAGACTCCTGACATTCCCCCAGACATGACTAAGCTTAAACAAGTGGCATTATCTGGTACATTTGAAAGCAAGATGTGAACAACATGATCGTGGGGCTTTTTTTGGTACCTCTCAAAATGTTCCTGTTCAGGATCAGGATGGGGTTTGTGAAGTGAAAGATATTATGAACAAGTTAAAATTTGCTTGCAGCATTCATGGTCTTGCCAGCCTTGAACTTAGGAGGGAGTGCTGAGAGCTAACAGCATGAATGTATAAAACAGTAATTCTGTGAAAATGCCTATAATGGAACTGACACCATCTCCATGACAAAAATAACTACAATTCCTATCACAGAAAACACAAGCTTAGCTAGAAATAGAGCCTAAAAGTAGGCACTCTTACTCAGTTTTGCAAGTTTTACATCATCACAAATACATTGTTATCTGCTGCCTCCAAATGTAGAATTAAATAGTAGGTCACCACAAATGCTATTTTGCAGTCATGAAGCCGAACACATAAGTGAGTTTTGTATTACCAAAAAATTGAATAAAATGAAAATGAAAATAAATGTATGATGTGAATCCCAGATGCTATTACCCTGATGTGTGTGCTCAGCTCAGGAACACCAAGCTCAAATAGCACCTAAGCCCCTGTGCAGGCAAACCCTAAAGGCACACACCAACCAGAACTCCTGCACTGCAGTTTCCCTTATTCTTAGCATGAGATCAATTTTATTCAACATTCATAGGTGTTTCTTAAAAAAAAAACTTGATATTACAAATGAAGACTTCTGCTTTTGAAGAAGGTAGAGCAAAGAGATCATACTTAATTTTAAAAGATTTTCAAAACATATATGGTGTGGAGTCAAACACAGCCCCTTCAAACAGAAACCAATGTATGTTTTCCATCTTAAGAAATTTGTAATTTCTCATCTTTCCTACCTAGATTTTTGCATTTAGCTCAGCAACCATTGGAGGTGCTCACTGGCTGATACTGCCACCCAATGGCTCTTTAGTCATTAACAGATAACAAAAAATAAAATCAAAGCAGACGTAATGCAGAACCAGTTCTGCTTCAGCTATGGGAACAGAAAGCACCTTCATAGTAGGACATTTCCAGTAAAGAGTTCTTCTGAAAAATTACCATAAAAAATACATGTTAAAAATACTCATTTGAGGATGGTGAAAATGGAGCCAGTTCTCAGAATTTGAGCTGAATATTCTCACTACCATCTCCAGCAACAAACATGGGTGAGTTATTCAGCTGACACGGACAGCAGTTTTTACACCCAGTCCTCAGCCAGGCACTTCTGAAGATATTCCCCCACTGCAGGAGAAGGGATAAGGAGCCTCTTTCTCCTTCTCCTTTCTGGCTTTCTAGCTCTGACTACACTTTAGCCCTTCCTGACATAAAGCAAATCTGACTGGCCCTCAAGACTTTTTAATTCAGGGCATGGAGAGGGATCCAACAAATTATCTTGTGATCTCTGAATATATATGTATGTATGTATGTATATATGTATGTATGTATGTATGTATGTAGAGAAAGTAAAAGGGCCTTCAAGAAGAGAAGCAAAATTAATTAAAGATTGAAGAAAAATAGAAACTCTGTTTTCATTCCTGCAGTGAAGTCCATGAGAGATTCTATGCCCACAGGTGGAGGAGACCCCATGGTGGGGAAAGCACAATGAAGCTTCCTGTGAGGAAGAAGATGGGAGTTTACACCTGGGGCACATCTTGACTTTGCCTTTGAATAAAAGGGGTGTTCCCTTCTTTCTCCCATCCCAAGTGGTCCTGAAAATGTCTCCCCATCCCAGGTTGTGAGGGCCTGACTGCATTTGTTGGCACCATGCCCCTCACAGCCAAGGAGGGTCAGATGGCTGCACCACAGCCCCAGCCTGGGCACCTCTTGGACAAAGACCAGTTTTGAACTGCTCCTGACTCACAGCCACCACCAACACCCATCAGCCACCCAACAGGGAGTTACAGTGAGGCCTTCTGGAAGCAGGACACCAACAAGAAAAACAAGATATTTTGTTTTTCTCTGAAAGGCTACAAAGGGTTGCATGCAGCAGAAATATTTTTCTGCATTATTATACGTCTCAACAATTTTACTTTAATGCAATAATTTAATTCACAAAGCAATGTCTAGTAACTAGTTCTTTTTGTAATTTTCTTCTTAACAAACAAGACTGATCCTGCTTTATTTTCTGCATACAGTTATGACGACAAGCATCTTCATGTGTATTTGCTGTGTCATAAGCAGTAGTAAAATAATTCCCTTCCATATATCAGCAAATTTTTTCCCACTAAGTACTAAAAAAATTTCCTTTGGGAAAAAAATTGTAAATACTTTGTTCTGGACTCACAGCAGTTTAAGACACCCACAAGGAATGCACTGAAGTTACAGAGGGGCTACAGCTGCTTCCTGCTCTGTGTGTGTGCGCAGGGCATCCTTCTTCCTAAAGTGGTACTTGGTGAGTGAAGGTGGAATAACCACTAGATGGGGATGTCTAGCTTCAGAATGTTAAAGAGCCAAGAGTTAAAAACAGTGTAACAAACTGCAATAAAGCTTTTTCAGAGTATTGAGAGGAAAGGAAAAAAGGAGTAAGAGGAACAGAGAACACATGCACTTGCCTTCTCCATGTCTTTCACTGGATTGAGTGAAAGATGATGAATTGATTCATATTGTGCAAGGGATAAACAGTACAAGAGAAAACAGGTAGAAAACAGTATTAGATCAATGTGCATATTTCCAAACTGACCTGAAAATAGTTTCAACAAATATCCAGGCAAGAGCAAACTGCTGGTGTATCTCCCCAACCTTCTAGCAGGTTCTCCCACTTTTGACCATCTTTCTTCTCTGCCAAGGGATCTTTTGCAGTTCTATCTGCTCGTCCTTTTTTCCACTCTGCTATCCACATGGATCCTCTTCCCTCTGGCATCTGGTTGCCAAATCCTGCCACTCCCCTATCCATGTCTTTCCATCAGGTTACAGCTGGAACTTCAATATGCATCTCCTGTCTAAATGAATGGGACCCACACCTTCATAAGATGTGCATGGCCCTCATCCCTTCCACCATGACAGAGCTCTTCAAGCGGTTCTGCAGATCCCAGGGTTTGAGGCCTCTCTTAAAAGTCCTCACCCTCAAACTCTCCACAGCCCAGGCAATGCTTTTTCTTTACCACTTTATCAGCTTTGAGGCCCACTTGCTCACTTGTCCCTCTTTCTCCCTGTGAGTGCAATGACTTCTGCACTAAAATCCAAGGTCCCTTTTCCCTCCACCTTCAAATACTCTCTTCCTGTATTACCCTCCTCCCCAGCAGTGGTTAAATAATCACAGAGCAGCAGAGCACTGGGGGATTACTCAAAGATACTTAAATATTTCATACATCACTTGAAAATTCCAGTATATGTCAAGAGAAGGCTGCACTCTGAAGTCAGATTCTTTTACAGAAGACACCTGGGGAGCCCTCTTAGGAACACAAACAGATTTGGGGGTATTCCAAATAAACTGGATCTTCCTTTTTCCAAAGCTGAAAACTATTTACTCCCATAAAAGCTTTCTAACTGATATTTGTTCACATTAAAAAAACACATGAAGCCTTTTAAACTTTTCATCGGTTGCTTTTTCTTGTCCCAAGGTAAAAGATTACAAACAAAACACCACTGTTCAATGCTTTGAAAGTAACTGGCCATCTCCTTTTAAAACACTGCTGTGTAAGAGTGAAAAATGGCACAGAACTAAAAAAAAACCCAACCAACCAACCAAACAAACAAAAAAACTAATTAAAAAAGTTTCCTTCAACTTAAGGGGCAAAATCTTGGATTTATTTCTAAAGCTGTGTTTCAGAGATGACACATATTTAGTCAGCCTTTCAAAGTCTAGAGTAAACAAACAAAAAAATAGTCAATGTTCAGTATGCTTTGTCATAGCTTTCAACTGCTGGAAATCAAAGGTAAATACAAAAAGCACTGCAGGCTGTATTCCTCATCACCATTCTTTCCACCCAAAGATAAAATATTTATTGATCTCAGCAGTACAGACTCAGCCTCCTCTGGGCATTTGCTGTAACATATTAGAGATCTGAGGAGATGCTGTTAATGGTCACATGGGAGCCTCAGTGCATTTACAATGCAATTCTGTCACACTCCTGTGATAGAATTAGTGACAGAATTAAATTTTTCAATGAAATTCTAAAACTTCCATGCCTTTGCACTGCTAAACATTCAGTCAGGCTCATTACAGGCTTTGACACGCTCTGCATCTGACTGTAAAGGAGCATTTTGTCATTTGCAAGACAGCATTCCCCATGCTCTGGTCCTGCTCAGTGCTCTGTGCAGCCAATTAGGCTGTGGAATTCCCTCCCATCAGGCATGAAGAAAGTAATTCATTGCATTATGCTTCAGCATACCAGTATCTGGGTGGGCACTCCTATTTACTAGAAGAATGACTATATGTGTGCAAAAGAAAAGACTTTAACTACAGCTCCATGAAAGATCCTGTGCAGAGATCTCTTGAGGAGCTGCAGACAATACTCCCGAAAGGAAACCTGATTCTATCCTCGGAATTACAACATCATCCACTACAGCAAGGAAGCATAAAACAGCTCATTAGCAGCCCTATCAAGTGACAGACCTAAAGCCAGCTCCAAAGTCACCCACACCTGTCTGCCTATAGCGACTGCCAGAAAACCAAATTCCTTAGGGATTAGAATCCTTGTCCCTTTTCTACATCTGCATCTTACAACCCCAATTTGCTCCAGGGAATCACAGGTTTTAGAGCAGCAGGGTGCACAGCAAGAGTGAAAAGATAAGCAGATTCTGTAGATCCTCCCTATAAATGACCAAATTCCACACTGCCGTGTTTTAAATGTGAAAACCAAAAATGCCACTAAAAATATCCATCAATTATAAGTAGCACTATTTGATATACCACAATATTAAGACACCCAGCAAAAAATACACACTGGCACTTCTACTATACTGATTCCTTTATGGTTATAAACAAAAAGGCACCAGCCCTACCATGATCTTAGGATCTCATTTATAGTAGGCACCCTGAGGTGTTCTTTTGACAGAGTAAGAGCAAACAGCATTAATAATATACTAGTTATTGTGTGCTTCACACTGAACTCCAATACCACAGTGAAAAGCCTTAATTATGATAAAGCTGGGCAGAACTCTTAAAAGCAATCCAGAAAAATCTATTTTTCCACATCATGATTCACAATGATCTGAATGTGTCATCAGTCTCCCAGGATCTGTTTTCTATAAGCAGTGGAATCTTTTTAAACATGCTTTACATACAGGCCTCAGGGGTGATCTATCAGGACATTCGATAGTGAATTCAGAGAAATTAAATTAACAACTGACATGCACCTGTATCTGTCAGAGATTCAGCAACAGGACTACAAAGATCATATCTACATCATTCAAATCTCTATAGGAAGAAGGGAACAGCCTCAGTTAGATCAAACAATTTGATCCTTCTGGAAATCTTTCCTAATTGTAGCAAACCACTAGAAAAATTATGATGAATAGATAATACAACATGGTAGAAAGGGGGAGAGGAGAGAGATGCAATTTTTTGAGGCATTTTAATAAGAAATTTCAGATAGTTGTAATGATGTCTTGAAAGTGTGAAGAAGGCCTTACTAATGCCATCCTGTTTTCCTTCCTGATATAATTAGCATTATTACTATCAGAATTTAGTGCACTGTTACAATGAAGGACATAAAACTAGATGCAATAGAGCTATGGTTGTACACAGCTGTAATAAGACCAACACCACTGATCCTATAGAGTAGAAGAAAATTATACAGCAGAAAATGAGAACTCCTCACACTGCCAAAACCCTACAAGGTACACTGAGGTATGGCACATTTGCAAGCCCACCTGTAAGAATTTTTCAGAAAAAATTACAATCTTGCAAGAAGCAAAAGTTAGAAGAAGCCTTCTGAATACTTCCCTAAATGATTCCTTCTACTGCAGCAATATAAACCTAGGTGGGCTTTTTTCTAGATATTAAATTCAGCTTTAAGTTTTTATCCCAAATTACATTGAATCTAAGTAGGTGAAGACCTATTTACTTGAAGAAGGCCTGGGACTTTTCTGCCTGGGAGAGAAAAGAATTTAACAACAGCCTGAGTTTCTTGATCAGTGCACCACAGCTTTCTCGTTGCCTAAAACTGCCTTAAATTGCAATTCTAATTGTAGACTTAATTAATTCTTGAAATGCATGGTTTTGATGTAAGGAAAAGATGCACTAATGCTAGAGGACCATTTAATCTCTCTCTTAGCTTACAAAGACCTGTCTAGCAAAAGTTTGAAGCACAATAATGATCCTGAAAGGAACGTCTCAATGGCAGCACCCACATCTAAACACCCACTTGCTTCCCTCCACTGCCAAGCTGCTATGGATTCAGCAGCCAGCACAGACACCTAACCAGCATCTTCCAAATTTTGGAACAAGTCTGCATGAACAGGAGGCAGGGCAGAGCCAGAAGCAGGTTTAAGGAGGCAGAGAGCTGGCCTGAGAGTGGCACAGGAATTCAGTAATCTGAAGGGCTGCATCCCTGGCCCACATGAAGGGACCTATGGCCCCAGCTGCAGGATGCAAGAGCTCAGAAGTCCATTCAGTTATGTACTAGGAAGAGATTCACACTGGAGTAAAAAGTCACATATCATGGCAAAACGTTTGTGAGAGAACGCAAAAGCTCCTTATTACAGGTGGGAGGAAAGTAACTAACAAGAATCCACTTACTAGATTTCCCCTCCCTGCCAGAGCATTGAGACACTTCAACTATTTCTCACTCAGCATTTTGCCTTTTACCTTAATAAAACATGCAGAAATTTTAAGGAATTTAACCACCCTACCTGGGGTTTGAAAATCTCTATCTCTGGATAAGAGTCTATTTCATACAAATGTGCTAAGAGATATCACCTTCAGTAGGGTTTTTAGGAATAAGTACCTACCTTATGAAGATAATAAAAGTCAGATCCATTGGAAACAGCTGCAGGTTCTTTAACACTTGCAGGGCATCTTTAAAGAAACCCCTCGAATCTGTAGCTGCAGCGCCGGTGGGAGAGCCCAGGGTTGTGCCTGGCCACTTGGTCACACACACAGTCTGGGAAGCTGATGCACTGGATTCTGCTCTGCATCATCACCCTGCCCTTGCTCAGCCAGAACTTCAAACCCCACAGTCTGTCCGGGATAATACCTTAAATCCTAACCCAGGACAGCCCCCCTTCCAAAAAATGTACACTAACCCAATTCATTCCTTTTGTTTTATCTGTTACGCATATTCAGTATTCAACTGCACAGTAGATGGCAGTAAATCTTCACATGCCATGTTAGAAACCCTCCAGTGTCCTTAAGAATTTAAACAATTTGTGAATACATTTATGACATTTTTCAACATACTGTAGAAGTAAACTCCCACTCATCTACACAACTTCAACTTTCTCACCTTCAACCTTTTCCCTAGGTGTACACACATAATTCTATTATTTCACACATGGTTCATTCTCAAGAGTTCTTTAATTTTGAAAATCAATGGGATGTACACGCAGTTTAGTGGTCTCAGATGAAGACTGGCTTATTTCAGTGTAAGGTAACCCAAAAATTTATGAAACATTCAGCAGAGGATTCTTAATCACAGCTGTATATGTGTTGACACACAGAGAGTGAGGAAGGGAAAAAACATACTCGGTGTTACTGACAGTATGTCAAACAGCATTACCGGAAAGAGACAAGCTGCAGCATGTGATTTGGATGACACTTTGAGACACAGAAATACATCTTGATTTAGATTTTGTGCCATAAAGGAGCATCCTCTTCCTGCCAAGCCTCTACAAAGCTCTGAATCTCCCTTAAGTTCTCTAATGTTTCAGCATTTAACTTCTTCTACCAAAGATGCTGTTTCAAGTTTTAAAACACCCTATGTCCCAGTTCACAAAAGGTACATTTGCTAAATAATTTTACAGCTACAGGTATGTCTGAGCAATTTATAGGACACATGAAGCCATAAAAATTGAGCCAAGAAATGGTATTCATATGACAGGAATACCAGGACATGAATTGGTAGAGGTATTCCCAGTTCCCTGCCTTGGTTCTTGGATCATCATCAAAATGAATGAAGATTTGCTAGACAAGCATTTTGATCAAGTTCACATTCAGTGAAGTGGCCATTTTTCCAGTGAAATTGCAAAATTCACACCAGTGAGAAAGGCAGCCCTTTAGTGCCTTCTCTTCCAGTGTACAAATTCAGCTCATCTCCAAAAAATATTGTTATGCCTGGCCGTGTTTCAGAGACTTCCATAAAAATCAGTGAGAAGCCATAAAACAGTCTCTCTTTATAAAGTAATGATGATACTAATTCAACCAGATTAATATTGTACCGACTTGTAACAGCACACAGAAATCTGGTTTACATCACATCTTTCTGACGGACTGCATTCCAAAATAATTTTGGTGCCAGCTCTCACATTCCCCAAAGTGTTTTAAAAAACCACCTTGCAACCATCTGTAGAGGTCTCTTAGCTTGCATCCAGCACTTGAACACTGACTCTCTGGGAATTCTGGGCTAGCATTCAAGATCAGTACCCTGGCATCTGCACAGGGCAGCGCAGAAGTGTGAAATCTTTGGGACTCAAAACTCCACCAGAAACGTCTTCTGATCACGCTTCATTTATATGAAAGTCAGTCAAACAGCTTCTGCAGTTCTGTTTCTCATGAGCAGCAGCTGAATTGCTTGCACAAAGCAATTTGCCTGCTGCACTAAAGCAATTGCCTCTGCATTGCTCCAGTGTGCTGGGGCAGCAAGGACAGAGATTGATGCCAGGACTCACAAACAATACTGCCCTTGTACCCTCTCTGCTCCAGCATGGGACTTTCTTGCAGGGAGTGGGGAGTGCTTACCAACAATACAACTTTTCTTCAGCAGAATAATGTTGTCGATTCATTTCTCTTGTAATTTTGAAGTACTCTGTACACACATTTGATCTTTTCTACTTTTTAAAAGACCCCATCAGGGAGGCCTAGCAGCCATTTACTGCAGAAAGAGAATGCAAAGAGCAAGCTGCCTACAAACACCAGTCACCACACAGATGAGCTGGATGCAATGCAGTATCTGCTCAAGCTGAAACATCTTGAACCCAGGAAAAAACGTTGAGAGGAAATTTTCCTTTAGATGCTCACAGCATTGTTAGAAGAAGAAAGAGGAAGAACCTGCTTTAAATCTACCAATTTAGTGGGGTATGCAAAAAATCGCACTGTTTTCAAGAAGCCCAACAAGAACACTGAGGTTGTACCTACGAAAGTTTTCAAAGCTCTGAATTAAAATTTACCTCTTAGGTTTATGAACAGCAAATGCTTCACCTCTCAGCCCCAGGGCAAAGCTCATTGGCTTCACACTATTTCATAAAATCTACATCCTCAGGAAAAGCACAGGATCCTCTACACCACCAGAGCAATTTCAGCCCAAGACTCTCATTCAGCTCAATGTAACTTGATTTAGGTGAAGCACAGAGGAACCTTATCAATTGTAATCTGATGTTACACAGCCTACGAACACCTCCCCTCTCAAATGCTGAACTGGACACCTAATAGGGCCACAAACCTAAGATTTCCTTGTCAAATTTTTATAAAACTCCCTCACAATATAATCTAGTATCTGCGAAGTGGCATTATCATCCATGATTAGAGCTGAAAACTTGCTGAATAAAAGGTTATGCACCATAATTTAAAAAAAAAATCATGTCACTCTTTTCTTATCTACTAATTCTTCCCAGCCACTGAAGCATATGTCTAACTTTCAGTGGGTTACTGATGGATTTAAGGCAGTGCAATAAATCAATTATCATTTCTGTTGCTTCCAGTAAAAGCAATATTGCAGTTCTTTGGTCAGTTTAAGCCCCAGACACTACACATCAATGAAACTCTGTAGTATGGAATTACATTTACACATTTACTGCAAAGATGCATTTGCTTCACCCTCACCACAGGATAAAGTGTTCAGGAAAAGAAAGCAAAAATCCTGGTGGTGACATGTACACACTCACTTTGGAGAAGATAATCTTTCAGTATGAACCAAATGAGCTAGATAAACATCTCTTTACGCTCCAGTAAGTTATGAGCCTCCTCCACATCAAAGACAACACAAAACAGCTGAGTCATGTGCAGTATTTACAGGATGTCCACTTCTGCAGTGGACAATGCCCCTACAGAGCCTAAATATCTTCAGCCTGAGAGAGAACTACAGACAATCCTGTGATACTGCCACAGTGAACATACAGGATCCAGACACTCACAGACTTGTGACCTTTATCACAGCCCATCACAGGCTGCTCACCAGCATGTGGACAACCCTATTTATGGCATCATCAAACCCCTGCAAGTTATCCCCTGTCTGAGAGCTTGGAGCCCAGCATGCCTGAACCATCAAATATCTCAGCATTCCTCACATGGTGCCCAGTTTGCTCTAGCAAGACAGACAAAACAGGGTTATCCTCAGCCTGCCTTGGTTTTAGTTCTCACACAGGTATGGGCAACACAAAAGGAAATGATGCTGTGGTATGAGTGAGGAGCCAGTACTCACAGCTGACTACTGGTGATCAGATTATTTCCATGACAGAAATAGGAACAGAAAAAGGATTTTAGCAAAAATGTTTGCTCATGAGCCACAAATCAAAGTGGAGGAGGGAGCAAAGCAATTGGCAATGATGAGAGATTTTACTTTTCACCACTTCTACCTTTTTAATCCTTTCATTGCTTCCCTAGTGGATAAATGCAACTCGAGTTCCTATCTTTACCTGAAAACTGCTTCTTTATTCTTCTCCTTTTGCAAATTTTGGTTCAATCCTGACACTGCCTCATCTGCCTTTTCCACTCCTCCTCTCATTACACTGCATAAAATCACAGGTTTGCAAAGTTCAAGTCTGGACATGCCACTGGCTCACCCAACATTACCCTGCATGCCACAGCCTGGAAGGCTTCACCTTGCTAACCCAGTAACATGTATTCGAGTGGAAGCAAGACTTTCTGCAAAACACCACTGTTTTGGTCTCATTTCCCTTACTATTGCAGTGCAATTTTAACTCAAATACCATTTTCTGTACTTACTACTTTGGATTTGGCTTTAGAACATATTGTGTTAACAAGGGCCCAGCTTGCTGCACAAACTGAGGTTACAATATTGTTATTCAAAACTGCAGCAATTTTTATGCTTCTAGGGAGCAGCATCTAGGTTTACTCCAAACTGTTGGTGGAATTGCTGAATAAGACTGTTTCCAAGTCTCTATGAAAAGATTTCTACTTGAAGGAAATTCACTACTGCCAACACTTCTCAGACATTTCAAAGTTTGGGGCATTTAATACAGTAAGAATTTGCTGTACAGATAATGCAGTTCTTCCCTAAAAATAAAAGGCCTGGGAGATATGAAGCAAAATACATGGCAAACATGAAATCTCATTATCTATATACAAACTTTTATCAAACAAAACTAAAAAACTTGGGGGAAAAATGTCAGCTAACCCCTTTTAACAGAAGATTACACTGACAGAAACTACACTTCTACCCTCTTCAGTCTTTGTCATTTGTATTCACCTTAAAAATTCATATAATATTTTTCCTTGCTTGTATCAGACTAACCACATTAGAGCTACACAGACAATTTCAATCATCATTTTCCAATGCTTATCCCTTCTTCCTCAGTTTGAATTCATTGCCACATTCCATGATTTTTTAATTAAATTCTCATGGCAAAAATGTCTGGGAATTTATGGATCCAGCTTCAGATTCTTTGGTGCAGGTAACCAGATGGGTTGATTTTTAGTGCAGTTCTACTAGGAAAAACATTACCACATTCTCACTAAATATTGACTTCAGTGTACTGTATCCTTCTATTTTGATACAACAAAGTTATCCTGCTCTTTTCCAAAGAGAAATGAAATATTTATTGGAAAGCAAGATATTTCTCAAACAGTTTTGCTTTTTTTGCATCAATTCTAGCTCCTTTACAGTCTTTATCTGGTACTGGGTCTCAGTCTTTTCTAGTGTCATTCTCCTGAAACATCTAAATTCTTCCACCAGCCATAGATTTTATTTTATACTTCCCAGAGAGAACATCCCTGTTGATTTTTCTGTTATTGAGTAGGAAGAGTGCAGTAAATATTCTGCAAGGTTTCTCTACAAAAATCTCAATTTAATTTATTCACTTCTAATTTTTTCTTCTCAATCAAGTTTGCTCAGAAGATTTTTCTCCAAAGAGATGAAATTCAGCATTTCTGAAATGCCACATCAGCGTGTTAGCCATCCAAATCAGCATATGCTTCCTCTTTGGGAAGTAGGTCAGGCTCACTGGTCCCTAGGCAACCACCAAATCTCACTCCCTTGATCAATGCATCTGCATCCCTCTTCATGACTTCTGAAATGGGTTCAGCTGATATTGTGTGCTGTGGTTTTTGCATTAAAAGATTATTATCTGTTTTTAGCAATGCTAAGTGAGTTATTATTGGCTGCATCAGATCTCTGGCACATTGAATGGCCCATTTTTAACTATTCCATATCTGCTTTCCTTCTCCTCCCAGATACTGCCATACAACAGACTAGTTCCCATTGGTCTCTGGCTTTATTTAATGGATTCTTTTCCAGACCTTGATTACCAAATTAATCCTCATGCAGTCAAAACTCAGTGGATATGAATTACTCAACAATTCTTTAATACTATTAACATCCGGCTTGATTTCTTTTCTTTTTGGGCTTATCCTTTCTAAGAGTCTGGATGAGCACATGAGCACAGAGGGAAACCACAGAGTACACCCCCAGCAAACTGCATTGCACTACACACATGTACTACCAGGGCCTTTGCAAGCATGAGAAGTGAACAGGCACCACATAGCAAGGCAGGGACCAGAAAGCACACTGACAGAGCTCTGTAAACCTGCTTCCACTGGGGCTGCTGAGATCCTTGCAAGAGTTGCATCGAGTACTCAAAGCTGCTGCTCAGTCGCAGTAGCCTGACCTGGCAGTGGTTCAGCCACTGAAGTATCCCATGAGTTTTATGACCCTCATCAAACAAATAGTTCCCTGAAGGTTTAGTAATATACATTTCTTAAAACCACTGAGAATATCAGTTCCCTCCTGCTGGTCTCCCACAGCCCATCAGAGCTATGTGAGCACACATATTTTGTATTAGGGGATCAATTTGTTCACTGCAAGCCGAGCTCAGTTTGTACATTTGACTTAGCAATAACACCCAATGCAGTAAATTAAATGTTAATTCAATGCCTTTATATCTGCTTCTTGTAATGTCAGACATGCTTTGCCTTCCACTTTGCAAGGTACAAGGCTGCTGCATGCAGAGAGCTCTGCAGCTCCCTGGAACACAGCCCAGGGCTGTGCCTGGGCTCTGCTATTAGGGCATGTTCTATTGGTTTATAAGAAAACAGCTCATAAGGAGTTGTATACTTTTATTCCTTTCTCCTGACAATTATCTTCTGGTTATAGCTCTGAACTAAAACAAAAACAAGGACTGTTTTTCTTAACTACATCTAAAGACATCTTGTACAGGTAAGAGTAAAAAGCTAAGAAAGTCCAAACTGCAAACGTAAAATTAAATTATGATGGAGAGGCTAAAGCCAGCTACTAAAACATGGATATTATTATGTAAAGGTAACAATTGTATTACACTCTCTCATACTTAGTAACTATACCTTCATGATTAAAAAAAATACATAATGTCAAGGAATTAAACACATATTTCCTATTTACATGGTCCATATCCATACTTGGATTTAAAACTGGCGAAAATGAAAAAAAAAAAAAAAAAGTGAAATGTAAAGGAAAATGAGAACAACATATTTTTCTAAATGTTCTTGCTGATGAGTGATGGGCATGAGACAACATTTTTTCTATATTTGGTTGAAAAAAATGTGCCACATCTAGTTATCTGTCATAAAAGATACAGACAACTATGGGAAAACTTCTACATAGTGATTAAAACTGGCACTTAGATCCCAGTGCCTCAGGAGAGACAAGACCAAATGCAGCCACTGACTAACCCTGGCCATGGCCTGCCCCGGCCCAGGTGATGGAGAGAGGGAACAGTCATTCCACACAAGCAATGTCAAGCGACAGCAGTTTTACCTGACACATACTCAGCAGATGCATCAACAACACCAGTGAAGTAGATGCTGCTTAGACCTTCCCTGGGAAAGCATGAGAAATATACCTGGATTAACTCCTCACCTCCATGGGATTGCTGCACTAATTGTGGCTTGTCTTAATATTAGCATTAACTCTCCAAAGTAGCAAGCCAAGAAGCTTAACAACAACAGGCATTTAGGGAAAACTGTCTTCATTCCTCCATATCCCACCAGTTCCAGGGACCAGGGGTTTGGGGCCTTGGCTTTGCTGTGTGACTGGTGTTCACATAGCTGCAGCCTTTAGATCTGCTGGGCATGACAGCCTGCAGACACAGCAGATTTCCATCTGTCTTCATCATCAAGCTGTGGCTGTCAATCCCACCAGCTTCACGGGAAACCTTGGTGTTACCAATCAGCTTAGCCTACTGTGCACACGCCACACAGCTCCAAACCATAAAATTATTGTTTTTACAAGGGCAGTGGATTTAAAATTGCGTAAGCCCTTCAACTGAAGAAATGGGAGAATATTGCACCAATTTAAATACACATGTAAATGGATGAAACCATTTGCACCAGTGTCTTGGGATGTATTTGAACCTTGAAGCTACAACATATATATTTATGCACAAAAGAGAAAAGGTATTCTGTATTTCTCACAGAATGATTTACACAGGAACTGTCCTTGGAGCAGCAGTTCACCACCTGATCTCTGAAGCCAGCAACGGCAGCAGCATCTTCTCTAGATACAGAGACATGACAGGTGGGAGAAGCAGACAAGACAAGATTTCTTTTAGGTGTACAAAGTTTGTATTTCATTCATGCTATTTCTGAAATGGAATAACATCAGCAAGTAGTCATGAGGCCACAAGTTAGGAAATTACATCATACACTTGGCAAGGACTGTGGGATATAAATAAACATGAACATCAAACCTTTCACAGAAACAGATGCAAAAAGGGATTCATTTGCTCCTGTGCAATTTGCAGTTTGCAACATTTACGTGTGGATGTGCAAATTGTTTTTTGCTTCCCAGGAGCCAAAACAGATCTGGCAGAACTGGACTGTACATTGCTACATGAAGGGCAGGGGGTGATTGTTACAAGACGCAGAGCACAGCGCAGAACCTAACTCAGTACATCAAAAATCATGAATCCAAGAATGTATGTAAGGAACCTTTTTCTTCTCTCTCCATTTCCCTGTTCAGAGTAGTTCTAGAAAGATACTCTGTGTGCTACAAATTAGTCCAAGTAATCCTTATAAAAAATTCTCTGCAACCAACCTTACAACAGAAACACTCTAGCTCCCTTCTTCCCTTCGAGTTATTTTAAACACATTTGCAAGTGGTTCAATACCTAGAGCCAGACCCTGCAAAGATAAAAACACAGGAATAATTTTATTACCACAACCTGTCTTACAGTCCTTCTTGGAGTGCATGTGCACACGTGCTCCTGACTTAAATTAACTCTATACAAACTTTTATTGCTTCTTCTGCTTTTATAAAAGAATGACTTAGCTCCCTTGATGAAGGTGGGCATAGATTACTGAGATACACTGGACCACACTTGTCCAAAACTACTGGTGTCCTAGGCCATTAATTAAAAGGGACAGCATGGATTCACTTCTGGGCACTGGAATGAATAAAATGTTAATTTAGCAGTTACACAGTTTTCAGAATAAGTGTGAGTAGATAAACCTACCTATCAGGCCAAACAATTTGATAAATCTGAATTCATAATAATGCAAAAAACCCCCAAACCAACAACAAACCAAAACCAAACACCTCTTTGGAAATATTCTTAGCACTCCTCCATGCTGGTCTTTAGTAACTTTCCTTCTTTCTTCCCACTCCCTCTAGGGAATAAGCAACAGCCTCGAGATGTTGAAAAATTACGCAAGTGGATCCCACCCCTTCCACTAACATCCCTGCTTGCATGGGGATAGCACTTTCCAGTGCTACAAATTCCAGGCAAAATATTTCATCATATCTTACTGCCTGGCAACCACCCCAAAATGTAGAGGTTTTGGTATGTACTATGCAGAAGTATACAGAATCAATTCTTGCTGTTCAGCTCCCGCCCCATCTTGCAACACTGTCAGAGCTGGAGAAGTAAACTCAATCTGGATTTACCACATTAAAGACTTCTATTGCTGGTCTTGCCTCCCCATAATTAGCTTTTGGTATTTCAATCTGCAAAATCTTTTCTTTATTCAAGAACTCCTATGTGCTTTAGTACATCTGCTTAATGATGTTTTGCTGGTTTGGATTGTTGGCTATTGAGTGCAATGTACTCTTTACAGGAGAGCAAGGAGAAGGAAGACAGGAATTGAGCAAACCCATCCAAAGCAGGACCATGACACTGGCATTTTCTTAAATAAATCTTAACAGATTAACACACATACTTAACTGGCAGGAGGTGTACACACATGACTTCAGTAAGCCTTCCACAAGTTAAATCAATAGTGCTCTACAGCAGAGAGGTTCATTGCTCACTGAAGCTTAGGTAGCTACTGTTTGAAACAATGCACAGATTAAATAACTGCAGATTCTAGAAACATGCCAGGAAGGGTGGGCTGCCTGTCTATTCTAAGATTTGTTGCATTTCTCTGTCTTGCAGCTACAATTCATAACTATATGCAGAAGTCCTGATTTCTAATCATGAACTGGAATCATGATCATATAAAAGTAACTATCCTGCACCATAAAATTAATCTAAACACAGAGAAACAATTTCAAGTGAATGGCAGTCTTGCTGACTGAGATTTTATAGATGTTGCAAGGATATTGCTTCCTTGCTTCTAGCACTGCCATAATTTTAAGACACAAATCTAAACACATCTTTATAGAGTTGGCCTTCAGCCTTCACACTTGGCTGCTGTAATCACTCCTCTCCTAATTTTTTCTTATTTTCCATAAGGATTTTACTTATTTTGATCATGGCCTCTTACTCATTCTCTCTTGCAGTGCAGATAGTAAAACAGAAATGTTATTTAAACACAGAAATCCTTAAAGTAGATTTCAGTGGAGCCAGGGGCTATTTTTAGCCCAACTAGCACAGAGATTCACCGAAGTGTTTACTAGCTTGAACATAGGTCATAAAGTCTGTATTTGTCGGTACCAAAGACCACCTGCAGTTTAGATTATTTATGATCAGTGACAACTGGGTATTACTCTCCAACAGGCAAATACATTTAACCCTTCTCTATGAGCCATAAAGCTCTTGAATGGACACTGCAGTAGTGACCTTTGTGTGTCTCTCAAGAGTATCTTTCCACCCTTGTGCCTCTGGAAACATACAGGGGACTTGCTGCCCTTAGACTTACAGGCTTTTCTTACTGCTCACATCAAAAGGGAAGCCCCAATTGGACATGCAGGGCTGAAATCCCTCAGGAAACCCCTGAGAAACAACAGGCAAATTATCTGGAAAGCAAAACAAGCCCATCTGCAGAAGATAGTGGAAAGAACTTGAGAACTCAGATCTGAGATCTGGATATATGTTACTGTATATCCACCACTTCACATTTTATGAATTTCAGTATTGTTTAATCTCAAATTAATGTTGCAGATAATTATAAGTCCCTGTGAAATATTCAGATATGAAATGCAAAGCCACTCACTTTGGCAGTATTTTCAATTATCTCTACTGCCTTTATTACCTATTATGTTTGTATTAGTTTCCTGTTGTCTGCCATTGTCACTCCAAATTCATGAAGATGTTCCTAAAAGAGTCTCCTGGCCCACCTCTCCCTTGCTGACTGCTCAGGGTAGGAGGCTGAAGGAAGTTGCAAAGGGCAACAAGATCTTAATTGATCAGGTTTGGGCAAATACAAGAATTTGATCAGAGACAGTGATCTACAGGATCAGGACTCAGTGGCTCTATTGCAGCTCTTCTCTGCTCTATTAAACAGCGACTGCATCTCAGCCCAGAAAACCTGTTCTACAGTTCAACCCTGTAAAAATACAAAGGATGGAACAATGAATTCATGGTTTTTCAAATTAAGGAAGTTCTCCCTGGGAATCCTGCCATTGTTATATTTACCTCCTGCAATACAAATATGATAAGCTTAGATTTGTAATCACCCCTGGTTTCCTCTACAGTCAACAGATAAAACTGGTGGTCAACAAATAAAGTCACATGATGCTTATAATTTGGATTTTCGATTGCCTAGGTTGGGAACAATGTAACATTTCTCTATGACTTCTTACCACAAGAAACAAAAACAAGTTTAGTACTGTTTTTATAAGCCTAATGAATAGAATAGAGCTTTTGAAGTCAAAACAGACTCCCATTTTTTCTCCTCCTTATAATCAATTAATGAAAAGTAATGCATAAATGATCTTGTGTCTAAACCAGCTGCACAGCATCACCTGGAACCCATTCTCTAAGCACAGAAAACAAATCTGAAATCTGACTTTCAAAACAGAATGATCGCTCCATTCCTCACCAACTCCAGTTCACCATACAAATTATTCTGGATGAATTCTCATTTGTTATTTGGGTGAACATAAGTCTTCTTGCAATTAATGTCCATGAAAACCCAAGCTTAGTCTGTGTCACTTGTCATGCCTAGATGAATACTAACACTAATAATTTTATGCAGTGATTATCTATCATGTAAATAACTACCATGACCTCCTCAATGTCAGTCCCTAGTACATTCAGAGCAATTAGAAACAACTATCCTGCTGTTATTCCAAACTTTGATGAAGCCAATAGAAAGATTTCTATCTATTTCCAAAAATAATAAATTATTTTAACTATATACTCACGGCTTTAAAAATGTTGCCGCTGACTCTGAGTCTTTAATTCACTTCCAATTGAAATATTCTTCGCAAAAGAACAGGGCAAGACAACCCTGGCAGGTCTCCTGGGGTTTCCTGCCAGACCACTAAAGCCTGCAAGATTGGGCCTCTTCTTTTCCACCATCACCCACCAACCTGGCACGCCCTGGGAGAGCTGGTTGTGGACAGGGATTTTGGGGTTGGTCTGCTGGATCTTAGTAAGGTGCTGGGCAGTGTGCATGACTGCATTTTGCATTTGTGGAGGCAGGAACATGAAGCCCTGGCTCCACTACTGGCTCCATCCTAGGAGCTCAGGCACATGCTGCTGAAACTGCCAGGAACTCCTGCTTCTCTGTAAAGAGCTCTTTCAGCTCAGCCTCCTGAGCAAAGACCTCAGATGCAAAGCAGCAAGAGATTCAGAGCCAGTGCCTCTCTCAAAAAGGAAGCTCCTACTTGGTTCATTTGAGAATTAAAAAATAACAAGTCAGAAATTTTACATCCTAAATGCTTGCAAGAAGCAGCCCAGTAGTTATGATCACACAATACTTCCTGTGTTTTTTCATTGAGGGATATCGCTTTAACAAGCAAGCTGACACATTCTGCACTGGCTTTATCTTCTAAATGATTTCAGGTTCTGTGCCAAAGTCAGCACATTATAATAATCTTGCCCTGGAATGGAATGTGAAATTATTTATTACAAATATTCAGATACATATGTACTTCTCAAAATAATCTGATGTTTGCTCATAGTAGTAGCTAGAACAATAAATAGATTAACAACTTATTATCTCTCTCTTCTGTGAAGATTATAGTTCTCTGCTCCTTGGCAAACACTTTGGATTGTGCAACAACATTACATTTCATTATGCATCACTGTTACATACTTTTGTGCTATGAAGCTTTTGTGTGAGATGTCAAATTTGTTACAAAAATCTTTGAAGTGAATTAAATTTTATGCGGTTTCATTCAATTGCTTATTGATGCCATTAAATATCTTCACAATTCATATTCCTGACAATGCAGCTTGAACTGCAGAAGACTTTGAAAAGTAACACTTGTTCACAATTCTTGAATTAGCTTACACTGCTGAGCCACATGGAGCACAAACTTCAGCCTGGTTGCACAAGTGATTTAGAAAAATACACACAACTGAAATTAAAGATTCCAGATTTACCACTGGGATATTCTGCTGCATTCCCACTAATTTCCATAGCATTGGTTAATAGCAAAGGTCACTTTGCATTCCAGCACGCTTGAACAACCCCCTGAAGAGCCATGCATGGGGCTCTGGAGAGCTTCTGAAGACTAACAGAGCAGAGGGAAGGTGAACAAGGACAAGATGTCGCTGATGCCTTGAAGTACGCCTTCATAAACAATCAGGGAAACTCTTTAGAAAGAGATTGAGTTCTAACAGGTTTTCAGAGATCTGAGTCATCAAGAGAAAAAACAGGGCACTTTGTGCTAATTTTGTTAGAACTTACTGATTGCCACTACTATTTTAATCAGCATACTTAATGTCATTCATTACGATGAGTATTCACTTACTGATGAACAAACCTTCCATCGCATTTGTCAGCAATAATCACTTCTGCAGGGGAAGGCTGAAAGCCTCACAGCCCTCTGATGAACATGCTAAAATACACCAAGATAACCAACAGTAAGAAACTGAAATTGGCTGCTTAAAGATTATGTTCAACTGGCTGGCGTACATCTCCTCAGACTCTCATGATGTCTTGATTAGAGATCAAAAGCCCTTTTGGCAGTGTGACCTTTGCACATGTAGGGTAATCTGTATCTCCTGCACATCAGATCCCTGCCTCTCTTGTCCCCTTTAAACTCATTTTCAAGCTTTCTGTTTTGCTCGACTACAGATAAAGGGGGTTCAATGCTATACAGTTGAGCATGCACAGTCCCTACTGCTTTTGGGGTAGAATCAGAAAAGTAGTGCTACTTCCACATGTTCATATAAAAAAAAAAAAAGAAGTAAAATGTGAATTAAAACTATGTTAGAGGAATAATGTGTTTTGGGAAACAAAACAGCAGATGATCTCCAGATTTAGAAGGTTTATCCCATCATGCAATCAGGCCCCAAATTTCAGGACAAGAAAAGCTGCTACAGACCCAGGAGAATGGAGCTCTCCTGCTCAAGTGCAGCAGACCTAGGGCTCTGATATAATGTACAGAGATTAAGCAGCGGCCTTGCAATACTCCTTCTGAAGATTAGTGTAAGACTTCTTTCTTAGATAACATAATTATGTCAAGAGTCAGACTCACTTCTTCTAGTCTTTAATACCTTCATGCACTGTCATTAATATATTTCTAATTTTCTTATTCCTAGGGAAGAGATCCCATCAGGATTTGATGTAACGCCTTTTTCTCACACAATCTTACTGTATAACTTGCTGGCAAATGTATCCACCAGGGAATGAAACACAGAATTTATTTGATGTTCCTATGTTACTGCCCTGAAGCAGATGCTCTAGCACAGAAGATTTTCAGATTATCAAGATGGGGTAAGAGGAATGCAGAAGTTAATTCCTAAGATACTTATGGATCTGGCACGGGCCAAGCACTAGAAAAGATGCACAAAGGAGAAAGGTTGTGATGGAGATCCGTGTCACCAGAGCTCTGGAATGCTGCAGTGTATGTTTAAGAAAGCCTTTCTGAGAATTGCAGGATCCACATGGCACAGTGCACACATGGCGCATAGTATGGCATTAACTGAGGACAGGATCTGAACAAGGAAAACATCTGGATGTTCTCCTTTTTTTGTGGCTACAATGTCTCCTGCACAAGGGAATTAGGTGCCCCATCAGAGCTAGCGCTGGCCAATACAAAATTTTCCTCTGGAAAGGTTTTTTTCCTAAGGACAAAAGCTGCTTTGAGAGTTGAACTTGCAGTTATTCTGCTCACAATGTACTTCAATAACATTTTTTTAAAATTATCTCTGATGCAATTTTCCTGATCTTTAGCTTATTATGGTAATATTTGCATTTTTTCAATGAGCTTTCAGTGAAAAGCCACAAATAGGTGAACAAAACTGGTCATGTATGTAAGTACCACCAGAGACCTAACAAAAATAACATTTATCCAGTGAGGAGGTGCCCACAGGCCATATGCATGTGGGTTTACCCATTTCACTGTGCATGACTTGGCTGTGTAATACATATTTTACATCAGCTTCTGCCCTGACGTTGTTCACATCAAACCCTTGTAAGAAGATCGACAAGCTCTTAGGAGGATATGAAATTACTGACACAACAGAACACACATAAGCCATGGCTTAATTCAGGTGTGTCCTTAGGTGCCACCTTTTCCTAGAGTATTTCCAGCTTCCACAAAACATTCTGGAAAGCAAGAAAGCAATATTTAAAAGCCAGCAACAGTTTAACTTGAGTCTTACACTATTTACATCTATTTATCTTTTCTTCCTTGTAAGGTTTCCATGTGACAGGAGAGTAATTTGCAACTGATAGCACTGAGATGCATGACTTTGCATACATTACCCACTATGGTGCAGCATAGAGACATTTCAAGATAGCTTAAAATAAACTGGCTTGAGCACAAGAAATGGGTTGAGATGTAACAACACAGAGCTCTGCCCACAGCTTCATCCATCCCAACAAGTACCAAAAGCAACGGGCACAGCTTGCAGATACATCAGGCTTGGATGAGTGCCAACCTCTGCCACTCCTACCCCTTTTTTGAGCAGGCATTTTATTCCATGTTAACAGCACTTCTGCAGAGAAAGCTTAGGTTCCTGCTACCCATGTCCTCTGTACACAGCCACTTGTCACTAGCCCTTGCAGCAACACCCACCCACACCAACAACAAACAGGCAAACCAGCCGTGCCACACGTCACTACAGCAGCTGTGGCATCTGCAGAGAGCAGGAGCCTAAACCCCTCCCTCAGAACCCGTGGAGATCCTACACTGGAACAACCACCATGGTAACCTACACTACTGCCACACCGGGCAGGAGTCAATGTGAAAGTAACGAATAAAGATTTCATGTACCTCAAAGGTGATTTACAACAAGTGGAGAAGGGGAAATAGGACAGGAAAAGCTATTTTCCTCCACATTTGTATGCCACATGAAATTTCTTTCTTACCATACCATGTCCTTTCAGGATATAAAAACTGTAGTGACTGAAAAAATAACAAGATAATGACATAAGAATCAAAACAAAAATTAGGTGTCTGAGGCACAAAACTATATTAATACTTTTGAATTTTAATAAAAAGTTTTCTAAAATTTTCAATGTCCTCTCCTTTTTGGCCTGAGCAATTATATGCTAAATGTTATTAAAACTGCAAATATCAAAGAAAGTGAATCAGACACACTCTTTCAGTGAAATTCCTGATTATGTAGGAAGAAAGTATCAAAACCCCAAAGAGTTAAAGGGCCAAACATTTAGTATACTTTCAAATATCAAGTTCATACTCAATTGTTCATCAAGTTTATCTCTTCCCAGATTCAGGGATGTGATCTTTTCTGGCTTTAAAGCACTTCCTAAGCATGACTTCCACAACACTATCTAAACAAACAATGCATTTGTATACAAGAGTGCATTTTATGATCTGCTACACCAAGATTTCCTGAAGTGTGTTCAAGAAAATGGCCACATGGAAGAGGACTTCTTTTCACCTGCACAACCTAATTAACTTTCAGTTGCTTCTGGTTTTTGGGAGGTTTTTAATGCTACAGTTCAATTTTTACTCTACTCCCTCCTCCAATCAAGAAAGGAATCTAAAAATTTAAAGGGTAAGTCCAGGAAAAACTCACAATTTATTACAGAGGCTTACATAAAAGCAAAAACAGCCGCAGTGGATTAATGTATTTCCTTTCCCACAGCTTTTTCACTTAAACCATAACTGTGCATATTTACTGCAACTCTTCCATCTGCCAGCAGCATTGTGCCGACACATCCGGCACAGGCTGACGGCTGATGGCATGGAGACAGGTCCCACCACTGCTCTCAAACTTTGTGATTAATATAGCATGAAAACTGGTGAAAAGCCACACTCACAGACATTGCTGACTATCAACAGTGACCCAAATCCCTGCTATTTCGGTCCTTTATCCTAAACTTGAGTCAAGTCTTTAACAACATAAAATGCTTAAAAACAAAAACTAAAATAGATTGTCATCAAAAGCTTAAGGGTTATAATCAGACTTGCTCCTTTTTCTTACAAGTCCTACATAGCCTGTGCAGAGGAAGAATAAATGGCTCATGCAGACATTTGGCTTTTCTTTTATGAAAAGCAGTACAGCCAAAGAGGAGGCACTTACCTTTTGACAAGGTCAAATAGAGTCCACATCACTGTCAGAGTTTATCCTTTGAACCCAATCCTTTCAGCAGGCATATATATATAAACACACACACTTGACAATATGGGAAGTGTTACTGATAGATAAGTTATGTAAATGATACAGTGTACTATAATCACCTCTAAACTTATTCTCAGAGTTCAGATGTTTCTGGAAGAGATCAAGCAGCCTCAATGTCACTCCAGTGACCCAACATGACAAACCCACTAACTGCAGTAGTGTCAGAGTAGTTCTTCCAACAGCTTGGTGACCTCTTTGAAAACCTCTGTCCAGACTAACACTGGCCTGAAAAACATAGCTCCTCCCCAAACTGGAAAATGCACATAAAATGCACATATTTTGCTTCCATGTAGAGAACTTCAAGAAAAGTGATATTTTCTTTTCTTGCTTGTGATGGCAAGTCTGTTTTGGGGGATGGTTATTTCTGAAGTGTCATTCTTAATTACTAGTAAACAAGCTGACTGCAATTCTGACACTGAATTTCACCCCTCTTTCATATTTTCTTTCCATCCAACACTTTCTACATGACCAAAATGGGTAAACTCACAGCAAAATGTGGCCATTTTAGCAGCTTGAGAAGGCCACCAAAAGCCACATATAATCCCAGTTGTCAAGAAAGATGAAATCAGAGGTCTTCAGACTACTGGAAAATACAGCCATCCCAACCCTCATCCTACTGATGCACCAAGCAACAGCAACACAGCCAGAAGTGGATAAAGTAAACCCATGTAGCTCCCACACCATGGTAATGCTGACTTCTTCCAGAGGTTAAAGTAATGCAGTCTCCTTTTGCTGAGAACAATAGGCAGGCTTGGTGATACAGATGTCTGTTCACTGGAAATACAAATTGGACATATCAGTTTTCTGTGCAGATGTCAACAAAAACATCCACGCTCATACTTCCAACTGTGCTTTACACTAAAAACCATGGTGTGAACACAGACAGTCTTTCCCTGCCCCATGACGTTTCCTGGCAGGTGCTTTTTCCTTAGAGATGACTATTACCACTGATGACGCACATCAATGCTTTTCATGCCCATTTAAAAAGAAAAAGCTGCAAGCTTTCTTAACTCTCTGCTATAAAACTTAATCATCTACATCTTAGCACAAATAATATTTCCATGTGCCACACTAGTCTCATCTGATATCAAGCTGTGAAAAAAGAATCACCTACTGATCTTGACAGGCTTAAAGGTAATAAAATGACTTTTGGTCAAGAGTGTCAGTTAAGACAGCAATCTCATAAAGGAACCTTGTAAGAAATATCACCCATTGCTGTTCATAAACACAAGCCTGGTTTGGCTATATTCAATTACAAGCAAAGAAGGATAATTAAACAGTTCATGATACGGAATGACTAAAACATGTGCAATCTTATTTATATTCTCTGCACCTGTGTTTTCTATGGCTTAAATTATAATACTGATCTTTTAAACTGCACTCAGAGAGTATCCCAGTACATTCACATGGGAATATGTTCCATTTTTAATTAATATGTAAATTTAAAAGGATGCAAGATATTGCAGAGCCTTACCACTAGCCAAATATATACTGGCAAATAACCATTAAGACATTTACTCTTTTGTCAAGACAACCCAAGTACTTCCAGAAGTAGTCCGTGTGCCCAGTTTACTTGTCAGTGTTATTTTTCTCCTTTGTTCTCTCCACCTTTATTTTGGGGTTTTTTCGCTGCTTCAACTCATATTATTTAATCCACAGTGTATTGGGGACCTCTCGTAGCTCATTTTTAAAAACGGATTGTAACCTCTACCCGTGTAAGCTGCAACTGCATTTTCCAGCGCTCGGGGCAATGAAACCACAGAACCCCTGCTAAAGCCCTCTAATCCTTAACAAAGTCTTTGAGGTGGAGGCTCCCAGCGCTGTCAGATGCGCGCAGGGGGACGGCACGGGCGGTAGCTCTGGCTCCGAGGTGGCCGCGGGACCCCCGCCTGTCCCCGGCGGCCGCGCTGGCAGCGGCACCGGGCAGCGAGGGCCGAGCAGCCCCCAGGGCCGAGCCAGGTGGGTGATTCCGCACTTTACTGCAACTGCCCACTCCTGTCCGAGCACCGACAGGCTGCTCCCGCCCTAAATATCGTGGAAAACATAACATCCTCATGCCTTTACTTAGTTATTACATTTTTAATTAATTTTTGCAGTATCATGGTAGATTACTGTGATGTCTGTAATTTCATCTGCCCTATATTCCAACCATTACTTTTTACAGATCTTACAGGAGTTGCAAAATAATTGTCACGTATTTTTATTTTGCATGTTCCTTAAAAGTACTTGAAAGAAAAGCACTGGTAGTTGGTTTGGATATAAAAATTGAAAGTAATCTAATATAAACTTTATTTTTTAAAAAAGCCAGTTAGTTTGAAGCCTCCTAAACTCAAAGAAAAAAATAAAGAAGAGACTGCACGATATGTGTGTTTCTAGACAGGGAATTCATAATATACACGACTGCTCTTTATTTCCAGTTCGTTTTCAAGTGTGTGGGTAACACACTACGATATTTTTTATTTGGCAAACACTTTCCCCTAAGGTAGAAGAATAGAAATTGCTCAATAAAGTACAGTTATACAACTGAAGGAAAACTCAACTACCTTCAAGATATTTAAACACATACAAAGAAAAACAAATTTATATCCTTAAAAATTTTTAAATGCACCCTTAAACTTACTGTAATAGTTAAGCATAACCATTAGCTGACTTCTCTATTATAATGTGGACTAGTAGTAATTAAAAATATTTATATAATGATCTATTTTTTATATATATATATATCCCCTACAAAAATCTAATGCCAAAAACATCAAAGAATTTTCTGACACAAAAAGCTTATATTATTCAAACTTTGTGGTACACTGACATTTAACTATAACATCAAAATGGTTTTGCACTTGTTCCCTGTACACTCTGGACAGCACAGAACTTTCTGAGCTCAGTGAGGATTTCAAGAAAATTTCTTCATTGCCAGTATTGACACACATATATTAACTTCCGAGAAACAGAAATTATGCAACATTTTAACTACTCTCACATATTATTTTTCCCTTATACTACCAATCAATGGTCCTTCATATTAGCTATACTTTCCTTATACTGTCCCTCTTAGAAATATACTTAAAATTTACCCCCAAAAAAGTTTGAAAATCCTTAACTGAAGAAGATAACAAAACATCAATTCAGGTTAGGTATTACAATTTTTTAAAAACAAGCTTCTAAAATAAGAAAAATTAGTTTTGGAGAATTCACAAAGAATGAGATGTTTTGAATAAGATTTTCCTACTATGACAGCCAACACCTAGGATTATTTTCATTGTGCTTTATTCCAACAAGCCAACAGCATAGCAGCTTCTAGCTGTGTGTGTAACTCAATCATCTCAGAACAGCAATTCAGATAAACAAATTTCTTAAATGTTGAATAGATTGCCAACAGCATATTCTAAAAGTTATAGCAACCATGATACTTTCTCCCAAGTGATTAGAAAAACATCTGTTATTTACATTGGGGTTTTTGTTTATAACAGTTACTCTTTCTTTTCTTTTTACCTCTAGGTGATATTTTATTTCACAGTACAAGGAAGTGCATAGCCAGTTTTAGATTATGAAGGATTACATTGCATTAAGACTGTCAGAAGAAAGAGTGAAGGCAAACTGTGAACCAGCCAGATTAACACCAATGCTGTCACCAGGATTTTCCTTCCAGCGCCTAACTTTTTGCATTTAAAATATTCTTTCTTTTTTTAGATTTAAAACTTAATCCTTCAAACAATCTTATCATTATCTTTATTTGAACTTATTATATGTTCAGTGCTATAGTTTCAGTATTTTGCGGACTTCTCTGCTAAGAAGGATGTAACAAACCCATCTAAGGCATTAACTCTTTTGTAATTTGTGGCTTCTTGAAGATTTTTTTAAGACGACAACTATACAACAGATGAAATTGAACATTAATTCTTAGTAACCAAAGCTGAATACAAACAAATTTTAATACTCTGAGCACATCACTGAGACTTGTATTCAAGAAAACCAGCAGAAACACAGATGATTGAAATATCCACGAACATTCTTAACTTTTGGGATTTACCATAAAAATGAAACAGCAAGAATAAACACACCCAACTGCCCCTCAACAAGTTCTGCATCATCCCCTTAACTGCAGAGTTTTTCCAATACTAAAAACATCAAAAACAAGTTTATATACTTTTAAGATTATATGCTATCCTATATGATGAGGAATGAATACAAAAAGCAGTCATTAACATACTTATCTACTAGTTTCAATAACACAATTTCAATTATGGTTGTCAATCCTTTACTTTCAGAGCTTTCCTACAAACTTTAAAATTCCAGCAATAAAGATGACTGTAATCACATTTTTTTACTACAACTGTTTTGTAAAATTTACCACAACATGTATTCTGAAGCAGATTCTTTATTTTTATATCAAAATTTATTTTATATTACTACTTAATATGCCAGCAATTAGGCCAGTGATTAAAAAATATATATCTTTGAAATAGAAAGCAGAGATTTTATAAGTTTCCAGACAAGTTTATAACAAGCATTCCTTAAATCTAGCAGTATTCAGAGTCAGGCCAGAGTAGCCCATTTATGGTTTCCCCCCTGCAAATGAAACAAACAAAATAATACATACCCAACAAATCTTTTTGACATGATACACAAAAACCAAACCTGAATATAATAAAAGTAAACAGCACTATTATGTAAAATTTTGACAGCATTCCTTGATAGCACATTTAGTTGGAAAGAGAGACAGATTAATTAATATGAAGAAGTATAGAAATACAAATTGTCTACCAAAATATTTCTTCCTTTAATTATCTAGCCATTTATCTTAGAAACTGCTGAAACACATTCCGCTAAAAGCTGACTGCTAATATGACGTACTTGGGCCATTTTCACTGCACATTGATCAGAGGAAACACTGTCATGCTCTACTGAAAATGCACAGGTATTTTTTAGCACTCTTTCAAGTCCAGAAAGAACTTCCGTAAACAACCTGATTGTGCTTAATGTTTTCTGCTTCATTGAACATTCACACAAATTAAATCAACTAAACCAGAAAGCAATCAACAAAAAAAAAAAAAAAAAAAAGCATTAATTTGGTTTTGCTTACAAAATTCTGAGTGGACAATGAAATGCAGTAAAAACTACTCACAGATTTTGCTTGTTTGTTTATTATTTTGTTTTATCATTTGTTTTTGTTTTTTTTTAATGAAATCTAGAATTAGGCTAAACAGTCTCCCAGAAGTTATTTGTTTAAATTATTTTACAGTTTTCCAAGGGAGGGCTGGGTTCAGATTTTAGGGTTCAGGACCTTCAGTGGAAAATCTGCCCAAACTCCAATCTCCCACACAACACAGAAACCTGGCCTCTAAAGGGATTTAGTCTATCAGAAATCAGCTCCAGAGATAAGATTCAAATGCTGGGTCCAGTAATTCCAGGTGTTCTCAAAGCCATGTTAGCGTCACAAATGGAGAGGATTTCACCCTTCCCCACATCCTGTTTACAGAGCAGATGTGGGGGCTCCCTGGACCCTGACAGACAACTCTTTGTTCCCAGTTGACTGGAGGGCGTCCAGGCGTTCCCGGTAAAGAAAACGGGGTTTCTCTGTCCCAGTTGTGTTATGAAGGAAGGAAAATTGCTAATTCAGGGGGCACATCTCAGTGAGAGTGGTCAAGGTTACCAACATGTCCACAGGTTTCACAGTTGGTTCATTTTAAGGTGCTTTTTGTTTTGTTTTTCTCTCAAGCCCAAAAATACCAGTGAATTAATTTTTATGAATAACTTCTCTAGGATTGAAGATCTACTGATGAGAATTAATTGGGCTTGGGCTTTAAATTGTCTCATGCCATCTACTCATAAAGGAGTATTTGAAATCACTAACTGAATGCAATGAGATAATTTTCCTGTGTAACAAAGCCAACACTCTCTTTCTTTCTTTCTTTAGCCATTTTATTGAGAAATACAGCATTTATTCCCTCTGCTGATTCTCTAGCCAATCTTAGTACTGGATATTAACACCTATTTTGCTTAGATACCAGAGAGCATGCAGAGGATTCCCTGGGAGGTTTCCTGAAGCAAAGATTCAGAGAAAGAATTGCTAATTCTAAAATATAAATTTTCAAGCTCCAGGGGGACTAATGAATAATATACAGAAAACCTCAAGCCAACTGATTTTGGAAACTTGGTATAAAACTAAAATTCTGAGAGAGTTGAACAGGAATCTCTAAAATATTAATTTTTGGTACAATCTCACTGAGAGATATGACGAAGATAATAAAAGGAATACAAAATGTATTTTCAAGCTCCTGAAACGGAAAGGTTCATACTGCTTCCTGCTCTTCAAGGGTAATAAGACAGGATATATTTATTGGTATAATTTATTGGTTAATTTGGTCATTTACAGGAGTTCTAAAACAGCATGATTTGCTTAGTTATATGCCTATAATATATATGCACTGAGTAAAAAGGCACTTTTTAAGTGCACATGTAAAGAACTGTTCCAGAACTAATTAATCCTACAGAACACAATTCCATTCTGATTTTATTAAATGTACTTTAACAATGGCTTTGGAGTATTTGAGATAAACAAATTTCATGTCACATCAATGTGGTATTTCATATATTGTGCAAATGAGTAATTTGCAGCTTAAACTCCTTCACAGGTTTGCTCCCAGTGCTGTACACAGCAGGTCACTGCCAGTACTGAAAAGTTTTGCTGCAGTTTAGCAGCTCCAGTTTTCAGTCACACAACACTGCAACAGCGCCAAGATTATGAGTT
The DNA here is from genome assembly GCF_901933205.1 of Camarhynchus parvulus. Lineage (NCBI taxonomy): Eukaryota > Metazoa > Chordata > Aves > Passeriformes > Thraupidae > Camarhynchus > Camarhynchus parvulus. The sequence goes on along the minus strand of NC_044576.1, from coordinate 25,690,308 downwards.
TTCTTTGCCACTCCATTTACTGGGAAGCATTTTACTGAAACCATATTGAAGACCAGCAGTAAGATGTGATAAAAAAGTAACCTTTCTAGCTTTCACTCCAGCTAAAATAAAAACACACGGGTCATTGCTTTAGAAAGCAAACTCTGAGCGAAGGACAGCAAAATACCGCTGAAGGAATGGTTCTGATACTCTGCTGACTTGTATTACCTGTTTGATACATGAAGAGCCTGAAAGCTGGGGTTTGGAAAATTTTACAAGTCACCATGACAAATTTTAACATAAAAAACATCAATGTGTTGCAGATGTTAAGCCATTTCTACTAGTCAAGCAGAATATTTTGGCTGTTAAAATCCTTCAAGATAGGTGGTTTAAAGAAATAACCCCAATTCTCCAACCGCAGAGGCAGAGAGGACCTGGCTGGGACCAAAGCAGCTCATTCTTTACCACAGTTCACTTTTTCTGCTTTCTTTTTTTTTTCCTTCTAAACTTTTTTTCCTTTTTTTGACAGTTGCAGAATGGGTGAATGACACTAAAAATCATTGACATTTTCATTCGGCAACTCCACAGATCTCTAACCAGGAGCCGTGTACAATCCACCGAAAAAAATGACAGTACGGTATTTAACAGGTAAACACTTTTGTATCTACTCATCTAGTCCTAGGAGTCACTGGGGATTAATCTACATTTACACTCCACAGGATTTGGGAGCGCTTCAGAGCTGCCTATGCTGCTACATTTGCAATTTTTCATATGAGCATTTCACAAATCTGTGTAGCCAGAATTACAAACTCCCAGGACAAGGAGTGACCACATTGTCTGATTCAGATTTTTTAGTTAACAACTAGGACTGCTTTTAGTTAATATAGAAGTATCACTTGTGGGGATGACATCAACAGAAACCATTTATGGTAATAGTAATTAATGAGATACACCAACAAATTTCTCCTGGAGGATATGAAGATCTTTGTTGCTTTGGGAAAAACAGAGGCTTAATTAGGCTATGATTTATTCTGTGGTTTCAACTTCTCTTTTTCACCTGACACTCAGAAATTATCTATAGTGATATGACTAAGAAGTATGATATCAAGGATATACCTGTTCAGCTCTTCTAATTACTTTTTAACCTTACTCAATACCAACTTGCAGCACTTTTTTTTTCATTCAGTACAAAAATACTCTGAGTTAGATTTCATAAAACTCATTCTAACCATTTTAAAACAGTTCGCCCAGTCCATGAGATTAATATTGCAGATAAATACCATTTAGACAGAAAGCAGTTAATACACTGAAGACGATCAAAGAAGACCTTATACATGCACAGCTGGACTGTGTGAACAGCCTCTATGATAACTATGTTTTCTCTGATTAAGAACTCATTTTGAAAGAATTTCAGTTTTCCTTTGTTCACAGCAGTATTTTCCCCTCATACAGAGATTTTCACCCATTGACTAATAAAATTACACAGATGCAGGTGTTAAATAGTAGATTCTGCAAGGCTTCACTAAGACAAGGTCAAATATGTGTTATCTGTCGCCTTAATTTTCTTTTTCAGGTATAATTTACTGCTATTGCAAATCACACAATAATTGCTCGTGTTGGTAGGCATGTCAACAATTGGCATAAAATAACCTCGACAACCCCTGAAAAGTGTATTCTGTATTTACCATGAGGAAAGTATTCCTGTAATGTATTTTCCATGGTATGATTAAGTCGAAGAGACAAAGGAAACTTAGTGATTATAAACAATTACATTTTTATACCATCTGAACACGCACAAAGAACATTTAATTTTTCTGTTAACACAGAAGTTCATGAATTTTCACTTCCGCCTTCAAAGTTCTGCCTAAACTTTGTAAATGTGTCTTTAGATAGGGAACCATTCACCAGTTAAATGCCTATTTTGAATAAATTGTTTCTTCTCTTTGCCCCTTCCCTTCCAGTAAAGGAAGTTGCTATAATATGTAAGAGACTGAAAACAAAGGAAAAACTACCACTTTGCCAAAACCACCTATATTTATCCATAGTGATAACAATGCACAGTCTCTTATGGGATTTTCTTCTTGTGCATTATTTATAGCTAGAAATAAAAAATAAATTTTCACAGTTACCGTTTATTTACATTATTCTATTCTATTTCTTAAATACCAACATAAATAAAGCCAATCAAAAGATAAAGTTTCTCAGAGATATAATACTTTATTATTAACCCACAAACAGAGACAGAGAAGCAACTGTGCAGTTAAACTGCTTTGCTCTTTCAACACTGCAGGGTCCAAGAATTAGGGGCAGGGGGCAGTGTCAAGCCAAAACACTAGATGATTAAAGAAAACCATCATTTAACATAATGTGAGGGAATCGGCCCTGTAGCTCACTAAGCCTTGCTAGAGACTTTAATGAACATCCTTAAAAATAGAGAAAAGTTTGTGACTTCTCCTATCTAGGTCTTTTAAATGCCAGCACTATCAAGCAGACACCCCAGGACCCACGAAGGATAAGGGGATGTTGTCAACAAAGGAAAAAGAGATAAGGCCTTCTGTGCCCACCCCCCTGACCTAACAAAAACCCAGGACTTGATATTGGTCTCCAGGTCAAAAATAGACTGTCTGCATCTGAAAGCAGCAGAGAACATTTCCACAGTTATCTCATTCTTAGTTGTTTTGCAAACCACATTAAGGTACTTCAGAAAAACAGCACCCATATCTGCTGTGGAATCATTTGGGAACAATTCTGAATGATATTTAATAAAAAGCATGTTTTTCAAGAGCAATAGAAGCAATTAAGAAAAATAAATCCTACCCCGAAGTCCGTTCTCTTGTACATTATGCTTTCAATAGGTGTCTTCACAAAACTACCACTAACCCGTTCCACTGAAAATTAAAACCACAACACCATAGACCACCCTCTGCCTTTTTTACTCAACACAACATCCTGCACTGAAGGCACAAATGCTTAACAAAATATTGGATAGCCACACAGCAGTGAGATACACTGCGTTCTCCTTCTTATCTATCAAGGAAAAAATAGCATTAACTACCAAATGTTATTCCAAGCAATTTCAATAAACCAGTATCATCAAGTCAAATGAATACACTACCTTTTCTGATTCATTATCTTTGGATTTGCGTTTCTCCTCTTATAATATTTTGTCTGCTTTCCTCTGATAAAAACTCAGTAATTCCCCATGTTCTTGCTGAGCACTCATGTGAGTTTACACGGTTCAACTGCTTGTGTTGTCCAAGCCAGTATAGCTTAAATCCCAGTCAGCCAGGAAGTCAGGCAGATAAGCACTGGCCTACGGAAAATTTATCTTTTGAAAGAGAACAGAGTGCTTGAAACAGAACTTAAGGTCAGGACAATCTGTAAGTTAATGAAAACTTACAGAGTTTGTAGATGAAGGACCTAGTAAATGCATTGAACAAGATTATCTGCCAGGTTCCACTAGGTGTTCCCAATTACAAATCAATTCATTTTATCTAATTCGAATAGGCTGATTTTGGATCCACACTTTCCCCACTACAGAACTGCATAATCTAATAATAAAATTAAATAAACCAGATTTTGAGATTTGTAGTTTAATTAATAAAAAGGTGATGGGATACTTTTTAGCTGAGACATGCAGATTTCCTTGCAAACCAACAGAAGAAAAAACATTTTTCAGCAGAAGGCTCCTGCATGAGAAACTTTTTTCTTCTTTTTTAAGAAAAATCTTTGCTTTTATTTTAAAATCATATATTCTAAAATCATCCATTCTATAGACTGAGTACTGAAAGGTTGTTTTCCAAAACTATACACAAACATAAATTTCATAATGTGTTTTAAATTCAAGATCAGAAAGTTTCAAAAAATAATGAATATTTGCCTTTCAAAATCTTCAGGTATAATGGAATTCTAAGACATTGAATAGTTGCAGAGAGAACAAAAATTTCAGTAAGTCAGCGGGGGAAATAATGTGTGAATAGTAACTGAAAGCACAGGTATTATTAAGTAGTATGTAACTAATCACATTTGACAAAGTATCAGTGTATAGAACAGAACAAAACCACTCACCAAACCAATGAAATTAACATTATTCAATTACGTTTGTTCTTCAAGGTGACTTCTATTATGCAAAACATTTATATTCACAAATTTGAACTAAATTAAATTAATGAATTATATCCAAGCCTAATAGTTGCTTAATGTTTAAAAAAAAAGGATTTTCCTGTATATACTCTAAAAAATAATTCAAAATACCACTAAGGAGATTCAGACATGCATAAATAGCTTTCATTATATAAATAAAACTAAATTCTAAGCTAAATATTATATATGTTTAGTTTAGAAGTGATAAGGAATTTGACCTGCCTGTCTCCAATCAGAGATTCTAACCCCACAGGAATTTCTTTTGCCAGAGAAATTAACTCTGGCTTTTGGAAGAGGCTTTTTCAGTGACACACAATCTTCTTGATGGGATACAAATAAAAACATGTGTTCTCCTTCTGCACTACATATATATTCAAGAATGGGAAACAATTTTAAATTTACTCATAAAGTATCGGCTTCTTGAGCTAATGATTTCACTTTCTGTGCTCCAGATATCTAGAGAACAAGCACAAAAATGGGACATTTCTGCAATTGTCTTGGAGGGAAGAAATACACTGATAGAGTAAGCAAGAATGAGCTACAATATGAACAAATGTGAGATATTATTTTGTTAAATCTAAATAGAAAATATTTAATTACAATAAAATTGTCTGATGTGCCGCAGTATGTTACTGTTGACTGATGGATAAGCTTAAGTGATTTTCCATTTCGCTTGTCCCATTCACACGGCAGTTGCACATCACTTCCCACTAACCTACTCAAAGAGTCTCTGCGTAGGACAAGACTTTTGGATGGTTATTGGTTTGAGCTTATCTATTATCAATGGGAAGTAAATAAACAATACAGTTTGATATCCTGTTCTATGATTTCTGCAAAAAAAAGCTTTTTCTGTAAGTAGAACAAAAGACCATGTCCTGTGACTGCTTCATAAAAGCCTTCCCCATTAAACAGAAAAAGGGCAAGGTTAATATGCACAACCTGTTGTTTAATGACTGAAGTGATTTATGTAGGATACATGGTTTATAGTTTGCTCTGTAGCTTTCCTATAAAAGTTACAGTTTGACATGTCAGATTTAGGTAAACACAGCTCCTAAGAAACAATGACAAAATACTGTACTGTACTACTGATTAACAAAAATTGCCTAATTTTGATTAATCAGAAATTGAGAGCTGAGGTGGGAAGAAAAATGTAGTTAAGAATATCAAAGGAACATGTAAATCATAAAAAAAAAATCTCACTTGTATCTGAATAATTGTTTAACCTATTTGTGCTAAAATGTACTACTGCTGCAACTGAATAGATGCATGAAAGTATTTTAATCATATTATGCCTAAAGAATTTATTTCTAGACAGACAGCTTTTATACTGACATATAACTTTGAACTTTTAAAATTAGAAGATGATGGCAAATACACAAAAAGCAGAAGAGAAGTAAAATCTTTTAAAAACAATGTATTTTGATCAACTGATTTTCCTACTGGCAGTACCACTTTAAACTGCAATGGAATTTTAAAAACTGTCCTGAGATATCCAAATGAAACTCAGGGTATCTAACAAATTTCTCAAGTTTCTATGACTAATAGTGTATCACAGAGTTGATAGTTATGGGCTAAATGTGATCCTGACCTTTTGCGCTTACGGCTGTGAGCCCGGCAGTCTGTGCGCTGAGCCAACACAAAATCTATGCTTACAGCAGCACTCTGCACACCAACAACCCTCCCAGGCAGGATCCCCACTCAGTTTATAGCCTCTTTAAAATACAGCAAAGGGTTCCTAGAATCACAGAAGGTTCCCTACTCCTCCTCAGGAAGGTAATGTCTTTTACAGTTGCTCCCTACTTGATCAAGAAAGTAATTTTTTTTTTTGAGGCGAGACCCTGTAGTGCTAGAAAGTTGCTGTTAATAGAGCATTTTCAGGCTTTAGATAAATTTTACATTTCAAACTTCTATCAAGTCTGAAAATCTCTGGTCTCTCTCAGTCAAACAAATGTTGAATTTCTATTCCTACCATCTTAAACCAACTCAGTGGGCTGGATTTCTGAGCAAAAACTCTTCCAGGTGTCCAATCTGCTGTGATTCTCTATGGCATTTCTTACAAACAGGAAGAAGCAATGGATATTTCTACTTTGTGCTTTATATACAAGGTTCAGCTGTTGAGGAAGAAGCAGTCAATTATTATACACACAAAAAAAATCTAAAATTAAAGAAGGCTTGGTAAAGGAAAAGAAACTAGGAATATTGCAAATTTGGACATGGCAGGACATCAGGAAGACTAAAAAGATTTTGAGTGGGAGAAAACCTGATGAAAAAGTTGCTGAGGAGCAGAGGAGGAAAGGGAGAAGGGCATGAAAACAGCATCCTTTCAAGACCTTTTCCTACCTCTGTCCCCTCTCTCAGCCCTTAAATCACTGGTGAGTCCATTCACCACAAACTCTTTGCAAAAAGAAGCAAAGAGGTTACACAAAACTGAGCGCCACAGCTCTTCCCCTGGGCTTGGAGGAATATTTAATGAAAACTGTAATTAGGTCTCTGCTACCCTTCAATTTCCAAAAGCCACTGTCATTAATTTTGTTTCAGAGGACAGGCTGAAGCAATCAGAATGGCACAGCACTTCTATCACCAGCAACACTGCAGTGAGCAAAGACAACCTAAGTCAATAAACAAGTCTGGCTGAGTGACTACAAACAACAAATGCTCCTTACGAGCAGCCAAACTAAGATCATCAGGAAACTGTAAAATGAGACATGTGCATCATGCAAACCTCTCCTCTTTCCACCCTTCCCTACAAGGTGTTGATCTGACACTGAACTGTGGAATTCCCCAGAGACTTGATAAAGGAAAAATAAAAACAGATACCAGTTAATCAATGCCATGCATGATAAAAACCAGATGAGGGAGTCACTGGGTAAAATAGCATCACACAACCATTAAAAAAACAACTGTGCTGGAAAGTGCTCTTCTTTCCAGTCTTTCTCAGCTCCTGTTCCAACCTTTCTTGCCTGAAAGCCTGCAGACAGGGTAGAAAGTGCTATGCCGGATCAGATCAACTAACACAGTGATCTGAACGTGCCAATGGCAACCTATGGGCAGATGGTCCATGGATATTTAGACAACCACAAGATACTAAACCCACCTCAAGAAATTTTCTTGTTTCCAGAAGGTGGTTAAAACCATGTATTTATGTCTCTTTTGCTATTCTTCTCTCCATCCCATTTTTCTGGATTTAACCAAAGAGTAGGATAACCCAAAGAAGTGCCTACAAAACCCGCTCTAAAGGATAACTGCCAACAGACTGAAACCTCCTACCCCAGCCCTAATCTCCCTTGAACACTTCTTGTATGTGGGTTCAAGTGAGAAACCCTACACAGCTGAATGTCAGGATGCACAGGGAGTTTTCCTTCCCCATGTACTTTTCAAATCCTCCCTCTTCACAGCAACACTGCACCTGTCCCAGCACAGTACCCCTGGCGCCTTCAATTAATGCTGAGAAAATCCTGAGTTAAGTGCCTACTTAAATTTGATGGGTTTGCCATTCAAATGATGTTCTGTCAGCCTAATAAAAGCACCAGTTAGTAAACAACATTACTGCACGAACACTGGCAGAATTATGAGCAACTGCAAGCTGCAATTAATTTGACCTTAGCTACCATGCCCACACAACCAGTGATGCTAATGCTGTGATTTTATTTCAGATCAATGTAAACAGCAACAAATCAACATTCCTGCCATTTCTCCAAAGACGAATCAAAACTACCCAGTGCAGCTAGGGGAATTTGCAATTGAACAGATGCAAACTACTTCATAGCCCTGAGGAAAATGGAATTCATTCACCAATGTGTAGCTTGAGCTAAGCTAATCCAAGTTGCATATCCAGTTCTCGAAGAGCTTTGAGCAGCAATCAATCTTCCTGCATGCACCAAGTGATTTGTTAATCTGCAGTTTTCATAACATAATAAAGAACATATGGATTAACCAGCTATTGTTCATAACAGCCTGATGAGCTTCTTAGAGTCTCTGGGTTACTTACTTAGTATAACAGTATCCAGTGCAGTGAAACAAACGGGGCAGTATGGATTACATCATGTTCTACCATCTGGAAAGCATTACAATATAAGCACTAATACTGTGAAGCCTCCTGAATCCATTCTTCATTTATAATGCGACTGTTTGAGTTCCAGAAAGAGCATCTGAAGAGTGATTTGTAAAATATGTTACTGAAATCCTAAGTAGGATATTGTTCTTAATAAAAACCATACCTAAGTACAAACTCGATTTTCAGCTTATATCCTTAACCAATTATGTACCAACGCATATCTCCACTGGTAAGTTTTCTTGCTAAATCCATTCTTGCAGCGGATTAGTTAGCTCAGAGGAACCATACTGGGATAGAGCTTTCCAGGGCCAGCAAGGTGATTGGAACATTCCCCAGTGCCTGCTTAGCACCCTCTATTAGGTGTACAGAGAGACTCTAAAGAGTGATGGCATAAGACAATAACACAGAAAGCTGGGTCACAGCTCAGGGCGTGGGTGGGACAGGCTGGCAGTGGGCAGAGCACTGCAGTCCCAGGGGCTGTAGGGTATTCCTGGTCTATCCACTACTCCCTGTGCTGTTGGGCAGAAAAAACTCCTCACGGTCAGCTGCTGAGGAGAAATGCTGCCCTGAGAATGCACCACAGAGCAACTCAGCAAACACTGTGTTTTGTATAGTCACAGTTGCCTTTAATGTCACCCACTTTTCCCAGGATAAATGTCCAGCATCCTAGCTTTTTCCTGGCCCAGGATGCACATGCTGCAGGGCTTGCTCTCACTACAAGAGAAGCCAGCCTTGCCAGTAAGGAACTAGCACAGCTTCTGACACGAGAAGCAAAGTCTGCACAACAGCCCTTAGATCCATTTTTGTGAAACTTGTTCCACGGCTGAAAGCCAACAGGGGTCAACAGCATGCAGCAGTTTAGTTTCACAGTGAATCCCCTTTACAAATAGCCCTGGGCTGACAAATCCCACCATGCTCCTTAAGATACTTTTTCCAGTAAGACAAAGCCAAGCCCTTAACAGGGCAACCTGCAGAGAGCTCAGTAAATGAAATCTCTGGATTGGCTTTCCCAGGCAGCCATTCCCATTTTACTTCCAAGACTTCAGTATCCCTAAGGAGATATGCAACAGAGTGATTATCCACAGTTGAAGAAAATATATCTATGTCTGTATGTATATATATATATATATATAAACACACACACTCTCCACACAAAGCCACATTGATACAACAATCTCAACTCTTATATGATCTCCAGCTCTTCAAACAATTAGGTCAGGCTAACCTTGTCACAAATTTATTACAAATGTGGTAAAACCTATAGAAGGAGTACTTTCTAGAAGTTACTGTAAAAGTTAGGTCATGTGACAGGTCATGCAATAATCTGAAATCTCAACTGGAGAAAAGCAAACCATTTGTTTCTAAAATTGCACCCTAGAAATATAGTCAGTTTCCACCATATCAATGCTTTGACCCAGGCAGCCCCAGAAATTTGGTAAGAAACCAAGAGATCTTTTGGACAGAGTAGTTTATCATATACATCCTTGTTCCAACACTGATTTTATGCAATTGACTGGTGAAAGGAGCACAGGCCTTTTTGGATGACACAGCAGCTGTGTGGGAGACCAGGAGTATTTATACATTGGGAAAGGTTAGTAATATTAATAGCTAAAATTGTGCATAATCTCTAAAACAAGAGCTCCTTACAAAAATAAAATTGTATATAAGTGCACAAACATACACACCCTAAAAAACACATGCACACATAAAAATGTTAATGTATTACACACGTCTCTATTACTAACACTAGGATAGATGTTTTCTATTCTACCTGCATGATATGCTACACAAAAAAGTCTGTTTTCATTATCATATAACATGACTGGAATTTTGCCATTATTGTTATTTATTTCAGTGAAAAGTGCTTTATGACCTGGCTCCTTCGTTTTATTACCCACTTAAACAAATATAATTCATACGTCATTTTTGGAATAAAAAGGAGGATGTTTCAAATTCTTCAAATAAAGTCTACTATTACAACTATTTAAAGCCCAAATATGAAAAAAATGTTAGAAATTTTATAGTCTTTTTAAAACCAAATGTTTAGCTCAGCTAATAAATCTGTTTATCTGAACTCTGCAGCAAACAAATGGCTAAATGATCAAGCTGCTAAAAAACAGAGTTTCCAATTCTCCAGTTATTTAACCCCATCTATTGAAAAGGACATTAGAGAATTCAAAGTGTCTGCTTTAAATAAGATAAAGCTGGTAAGATATTTTTAAACAGGCATAGATATTACAAAAATAGTTCTTTTTGCCACCTTGAGAAGTGCACTCTTAAGATAATCTGGAAGAACAACCAGCAATTCTTCTAGACTTGCAAGCATAGAATTCTCCTTTCCTTTTCAGTACTCTTCAATCAATGTTGAAGGTAATTGCTGTCCTGATCACCAGCTTATATTGAATAGATGAGCACTAGTAAATCAAAAGCTGTCCAGATCTCCTACTGTGGATCAACATATACATAATGGCTGCTTGCCCATGACTGGAAATCCTTCTGATAGCTTAATGCTGTTAGGTGCTTCATTTCCAGTGGCCAAAACATAATGTAACATTCCAGAGGACAAATTTTTCAGGCTTCATTTCAAGCACAGAAGTATGTGAACACCATTAAAACACACTGATTTTGCCAAGATGCTTTTGTCAAGCATGTGTTTCGCTAATTCATTTACAAAAATAAACATACAAAACGAATCAATTTAGAAAGCTAAACAACAGCAGAAAATGCAGACAAAGATGACAGAAGCAGAAGTTCTGCAGGTACTGTTAGCTTGGCATTTTTAACATTGGACTACAGTCTCAGTTGGAGAAAAGACAATCTAATAATGTAATTAGCTTTTTTTTATTGTCTAGGTGAACATCACATCTGTATTGAAGTCTGAAAATTAAATTTTGCATTTCTCAAAGAATAAGCAATCTGTGTATTTCTTTACAGGATGTAATATGCTCACATAAATCTTTGTGCTGACAAATTATCAATCTGAAGTAAAAAATGGGCAGCAGTACAGGAGAACATGAACAGAGAGACAGCAGCCAGCCAAGGCAGGAGGATTTACTGAAGAGATGGTTTGCCAAGGGTTTTCTGGAGAGGGCGGGGAGGGGGTGGAAGCTTGGAACAAATTAATGGGCAAACTGTTCCAAGCACCAAGATTGGCACAGGAAGACGTGTCCAAAAGACTGTGACTCCAGGTTTGTGTTACTTAACATCACTGTCTGGCTATCTAACTATACTGACACAAACCACTGTGAATAGCAACGTTTCTCACCAGTGATAGAAATGCACTGTCATCCAATACCCAAATCTATGAAATCTCCAGTACTTCTGGTAAGCAGATGTGCAAAGGTCCAGCAGTCAGAACAGGCTGAATCCCAAAGTAGGATTTGCCTGGGCAGATGTAATCACACTTACTGCCATGCCCAGGTACCAGCCACCCTGCAGACGGTTTGTAGCAGGCCATTTACTCATTTGGCTGTCAAGGGTAGGAGTGCAAATAGACTGCCATATGCACGCTGCAGGGCTATGTGGATGTTGAAGGTGATGCCTTTTAAAACCAATCACCTCACCCAACTTCATCTACCTGACAGAACACAAAGGACCCCACACAGTAGAGCCTGTTCACTGCTTAGACAGACATAGGAAACTCTTCCCAAAATCTCCGACGCCACAGCTACCCCCCACTGACAAAAGCAAATGAACCAGGAAAACCCTGAGAAGGTTTTTTCCATTTTGCACTTTGGTTAGGATCAAGAGCAGTTACATGAGTACGCAAAGAAGCGCTGTGCTCTCTCAGGAGTGTCCTGTCCAGTGACAGGGGTCAGTTGGGAATAAGTCACACAGCCTGTGCTTCAAACAGCTGTAAGTCAAAGAAGTCAAGGGACAAATGCCACAGGGAACAGAGACAGCCTTCCCCTTGATGCTTCTGGGTGCAGCGCTGGGTTCTGAACACCGTGTTCATGGACGGGGTGTTTTGGCTGAGCTGGGAGCGGAGGGTTTGCAGGAGGAAGCACACCCTCTGCAGGCTGAGACTGTGCCACTGGAAAACAGCATAGCTCTAGGCAAGCAAAGGCAGCTCAGTTTGAAAGAAGTTGCATGGATTTTTTTCAAACTCACTGAAATGCAAGAAGAATTCAGTATATCTAAACCAGCAGAAAAATTTTACAAATCTATGGTATATAAGCAGTTCCACTGCACCTCCTGTTCTGGGATCACATCGTCCCTTTCACACAAACAAATGAAAAGACATAAAACCAAAATAAAATAAGAATAACCTCGCACAAAGAAAAAGATGTGAAGAAACGAAAGAATAAAAAGACATTCCCTTTAATTTAATATGAATACCTTTTTTTGAAGTGCACTTTCTCATTATATTTTCCAGAAGAACACATGGAGCAGATACACAAAAACCTTACCTACCTCCTAATTTTTTAACATATCAAAATAGATTTTAAACACTTACCATGAGGTTTCCATCACTGTAAATAATAACAAAACTACAAATTAAGCATAAAACTAATTAAACAAACATCAAGTAGCAAAAGTATGTCTACGGAAAAGATTAATATAATTATAGCTCAGTAATTTGAGAAGAGAATATTTTGAATAAGTAGGTAATTAAGTTAAGAGAGGCCTAAAGAAAGATTTCACACTCACATTCATATGCTGAAGCAGTTTAAAAATAGAGAGCAAGAACTGCCTGACTTCATGTTTTAATTTTAGCTGGGTGATGAGCTGGTCCCAAAGACAGAAAGGGACAGCAGGATTTTTTCTCAGCAAAGTGCCCTTCGTATTTTTATGTGAAGGAAATGCAGTATGTTCTATTAATATCCTGTTGTGGCTGTACATAAGCCTAGGCACCCTTTCAACCAGGAAAAAGTTCTGGTTTGCTTCTTCAAATCACTTCACTTTCAAAGACAAACACAGAGATTAGAGAACCTCCCTACTGCTCTGGCCGCTTCACAGGTAAATAACATCCACGCCAGAGTAGACACTTTGTTTTCCCATCAGTCACCCATTGCAATTACTAAAGTTGTAATTTTCTATCATGAGGAGGGAAAAGCAAATTATTTGAGTTTGCACCTTAACTTCATTCTCATTTTAATTAAGAGCTGGGAAAAAAATGTCAACACCAACCAGAAAGGTGGGTGGGTACAGGAGGCAAGAAATGTTGTTTGACTTAATGTTGGCATTATGCCTAGGCTCTCCCAAAGAAGCTGGGAGAAGTACACAGACTTTTCCCCAAAGGAAGATTCTGCTCTGGGTATGGCTCCCTCATACCGCATATATTTCACCTTGCTGACACTTCTCTGATTAACCTAATCCAAGCAAAAGCTCCCCATTTTGAGGGAGCCCTGCCCATCCAACACTGCTTCAGGCTGGCAAATTTTGACAGCGGGGCAGAACTGAAATTCTTCTTGTTCAATAGCATCACATTGAAAACTTTTCTGTCCTTCAGGGAATGGTGGAAGTGAAGACTAACCAGCTTGTAGATTATTTTTCTGACATACTCTTTCCAAAGTGTCAGCTATGCAAGTGAAGATAATATTCTCCTGCAAATCCTCAAGTGTCACAAAAGCACATTTTTACCTAAGACTAATTTTCTTGATAGATGACAATGCTTAAAACCTAGGCAGGAGTCTGAGTTAATCCTGCAGTGAAAACAAGCCTGCTAAGTCTCCCATCCTCTTCCACAGTTACATTCCCTTGCTTGTATTTTAGAGCAACAATTAGAAAGATTCTCCCTCTTACATTTGGTATTTATTTACAGATTCATCTGAGGCTCCACCTGTAAAATTTCACGTGCATTAAGACTGGTCATTGATTCACTCCAGCTCCTTGTGTGAGCAAGCATTTGCAAACTTTATTTGCCAGGGAAGTGAAATGCAAGTCAGTTGAAATTTGCATTAACAACCTGCTGGTCAGCACTTCCTAGGTGAGGATGTCCTGACATTATGATCTTTAGCGCACTGTCTTAATGAACTGTGTCCCCAAAAGAACAGAAGGACCATGCCATCCCTTTTAGTGACCTGCTTCCCATCCCTTCAGCTCTTGAGGAAATAAAGCAGAGCACAACACTTAGGCAGCTGAGCCTAGGAAGATCTGTAGTTTGTTTACATCCATATAACCAATACCTTTTGGTTTTAATCTTAACACAGTTTTGAATTTTTAATTACCACAATGTGTTTTTTTCCCCACAATCCCACAAAACCCAATCCAAATTTATGTTAGAAATTCCAGACGGTTCTGAAAACTTTTTTCCATTATGCTGTTCCGATGAAGGTCGCTGTCTTTTCTTCCAGCAGAAGCATGCTCTGCATTTCATTTGTACACATGAAATGAGCTCATTTACTCTTATCACTCCTAGCATTTCTAGTTTAAGTGTCAGATACCAAAACAGGCCCAGGCATCAAGAGCACTCTATCCCCACCATTGGAATGACAACTTCCACTTGACTTCTTGCATCAAATGAAGTTAAAGCACTTGAAATTAAAGACTGAAGAAATGACCAAGTCCTTTTGTTTTACTGTAGACCCCTCTATTTTAGAGATGCTCCCTGGCAAGAAGGTTGTCTGATGATATTTTTCCTTTCTCCTGCTTAAGTTCAACACAAAGTTTATAGGAAGAGATCATCACTCACCGCATCACTATTTATAGTTACTTACTCTATCGTTATCCTAACAAGACCTCAATCAACAAAGCTTCTGATCCTCCTAAACTAAAATTGTAACAGGAAGGCATTTTTGGTTGAAAGAGCTTTTAATATAAATGAGATTTCTGCTTTTCTTCCTCTAAATTAAAAAAAAATATTGAAAATTCAAAGACCAATTCTTCTTCATTTCCTTTCCTAAATCATTCAGATAATGCTTTTCTTTCACCCTCCTGTGTAAACAAATCCTTCATGGATTCTAGGTATGAGAGGCTGGTTTTCTGTGGCAGAAGACAGAGACGTTCAATTTATTTTTCTATCTTCTAAAAAAGGAAAAATACCCTTTCAAAGAGTTTACCATGCAGACACACCTTCCTTCTACCCTCTTCAGCAAGGTAACACACCAGACTCCATCAAGGGGCAAGTACATTTTGGGTAAAGCAGTTCTAATTTCAGAAGGAAACGTACAAAATATTCATTGCTTGCTCAAACAAGCACTCAAGTCTGAGTTTGCTTTGGAGCCTGCCCAGCAGTATCTAAATGCAGGGGAACAACAGGAACCTCTCTGGCTTTATTAGGCTGTCTGGTAGTACTATATAAGAAGCATTCTCCAGGGCTTACTGAAGATGCAATGCAGTCCCTACAGCACTGGCTTTCCTGCATGTGAGGGGGATGTGTTCTCCAAGCCAAGCTTCCAGGTGATCCAGCAATACTCCCACCATCAATGCCTGCTGCCCCCACTGCTGCCAGCCATGCAGTTCTGTTCTTAGAGTAGTGCTGACTCCTAAAAGCTGGTCACTCTGCCAGCTTCACTACAGATAAATAAGTACAATTACCTCAGGGAACTTAAATTAAGAGCTGCCCCCGTCTCACACAGTTATATACAACTCTGTCATGTTCAAGCTTGAAGACGTATTTTTTCCTGCTCCCTTGATGGGTTTGTTGCTTCTTAAGAACAGAGGCTGGAGGTGGAGGGCTAAAAATTATGTACTTAGGTCTCCTTGAATTACTAAAATGTCTAACCCCAGATCTGGGGTCCATTTGTCACAAGTCAAACTCTTGGTCAGTCTCTGTTTTGTCCACCAAGAGCCAACCAGCAAGCCCTCCTCCCACGCTGTGCTATTTGTGCAAACTGCTAGCTGGGAGAAAAAAAGTAAATATGGAGCTGGTTTACTTCTAGTGAGGTCCCCCTGGCATCCAGCTAAGAGGTGAGAAAACTAAATATAACAAACTTAAAACTACAATTATTGTAGGGGAGTTTGCCAGAGCCGCTCTGAAGCTCCTAATGGTCTGTTGGGGATTTATGGATCAGCTGTGAAAATTTACTCACAGCTAAAACTTGCCAATCAAGTCCTTGGCTTTGAACACTGCTACCAACTTCTACATAATACAGTTTGTCAAAGCAAAACAGTAGGTTTTAATGTTTCAGAGAAGGGTACAAGAAAAATCGATCATAGAAAGCAGATCAATAAGGCAAGCATGCAGAGGCTCCCTTCTGAATGTTTGTATCTTTGTATAAAAGGGTCTTATATTTTTACAGAGCAGGAGGAGATTACAAGCACTGCCAAAATACACAGTAAGAGACAGTATGTTGTACAGAAAAGACTGCAAACTGCTGTCTTGCAGTTTAAGAGCAGATTCCCTCCATAAATTTTGCCAGCGATCCAGAAAATAATATTATTTACTGTATTTTATGTTCTTGCCATATGGACAGGGATATAAAATTTATAAAAGCTTCTCTGAAATTGTATCTGCTATTTTCATGCCATTCCATTTTAAAAGGGCAGCAAAAATAACAGAAAAAAAATCCTGAGAACTTACACAGAAAGCAAAGCAAGTAGCCAGCTTAGATGAGAGATATAAGACCATGCCTTATTTCTCCAAAATGCTCGGCACAAATGAGAAGACAGCAGTGATGGCCCCCTGTAAGGGCAGCTCTGTGCAGAGGAGCTGATGGGCTCTTTGTAGACCCCTCTCCACCTCCAACTCTGCAAATCCCTGCAGCTGGTGAGGCTTCAACACTCCAAAGTACCGGTTTGAAAACATGTCAGACCTCTAATATGCTATTAAGCACCACAAAAGAGCATGGACCCCTACTCCTCCCTGCACAGATCCATACTCTTTAAAAATGGAAATTTTAATGCTTCAAACTTTCTGATATTTACTTTGGCTTCTACTACATTAGGTCTCTTCTGTCAGCAATTACCCCAAAAAACAAATACTAAAGAGTCATGAAGTCTTGCAGATTTAGATGATAGGATCTGATCCTTTAAAGCCTTACACACATAAATAATCCTCATGTGTATGAATAAGGCTTTAGAAGATCATAGCATATACACTATATCCAAAGAGGAATTCAAGTCCTGTTTACCACTGACAAGCATACTCTTGGCCACCTAACATTATTTATGCAATTTATAACATTGTTATGCTATAAATTATGTTATATATTTATAATATAAAGACATATTGCTTTACTTTGCACATGTATACTTTAACTATCTACACAAAATCACGAAGTCACTTCTAGCCCTTGCAAATTTTAACTTAATTCCTTTTTTTTTTTGAAGGAAATTCAATCTTTTAGTAATCTGCAATGCAGATTACTAGGTTGAACAGTAATGATCCCAAGCCTTGTAGAAGTCTGATCTACCAAAGATACATGACATAGGATTAATTTAAATTTCATTGTCAAATTTGGTGTATTTAATTAGCACTTTTTTATTCACCAGAAGCTGGGAAAGAGGAGGTACAGTCTAGTGCAGAAAGTGAGTTGACTTAAATTCAGGTACCACAGAACTTTGATTATTTTATTACAACACTTTACCTATGAACCTGTTTGCCCATGCCAGCCACAGAGGTACCTATATAACCATCTCAGTTACTATTCTTCTGTAGTTCTTACAAAGATGCCCACCTCTAGATACAACAATGACATCTTGCTGAGTGTAATGCATGGCAGAGTAACCTGAGGCAGACCTCTTGGTTCATCTGAGAGTCAACAGAAGATGCCAACAAAAGGGTCAGCCCTGTCTGCACCATGAGAAGGTGTTGCTACACAACACAACAGTGACCCTTGAATGAAGCAGTAAATAAAGAAAGAGGCCAGTGTTTGGTTGTGAGTTGGCAGGATGGTGGAAAATTATAGGTGACCTTAAAAGAATGTGCCATGAGAGGAACACAAATGGATGGTGCAGAATACATGGACAGCAAGGGTGTGAATGTTAAGACGTGTTAATGGAAGACTTTGAAAGATAAGAGGAGCCTAGGGCTGAAAAAAATCTCATCCTAGTTCACTAATATTTCTTTCTCTCTATGGTTTACAGTCATCTTTTCTCCAAATGCCATCCTTAGTCTGAGCTGTGCATAATCTCAGACAGAATTTTATGTGGAGGAGCAGAGGAAACCTCTGAAAATCACCAGAATAGCATCCAAACTGCAAACCATGCAAATACTCATAGCTGTGCCCAGCTCTTCAAGGACTGGAGCAACCTTCTCTGTACCAGAAGTTAATCTCCTCTCACTCTATTTCCAAGAACAGAAAGAAGGGTGAGAAAGACATTAAAATATTTTCTTAAAAATGAGTCAAAAAATAGAACAGTAAAAGCTGGTCAGTGTAAGAAACTGCATGTGTCATCAACCTAATAAAACTACTTAGTGCATCTTCCCTTAGAGGCAAAACATGTTAATCAGCAGAGACAGAAATAAGATTTGTTCCTGCAGAAACAGACAGTATTTGTTATCTCAGTAAAGCCAACGCCAGTCATCAAGCCACTTGTTGAAGAGGAACTTAAAGCCTGTTTCCTAACACAAATATTAAAATATAAGTAAAAATGCACTGCAACTCCTGCACATTTCCCAAGTGGCCCTAACTCACACACACCATCAACTCACACGTGTCTGCGCATCCAGGAAAAAAGCAAAGGCATGACACATAAAACTGTAGCTTTTGACACTACCAAATTCAAGACATTTGACATTGCTTGAATTCTAAAACTCTGCATCCTAATCTACAGAAAATCACAAGTTTCATGGTAAGTTGAGGAAAGTAAGACTAGATAACACCAGATGCTTTTGTTATATCAAAAGCTGGTAAGTCAGAGAAGGGACCAGGTGATCAGAAAGCTGTCAGGGAGCTTGCTCATCAGCTGCCCAAAATGTCATTTTCTCTGTTCATCCTGGCCAGCAGAAGATATTACTCAAGGGAACACAAGTTCACTTCCTTATCCTGTCCCTGTCTTTTCTTCAGAAGAAGTAATCCAGAAGTGGAATCTCTCCCCAAGGAGTGATTGTCATTAAGATTTCATATAACACAGGCTTTAAAATCATGCAGGAGATAGACTGCTCCTCACAACCAGCATAGCT
This sequence comes from Camarhynchus parvulus, assembly GCF_901933205.1. Taxonomy (NCBI): domain Eukaryota; kingdom Metazoa; phylum Chordata; class Aves; order Passeriformes; family Thraupidae; genus Camarhynchus; species Camarhynchus parvulus. The sequence continues at coordinate 25,671,124 of NC_044576.1, read as the reverse complement.
ACAGATTGCTGTCACCCCCAGAGTCAGGCAGTGCTCATGGCACCTTTGGAGCACTCTGCAGAGGCTGGTGAGACAGCTGCCCATCTTTAAACAACCGAGATGGCAAAGAACAAATCTGAACTGCATCATTCACGCAACATCATTCATGCAACTCCACCCTGGTCCTGCTCGTTGCCTGTTCAGCTCATCTCCCAACACAGACATGGAGAAAACTAACAACAAATTCATCCTCCTTGTATTTCCTTAGATGCACAAGATAATTGTGCCAGATGCTGCACATTCAATATCAGTTAAACTCCCATTTCACAAGTTTGCAGACACACGCCCAGAAATGCAGTTATCCTGATACAAAGTAACTCTTGTGCACTCGTACCTACTGATCCTTTAAGAAAACAAGCCTTTGCCCCCGTCCTGCAACAGAATACCCGATGCTTTCATTCCACATTTCTTCTAAATAGGCAAGAGGCATTTGTAAAACGGGCTAGGTTTGAGCTGTCAGAACAGGACAGATATTAAACGTTTCTAAAGCCCAAAGGGAGACTTTTCTGGTTTCCCCTTCTGTGTCAAGTGACAGCTCCACTGTGATGGGTCATTAGCGTGACAAAGGGAAAGCAGCTGGACATAGAGAAGGGCAGAGGCTAACAGAGTGATTACATCCTTAAATCAACTATAAAATGTTACAAAGGATGAAGAGGAGGAAAAAAGGGAGGAGTATATTCAGGGGAATAAAGTCAGTTTGATAAAGTGTCTAGTTGCAAATTATATGAAATTAATTCATCTAAATAAAAGAAAAAGCAAGACAACTAACTCTTCTGAGAAAGTAGATTCTATTTGAAGGAGCATTTTAAAGTGACTGACATTATTATTTCATGCAAATAACCCATTTTTTCCTACCTAAATAAATTTCTACAGTCTCTATGAATTAAAAAAGTATCTTTGAAGATCTAGTTCCTCCCATTTTGATAGCTGTAAGAAAGGATCAGAACTTGTTACTAAGGTTTTTCCCATCTCTATTTTACTTTCCTCCAAATGAGATCAGGAAGGTTTTAGCACCACAGAAATAGCAGTAGCTCAGCAGTTCACACACAACTCTTACTATTAGGTGCACACAGTTTTGAAAGGACAAGTGGTGAATTAAGAAGAAAACTAAAGGAACATATTTTCCAGCCTTCCCATTGATGGGAACAGTATATTAAATTTCCAATAAAAAGCAATGTCCAGGCAACTGAGTTTTACTAAAGAGAACTCCATTGTCATGTGTTGTATTCCAAAAGTCACTTAGTATATATCTTTGTATAAATTGTGCATTATTAAAGTTTTTGCTAAAGTTGGCATCACTGCTGTTATATCTCTCTCCACTAAAATTTGACATTTCTGGGCAACTAAGAATTGATTGATAACTGATAATAAAAGTCAGATTACTTGGAAATGTTTGCATGCAACACATTCCTTCTAAATTCTTTTGTTCTGACTCCTTTCTGCTTTAGTACCTCTGTACTCTCTCTTCAGTCTTTTTATTTTGCCTTTCTGCCAGTAAACTGTTGGCTTTTAAATCAGAGAGTAAAGAAAAAAAATCAACCAAACAGAACAAACCCAAGTCCCAAACTCCACACTTTCAATCATTTTTGTTTAAAACAGAGAACCTCCATATGATTAAGTTATCTTAAACCTTTGGGTCACAGCTGATATAAAGGAGGGATCATTGTTTTCCATTGAAAAAAAAATTAAATAAATTTTTAAAAATCTTAATTACATCACTTGAAGATAATTGTAATCATTGATGCTGATTTTGAAATACAACTAAACTTAAAAGTGAAGTACCTTCCATTTGTCCCTGTCCCTCCCATTCACACACACACATTTGGTACACACATTCGGCATTTGAAGTCCTGATTCTAATCTCAGGTGACGTGTAAGAAGAGTCTCAATAATTACACAGCAAGAAGCCAGAAAAACTGCATTTTCCCCCACTGCCTGTTTCAAAATATACAGAGACAATAAATGGCAAACACAAGGAGGAGCTTAACAATGTGGGTTTGCTTCCCACATTCCCTGGCCAGTCCCACACCATGTTGCTTTTACAGTTCCCGTCCCTTGTTTTGGTAAAGCTGCTCAGCTAAGACAACTACAACTCCCTCTGTTTTGTTTTCATCTCCAGTCAGGGCTGTTAGATTTGTTTCAACACAAACTCTGTGAATTTTCGGAGCCCTATCAGGTAGAGAAGAAACTGAGATTTTGGAGATGTACTTTAAAAGGCAAATAAGTATGGAAAGCCTGTATCAGTAACAGTAAGAAGAGAAACAGTAAAACCAGTGTTTCTCCTTGTTAAGTATCAGCTTAGCCTTTGCCATATATGCCAAACTATTTGCCATGACTAATGTATATAATGGGAGTACATTTCATATTTTATCTCTCCTGAGAGACTTTGAGTCGGGGAGGGAAAAAAAAAAAGAAAGGAAAAGGAAAAAGAAAATCCCACACTACACAAAAAAAAACCAGACAATGATGCAAATAAAAACCCCACATGTTTAACATAATGGGCTAGAGTTAAAAAAAAAAGATAAACTGCAGATAATTTTTCTCAACAAATTTTCTCCTTGCTGCTATAGGGAAATAAAGGACTCAAAGCACTCAGCACCAGCCTGCTTCCTCCTCTCTGCCCCCAGAACTGGCACAAACTGATGACAACTTGGGCGCAGATGTTGGAAATTCCATCTTCCTTCCAGAGAGCTCAAAATCTCCAGGGCACAACCCCTCAGGAAAAAAAAAATATTAATTTTGCCTTTCCCCCCATTGTTTTAAGGTGACTTCTATTCAATTTGTAAACCAAACATATATTCCTATATCAACACAGGGAGTTAAAAACTGCTCTATTTCCACTGGATAGATATGACCCATGGCAAATCATTAGAACCAAAAGCATACAAAGAGTTGGATTTCAATACAATGATGTCTCCTATAATCACAGAGTTTACTCGTGACAAATGTTTTCAGCAAGAACTCTGTTTTCAGAAATGTTCTGAAAAAACAAATGTTTTCAGAAAGCACTCTTCATGCAACATCTCTATAGTTAACCCACAGTCACCACTCAGTCCTTTCTCTGTTATTTCCAGCTAGTTGCTCTGTCAGACTGCAATAAATCACACACCTGGAATTATTAATAGGAGTCTCCACTCTCTCATGCTGCTTAGTCACTCCAGCCAATCTAACAGCAGGTACTAAAATTTGTCACACACTGACCTGTCATCTAAAACTTACATTTTGCAGTGCAACTGCAAATTATAAACAAAACTTTCAAACCATATAAATTTTCTCATAAGAGCAGACTTACCGAGAGAGGGGGAAAAAGCCCCAAGACAACAAACAGTTCCAAACACACATTGGTCTTTGCAGAGATATCCAATATGTGTTTCACTTGCTGGCACTACAGACCCTGCCCTGCATTTCCACTCCTTCCACACAACAGCAGCAGAAACCAGTTATGAACACTGGCCAACACCATTACAATGTTCTTCTTCTCAGTCTTCTGCTTTATTTCATACAGAAGGGTATGTTTTTATAAGTCATCCTCTGAAGCACGTAAATTCAGGTTTCCTTTTCCCAGCAATTTCTCATTCTCAGCTCTACAGCTTGAGGGCTTTGACTGCAATAAGGCTTTTAGTTTTGGAAAAGAAGAAGTATTTTCCCATCAAACAACACAACAACCTGCATAGATAGAATGCTTTAACTCTGTAAATCTTATCATTGGACCTTTACTATCAACATAACTGACGTAGTCACTTGGGGAAAAAGTACAACATGTAGAGAGCATATTTCAATTTATATTTTATTGCAGTTGGATACTATGAGCAGGGAGTTTCAAACTAGAGGTTCAGTAATACTTTTATATTAAAATTACATTATAAATTTTAAGGCAGAGGGGCATTTAAAGAATACAGTGCATGCTACCTGTGTTGCATGAGTTCAGCCAATGTAGCTGCTAAGACATTTCAGATCTCCAGTTTCACTAAATTTTAATCCTTGTTCAAAGCTCAGCACTCACAATGAATCTTTATCAGCTGCCCATGTAGGAAGCCATTTTTTAAAGTTACATTGCTCTTCAGCTAACATCTGTAAACCTTCCTAACAAAACTACTGAAGGGGAAGAAAGAAGGAATCCAGAGAGCTTTAAAAGTTTAAATGGGATAATGAAAAATGTATATTTTATATGATATTATAATGAAAGACTTCAAACAGGGAGGTGTTTTGTTAAACATCACAGAATATTCTGATCTACTTGGCTCTGAATTAGCATTCTGCAACTGTGCATTTGTTTACTGCAGCTTGGAAAGCAAAAATATAGCAATTGTTGAAAAAAGTCAAGAAAAACAAAATGCTCAGAAAACAAGATCAGTGTTTTCTTTCCTGTAATGAAACCATTACTTCATTTTGTAGAAGAATTACTGCTTTCATTCCATTGTATTTTACCAGTCATAATACCTGTTCTAGTGTATCAGAAATAAACTTGGAAGAGCAATTCTGGATATTCCCTAATATCTCCCTTTCAATTATTCACTGCATATTCAGTTTAGATTATAAAATACCAAGTTATTATCATAAAAACAAACTACAATTTACCTGCATTTCCAATTCAGTGCATTTATTAATCAGGTAAACAGGCACAACCAAATTACGCCACATGGTTACAAAACTGTAAGATCGAGTTGCAGGACCTTAGATGGAGATGTTCAGTGTTTGCCACCCTATGTCACATTAACATGACAAAGAACACTCAGAACACGGCATCTCTCTCAAATCTTTCCAATAAAGGTAGGGTCAAAAGGAAAGCATTTCAAGTTTTCCCACCTATAATCTGCTATGAAGTATGACTAGCAAGAATGTGATGCCCTTATACGTAACACACACCACACGAGAAATAAAATTGTGAATTATTCTCCACAGACCTCCTATCTGACTTGCAATACGCAGCCACATAGTCCTGGTAATTGTGAGAAAATGAGGGTCAACTTTAGAGACTGCAGTTTAAAATTTAAGACTGATTTTGAGTAAGTATAAATTACTCTGTGGTTGCACAATAATTCACATGTACCACAGCAACAGCCCAGTGGACTTAGGAAGAGATTATTAGTATTTCAATTTCAGTGCAAATCTCCAAATCTGTATTTCCAATCAGAAACAAAAATGTAGGTAACAAGAACCTTGAATGTTTTCACGATTAAGCTACAAACCATAATTTAAAAACAGACAGACTAAAAGAAAATAAAGCATCAAATTTATGGACCACATTCTGCAGAAGGTTTGAAAGTCCAGTTATTTACGTATTTATAAAAGCTGATGTGATTCCCAACTCAAAATAACGTTCATACGTTTAATTTGCGGTAACATCAACACATTGCACTTCAGTGTATCTGTAAGCGTGTGTATTTTGCAAATGTGAGAGAATTGAAAGCATTTCCTCCGTTAATTACATTGTTGGGTTTTGTTAAGAAGGTGATAATGGAGATGCCTAAGCCAGCGCCTTTGCTGAAGGAGTTGTTGCAGGAAAGCGGCTCAAGCCCAGCGTCAAGGCCGTGGCAGCTCCTCAGTGCTTTGTTATACTCGCGCTTTGCTTGAGGGCCGCACACGGGCTCAGTCCACTTGGCGGTCTGGGACATATCGAAAGCGGTTCTCAACCTTCACCACTGCGCAGCACCCAGTGTCCGGCTCGTCAACTCAAATCTTAAAGTAATAGAAGGCAGTTCTAGTAGCTCCATAGCCGGCTATTTGTTAGCAGACTAAAAGCCCTTACCTCTTCTAATACGTTATGACTTGGGGAAAAATCAGATACAGTTCACTTAACCACCTCGAATCAGCACAGATCATCAGCTTAGGCCTTACTCATGCTTCACCTATTAGCTACAGAGCATTCTCATTTAGCCAGGTAAGTATCACTGGCACCACTGCATCTGTGTAGCAGAAGTGCTTTCTTCCCTCTTTGGGTGGAAAACAAAACAGCAAAATACCACTCGCATCACTGCACTCATTAATAAGACTTCCAAACCCGCACAGGTTACTTTTCCCGCGACAGTTTTGCAGAGATGCGATCGCTTCTGGCACCCCAGGAGCCGCTCGCTCCAGGCCTGCCGGGGGGACGGCAGCAGCGGAACGGCGGCCGGGCAGGCGGCACACACCGCCGCGGGGCAAGCGACGGAAACTTCCCCGGCCCAGCTCCCGGGTGCGGAAGACGCGGTGCCGGGGCGAACCCTCGGCAAACCGACACGAGCAGCTTTTCGTGCAGAAAACTTCTGAGGGCAGCGAGGCCGCTGCCGGTCTTTAGGGGAGTCCGTGCCCCTAACAGCGGGGACGGGCCGGCCGCCGCACGTACGGCGAAGCGAGGCTCAGCCCCGCGGGGCACCGCTCGGCCACGGCCAGGGCCAGGGCCGGTGCCGGGCCGACCCTCCGCCCGCCCGGCTGTCAGTCTGGCCGCGGGGGGAGGGAAGGGGGGCACCGCCACCGGGGAGGGAGAACGACCCGCGCCTGCCCGCCCGCCCTCCCGGCGCGGCGGAACGCGGGGCGGCTCTTACTTGTGGAGGAGCTGGGGCAGGCTGGGCGGCGGCGGCGGCGGCATCCCTCGGCTGGGGGCCCCGCTGCGGGCATCGCTCTCCGGCGGGTCAGCACCGCGGGGAGCCGGGGCCTGGCTCATGGCAGCGGCGGGGACCATACGGGGCGGCCCCTGCGGCGGGAGGCGCGGGTGGCCGCGCAGCCCTCGGCCGCGGCGGCGGGAGGGAGGGTGGCAGAGAGAAGGGAGGGAGGGGGTAGAGGACCGGCCCTGGAGACAACCGCGCTTCCCCCGCGCCCCCCCGCCGGACTGGCGACGGCGGGACAGGCAACCCCCTGCGACTGCGCCCGCCCTGCCGGAGGGCTGCGGCCACCGGCGGGGGCGGCCGGTGCTGCGCGGAGCCCCAGAAGCGCTGGCGGGGCCAGAGGGAGGGGCGGGCGGAGCCCCCAGCCCGGCCCCACCTGGGCGCCGGGCCCGTTCCCTCCCTCCTCCACCCGCACCTGCCCGACGGGAGGGACCCACGCCCCGCGGCAGCCCGGCAGCTCTGCCCTGTGTCCCAGCCGGGAGAGGGTGGATCGGGCGCACCTGTTCGGGGCAGGCTGGCTCGGGCGCACCTGGCCCTGCCCGGGATGGTCCCGGCGGCCGCGCTTCGTAAAGGACGGGCTGTACAGCAAAGAGTGAGCAGTAGCAGGCCCTTCACACTCCGGCAATAATTTACGGTCATCAAACGCCAAGGGCAAGGGGAAAAGCGTGTGTACTGTTCTAATTTCTCGGTGGTAGCACCTCTGAAGAAATGTAATCAGTCATTTATCAGATATAGGCTCTGTCGGCTGATATTAAACGGGAGAGGAGAGTCAATTAATAAACCTTCTCGAGTAGCAAGTAATTTCTACAGCAGACCCTTCTCCCTGTCTGGGCCCAACCACGATGGGCTTTTAATAAAGGATGTTGATCCTGGGCTCTCTGCTTCCAAACACATACCTTAGCACGATCAAGACCTACTCCAGAAGGCTTTACCTGCTGCTGTAATAGCACAGGACTAAGGGGTGGAATTACTGCCTGACGATACAATGGGACAAAAAAAGTTTTACCTGCACACGTTTTGGGAGGAAATTTCAGGTGACTGATGGAGCAGAAATTGCACTCTTGCATTAAACAAGTAACATTGAGAATGTTTCTTCCAGCTCTTGCTCCCTTTGTAAGGTCCTGTTTATTGGAGAGGGACAAGTCAAAGACCATTTCAGTATTTGCTCCTGCACTATCTCTGCTTGCCACACACCCTCCCCCCAGCATGCACACACACACACACCCCGAGGAAAGCAGAAACATCCGGGCTTCTTTGAAAAATTAATCCTAATTCAGGAAGACAAATTTTGAAAGGGTCAGGTTCTCCTCCCCTGCACCTGGCACAGTCATTTACAACTATGTAGCCTTCTAAATGGGAACAAAATGCCACCTCCAGTGACTGGAAAATTTTAAGTTAGTTGCATTAATCACGTACTTTACACTTTGCAGATGGAAAGCACCAACCAGGTGCAGGGGCAGTGGAGAATTGGGCCAGATTTCAGTTGCGCAGTTACTTAAAGGTAATGTAACACCAAATGCACCTTCTAAAAATGAATAACCATCAGTACTTGTTTAGACACATTGACTTACGCTATATTCTGAGAAATACAAAAAATGGAGCTTCACATCCTTTCCCACAAGGAAAAAAATTTGCAAATTATGTGTTTTCTGGTTCAGTGAGGGCCAAGGGGTGGTCAGCACTGTGTAGCTACAAGATGCCTGATCTTCCAACAGAGGAAAGGTAAGGTCTCACAGACAGGTGAGGCAACTCATGGGAAAAAAATGTTTAACATGTAGGACCATCTCTGCCCACGGTTTAAAGCAAATCCAGGTGTCCACTGATCATCCACAGAAAAGTGGCTTTGTGGGACTTTCCTGAGTAGCAGAGAAAGCCCTTGAGACCAAGCAACAGCCAACTGCTGCCTGTAATTATTTGAGGAAGTGAAAGATGGTGACTCATGGCTCAGAGGGCAACGGGAGCACAGCTATGACACTAATGCACAGCCCTGGATTAGGAGGTGGATAGTCACAAGAACGTGTTACTTCGCACAGACGTATTACATCACTTGTAATAATGGATCAAGTGTGTTTTACTAGGCACTACCATTTCTGCACTTAATACATCCACTGTACAACTCAGCATTCAGTCTCAGCATGGGGTCCTAAAAGTCTGCAAAGATTTTCTCCATTTATTTTAACAGTTCTCTGTTAAAATAAATCCCTATGTCTGCTTCTTGTCAAGGTTTTTTTGTTTTGTTTTTGTTTTTTGGTGGGTTTTTTTGTTTGTTTGTGGGTTTTGGGGTTTTTTTGGGGGGGGGTTTCTTTCTCTTTTTCTGTCATATCCCTGTGTTTTGGCTTGGCATGACCTGGAGTTACAAAAGCACTGGCCCCTCACCACCAGCTGCTCCCTGCCTTACCATAAGGCAGTAGTAAAGGCTCACTGAGGTTGTCCTACAGGGAAATAAGTGGGTGGTGTGGGCAGGCACAGACTGACCAATGTTCATGGACTCTTATTCAAGAAATCAATATAAGCAGTTTTCTGGCCAAACCTTACAGTATTTCTGGAGCACTGCCATAAGAGTGAAACAACAGTGGCTCGTCCAAAAACCACACTTTTAGGGTCTGGGTCTGGCAGTAGAACTGAACAAGTGCTAACAGCTATACAAGTTCCTGTTCTCCTAATATGGAACATAGTTATGCACATGGAGAAATCAGAACTGTAGGTTTTTTCCACTTGACTAGAGACACATTCTGTGTTTGTGTAACTGTCAGCTAATAGAGATTTTGTTTAAAATATTGGCAAAACACTGACTTTCTTGTTGCTGACTTTGTATGTATTAAATATCTATGATTTTAGATTAAAACTGCTGATTTTTTTTAAGTATCTATGCCAGGGTATTAATAAGAGCTCATGCAAAAAACACTCCTGGCTAATAATTTCAGCTGAGATTAATATGTTTACTGCATCTCCCAATACAACTATACAATCCCCACCTCTTACAATGCCTTTTTGAAGTTTCCAGTTGTAGCAGTCTGCATGCTAAAACTGAAATCCTGATCTAACTGCTGTTCTAACTTGCATGAGGATAAATCAGATGCAGCTCTCTGGTGTAAATGAACTCACACCCAGAATATTCCATTTTTAGGAGCAGATCAAGAAAGGCACAGGCAGAACTCAGAGAAAAAGAAAGGGATCATAAAGTAGGACAGTGATGGAGCCAGGCACACGCAGATACTGTGTCTCCAAATAGTTCAGCATCAAACAACAAAAACAGCAATGATATCATTGCTTTAAGAGCTTATTTAATTGTAGAGTTACACAGTAGCAAGGAAACACATCTAAGAATAAAAGATGTCAATCTGCCTATTAGTCTGACTAAGGCCTTTTGTTGGTTCATGCCTAAATCTGTTATTCTGTGACCTGAAATTTAATCCTTGGAGAATTATTTGCCTTAATTTTAATCTTCTGAAAATTAATATATAATCAACTCTTCATTATCAGGGAAAAGAAGCAGTTGGAAAAAAAAAGAAAGATGGAAAACCTAGATAATGTGAGTACCTCAGGGCCAGGGCTGGCCCAGCTGTGCGTGCTGGGCCCTGGTGTAAGTGTCCTGCTCACATAAACTGCAATGAGCAGCAGCAGTTTAGGTACCACTGCGTGTCTAACATGGTTTATTCCTGAAGTGGGCAAGGGACCCAGACTCAATGGAGAATAAACTCTGGTTTTTACTGTTACTACTGTGCACGGGTACTTCAATTCATATTTATAATGTGTGATCTAGATAGTGTTGTGACGGTTCTGCAGCAGCAATAGTCATTAAAATACAAACATGATTTCATGTGGAATGAGATGTCATCTCTGAAATAGGACTGAAGTAACGTAAGTATCCAGTTGCAGGAATAAAAGACTTCATCTAGGAAGAATGGCATCGTACTCCTTAACAGACTGTACAGAGAGGTAGAAAAGCACTGTCTTACTGAACTACCAAAACTAATGAGGGAAAATTCAGGTTAAAAAAATGAAAAACACTTCAGTCCAGTCAGTTTATGGTAATCAATGCATCAGGTTTTCCCAGGTTACCCTGAACCCTGTTTCTGGAGCTTGCTGTACCTGTTTTCTTGTTCTCTCTGATCATTGTTTGGATAGAGAAGCTGAAGACTGAAGCAGAAATTTCCAGTGCCTGGGTGTGTGAAATTCACCTTCTGGGTAAGTCTCTATTCACTTCTATCAGCTTCTCCTGAAAAATATTTCAGTCAGCACCACTTTTGACTTTTTTCTTTTCAGTGATTTTCTTTTCACTGGATGTGAATGGCAACAGGTGGCCACAACTGGTAGGTTCTTTTGCAGTTACTCTGGCTTTGCATTTTCCTGCACCTGTGTGGGCTCTGCTGCTCATGACTGCATGTCATTGAAATGGTGGTATTCAGAAACCAGGCTACATTTACAAAGGATCAGGTAAAATTTAGCTCAAGCCTGCAAGTTGCTTTATAAGCAAACAAACAAAATTTCTTTCAAAATTTTTGAAAGCAGAATATTTCCTAATAGTTTGAAAGGAAAATACAAGGGAGATCTAGTCCTTTAGAATTAGGTTGTTATAGAGCAGATGTTTTTGTAGGAGAACAGAATCACCTGAAGAATTTGATTAAACACATTAGGTTAGGAGCAAAATAATCAACCCATGAATAACCAGAAAATGAAGCTTATGAATGATTCACCAAGAGATACAGCCTGGTTCCAGACTTCTGAAAGGTGAAGAACAAAACTCAGGAGCTGGACTGACTGCTGCAGTGTACAAGATCATGTGCTTTCAAGAGTCAAGCAGATCAAGATGCTAAAGGATAACCTTTGGAGATAAGCTATCAGATACTCAATCATGGATAGCTGAGACTTTCAAATATTCTGGGACAGCCAGCTAATGAAAGGCAAACATCGCAGAATTTTAAGCCTGATGCAGAACAATGTGGAATAAACTAATGATGTCTTTTGCAGGTACTGTGAGAAGCTGTGTATTCCCTCAGCACCTTGAGCCAGTGACAATATAATCCTCAATTCACATATTATAAATTTAGAAAATATTGCAATGTGCAACTGATCACTGTAGGAGGTATACACACTCTCTGATCCCAGAATACTGGCTTATTTCATTAATGGCTTGTATCATGCTCTTTTCTAGCTGCAGAAATTGCAAATGTTTACCATTTTAACTATTTTAGCCAACTGCTTAAAGAACAACAAAATGTAATTAAAGAAAACATAATGGCAACAGTAAAAAATGAATGTTAAACTACTCTGAGGAAAAAAAGGACTTTTAAAACAATCCTTGATGTTACTCTCATCTCTTCAGATAACTGAAATATGCATGTTAATAACCTGACTTATCTTTCTGTGCCTTCACTATTACAGACTTCCATTCATATCATGGTGTAACTGGTCTGCTTCCAGTCATCCTCACTTCTGGTTCCCATCCCTCATGGCCCCATAAGCCCAAGAGAATTAACAATAAAAGCTTATTTATTTGTTTACCCCACTCCTTTCTAATGTATATGTGGGGAGTTTTTCCTCTCATCGCCAAAGTGCTAGGTAACAACTATCACATTTTCACTATTAATAAAAATACCCATCATTAATATATTTAGTACAGATTTTACTTCAGTAATTTTTCATTTTAAAGATACTATATTAGAAGTAATATCCAGACATTAAAAAGCTTAATTTGTCAAGCCTTTAAATACTAACTCTTCTTTATGTGTATGCAAGTTCTAAGGGTATATGCATAGCTGGAGGTAAAGTCTAAACTTAATGGTTTCTTTACCCATGGTAAAACACTGATTTTCGCATAACTGCTGAGTATCATTTGATAATGATAAATACTACTGACACACAAAGACAAACAAAGTATAAATTAGATTACAAAGTAGGGTCTTTTAATATTTTATATGAAGACAAGTGATTTCTGGAAGTCTGCTTAAGTAGAACAGCACCAAAGACTGCACAATTTATGCCCCTATAAATGACGTTTGGTTATAGTGAAGATATGGTGGTCTGTTCTGTGGCAAACAAATCACTTCCTGGGACTTCTCACTTGCGAGAGATGTTCTGCAGGATCGAGTCTTTCCGACCACAGGTGCGAGCCCCGCCTGCTGGCATGAGCTGCCGAGGTGCCCTGCCTCTGGGAGGCTGCAGAGCTCGGCAGAGCCAAGGCCAGAGCTGCAGTGCCTCCTGACGGAGCCAGGCGGGGCTCCTTCCCCCTTGTCCGCTGACAAATTGCACAGCTGTGGTGTTACATGTCAGCACTTGCAGTGCGGATCTCCGGAGACAAACCAGGAATGTTCTGCATGCCAGACAGTGGCGCTGAGCCATTACATTGAGACAACCTTCTTGAGGGAACCGTGGGCCCTGAGTGAACAAGAGTGGGGAATCCACTGACATTCTGACCTGCAGCCATGTAACCACAGGCAGTCTAGTGCAGTGAGGCCAGCTCTACAGTTGAAAGAAAAGAAGTCCTGCAAAAGTGTGCCAAATCCATGTAGCATTTGCTGCGTAGATACTACAGTGATTTCAAACAACTCATGGCATTTAGATAAGGTAGGTGAGACTATGTGTCCCTGAAGTCTGAGATATGCTTTCATCGACATTCATGGTGAGCCCAAAGTTATTCGATGATGTTTATCATCATCTGGAATACTTCCAGTGGAAAACATGATCTTGCTGATCTGGAATCTAACTCAGCTCCTGCAATCTATATATTCAGGGTAAGAGTCAACAGAGAAATGCACATTGACATTTAATGCAGAGAAGCAAAGGACTCTGAAGTTACCTGAAATGATCTGCTCACCTGTTGAGGTCATCTGCTAAAATTAGCCTTTCAGTTTAGAACCTACAGTTCTTTTTTTTTTTTCACTGAACTACCACAGCTGCTAACCTTTCACATGCTCCTTCCCCTTAGAAAATCTACAAGGACTTTAAAAGTAATTTCCCTATTAGGAAGCTGAAGAATATGCAATATATAGGATTGTAAAATAAATTTTGTAAATAATTATCATAGGGACTGAAAAATGAAACAGCAGTATTGAAAGAAAATTATAGAGGGATAAAACCACAAAATGTTATTGTAACCATGGAGGAAAACACATAACTGCTATTACTGTGATGTCAAATTAGTTTATTGAAGCGTGCCATCTAGGATAGGGAAATACTAAGAATAAAAAAACCGTTTTGACTTGAGCTCTGGAGGGCTTCTCCTTTGTTACTTCTCTACTTTAGTAGCGAGTTTACCTCTTTCTTTATCAGCAACTTGTGAGGGAGAGCATAGAAAACAAACAGCAAAGATAAATATTGGGGTAAAAAGAAGAGCAATAACTCATGCTCACAGATAACACAGCAAAAGCTCCACCATCACAGAAAGTAATCTTAAAAGAGAACTAGTAGCATACTGTAGATGAGGCTACAAGAAGATGAATGCATAGCTTCTTGGAAACCTTCACTCACAGCTGGTATGAGTAGTCTGCTGTCAAACTAGAAAGGCGTATAATTTGGAAATCTGGAAGGGTTAATTCCTTTTCCTATATTGTTATTCAACGGTCTGGGTAACGGAACAGATCACACATCTGAAATGTGCATGTGGGGTAAAGTGCTACAGGCAAGTTGGAGCACAGAAAGTGTCTTCAGAACAATTTGGAGAGATCAGTGAAACTGAAGAGCACAGGATTCAGCTGAGGAAGGACAGGTGTTAAGTCCTGTACTTAGGAAAGGAAAATATTGTTTGGGAAAGTACAGGATGGGGGATGACTAGACAGAAAACAGTTGTTCTGAACAAGACTTGGGGGTATTACAGAGGATCACAGCTGAACATGAGTCAACAATATCATGCAAGGAAGGCATGCATCAACCTAAGCTGTATAAATAGGAGTTTTGTCTGATGTAATTCCCTTATTTTTCTTGGTAGTGATAAGGCCTCAGTAAGAACACTACATCCACTCTGGCAGTGGTACTTTCACTAGGAAATGGATTGAAAAATTCAGAAGAAAGGATAGGACTAACCAAAAGCCTGAAAAAGAAGAGTAACAAAAAAATGGATGATGGAAAGGACATTGCTCAGTCTAGAAATTAAAAGACTGAAAGCAGAAAATAACATTTAAAGAGAATGGAATAAATTGGCTTTGATAGAGGAAAGTGGATTTGAAAGAGAGATTCAGATTAAATCTGCTAATTGCAAATAAGGGAATATGTCAAATTTTGAAACACCTCATGTAGCAGCTTTAAAATAGGTTGCACAAACCATCTGTCAGGAATGAGTTAAACATGATCCAACTTTGGGGCAAGAGGAAGGGTTAGGTACACCTAGGTGTCCCATTATCCATGATTATTGAAGCAAGCAAACACTGGAATGGCGAGGAAAAATCCATTGGAAAGCAAGAAGTGCAAAAGGTAATATAACTTATGTAGTTTGCAGGTCCAGCAAGTCTTCATAGTCCCTACAGGTCCATGGTTCAGGTGGCTTGAAGATGGCCAACAATGTATATTAATAAAAGGCACGACCATGCATCTAAAGACGGTCTTGAAAGTGATACAGTCAAAGTAGGGAAGGAGAAAAATCTGTTTTCTTAGGGAGAGAGAGAAGCAGAGATCACACAAACATTTTGAATGTTTGTATTTGTTCCTAGTGAAAGGGAAGTCATACAGTGTCTCTAAGGAATGAATGCATCACTCTCCCAGACACAGAAGCCGTTGCAAACACAGGCCCTAAACAGAAAATAAAGTTTCACATATGGAGTGATTTTTTTTCTTTCTCTTTTTTTTTTTTTTGGAGTAAACATGTAGACATAAAACTAATTCCTTCAGTTCTTAAAATAGTCACATAAAAGTTGGTTTGGGTTAAGCATAAACAGAATGGAATTTGAACAATGATCAGAAGCAGTTATTTGCCTGAAATGTTTGCTTCCAGATGAGCTTTTACAATATCTCCAGCTAAACTGTCTGTCCTTTCCTAGGATATGGTTAGAGGGCAAAGTATTAAAAGTCCAACTCTTAAGTGAATGGTCCATACAGGGATTGAACCCACAACCTTGGTGTTATTAACACCATGCTCTGACCATCTAAGCTGATCTTATTTCAGATGGCTGAGGCTCCATCCCACAGAGTACTGCCCAGCTCCTGTGCTTGCAGAGCTTTCTTGACTGCACCAAAAACACTGCAAGAGCTTGTGGAGGGTTAGAGCAGCCAGAAAGACCCAGCTCACTGGGTCTGAAGGGTGCAGAACTCACCAGGAACCTCCATCACCTCAAGGGAATGGCCCCAGTTACGCAAGTTACAAACAGGCAGCGAGAACAGCTCCACTTCTGATCCACATAAAGGCTGGATAACAAAATACGTAAGTGATACAATAAATTGCTTAACAGCAACCTAGTCTTCCTTTGAGGTATCTGCTTCATTATTCCAGCTGTTGGTGAGTTTATGCTGGGAAACATGAGGATTGGTGGCCTGTGACATTTTATCAAAACTAATCTGACTACAGATGCTGTTTTTTAAATCCTAAATGCTTAATCCTAATATTTTAAATGGTTTTTAATTGTCTTGACAGCATCCTACAACTATAAGCACCACAGGTTAAATAATTTTTTTTTTTTTTTTACATTAGCAGCTCATAACACATTTCTTAAAAGAGCCCTAGTGTGAGGCTGCACAGAGAATCTTTCACACTCTCTTCAGTTAGAGCAATCCCATTACAATATCTGGCCCCCTTTCTGTATATGGCTCTGAATGACTTGCTTTGAGCCATTCAATAAATTTGTGGTAGACCTGGGTGTTGAAAGTAGCTTTCACAGGGGCTGATCCAGAGCTTATTTAAGTCAACAGAAGTCTTTCCAATTGATTTCAATTAATTCTGGGCAGGTTCTGAATCTCAGGGCATTGCCCTTGCTGTGGCAGCATGCTTTTTATACTGCTCATTTTATACACCTATCATATTTCTTCCAACAATTCTTTCCAAATTAAATTGCCTTAGGGTGCAAGGGAACATTTCAGAGAGATGAGGGACTGTAAGCTTATTCTCATTGAAATCAATGTGGCTTGGATACCTATCTGCAATGTGTGCCATTTAAAATTTTCCACTTAATCAGGCCAGACCTTTCTGCAATGCCTTTCCCCATTTTTATCTCTTTTCTTTTCTGTGGATCACTTTTGCAGTCTTTTCTGATGTATAATGGGAAGAAGACAGGAGATCTCAGCACAGATGGACACTAGACATTGCTGAGAGATTGATACATGAGAAATCCATCTGGAAAAGTACAGTTACAAAAAAAATTAAAATGAATGAAAATGGTTATTAGTTCAGTTAAGATGCGATCCTCCAGTTTTATCCTCTGATTCCAGAAGCCCACACAAAAAAAAAAAAAGCTGTCCTGCTGCCATGATAAAATAGGCCTATCATTTTCTACTGGTTTAAATATGGGTCAAAACATTTAATCAGACAATATTAATTTATTTTAGCATTCCCTGGGGAAACCCAGGGTGACTTTAACAGAGAACTCCTTCTAGCTTTTGAAACAAAAAAGAAATGGAAGGACATCCACTGTGATTTATTTTCTCTGGATGATCAGTGGAGAAATTGGATATGCATGACACATTCATTTAGTTCTCACTTCCCTTTGATGATTAGGGCTGAATTTTCATTCTGGTATATGGGGATTTGTGTGTGTCACTCCAAACAACAAGTGTCATACATCTAAGTCCAAATGTAACTTTCTAAGAGTGAAGTTCAGAGACAAGAATCTCCAGTGTAAGTGGCCAAAACAGAATATTGCAATAGCATGCAAGTAATACTTATGCTCTAACATTGAAGCCTGAGCCTCACAAAGGCTTGACTGAATTTGTAATTAAGATCCTTTCCCTAGCTTTGGTGAAAAAGCACATTGGAAATATGTGCAGGCATCAACCTAATTAAATCTATAAAAATTGATTAGCCATTTCAAAACATCTGTTACTTGGTCCTTTGCACACTATTGCAAATAACCTCAATAATGAGGTGTGACCAATGGCTTTATAGTGGGAGCATTGCAGCCTCAGGCAAGGGAGGCTGAAGAAGTCTAGCTGTGGCTCAGACATTGCAGTGAAATGCTGAGTCTGTGTAGTTAGGTGTAGGAGTTTCATTTGTCTATAACAATAATTTGTTTATTAATATAACCTTTTAACAGAACATCAGAATTGGATAGAAATGTGAGCAACAGTTTTTCCAACAAAATCCTTTACCCTTTGGGATTACTTGGCATTAAAGAAAATAAGAAGAAAGAAAGAAAGAAATTCTATGGAACTAAGCTAATGGAATGAAGAAAATAAAGTTATATAATAGATTATAAATGTTTGTAATTGCTTCTTGCAAACTCAGAGGCAATTTGAAAGGCTATTATTGTGGCATAATATTTTCCAGTTTGCATTCAGTCCCAATGTCAAGTGATACAAGCAATAAAACTCTCCCTTACCTTCCCCTGTAAGACTATTCCATACATCACATTGTGAGCAAGTTTTATTTTTGGACTGTGATGAACACCTCACAAGATCAGGCCAGCAGCAAGGCACCAAGCACGTGGTGGTGATGCATCACATGGATTCAAAAACACTGCCTTCCACCACTGCAGCACCAGCTGCACCCCTTGAAATGAACACATTATTAAAAACACAGCACAATTGCATTACTGTTTAAAACCTAAAGAAATATAATCCTCACTAAATAATCACACTACACTCAGATACAAAACATCTGGTAGATCTATTTTAAGATCAGACATGTAGCACCCCTGGACAGGTCTCAGCACTAGAGGAGTCAGATGCAAGTGCTCACA
The DNA here is from genome assembly GCF_901933205.1 of Camarhynchus parvulus. Taxonomy (NCBI): domain Eukaryota; kingdom Metazoa; phylum Chordata; class Aves; order Passeriformes; family Thraupidae; genus Camarhynchus; species Camarhynchus parvulus. The sequence goes on along the minus strand of NC_044576.1, from coordinate 25,652,682 downwards.
ACCACACGTGCACTGCGAGAATGAGAAAGGCTGACCTTGAATGTGCCGAGCTGCACCCAGCAAAAGAGAGGCGGCAACAGCAAGCAACTCAAACTTTGAGGATGTAGCAGCAGTGCAGCTGCCTCAGCTTCATTTGCAGATAACCATCCTTGATTCAGCTCAGGAGAGGAAGCTGATACTCAGTATCTGAAACACCTCAAATCTTCTGGGTACATGTATTTTATGTGTAAATCTGGAGAAGGGAAAATAAAAGCAGAATTTAAAATACAACTTTTTCGTCTCCAAGGCTTATGTCTTTATGTTTAAGAAAACTGAGCAATTTTACTCAGGTGGAAAAATGCCATGGCTTTATTTCAGCTGGGAAGCTTAAAAGAAATTGCTTGAGGGAAGTGAGAGCAGAGCAAAAGTTTTTAATAGTCATTGTCATGCGGAAGGAGTGAAACAGAGAAAACATTCTCTTCTGTTATTCCTCCTTTTGTAATTCCAGGCATTAGCGTTTGAAAACATTGGCAGTGGAAATTCCTGTGCCAGCAGGAAGCCCAGACTGCAGTACACTGAGAAAACTTAAGTCTGATAGTCCTCACACAAAATTTCTGTGCTGGGCATTTAATATTGTAATTTCCAGTCCATGCAGATAAACCTGTGCTGGAAGAACGACATAAACCCATTCTCACTGAATGGGCTGTTTCAGCTCTAATTCTGCATAAGAGATTGCATAATACACTCAGGGAAGCTGTTTTTCTCAGCATCTTCACTGAATAATCCACTAACAACAGCCTATGCTCAACAGCAAGGGATGGGCAGACTACAAACTGATGACAAATGCACTGTGTGGCTGCAGGCCTTCCCCCAGGCTGCTCTCAATCTTTGTCCTCCCACAGCCCAGACTATTTTCCTGACAGTCTAAGCAGTGGGTGAGAGGTCTTTTCCTCTCATCAGTCCAGTTTAAGGGCTACAAGACAGGACTTCTGCTGCTATAAATGGGACTCCTGGAACAAATAACTAGCCTTAAAAAACTAGCCTTAAATGAGGAACAAATAACTAGCCTTAAAACTTTTTTTGAATGATCCTGATAAGATTTTTCATAAGAGCATAGTTTGTGGTGCCATTATAAGATGTCAATTTTGGTGTAAAGGAGGTTAAAACAGACAGAATACCCAATTCCCAAACCCAGAAAAGCCGTCTCAGAAACTGCAATTGGGATCACACCAATGAACATGATTAATGGACCCTGGATACTGCTAAAGTCTTGCTGCATGAAGAACTGTCAGCTTCCATAAGTTTTGTTTGGTTTTAAATGTGTTTTTTAAGGAATTGGGTTTTTAGGTCAGAGCAGATATGCAAATCTGGAAATAATTTTGCTTTTCACACCAACTATTAATACATCGTACAGAGTTTTATTTTGGATTTTATTCATTTCCCTGCAAATTCTACAACTGGATGGGTTAAATGGCACATTTTGTATTAATTATTACACTGATAGGGGTTGAAAGCACTTGGCCCACAGGTTTGTATCTCACTGTACACCCAAGCCTCTGATAATCCTTCACATGTACACTGTGCATCAAATGTTGCTTCATTAGAATCATACTTCTTCAGTCTGCTTACCAAAAATCTTTCAAGGCAGCCAGTAGCTGTGTGGTGAGCCACACTAATCAGAGGCAGCAAAGGACAATAAACCACTCTGGAGTTGACTTCATTGCCAACACTCATCCATGTTTGCCTGCAGCTGATTTTTACTGCAACTACTTTCCCTCTTTGGTTCCTTCCCTAAAAACATATGACCTAGATCAATGTGTAAGAAATTACAGAAGGGTTGAGCTCCCCATAGAGGTATTTTCATCATCTTGCAAAAACAACCATGAAAAACTCAATATTTTTCCAACTCCTTTTGAGGACAAGATTGTTATTTGTGTATTTCATCTGAACGGTTTTTAAGTAAAATTTATTTATTTAAATTTAAGAATTAATTTAATTAATTTTAACCGTTAACTATTAAAAAAATCTCCAAAACAAACAAAGGAAAACAAAACACTTAACAGGTGCAGTACAGACAGCAGAAATACCTGACTGTGCATCCCATTAAGTTCAACTTGTATTTCTATCACAGTTCACAGTTTCATCTTCTATATCCTTATCCAGGCATAATGCTGCTCTCTTTTGTAGTAAAGTGACATGAAAACAGCCGTTAGCATTACAAACACATGACAATTTCCAATTAATTTCAAAATTAAATAAGCTCTTTTCCAGTAATTCTTTGATGTCATCTAATTTTCTGCCAGTTGGTAAAGTCTGAGAGACAGAAGTCTCAAAGGAATCTGAATTTTATGGTTCTGAACTTTTCTTCCTTACAAGGACCAAACAATTTTTTGCTTTGGTCTTTGAGGGATTATTAGTACAGAGGAACTATTATAACAACAATGAAGGGAATGTTTGATTTTCATTTCAAACACAAGTCCATCTCTGTTCTTGAAACTATGATCCCTTATGCTGTGGCATACACTGAGAACTGATCAAAAATTGTCTCAAAGGCTCATTAACACTTCAACACTTAAAAAAAGCACCAGAAAAACACATTAAACTTTTTATCAGTCGCTCCTGCACCAAACCCCCACTTCCTCACAGTACAGTTACATGCAGCGGAATCATTTTCTCTTCCTCTAGGTCATTCCACAATAACTCCCAGTAAAGTCACAGAGAAAGACTTAAGGGGGTTTTTTAAGCTAAATTCCAGCAGGAAAAACCAAGGCTATGTCTGTGCTGCCTGTCACAGAAGGGCCAAGGGTCCCTCATGGCAGATCTACTAATTCCCTACAGTGTGGCCCTGCAAGTGCCTGTGAATGTACACTCTGGGCCACATATGAGGGGGTGGCACAGCATCCAGCCGCATGTGCCAAGGCAGGCAGTCATGTGGCCTCACATACCTGTGACTGCTCTAAGACCAACCTTTCAGTGCAGCATAAACAGGACCTCATCTCAGAGCAGTAATCTCATCTGTTAATAGACAAACACAGCTGAGTCTGGGCAGGCTCTGATCTTTAGAAGAGGCTGGGTGAGAACAGGGGTGAGAACAGCTATTTGTATTTGATTATCAGCCTTCAGCATCAACCTCTTCAGCTACTTCACATCCAGACAGGACTGCTTGGACCCACAACACAAACCTCTGAACACTGCAGCCAAAACAGGTGCAAAAACATGTAGTCAAGCTGAAAAAAAAAAAAAAAAAAAAGGAGAGCTGAAAATTAACAACCCTTTGGAATTGCTGGGTTGCTGGGTTAAATTATATTGTGCATAGAATCCATGTAGCACTACACATAACTTTTCCTTGTCAGAGGTAATCCTGATCTAAAATAACACAAGAGTTATTTATTTTCCAGACATGCTATGTCTGCTCTGTCATCTACTTGGTACATGTAGAAATTTCCTCCTCTTCCTCATTGCTGGTCAACTTCATTAAATCTCATTCCACCAATCCCTCTGCTAGCTCAGTATCACCTCTTTCAGAGATGTTAATGTAAATCCACGATGCTCTGTACCATCTTTTAGTCCTATCACTGCATGGCAATTTCAGATTCTGATTGTGAAGTTGTTCCTGTTCCTTTTGGGTACATACAACTGCTTTGAAATATGCTTTGCAGGCACCTTTAAAGGCCAAAAGGGAAGCATCAAAGAAAAAGAACATACAGCCTTCTATTTTAAAAAAGCCCCATCATTTCCATACACTCTCGCGGGTTTTTTTAATACTTGACTCATCATCTTGTAACAGCACTGGCAATACTACAAAAGTCACTTCCCTGAGGAGCTGCCCAGGCTCTTGTATATCCCTGTGATGGCTGCCAGCAGCAGTAAATAAACTTTCTAGTCTTATACTCATACTAAAGATCTAGCTATTCACATGAAGCCTTCCAAAAGATTCCCCAAGTGCTTGCAGATATTTTACTGATACATAAAGTCTTTTGCATCTACACACTTAATCTAAAGCATAATTAAACTCCTTAGAAAAATTCCCATTAATCTCAGAAATCTTTGGATCAAATTCTAGAGTTACTAGTGCTAGCCCAGTTTATAAGTGTTGATCTTCATACCTGTTTAGCTGCTGATACTTATATCACTATCATATATTTTTATTTCAGGCAAGGAGCACAATAGGATAAGCCAAGATAATTTTACTTGGCTTTCTATTTTTGTTTCATCAAAGCTTGCCTCTGTCTCAGTATGTCTAAGTACATCTGCATTTAACAATTTAAGACCTATGCTCAGTTCATTTGGTCAAGTGTCCTCTGCCATTTTAGATGCAAAGCAGGAAGTGTCTCATTTATATTTGAAAAACTAGTCCTCTTGTTAACTTTGGGCTTAAATAAAGCACTCTGCAAGCACTGGCTCTGTGCGTGAAGGAAGTTCCTATTATCGCATTCTTAAATTTACTGTAAACAGATCCCTCCTCCTTGCACGGCATCTCAGGCCAGTGGGTGCATGACATACTGGAGAATTACCCTAGGAAACTGAGGACTGAGCCCTTGAGGGCTCAGCAGCGAAGGTCACAGACCCAGCCTCCAGACCTTGACCTTGGCTGACTGTGTGACAGTGCCAACATACCAGGCAAGAGGAGAGTGGGGGAGAAGGGTCAGCAGACATTGGAGACAGATGGCCTAATTCATCATACACCAGAAATAAATAATAAAAAAAAGCTGTTCCAAGCTTTACATGCATAGCAATGGTTGTAAATTCCACAACTGTGGAGACCTGCCAAACCATTATACACATACCCATACTGCAGTCACTGGGTATAGCTCCTGAAAGGTGAGCTCAGGAGAAACTGCAAAGCATGAAGAGTGTTGAGATCTCAGGAAATTGGTTCATAAAATGATCATCCAAGCCCTAGTGGAAAAACAGCATGCAGAAGTTTGGGACTGATGTGATATTACAGGTTATTTATAAACCATGCATTTATGCGACACATAAGTTGTCTGTGGATGTGATACTAAGTATTTTATACCTTATAAGCTTCTTTCAGTAATAATTTTTAAATTTATTTTGCTCTTAACAGTTTCCAAATTGGACCTATTTGATGGCATGTCCTGCTAAATAAAGTTCTCTTGTCACCTAGCAGAGTACCTCATAGGAACTGGCAAGGCTGGTGATGCCACTTTGGGAGGATGGAATGCAAACCAAACAGCTTTCTCCAGATCATGTATTTGGTTTCTCTGCAGAAAGAGCAATAGAGCATCCTGGATGCTGTCTTTCAAATTTTGGCATCTAGAAATCCACAGAGAAGGAAATAGAGTGGCATCAGTAATGGTGTTTGTGGCACAGGCTGACTGCTTAAAGTGGTCTTATAAGCACAGCTTCCCTACAAAGACAACAGCAGCCATTGAGCTACCGAATGTTACAAAGCAAGTGCCAGAGAACTTGGCCATGGCCTTCATCCAGCCCTTTAGCTCTCTTTCTGCACAGTCCAACATCTGTTTTCTACACAATAGAGAGTTATTAATACAACCTCCACACTCAGCCAATGTAAAAACCCACACATAGATCCAAGGGTTCCATTCAGGGGTTCCTTAGGAGCACATGGTATGGATAATTCTGAAAATTCTTGTCACTAATCTGAAACCGCAACCCACGGAGCAGCCTTTCCTTTTGCTGACAAGTGACCTTGGAGGGATCACACAGGAGAAGAATTCCTTTCTGTACAAGTAGGTTCAACAAGAAAAATGCATTTAACAATTCAAGTATCCCTATCTGACTGCCAGTCTCCAAATGTGTGGTTCTGGGTTGGTCTCCTAGAAACTGGTGCTGAGTCAGAGAACCAGCACAACGCACCCCCTGCTACCTCAAAGCCACCACAGACATTTCTCCTGAACTGTTACACAGTCAAGATAAAAACCACCCTGAAGACCTGGCTGTCTCCTTTTATCACACCAGCTGTATGCATCCATGTTTTTCCCTTGTCTCACTGCATATTCCAGAAACAAGCCCAAGCTGCATCACTCAGCAGCTCAGACAGAAGAATTAGACAATGAAGCCCAGGTGTAGTGTGCTGAATATCACCAGTGATCCCATTCTGACAATTTATTCACTGAAGAACTGCTCTACATCCAGGAAGTACCCCAGCCTCCTGAGGAAGAGGGAGGAGGAACTAAAAGACAAAAGCAGGTAAATATTCTCCAGTTTTCCCTCTTACTCTAGCTATCCACCAGATTATTTCTTCATGAAAACAAATCCTCCTCCTCCATCCAGCTTGTGATCTCTGCTTTGCCCTTTCCCTTCACCCTGGACACTGAGGGAATATTTATGTGATTAACTTTGACATCTAATCTAAGAATGGTTCTCTTACAGTTTGGACCCTTGATGTCTTATGTAGCAGATTGAGATGTCTTCCCAGGACACGACACCAAATGGGTCATTTTGGATTCAGGTGCCTCACACTGATAGAACCCCAGTTGTTTTATTTCCCCTCCCTCTTTTGAAGAAGCACAATTGTAGGTGTTGCCCTCTCTTTTACACCTCAAATTTGCAAGAGGCTTTTTACTAGATTTGCAAGACACCTTTCATCTAGATACACAGACCATTGTTCTTGAAAGCTTTGAGATATATTCTGAAAGTACAGTTGTGAACACACCTTTTAGAGTGTTCCTTATTAAACAAGGGATTTAAATGTTGCCATACTTCCAAGTTGTGCATGGATCTACCCAGGTACCCATCTGAATCTTTTTTTAGCATCAAAGCCATCTTACAAGTTTCAGCATAAATATCTTTGTGGGGTAAGAGAGGATTCATGAAGGCAACGAGACTGAGTAATTTAAAACTTGGTCTCACAAGCACTGCCTGGTCCTCCAGAGAATTTTTCTGTTGGAAATTTGTTCTCTGAATGAACCAGAGAACAGCACCAATCAAGTAGGATCAGCTTGAACCTCATCCTGTGTCTGGTATGGTTCATGCAAAACTACTAGGGATCAAAAATCCTGAAGCACTGACTAGGTGTTCAAAGAATTGTCATGCATAAGAGAAAGAGGCTTGACAAAAGATTGCTTGAAAGGGGCTGTAGCCATAATAATGATTGAGTCTCTTAGTATCCTTTCAAGAGAAATAATCCACACTATAACTCATCAAATATCCCCAAAGTTGTTATCTAGGGTCAAATATACATGATACTATTGTAAGGAAAGCACAACTGGGAAATAAATGTTCAAACCCAGAACTGACATGGCACGTGTCTTTTTGAGCCTTCTTAAATAAAGTGTTTTTTAAAGTAGGTCATAGACATCACCACTGTACATTGCAAGAACTGGGTGAAAGCCTCCTCTGCATTAGAGTGCTTTTACCATTTAAGCATGCAAAACCTATGCTGTTCTGTCCAAATTCAGACAAAATTTTGAATACAGCTGTAGGCTAAACTTAAGAAGACTATTTCCTTACTATGTCTTTATATATTCTAGATGTTTATATATATGTTATTTATGCCATTTAATATTACATATTTTATAATTTATATATATTATAAAATTTATAGCTGTTATGGCAGCAACATAGAGTAACCCCAGCAGTTTTTGGTATCTATACTGTCAGACTGAATGTCATTACAAAGCAGTGAGAATACAATTTATTCTCAAGTAACCAGTGCTGCAAACTACAGCTGTACTTGAGAGATCCCAGCTACTCAATATTTACAAGTGTGAATTCTAAAACTGGCCAGAAATTCATTCACAAGCTGACTTCCCCCAGTTTAAGCAAGGGGGTGTTTTCCTCTGCACTGTGAGGGCCTGCATCCAGCTGGCCAGATCTGAACACTGAAGGTCACAGATGCATTTTTATCCTTCAAAATATAAGCAGAAAAACCTGTGAAGGAACAGAGGCAGATTTTCATTGTGCTCAAAGCTCCAGCAGCATCTGCCTACAACCTTTAATGATATCAACAGCAATTAGATGTACTTCTGACTCAAACACATGCTCTGTCTGGAATGCCTCCTATTTAAAGCCCAGTACACGCAGATTCTATATCATTGACATCCCGTAACCCAACAAACATCTAATAGGCATAGCTGCAGAAGTGAAGTCTAAATGCTCATCCCACCCGATGTAAATCTCATTTCTAGAATGGTGGGAACTGTCAGGCATCAGAACCTGAGAACCTGCATGTCATTTCTCATCATTACATTTCCCCACAGAGGAATTAAGCCATCCCAAATGCAAGCCATGATACAGTAAGAAATTATAAGCTCTTATCTGCATTAGCAAACAGAAGTTTGAGGTATTTAATAAATAAAAAAATTAAAATAATGTCAAGGACAACTGAACAATGATTTTTGTTCTTCACTATTGCTGCATTATGTAAGAAACATTTGCCTGAGACAAAATATATAGGCAGAAAACTAAAATAAAAAAGCTGAACTCAAGGCAGTCAAGGTGACCAAATCCAAGAACTGTCCTCTTGTGGCTGCAGCCAAATTTGGGAAACTAAAGAGATTGAGAAGGAAAGAGTAAAAATGACACTAAAGGAGGAAAAAAGCAGAGTAACTCGAAATAAGGATCTCAGCCTAATTTGGCTTCCCTCTACACTTCAGTTGACTGTAAGAGGGAGAAGAGGGATGCAATGCCAGGACTGAGGTGAGAAATACCTTCAACTAAAATAGTCCCCAAATATATTTACAATTGCACTCAAAGGAAGTGGCTACATATTTGCTTTTCTGTAAAACCAAATTCCCTCTTTCATAACCCTCCTGGAAGTTAAAATGCTATCACTGGTGAAGTGAACTTTAGCACACATGTAAAAAATATTTTCATCTTGTAACTGGGAATACTTTTATTGGCTATTAGTGAGACTGTAAAAGCATCCATTGTGCCCAAGGAAGAAAGCAAGCAGATGCTGGAAATAAAGATCTATGTCTGAAGACTCTCAGCTTGCAAAATCAACAGCTATTTCCCCCCAGATGAAGAACTGTTACCCATCAGAACCTGGTGCTCCAAGCACAGAGCAGCTGCTCTTTGGCTATGCTCTTGTGTGCCTACGGAAAAATACACTCAAATAGGAGCAGCTGAGAGGATCCAGCAGTTACTGACTTCAACAGTCAGGGTAACTCATTTCATACCTCGAATTTGACAGAAGAACTTTAACAGGAGCAGCCCACCCCCTCTGATCATCGGTGCCTTGGGAATCAGCACCTCCCACACCCACAAGCTCATCTGCATGAAGAGAACAAGGATCTCATTCACTAGAAAAAATTATTAGTAATTTCTCACAGAGGAACCAGAATCATGTACCTTTGTGATATTTGTTCCAATTTTTACTTTATTTGAACAATGTTTATTTTTACATAAATTTATATGTACTTTTTTTCTAGATTGGCAAAGTTCAACTCAATAAGGACATTTTAGCAAATTATTAAAATGTTAAAGACTTTTATAAATTTTTAAAGCAAAAACTGTGAATTATTTCCTTTTACTTACATTCATGTCCATGTAAAACTATCTCTAACTAGTAGTTCTCAATTTGTTCAAAATCCTCACAACAGCTGTAAGAGCATCTGGAACTCCAAAAATCCTCACAGGAAAGCTATGATTTAACTCTCAACTTTAACAATAAAGCAAACTTCCATTTTGTATTTAGTCCAGTTTGGCTCCATCTCCTGCTCAAAGTTACAAACTACATACTGTAACATTTAGATAAGCTTAAAAATATGAACCTCAAAGGTGTTAATCTTACAAAGTACTTGAAGAATGTTTGCTAGAGATGAAAACTATCCTAAGATATTAGAAGTGATCCGTGACTCAGGTGTTAAGTTTCGCATATTGATAATTAAGAGAAAGAACAACTGAACACCTATATTGGTGAAACCAGTGGCATTCTGGATATCTACAGTTCCTGAGATGTCCTACATTAAAGTTTGTAGCTTCACTGAATTCTGCCTTTAAAAATTCCAGGTGGAAAAAACTGGACACTGAAGAAACTCAGAGATGCAGCAACTCTCAACAAAGCTTAGTTTTAAGACTCTAGAAAATTTAAAGCACTGACAGACTGAAAAGGCAACTTGTAAATTCTGATGTTGTATGGAGCAGATATGAACCATCACAAAGAGAACACAGGACCATCCACCTTGGAAACATTACTCCAATCACTGCATTCCATAGCAATCTGAAGCAAACAGGAAGGAAAACTTCTCTGCTACTCCTGACTTCAACAACAGTCTGGGGAAAAAAAACTCCTTTAGGTTATAAGTACTGGTATTTTTTTCACAACAATACTTTCATCTTCGTGTAAGAATTTTCCTTAAAAAATTCAGTAACAAATGATGTTCTACTTTTCCTACTTTCATGCAGTTGCCTCCCATGCAAACAATTTTTCAACACAGTGGGCTGATATGGATTTTGCTACATAATCTGCCTGACTTCGTCCCTATTTGAGGCTCTCTTTAATTCTAACTGTAGCTTCTAACTTAGCAAGCCAAGCTCATTGCAGGGCATTCACAGCACTTTAGAGGCTCTACTTTGACATCTCGAGGAGGTGCTGCTATTTCAGCTTTTCCCATTCCAGTCCCCTGTGTACCAACGTTACTGCAACACACTGAGTACAGCCGATAAAACAAGAGGTGACATCATGTTTTTTCCCATTGGCTACACAACAGAGAAGCAGCATTAAGAAGGAGCATGTGGGAAGGAGTATGCTCACAGGGCAACAAAGTGTCAACTTAGAAGTAGCCTCTCTAAAAATGCCTTTTCAAGGACAGAATGAAGTTTAGCAGCAATTAAACAAAAACCACCACCCCCCTCCAAACTTACCTTGAAGAGGGATCCTGAAAATCTTGATAACATCTCTGAAATTTTGTACAAGTGGTTCTAACCTTATTCTTTAGCAGATGAGAAACTGAATGATAACTAAAGGCCTACTCTTCCTCTGTGCTGTTACCAACATAGTGTTCAGTTGTTTCCACCAGATTGCTGGTTACCCATTTTCCTACTGTGCTTGTTAACTCAACTTAATGTTACACCCAGCCCTGAGATCTAACACAGCTGTTCAAGTTACTCAGCTGTATTTAGGCTTCTCTAGGCTGAGCATTGTTGAAAAAAACCAACATCACCCAAACAAAACCCCCTGCTCTAATCTACTTCCACTTTAATGAGATTATGTGATAAAATTCATGATCAGTCTTAGATGGATTAAGTATGACCCTTCTTAATAAACACAGTAATTAGCTTCATGGCATGTGAAATACTTTTCTCTTCCAAAATTCAAACAACTCTTGTGCTGATATTCTAGCACTAGCAAGCCTAGTCAGTTAGCTGAGAGAGAGCTTGCTAATACTACAGCAAGTTATCTACCTGGTGGTCATGGATTAGACACCTCAAGTGTGTCCTTACAAACACTGGACCAAATGGCACCAAATCAGTAACCTGAGGTGTCAACCTGTGGCCACATTCTTTGGGTCCTTCTCTGAACTGGTTTCACCTGTGAGTAATTCAGTTACATCCTGGTCTGCAGCAGCCACCCTAACATGCATATTGAGAGCTCTGTATGAAGAGGACAAATTTCAGATTCTTCAGGGTTCTCAGATACAATCTCTTTCCATGCTATAAATTTGAGACACTTTGTTTCACATTTTTACTTCTCTCTTCACTTAAGAGAGTCTTCTCTGCAGCTACTGAGTCCCTGGAACTATAGAAAGCTTCATGTCACAACATCCTCCTCCTCCTGGCTTAAGACTTCCTGCAGATAGTAATTTCCCACATGTCTATCACTATCTGGGGAAGTTGCTCCCTATCAGCTTCGGTACTCTTCTCTCACCCTACCTTGTGATGCAAGGATAAGCACCCCTGAGCCCAGCCATCAGTTCATGCTCTCCTTTCCTGCGCTTCCTGAAGTTCTCAGTGGGGAGCAAGAGTGTGTGCAGAACAAAACCTACGACAGAGCTTTATTCTTCTGCTTTGTTGAACGTGCCCTACACAGAATAAATGCAACATACAAATTCACTGTTTCTCACTGTACTACTGAAAGCATGTAAGCTATTCTTTAAGGTTATTATGTTTTTATAAATGTAGTATTTTAACATCAATGGATTCTCTTTTTACAACTGCTTTGCTACCTACAAAATTCGTGGTTTGTGGTAAATCCTTAAGTGTTCCAGGAAAACATATCAAACTATTCAATAGCCCTTTGCCCAAACTGTAGACAGCAGGAAAAGATTTCACTTTTTGACTGGGGACTGTCACTTGGCTCAAGTTATGCTGGTCTTGTTATGGGATGTAATGGAGGGGTTGTTACATGGGACAATGTACAGGAAAAGAAGGGGCTGTGGTTTGTTTTGGCACAGTTCTAGGGTCTTTTCAGGATTCTCTGATACTTACCTCTTTTCAGTTCAAAAACCAGAACACGATGGATTCGGACAAGCATAGATTTGGGGTGTTTTTTTTCTGGCACTGGCAATGTGCAGAAGAGGGGAAAAAAGAAGAGTGGCTTGGGAGAATTGCTTTGTCTCATATTCTGAAATATGCCACTTCAATATGACTGAAGTCTTTACTCCATCTCAGTGGATTCCTCTTCAGAAAGACAATATAACCCAAAAACTTAATATATACAAGTTACAGCCATAAAACCAACCATTTTAATTGAAGCCATTAAAAAAAAAAGTGTGAGGCAATATAAATGATAAAACTATACTTAAGAAGAAATAGCTAGCACTTTCTGAAAAGCTTTAAAACAGCAACAAACACTTTACAAAAGATCTGAAGGAAGAGAATAAAATTTCCAAACTACAGGTATTGTATAAAGGTAACATTAACAATTATCTTATAAAATACAGCAACAGAGACAAAATGGATACTCAAGCTCATTTGAAACTAAGCCTTCTGTGGTCTTGGTTAAAATGTGTGTTCAAAAACTATTTTAAACAAGGACTAAATACTTCATCTTTTAAATGTACAGGTCCCTGGCATAAACATAGCACTATACACATCTTCCAAATAAGCAGTAATTACAAGTTCCTTTATCCATGTGTGGTGTCATCTTCTACAAAGTCTTTGGCCATTTCTGCTGTGATCACATCAATATGACTGACCTGGTGGAACAAAGAATCATTCAGTTATTACAGCACCTCCTGCAGAATAAGACAGACATTTCTGAAGGCTCCAGGACTCAGCAACAGGTCTATGATTGATTTATAATCCCTTTAAAGAATGTGACACTGGGCATTTGCAGGTATTTAAATTCTCTTTCAAGAACAAGAGAACTTTTTATAGAAGGCTGTGTCACAAACAGAAATTTATCAGCTGAAGTGAGTCTGATTCACTCTGAACTCTTGCTAAGTCTTAAATGCACAACTTATTTTGATTATGGTGTTTACTGAGAAGCCTATCATACTACTTACCTTATTTCTGAATTTTACACCATAGAACTTGTCAGCTGACTCAAGCAGTTCTGGCCTAAAAGTTGTTGTAATAAACTGAGCATGTTCAGCTAGCTCCATAATCATATCTAAAAAAGAACACAAAATTCTTTATTAATGTAGCATTTTCAATAAAGTGAGACAGACAAAAATAGGAAACTCTTTGCCTTATTCAAAATGAGGTTTTGGTTAATGAAGCAAAAACCCCATAAATCAAGAAAGTATCCATACCAGTTTTATTTCCCAGATAATACATACAAGTATTCTCATTAATTCCAGTATGAACTCTGACAAGTCCAGCCACTCAGCAAACCTAGTATGATATTAAACTTCTATGATGAAAAACAGCATAAGCACTTTTCTATTCATTTTTAAAATCAAAATAGACTTCAAAACAGGACTGTTTTTAAACACACTGAAGTGCAGTAAGGAGACCCTTTAGATGCAGTAACAGAACAGAGCTTCTACATAAAGCCAAGTTCGTGAAAACTTCCCCAAACACACACTGGGCTCCTCAAAAATGTCTTTTTATGATCAAAAGCTTTATTCTTAAACATTAGGGATGAGAAGACAAACTATTACCTTCAACCACAATGAAGATTATAAAAGGCAGACAAGTACCTGACACAGCTTTTCTATGCTGGGCATCCAAGGCTTGGTCGATTTCATCAAACAAGTAAAACGGAGCTGGATCACATTTCTGGATGGCAAATATTAGGGCCAGGGCCACTAAAGATTTCTGTCCACCTGAAAGTTGCTGCATTTCTCTCATTTCACCCTGTTTTCCTGTGAATGATACCTAAGAAAACAATGCAACAGTAAGATGATTTCAAAACACCAAACCACAGCATCACTTGCTATTAAACAAACAGGATCAACTAAATGCTGCCTTTTAAAAACATAGTTAAAAGACAACCCAAACAAACATTCAAGGGACTAAAACCCAAATATCTTTCCTTACCCTTATGCCAACTCCAGTGAACTGATCTACAGATGGAACACTGCTCTGAGATCCAGATCCCCTTTCGCTCTCAGTACTGCCTTCACCTTCATCCTGGGACTGATTGCCTTCCACATCTCCTTTCTTCATCACCAATGTGGCCTTGCCACCAGGTACTAACTTTTGGAATACTTCACTGAAATTTTTTGACACCTGAAAAAGAAATAGTCATTTTTACCTACTCATTTTTACAAAGTGAAACCTGCTCATCAAAACCTACTCATTTTTACAGAGTGAAATCAAATGCAGACAAGTGCTTTTGCATGAACACAAAAAGTATCTGCTTCAAAGAAGAGATTCATGTTCTTAAGTAGAAGTGAGAAATGTATGCTGTACAAAGCTTGGCTTAAAACAAGAGTCAAAACAAACTGGTTTTGTAGTATGAGAATTTTCAAAATTTTTTTCAATAAAATGGTACAATTAAAACACAGACCTGTAGTAAAAATAAGATTTACTTAGTAACCTTCAGTTAAGCAAAAAACCTTTAAAGAGAAAAATTCACACATTTTGTAGTTAAGATTCTTTGTTAACATTAGAATTAATTTCACTAAATCTGAATCTTGATAGCCTCAAGGAGAAGGGATTTGGTGCAGTTTTTTGCCACAGTTCCCAGAAAGGGTTGTATGTAAGTATATAGGAACTCACTTGAGAGGAAGTATTTAAGAAGTTTAAAGCAAAGCTAGAGTTGTATTGGAGATGGGCACTTACTGAAAGTGGTAGCCTTATTTACTTTTCAGTATTTAAAAACCCCACAAGCCTCAAGCTACACAACACAGCCTTCTCTTAGTACAGATTTATTTTGTATCCTCTTCTTCTCCTATTGCCACTACACCATGGGACAACTTGATTGATTTCAGCACCAGCATCTTTGTAATTGTTCCCATTTTGTTACCTGTTTGAAAGTCAGCTGAATAGCCTCGTATTTCCTGAGCTCAAGAACATTCATCAGCTCCATGATGGATTTGTAGCCCCTGTCCAGCTCCTCTTGTCTTTTTATCAATTTTTCCTTCTGCTCTGAGAAATTCACAAACTGATCTAAAGCTTTTTTATTAACGTGACTGTATTTCTTCAGTTCAGTATTGCACTGCTCCAGCTTGCGGAATAACTGTAAACAGAAAACATGAACACATCAAAGTGACTTGCAATTCTAGCCACACTTGACACTCAAGATGCAGGTGACACCAATGTTTCAGGTCATAAAACATGAAACCAAGCACACTATTTACCTGCTTTAAACTTAAAGTCTGATACTTTTCAAAAGCCTCCTGTGGAAGTGAACCCAACTCTCGTATTTTCTTCATGCATTCCTCTTTCTTCTTGAGGAGCATGCCTTGCCTGTTTGTCATTTTTTCAAGTTCTTTTGTATCATGGTTAATAGCATCCATATGCTCTTTTTCCATGTTCTTCCAGCGTTCCATACTCTTCTGAAGTTCTTTAATCCCTGCTTCTGTTTTGTCAATAGAGTTATCCAGATCTGCAATATTGAGCAAGAGTACAAAACCTGAAGCTTTAAGTTTTACAGGCCTCTATAAGATCAGCAATTATCCAATAAAGTATTTATGAAACAAAATGATAGACTAAAGAAGCTCAATTAAGAAACAGAAGGTTAAAGTTCAGGCAGAAGGCTGAAAATCCCTCTTTTCTTCCCCATGAGTATATGGCTTAAAAAAACCCCAAACAAATATACTACAGTCATATTGTTCAAGTCTAGAAGCAAAGGAAGTTTCAAGCCAAACAGATGCGATAGCCTATTTGACAGCAGCTGAGTTTTAAACAGGTTAGACAAAATTCAGGAACAATTATACAAGATCTTGCTTGTAGGACAGCTGCCTTTCAAGTACCACACCCTCAAGTTGGAAGCCCATTGCCACCAACAAAAGTTAATTACATTGGGATCTATTTCTGAATCAAATATGGTATGTGTGAAATTTCAAAACCCTGGAGAGTTTTCTTTCCAAAACATGATGTTACCAACCATCTGACCGTGCCAGTGTATCCTTCACTCGTTTGTTGATAGCCTCAAGTTCTGATGTTGTGGCAGTAAGAACTGTGCCACCTTCTGTCTCTCGAAGCTCATTCAGTTCCTATGGGATAAATAAATGCCACCAGGCTTCAGCATGAATGGGAACATAGCCAGACAAACAAGCTATCTTCTGCTACTCTACATATAACTACAAGTAACTATTTCATACATATACTATTGACTATTTTCATGATGTTCTAAGGGAATTGTTAGATTTTCAAACAAATCTGTCATTTTGATAGTCCTATTGATACATAGGCCATGTATTCACAGTAGCTTTTGTCAAAAACTTGCTGAAATTCAAATCAATACTTAACTCAGTTTATACACAGGGGAGCAAACCCCACCACAGATAATGCAGTGTAACAAACGAGTATTTATGATTTACATGTGTTAGTATTTGTGATTTACACGCGGTTAGAAATAAACCAAACCCAGACTGCAAAAGCACATTTAAAAGAAAACCCTTACTTGTTCCACTTGGTCCAAGCGTTTTCTCAGATTCTCATTGAGGTATGTTTCAACTCTTGTGATAATGCCTTCTAATTTAATCCTCTCATTCAAAAGCTGTCTGTTTTCCTGAAGAAAGTAGAGAAGTATATTAGTTGTTTTACCTGACTAGGACTATTTTTACCTTGTTATAGGAAAAAATTAATACAACAACAACAAAAAAACCCTCTTCACACAATACTGTGTATTAAAATCTCACAGTTCTCTGGACTGTTCCTCTAATTTTAACTGACAGAAAAAAAAATTCAAAGGTATCTAGTGTAAAAGGCAACTGTACAGATCAGTGAGTTTATTAATCTTTATTTGTATCTGAATTCAATTCTTAAACCCAGAAATGCTTTAGACAGTATGTTAAGAAGCAGTATTTTTCCAGCAACATGTGTGTCAATCAAAAGCTTCATTTTGTCTCACCTACCACTCACATATAGAAATTTTCCTTTCTCATACCGTGCATCCTCCCTTCACATGATACCTATTTGTATTTATTGTTGGAAGTCAATAGCAAGAGCAAGAAAATTGTGATGATTTCAGCACAAATAGCCTGAATTCTCACACAATCAACTGGCAAATTTCACCTAGTGCTTGAGAAAAACTTGCATATACCCTTTGCAAATGACAGAACTTTAAACACACCTACCTACTACTGATCAAGCACTAATTTACTGACATTATATTCCTAAGTGACTTTTCATACAAAAGGACAAAAGTTTATTGCTAATGAAAGTATCACATTTAATGGCAAGATATTTTCATTTCCTTACTTGCTGTAGCTGTCGAATTTCATCATTAAGAGCATCCACACGTTTCTGATCTTCAAGACTGAGCTGAGACAACAAATCTGTGCCCAGTTCTGCTTTTAACGATTCTCTAGTTGACTCCATGGCATGTAAACTTGCCTCCAGGCTCTGCAGGCTACGTTGCTGTGGGACAGATAGACAGAATCACTCCTCAAAGCAATCTCTAGATTTATATGAATTTCACCTCTTCATATCAACATATTTTTGTGACATATCTCTAGTTATCTCTTAATATTTCATATTATGATGGTAACCAGAAGGGAATGCAAGTTTATCAGTAACATTAATGAAACAATTAAAATAAACCAAGTAACAGCTTTCAATATCCCCATACCAACCTTAGGCATAAATGTCTTTTCAGACTGCTGCCTTTTTTCCTTCAGCATTTTCATCTCTGACAAAATACTGTCTCGAGAAGCTTTGAATTTTCTCTGCTGTGTTTCAATTTGCTGCATTTGGTTCATTAGCTGGTCAATCTCATTATTAATCCATACTGTGGGCTAAGGAAAATTCTGTCCTTGTTTGAAAAATCATTTTATTCCTACTAGTACCTTCAATTTTTTTCCATCTGACATATTCATCTTTCACCAAAATAGCAAACAAATCAAAACTCCACCAAACCGTAATGATCACTTGTAGAGGAAAAATCAAGAATCATCAACAAAAATAACTTGACCAGCTTATCAACTTATCAAGTAACTTATCAATACCAGGAACTAAGCTAAATGAAGATTTCCTTGCTTATTTTACTACATGACATTCGGAAGAACGCAGGGATACATTTGAACATGCAAGGAAAGCTCAGATCTTATCAAATACAGAACAGATATTTCTAATGCAGTGATGCAAGTCAAAAAGCAAAGGAGTTCAGTTTGAAGGACAGAATGACTTGAATGATGTGTAAAAAAAATGTATAAACCTCCCTTACCCCTGAAATGTAGATATTGGATCTCAAAAGGGCAAAGAGACTGGAAAGACCAAACTGTCAAAAGCACCTCAGAGCTTATTACAACACAGTGCTCTCCCACCTCCCCTCCACAGCAGAAGTGGACAGTGTAACACATCAATTCAGGACACAAGTACTAAAAATATAGCCTGAGTCAGAAGAAGCAGTGAAGATTAACACAGATAACAAGAATATCTGGTTATGGCAGTTACTACAACAGACCCTAAAAGGAATAGAAAGCCTCATAATCTGCGGAAAGCCTCTAAGCTTTAAAGATCAATATCAAATACAGTAACACAGAGAACCAGGCTGCACACAAAACAGTCAAAACAAATGCCACAGATAATATGTAACAAGTCAGTCTCCTGTTTTCCATCTATTACTGTAACCACAAAAGAAAAGCTGTGCCTTCACACAAGCTTCCCCATTAACAACAAAAGGATATTTTCAATGTTTCTACGCAAGTTTTCATTGAGCTTTGCTTCGAGTTCACCAAGTTCCTCTTCTGCTTTTCTAACATCTTTTTGCAATTCAAGCCGAGACTTCCTGGTGTCATAATAACCTCCAGTCAAAGCACCTCGATGGCTGACCTGATCACCTAAGAGCAGAACAGGATGAGATATAAAATGCACACTTCAAACTTGCCATAAAGTCCAGCACAGTTTCCACAGCACAACTTAGCAGGTTACCCAGAACATTTCAACTAAGCTACAAAAGCTCATGTTATGTTTAGGGTAATTAGGGAAATGCTTATTTCTCTATTAAATTTAAGTGCTATTTCCTTTCTCAAGATCTTCACAGACTGCTAGGATCTCCTTTAAGCATTGGTTTGGTTGTTTTTTTTTTTAATTTTAATTAGGTTCTGAAACCACGTAGCTTGAAGGAAAATACTTATATTAAGGGAAAAATGCAAATACCTAGCACTACCAGTTTGAAATAAAACCTCAAGTCTTCTATGAGGAAATAAAGAGATGAAGTAATTAGCAGCATCTGTGGCTTATAGAGTATGCTGATACTGAAAAATCAGTAATTTTTTCCTCAGACACCCTTAGGAATTTTTTCAGATTGACTTTAAGACACAAAGAGACAACACTAAGCCTCCAAGGAATCTGCCCTCTTTAACAAAGGCAATTTAAAAATTATAGATTATTTCGGAGAACATAAGATGTAAATGTATCTGTTGCACAGAAGAATTCACATTGCCTTTACAGGAAATTAAGGAATGGCCTTAAGGAATTAAGGCCATTCATTCATAGCCTAAACACTGGTTTGAGCTTGGGGAAAACACCATAAACACTCCAGGAAAACGAACACCTGTTAAACTGGACAAAAAACTGGATGAATGCAAACCTAATCTGCTTTGTAATTCACAGGATGGAGACACATTGCTACTAAAATTTAGAACACAGGAAAATTCCATACCTTGTCAAGAAATCCTGTATTTTTAAGCACAGTACTTAACCAAGTGCAACCTTGTACACGTACATCTCAGCCAAGTATAATATTATTTTTAATAATCTTATTTCAACAGCACTGAACAGACTGACATGTTTAATGAGTCCCACGTCCCCAGGAATCCTATTTTTGCAATAAATAGCCTATAAAAAATTGCAGTATTTACCTTCCAGAGTGATACAATCCATTGTGAAAGCTCTGGCCAGCTGAGTAGACACTTCCATGCTACGACAAATTAAAGTCTTCCCAAAAACATGTTTGAAAGCTTTATCAAACCTTGGATTGTATCTCAGTTTACTGATCATAGGAATAGCATCCTAAAGTGAGAAAATTAAAATTCAGCAATTAAAGTAATTCTTGAGTATAAGGTTACAATAAAACTCTACTTATTAGTATTGCTTTTTCACTTGCAAAGTGCAGTTAATAAAGAGCAGATACCTTGTAGAAAAATGTTTTTCTATAACATAGGTTTGTTATGTTCAGAAGTATACATTTGAAATAGTATTTAACTGCAGACAAACAGAAAAGCAAGTGGTGGGCAACAAGCAATGTACACAGTTCCAAACACGAGGCTTCGTAGCTATGAAGCAAAGATAGGTTCAAAAGTAATTCTAACTCACATTAGTCTCAGGATAAGCAGTATCTCTAACATCCAGCTTGTTCAGAGGGAGGAAAGTAACTTCTCCAGGAAGGTTCATTTTGTTAAATTCCATTAGGATCTTTGTACTGACCTCATCAGAATCCACAATGTGATAAAACAACCTGTTTAACAAGCCAAACAAGTAGGCAAAACTTCACAATGCTAAAAGGACAAACATATTTGTATACAGATAGTATCCATGCAGATACCATTACATAACACATCACTATAAAGTTGCATTGCATTTCCAATTCCATAGCTTAGAAAAAGCAAGCGGATACTCTTTTTTCACTTTAGTTAAAATAGGATTAGCCAACAACTTTACATTCCACTGTCCAACCAGGAGCAGGTCAGCATGTGTACAGTGCCACTGTGTCCACACCTCTGTCCTGCATTTTCCTCATACAACATTCAGTCCCCCCTCTCTGCATGGATCTCCAAAGTTTGCCTCTGCTGCCTCTATACACCACACACAGAGACCCCATCTCCCTGTGCACTATGAGGGACTGAAACAGTGATTTTTCCTTTGCAAGTTGAACTAAGGCCGCTTGTTACATTTTCCAAACTATGGGGCACAACAGGATTCAGAGAGAACTGTGAAGTGCTTGGAAGAGACACCCTTGTTCACACTGATACAAGTTTCAGAAGAGACTGCATTTCCAATCCCAGTAGCATCAACATTTCAACGTGACACTTTGCAAGATATGTCACCTCTGTCCTCTTTCCTGCTCTTATGCCATTGTCTACACTTCATTAGAACAAGAATTTTCATGACTACTCATAAGTTGGAACAGGGACTGATCACGCAAAAAGATGATCTTAATTAACTTGAAGTGTTAGATGTTGCAGAAAGTGGTGGATCACCCAACAGGCATTTACTTCTAGAAACATTTTACACAGATTCATTAACACTCAGCATCTTTTCAGATAACTTTCAGATAGCAGTTTTTGACACTTTAGAGACCACCCTCAACCAAGAGATTTTCTAGTACATGTGAAACAATTCTTATTATTGAAATGTCAGCCTTGCTTATTGCAGAATTCTCCACACTGGGAGATGCTGTCCATTTTATTCAATATAATTCAGACTCACCACCAAGCCCCCTGGCAAGTGTCAGGAGTGTGGGTCTGGGGCCTTTATTGTTGTTTTTTTTTCTCTCTGGTTTTGTTTAAGGTTTTTTTAGACAAAGTCAGGAGCAGCTAGGATTATCATTTAAATACTCAGAATTCTTCTTAGTTTCTTCACAAAGAAATAGTAGTTTGATCATGCTATATAGAAGGCATTTTGACAAAAAAAAGGCAAGACATCAAGTTCAAAAGAATAAAATCTCAGTAGAAGCTTGCATTAACAACCAAATTGTGACACTGCAGTAAATAGCACATAATTAATTACCTGTTCCCTGCAGTGACTTCAACGCAGGTGTAGAATGCTGGCTCACATTCAAAGTTATTCATCACAATTCCATGATAGCCATTCAGAACATGCTGGTTTATGCCCTTCCGACGGAAGTGCTCCAAAACTTTGTTTATGCTGTCTATACCATTCAAAATGGCCTGTTAAAATACAGCTAATTACTGCATTGCACTTAAAATGAGTGGGCATAATACTCATTCTAGCTTTAACTTTGCGACAGGTGTAACCTCCTTTATGCCAAATTCCTGTTAACTAACCTACAGCTCAACAGAAGATACCTGAAGAAGAGACTATCACTTTTCAGTTTTGTTTGGGGTTTTTTTAATCAAAAAGATATCAGAGGAAATTGATAAAATATTCCATTTCTGTCTAGTCTCCTCATATCAATTACCCTGAGCTCACAAAATTAATTTCCAAGTAGTGCTAGAGCTATGAATATTTGAAAACTTCAGCCCAGAATATAATTTGTCCTTCTTAATTGTGACAGAAAGACCATAATTTTAAAAGTAACTATCCTATCTTTCAGATAAAACTGACTTGTCAAGAATGATATTCTACAAGGAATTATCAAGAGTGAGGTTATCTTACCTTTCCTGTTGCTGCTCTGAGAAGCTGCTGTTTCTTTTCTAGATCCTCCCTCTTTGCAGCAAGAGCTTGTTGTTCTGCATTCTCTTCTCTCCATAGGTAACTACAGAACAAAACCAATAAAATTTTTTAAGTGTGAATGCAATCTGAATGGTTATTCTTATTTTCTCAAAGACTGCTAATCTAATGGGAAGGCAAAGTGCAGAAGTTCATACATGGCCATATTTAAAAAACATACCTACATGCCATGTTAACAACTACACAGTTGGGGTCCTTCACATTAAGTGAGATTGAGACATATTTCAATTAATTACTAACTTTCTTTCACTCTGTAGTTCATCCTTTTTATTTTTCACTTCATAGTATTTTCTGTCCAATTCTTCAACACGAGCCTTCACTTCATTAAGATCCTGGTCCAGTTTCTAATACAAAGAAAAGAACAGTATGAAACTTCAGCTCTCTATATTTAAAAAAAAAATCTGTTTTTTTCAATACTGAACTGCTAAAAATTCAGAAAATTCCTACAAACATTTTAACCAGCTTACAACAAACTGCAAAAGCACTAAGAATAAAGACAGCTTTGTAAAGAAGCAGCAACAAGGTGTAGGTGCCACACAGATGGCAAGGCAGGCACAGAGTTCAACTGTGCCTCTGGGCATTAAAGTGAAATGGATCCCTGTAAGTCACAGCAAGAACAGGAATCAAAACAGTAACTAACATACATATAACTTCTCATGCTCTGAAATGACATTTGTGATAAGTACAACTAATCTTGTGTACCATGTCAACCTGCTATTAGTCAAAAGCTTTAGCCTGGCTCTCCAGAAGTACTAGACTTTCAAGACAGCTGCTGTCAACAGTGTGCTGTTTAAGCCAATGCACAGACATCCCCCCTTTGCTCACTTAACACCTGCCATTTTCAGAGCAGTTCAGGGCTAGCACTCAATAGTGTTTACATATTTATATGTGTACAAGGAGGAATAACTGTTGTAAAAACACAGCCAGCTCATTCCAAACTAACCTTGCAAGCTCTCAATCACATTCACCCAAGACACCTTCTCTTTGAACAACAAAAAGCTATACAACTTTTCACCTAAGCATAAATCAACCTTCCTTGAGGAGGAAAAGGAAACCAAGACATGTTTATAGAAAGGAATCAAAATCCACAACAAATTTAACCCCTTCAATTCTACAGAATTACCATTGAGCAGTACAGTACGATTGCAGTCAGCCTGTGGTAAATGCCATTTTCTTCATTGGCCAACTCAGAGAATCACAACTTTGCTAATGTGGATCTCAATCAAGCAGTACTTTAGCAGAACACCATCATCTTTGTACAACCACACTCACACACGGTGTCAGACTGACCCTCAATTTCAGTAGGTATATTACAGAAAAACCAAGACCATCAGCATTGGCACTGCATGTTCTCTCAATATAAAAGCAGGGTTTTCACAGCTGAGCTCCTGGCAGGAATGCTATCTTTGGATTATTTTGCTGTACTTGCACTGTAAGAGCTGTTTCTGAATGGAAATTAAATCTAAGTTATGCAGGTAACAGATTAATCTTCTAATATGCTTCGGGATGTAACTTCTAACCACCTGCAATCATGGTACAAGGGTGCAGTGTCTGCTTCATAGTCAAAAAGACCCTGTTGCTTGGGGAAAATGAGAGAAGTGAAAACAACCAACACAGACTTCCATAAGAATGCAACAAATTGTTTTCTATGAAATGGCTATGTTCAATATAGACAAAAGCAAGGCAGATAGAAGCTTATTCCTGATAATTCAGGCCAAACACATTGGGGAAAGTACGAGAAGACAAAGCCAACATGAAGAGTAAAGACAGTGCAATGCTAAAGGAGTTTAAAGTTTATCTGTAGATGTTTTCAATAAGCATTTTTCAAAGCCAACACTCAATCAAAAAGTAACATCTTCCTTATAAATAGGCATTGAATTGTCCAAGATTGACTGTCCAAGATTGAGTATTTAGCCCTTCTCTCAACAAGACTGAGAATAAGCTGCAAACTTACACTGTACTGTTCCAAGTTTTTCTCCTTGTTTGCCTCTGTATCCTCTAAGTCCTTGTGTATAGCTGCAATCTGCCGCTTCTTGTCATTGATGGCTTGATCTAAAGACTTCAGTTCTTTCTTTATCCACTTATCCCTTTCCTCTTTGGAAGTAAACTGGCTCCCTCGCCCTTGCTTTGCATAGAGATCTGTTCTTTCTTGTGTAGCCTGTGCAAGTCTGTTTTGAGAAGGGAAAGACACGCTGTATTATAAATAGATGTTGAATTTATTAAGAGCAAGCATTAAGAATTACTATTGGAATTTTCAAGAAGTGTCATACCAGGCCCTCAAATTCAAGGGCCAAATCAGTAACAAAAAGAAAAGGATCATGTATAAATAATAAAATCATCCACAAGAAGTGGTTAAGCTTAGAAAATCATTTTGCCAAATACTGTTCCCACCCCAACAATAAAGCAGACTTTTTACAGACCATCTCCAAGTGCATGTAGCTACCCTGCTCTCAAGCAGCAAGTACAAATTTTTGCTAACTGCAGATAGATAGCATTGTTAAAATTTGCATAGAATGCCACAGACCTAGCAATTCCCCTCTCTTCTTTTTCTTTTACGCTGTTAAATTTTGGCTCTGTTTCTGCCAATTCTTTCTGCTTCTCCTCGATTTTCTCAAGAAGTTTTTGCCTCTCTTTTAGCAGTCTTTTCTGAAAGTCAAACAAAGCAGTATTTAAAGTTAGTATTTAACAAACCTTACAAAATAGTGACAGGCTCCAGTCTAAAACCAAAACTTCAGTGTACATGAACACTTCCTTGTGCCAAGGACATTTTAAGACTTCACTGGTGTTACGTACCCTTTGCTCACTGTTGCCAGCTAATTCATCCTGTAGATCTTTAGCCTTCAACTCTAATTTAGTCCTCTGTTTAATTTGCTCCTGTCTTTCTGCACTAAGTTGCTCCTTCTCTTCTTTCATTGCAGAAATCTTTGTCTTCAGTTCTCGAACTTGCCGTTCTATTTCCTATGCAAATTTAAGTATAAAGTATCTTAAACACTGAATGAATATTTCACTATTTATCAAAACTCACAAGGTCATTATTCTGTAGATCACAATACACTAGATGTGTGAAAAACCCCAAATTTCCAAACAGGATGAAAGCATGCAACTGAATTTAATATAGACACCACCAGCCCTTATCCTCTCCCTTCCCACCTCCTCCAAAAATCCCCAAAACCACAAAGCAAAACACACCTCTGGAGAGCCCTTTTAAAAGTATTTTTACCTCCATTTTATCTCTGGCATCTTGCTGTGCATCTCTCAGCTGCCTTGATTTTTCTCCACTTGTCTCTCGTTTAGCAGAAAGCTGTATGGAAATATCACCAATAGCTTAAGTAGCCAGATTCTGCTTTAGTAGTGGTTCCAGAAAGAAAATAATTTATTTAGTGAAGAACAGTGATGCTGACAAGTACATACAGTGCAGGTAGTTCAGTGTGCAGCTGCAGACTGCTGCAGATTAAGTTCTGGGTGGTGGAAGCCACAGGCAAGAGAACTAATGTCCTCTTGCAAAACAAAGGGCACAGGAACCTGTGGCACTCAGAGACACAGCAGCAACAGAAGCCCCACACTTCTACTGTGATGGGATAAAAACCCAGTTTCCTTTGCTGGGGTCTCACCTTCCTTTGCTATTTAGTTATTGCACCGAGATTAAATTACTTTAAGGATCAAGACATCTGAGACTCTGCTATGGGAAGCCTGGTCTGACTGTGAGCGTGGTGCAGGGAGCGAAGCGAGGCACCTGTGCTGGGAAGGGGTTTCAGTCCTAGCTCAGGTGGTGCAGTTCTGACTGCCAGAGTGGCTCCTGGATGGCTGCACAGGAAAGGCTCCTTAACACTGTCAGGATTCTATCAAGGATCACAAGGAGATCGTCGCAAAAACAAACCAAGAGCTCATTACATTTTGTACTAGCCAAGATATTTTACCTCATCAAGCTTAGCTCGGGTTTCATTAAGTTCCTGATTATAAATGGTGTATTCCAATGCTCTCCTCATTTTATCCCATTTCTGGTACTGTGCCAGCTCCTCTTTCTCCTCTTCTAGAGTATGCAGTCGCTCCTCAATGTATTTCAACAACTCATTGATTTTCTCTCGCTTGCCCTCTTTAGAAAACATTACAAGACAGAAATTCAGTTAAACACTGTAATATAATCACCCATCTTTACAGCCACTGAATCTAATCCAGTGTATTTGTCAACATACATGAAATGTACAAACACCTCGTGTCCAAAAGTTCTCCACAAAAACATCCCAACAGCAGAACTGTTGATACTTGTTATGTAAGGCAACACAAGCATGTACTCTCTTGGCTCACACACTTAATACAGACTGCACAACATGAACTTTAGTGTTTGCACAGCAGTATATCCTGATCTCTGGATCCCTGCCAGCTGACATCACTCATATGTTTTGAACAGCAAATTTATCTGTATTAGCTTAGCTAAAAGGTTTTATTACTAAAAGCACACAGAAAGTAACTTATTAAAGCTTTTGAGATATTGGAAGTTCAAGGAAGAAATATGACAAGCTCTGCATTGTTTAACATATCACAAATAACATCTATCTTGCTTTACTGAAAAAGCCTGAAGTTTTAGAATTAAATTAATTACTGTGGCATAAAGCAGTAATTTCTTAAAGTTTTACCTGTTTCTTTCATTAGTGAAATACTCTCCTCTTTACGTTCATCGTACACTCTGGTACCAGCTACTTCTCTTAGCAACTTCAATCTTTGAGAGTCAGGAGCTGTGGCCATCTGGTTGATCTGAAAATTCAAGATCTATGATTTCAATAACCTGCTCTGGATGTATGGCTAACCACAATAGAGCAAAGATTGCACTCTTTTGCTCTGCCTGCTTGCCTGAGGTCTTGGCAAGAAGATTCAGATACACAGCATACACCACACTGCTTTTCTTTTGAGACAATTACTTCAGGACAGCAAATACTCTGCTTGTAATGAAATTTGTTGTTTCAAATGTTTCCATTTGTTGCTAAAACTCAGGATACAACTACTATCTACACTGAAAAAATCATAAACCACTCAAAATTATATTTAGAGAAACTCAAGGTTGTGCTTTTAAGTCCTGGTGCTAAATCAAATAGTTTAAATGCCTCCATAAAACCACGCTAAAATGCAGGGGTTATAAATCTTAGAATAATTCACATCATGAAACACTCATTAACATGACATCAAATCAGTCATACAATTACACTCAACATAAAACTCACTTCCTTTCAATAGAATTTCAGTGGCTGCATGCTTTCCTAAGAAGGTAACTGTTTCTAATTTGTCTTATATTAAAACCAGTTTGTGTAATTTGGCTGTTGGTACCAATCCCCACTACTGACTTTCCAACTCAAGCAGTTTCTTTCAAATGCACACATTCAACTGTATAGGAAAATTTATCCTGATAAACATCTGGCAGACTGTACTATGGGCTAGCATTCCTGACATCAAGCACTCCTCAAGTCTTCTCCTCTTGCATTCCTCTCCAAGTATGCCTTCCAGTAACCTTTGGAGGTGACAGTTCCCAGTCTCCTTGACGATCCACCCTGTGAGCCATTACAAGTAGTCTGTGCTTTGTCTCCAGATGTGGGTGTCCTTTGAAAGCTCTAGAAAGCTGCTTGGGTCTTGAAGACCAGTTAAGACAGCCCATGCCATGAGCCCTTTTCCTAAAGTGCACTCACTTTTGGTACTTCTGCACTTTCCATTCATTCCCCACTGACAGTATTTTCAACCCCTTAAAATTCTCTACCATAACTTTGCTGCCTCATCTATAGGCCCAGAAATCTTTGAATTTATACTGAACTATTTCACAGGAATTGAATTTGCTTTTTATTTAAGTGTACAGAAAAAAACCTGATTATAAAGATCACCATGATAAAAAACACTATGCTAAACATCAACATTTACAGACATGATTTCTTTTTTCAATCAACATAAACTACTAAAACAATAATATCTGCCAAAAAAGCATTGACATACAAGAACTATTTCAAATTGAGGTAGATTTAGGTTTTGGTTTACTTCTGAAATAACTGAACTAAGGTTGGCATCCAGAAAACAGGATAGCCTTGACAGTGATTCCTCTACTTTGTGAAAAAGAATCTTACCTTTCCTTGTTTGACAATATAGTAGGGATTACTGCGAGAAAATCCAGCACTTTCAAGAAGATTCATGACATCATTTTTCCTGAAATGTTATTATGAATCTATTAAAAACTTACAATAAAAGTGAGAGCTATAAAAATGCAGTAAATTATCACAACTATACATCACATAATATCACTGTGTGCAACGCATGCTCTATTTGAACGACCTTCTTTATTTGAAAATGGCTAATTCTAAAATGAAATGAGAGAATAAAAATAGTAAATATCTAAAATAGTACAGAATTGGAAGAGATTAAGAAATAAGCACCTCGAAGCACAGGGGAGGGAAATACGAGCAAACATATCACAAGGAAGGATATAAAACCACTGAGAGTGTGGTAACTCTTCTATTTCAAAAAACCCTGAAAGAAATACTATGCAAGCAGTTAAACACCACATCAATGGATGGATTAAACCGCCAATTCAAAGTCTGCTGTCTATTGCACAAGGACTGATGTTCCAGGTATCAAACTACTGGCACTCAGTATTACACAACAGAAATAAATTATTTCATGCTAGGGATGCAAGTGTTGGGCTTGCCCACAGAATTTTACAGAAATACTACCGTTCTCATTCAGATAAGGAAAAGAAGTACCTACGTCACCATTTTCTTGTCTAAGAAATATTGGTCCTTCTTGGCTCCAATGACTCTGCGAAGTGAGACTTCCTCTTTATCAATCTTAAGAAAACAAAACCCAATAAATACACATACCTACTGCAAGCAGCTGTAACAAACCCAGAATTCTTATGACACTTTTTAGCAGAAATTACCTACCGGCAACCTGTTGTCAGAATTGTCAAATATAATCTCCACAAATGCCGAAATAACTCGAGGACCTGTACCTTCCTAAGAGAAGAGATGTTCGGGTTAGACAACTGCCAGATTTTGGACTCGTTCTTCTCCTCTTTTCCCTGATGAACCCACTTCCCCTTTCCTCTCAAGGACTTGAGATGCAAGAGCATCTACATAATTTCCAGCACACATTTTTATTTATGATAATCTTGGCTACACATTCACTGGTGTG
Source organism: Camarhynchus parvulus (assembly GCF_901933205.1). Classification (NCBI taxonomy): domain Eukaryota; kingdom Metazoa; phylum Chordata; class Aves; order Passeriformes; family Thraupidae; genus Camarhynchus; species Camarhynchus parvulus. The sequence goes on along the minus strand of NC_044576.1, from coordinate 25,622,697 downwards.
CATTATCAACATAATGTAGTACTGTGTAATAAATTCCCTTTTTCTAACTGAAACAAAGGAAGTTACTTTTGAAATAATAGGCTAAAAATATCCACAGCCCAGCAATTTAACATTTTTGCTGTCCCATTCAAATGCATTAGCTTATTCTTTAGTTTTGCTGCTATACACGTTCACTTACATGTAACAAAGCCAGTCTCTGCTCTGGGCGAAGATGACTAAACTCATCACTGAGGACAAACTGAATTGCTGTAATAAAATAGGGAAGAAACAGAAAATTTATTCTTTCCTTCAGGGAGACATGCAACAGTTTCATTAACTCAAAACACACTGGTTTACTGTTATATAATACAATCAAGCTGTTGCTAAAATCTTACAATATTTCTTCATTTAAAACCTTAATCTTCTGGATCTTTGTCACTCAACCTGCTGTACAGCAGGATTTTTCTGAAGAAGTCATTGTTGCCACATTACTAGTTCACTGCATAATATTAACAATGCTGAACAATTCATGAGCTTCTTTCTACATATACACAGCACACAGGCTAGGCTACAAATATTGTTAAAATACTTAGCATTAGACAATTTATAAACACAACTGTCACAAAGCCTACTAACACCTTTAATTAGCATCTTTGCTCCTCCATTTATGCTCCCACCTCACAAAACCACCCTCATAACCTTATATTAAAAGAATGTCTAAGCTGTGTCAAACTACTGAGTAGAATTTAGCCTCTAAGGATGTCTAAAACAACTGCAAATATCATAATCATCTTTCATGGAGGGCAACTTTTAGAATCAGTTTCCTCCTGTAAATACATTTGCCAGCTGAAAGTCTTAGAAGGCCCTTCGTGAGAGAAGCTGAATTCTAGAGAAAAAACTGGACTAAGTATTAAACAAGTGCATTGAGATCTGCCTTTCATCACTGTCAAGTAATCTCCAATCTGCCACTCCTTATTGAGGAGGATTATTTGTTAAACCAAGTTTAGCAAAAACAAGCAAAGAAACCTGGTATCTTCAGCATCCGTTGGCTAACAAGAAAACCAACACTTACCATAAAAAAAGTTGCTTTTTCCAGATCCATTTCTTCCCACTGAAAATTAAGACAAAGTATGACATAAGTTAAGCTGATATAGGTTAATAGTGCAATGTACCTTAAACGCAACACAAAAATATTCAAGAGCAGAACCCGAACCCAAATATAATACAGCCAAATGAAATCTCCAGAGAATGAGATGAACTTGGTAGATGCATCACTTGAGTGGGCAAAGAACTACTGTCTTGCACTCAAACACATTACCTTGATTTACAAACTCCAAGAGAACTCCACAATGAGAATAACAGCTAAACCAATCCTATTTATTGCCATCTTTTTGGTTCTTATACTGACAATCTGATGGATAAGAACAGTAAACCTAAGTTGAATTCTCCTGGCTCCAGAACATTTATCCAGAGGAAACCCCTTGTCTATACATTCAGGCGACTGTATGAACTTCATGTAGCACATTGACTTTTTAATACTCCACTTGTTGATCATAAAAGACTGGAATAAGTACTATTTCTATATAGAAAACTAAAGGTGTAAGAACACAGCCCTACACCAACATCATCTCAATGTTTATAATGCAGTGTTTCAGCAAGTATCTTCTCTTTAAGATCAGCACCGGATGTATCAGTTTGAAATCCACTTGTCTTCCAGCATCTCTGCCTGCCTACACAGCATCCAGACTCACCTCATTCTAAAAACTACTATGAAGTCTTTAAAAAAAAGCTAAAAGCTCTCAGTGAAAAGAGATTTTTTAGTGTATTTTAAAAACATTAATATCTGGAAAAAGTTTTAGCTTCTGCAGAAATAACATTACTAAGGAAGACATCTATTCATGTCATATGTATGGTTTTTTTCCTAGTGCCAGAGTTAAATCCTGGCTACTAAGATTTTATGTCCAAAACTGACTGCTTGCTGTTGGGTCAGCAGTCTCAAAAGTTGCTGCAGAATCACTAAAATCAATGTAATCAAAAAAGGCAGGGCCAGGCATCCATAGGCAGAAATAGAAGAGTTGTGAGAACGGTGGACAAAAACATCCTATTAAAATAGGAATTATTCATGAAACTGCACTTCAAAATGTATACTTTTTGACAGTCTACAGTCCAGAAATTAATCCTTTAAAACTGGAAGAAAGACAATCTTCTTTCTCTGCAGGAGTTTATAATTGCTGATGTGCTTATTTATAAAAATTATGACACTTTCACACACCAAAAGAAATTAGAATCCCATACAAATTCTCTGCTGCTGTTCCTGCAAGGACAACCTTTAAAGGAGGTCTGGCTGGTACAGAGATGTGCACCAGGAAGGAGTTTATTTAAGTCACTCAGTTTCTGAAGACTCAGCTTTGTCCCAGCAAAATTGAACGTTAATAGTTGTTTGCTGTAAGTGGTACACACTGTGGGACATTACAGACAGCTGTACAGAAGCTTCCAAAACAGAAAATATAATCATCAAATGTAACTGGAATATTAAAAATTATAAAGGAAACTAATATGAATATCATCTGAAATAAAAGTGCAATTTTTACTAGTGATAAAAGATAAGTATCAGAACTTACCAATGACATTGTGTTTAGGGCTGAATGGGTCCACAATGGTTTGGTCCCTGTAGCTTCGAAAGCCCTGAATGATTACCTGGTGAGAAGAGGGAGTTATTTTAACAAAGTTCTCTCTGTTTTTGAACAGTTTTTCTACTATAAAGTTTGACAGAATATTTATATAAATTATTATATGCCTATCCTTCCTGCACACACTCAACACTCCAGCTCAAGATCAGAAACTTACATCAAACTTGCCCCCCCACCTAAGCATTGATTTAGGGACAGATTTTTCCCCTAGCAAGAGATGCTGGTACTTGTACAGGCCAAAGCACAGCGAGCAAGAGAGTTCCAAGAGGTTTCTGGAAAAAAAGTCTTTGCTTAAAATATCATATACAGGAAAGAAAACTGAGTATAACAAGCACTTAATATTTTATAATGCAATCTACTTAGAGCATGAGAATTTTATTGTTGAATTCTCCAAGCAGTGCCATTGCAGGCTGCAAAAACTGTACTAGACTGCCTATTTCACATGCAATATTCCCATTTTACTATGCAATCTAAAAGGAAACACAAAAAAAGCAAGCTTGTCTTGGCTCCAATTCACAGCCTAAAGAGACAAAAACGTACACAACTTCAAGAGCTATGCAGCAAACAGTCATCTGAAAGCAGCACATCAAACTTCAACTCTTTTAATTTCAGCAGTATTTTCAGGTTTGCCAGGCCTAGCAATACAGCAGGTACAGAGTTACAATATCCTAAAACTTCAGCTCTGCGTAGCAACAAAACGAATCCACCTTCCAGCACCAAGCAACCTGTTCCACACATCAAAGCTGTGGTGAAAGCACAGCAGCTTTGCTCTGCTCAGTATGACAGAAAGGCAGCAGCCACCTGAAGGTCTGACATCTGCAGATCTTTCAGCAAGAACACTTGAAACAGGATTACAGCTCCCATTTAATAGCTGTGTTCTCTGCCCAGCTCTTCCCCAACAGAAACAGGATACAGTTAAAGCAGTGACAGTGTTTCACTAGGACAGCTACAATACACTAAAAATTACTTCTTAAGAAGACACAAAATCAGCTTGCACTATACTTCTCAATGTTGTTAGCGCTGAAGATTAAGATATGAAATGACTTAGACTTTTTCTTTGTAAGGTCTAGGGTGCAATCACTATTTTCTATTTGTCTGAATATGTCGTTCCTTCTCTCACACCTTCAAGTATTAAAGGAGCCCATGTTCCAGAAAATGAGCATAATACTTTTTATTCAAGAAGCACATATAAAACTTCAGCAAAAAGCCTAGAAGTAGTACTGCAAACATTTAAGCAAGCCTTTCCTCACTACTACAAAGGCCTCTATTAAGTGTACACCCCAGCACCCCAAGAAACAACTGCCTTCAGAATTGCATCCATATTCTGTCATATTCTGGTAGCGTTAAACAAACAGTGGGAAAAAAATCCTGCCCACAAAAAGTACTGGACAAAAGACTAGAAGAAAATGCCCATATTTATTCATGTCAAGTTTGATCTTCAGTCTTTCTCCCATTATGTGACAGGCCACCAAAAGTATTGCTCTGGAAAACTCTTCTTATCACCTGTTTGTACTAATAGATTAAAACCATCTCACTAATATTGAATGAAAATGCCATGTCAGACAGCAAATCAAACACTGGAATTTATAAAAATCAAAATGAAATAAAACTTTAAGGCATTAACTAACTTTAGTCAGAACTCAAGAGCCCTTCTCTTCCCAGGCACTATGGCTTTCTGGTCAAATTCTCTTTGCAAAATTATTTCATTTCTGGAATCTGAAGCCAAGAATACAGGTAGGCAGCAAATTACTAATCCTTGACCATCAAACATCAGAGTGAAGCAGAAGCTATTTTGGAAAAGGAATAGTTCCAATACAGCTTCCTTCAATACTCTGCCTACCTAAACTACTTTTCTGAACTGCAACTGCCTGTGCTCCCTCTCCTTAGGCCAGATACAATTTTCTTTAACCACCTGCAGTGTATTCAGATCCGTGCCATTGGAAGCAACCAAGGATTTCAGAATCCAATGGACCAAGCTACAGAAAGCAAGTTTAAGACAATGTAGGACTGAAGACTACCTGTGGCTGGGAGCACAAACACCCGACCTCCCCTAAAAAACCAGCCTCCCTCACCTGCCAGATGGAGACTTTTGCAGCAAGCTCAGTGCCAGCAGCTTTCAAAGCAAAAGCAGGAACAGAATATCTTAATCAGATCTGGCCACTGACCCTAGGCCACAGTAACTATGTTCATTCATTTTCATGTAACATATTTAACAAAAAAATACTTTAAAAAACCCAAACATTTTGAGACAGTGCTTCTTCCAAATTCACTAGATTTCAAGGGGAAGGGGAGAAATTAAAAACTGGGCAAAAAAAGTTGGTATCTACTATTTCTCACTTATTCACATAATATATAAAGAACACCTGAATTGGAATAATTCATTTACTTGATTCTCATAAGAACCTGAAAATCTCTACAAAATTATAAACCAAACCAATTATTAGTTCTTGAATATTGCTACAGAAGCACAAACTTTTACCACCCACACACTTGGGCACCATGGGAGTGGGATACAGGCAGACGCTGAACACCATCATCTTCTCCCCAGAGCTTTTCCCTGGATGGTTTATCACTTCATCCATCCTACATATTCTGAAACCTCATGACTTCTTCATTGCCCTGTGTCGACTCAGATTAAGACATAAACATTTTTAATGTTCAAACTCCTGGAACAACTTCTGGAAAGCAACAAAATAGGGGATACTGATGGAATCAAATCGATTCTCATCCTTTTATTCTCACATCCACACATTATTACACATTCTTCTATAGCTCCTATAACAGTATTGGCTATTGGCCACCCAAATTTCCTTCTTTTTGTTTTTCTCAAAATGAAACGTTTCTTCTGTTCTGAGTTAATTTGGACTTACTCTATAGATCTCCACTACTGTCTGCGTTCAAGTAATTCAAATCTGGAGAACAAAAACTCTTATTCAAAGTCTTTAAAGCGATGTGCCCATCTATGATGATTAATCAAGAGTTATTTACAAAGTACAATCAAAAGGCGTTTGAAACACTGCCCAGGCAGCCAAACAGTAGATGAAAAACTGGTATCTATGTAGAACATGCACCTTCAACGCTAATAAAGTACACTTCTTCAGAAAAACACCCGCAGGGTGTGAGAAACAGGTCAATTTTGAGTCCACCAGGAAATGAGAATCCTGGTAGGCTTTGAATGAACACACATATGCAGCAACACGAAAGCAGTAATAAAAATCTGCTGCTAAAGCAGCTGCACGGAAACTGCAGAAGTAATATAATGATGACCTCACAAACTGTTTGAAAAAGGTGTACACCAGGATCTTTCTAACTGAGCACCAAATCGTTTGGCAGGGGTGAAGCATAACAAGTGAAATGATTCATGGCCGGGGCCCTGAGACAGCAGCCCAAGGCAGAGATCCCACAACCTGAACAGGTCAAAGATGCTTCTGCCAGCGGAGCAGAGCCCTTTGTTTGGGTACGAGCCTCCCGCGGCCGGGACACCGGGGCCGGCGTACAAAGGGGCCCCGGGAACAAGTCTCGGGTCCATGAAAGAGACCCCAGCGGCACTTCACACCTGCAATGAATGAAAGGGGAGCAGAGAAGGAGAGAAAGCGCCGCCAGCCCAGCCGGCGGTAGGACCTGACCCGTGGCCGGGCCGGGGGCACCTCCCTTAGCCTGGACCTCGATCCGCCCCCCGGGACAGAAAAGATCGAAGCAAAGGCCTCCGAGCCCGCCGCGAGCCCACGGGTCCCCTGCCGCGGGCCGTGCAGATGTGAAAGTGCAGAGCCCCCAGCCCCGGGGCGGAGCGGACTGGGCCAACCCCCTAGGCCGGGCACAGGCCGCACCGCACACTGCGGGCGGCGCGAATCCCGCCGGCTCACCTGCTTGATGTACATGTTTGCCGAGGATGCGGTAGGCCCGCCAGGCTGTCGTTCAGCCCGCCCTCGCCGTCTCTTTCCGGTCCGAGCGCTCGGCTTGACCGCGGGTCTCCGCCGCCGCTTCCCGCCCCCTCAGCCGCCCCCCGCTTCCCGCACAGGGCCCGCTCACCCCTCACGCAAACAAAATGGCGGCAGACCCTCCCCGTCCCGTCCTGGCGCGAACCATTCAGCGCCACTTGGAGGGAGACCTGCGGAGCAGAGAACACGCTCCTGTACCACCGAAGAAGTGACACCACGTAGAGCAGCGGGAATTTCCTTTTTCTGATCGTCTAAAGTGCCTCGGCGGTCTTTTGGAGAGCGCTGCATAGCTGGGAAGGGAGGTCACTTTGCCTCCCGGGCGCCGGGGTCCCCCCGGGGATGTAGGAGAAGTGGTTTCTCCCGCCGAGGGGCGGATTGGGCGCCAAAGGCAAGTTGAGGCGAGCGGAGCGAGCGGCGGCGCGCGCCTCTAGGGGGCGCTGTCCGGGGCGCCCTGAGGGGCCGCTTGCGCGGGAGGTCAAATAAAGGCTCGGTCTGAGGACCAGGCTTCCGTTCGAGGATCTAAAAATTATTTTTTAAAATGAAAATGATAATAAAAAATAGGCATCAGCAGTCTTAGGGCTGCGCAGATGCGCCTCTTGCCCCAGGGCACCCGTTCCCTCAGCCAGCTGCTCCCGGCTGTGTAGGGCCGGGAGCCGAGCTCTGCATCCACAGGGAAAAGGTCTGGGCGAAGCCGGACAGGTGCCTGGAGTGAGCTGGGCAAACAGCGATGGTGCGAAACATTCCCGGGAAAACAGCTTGGCTGAGTCCCTGCCCGCTCCTGTACCTCACCGAGCCACTCTCCAGCTCCCCGGAGGAGCTGTCAAACACACAAAAATAAGCAAAATGGTGGGAGAGAAGCTTTAATTTTCACCTCATCTCTTCCACTAATGGTGATTTCAGGTGTTGTTGTGACAGCAGTCGGGGTGCGACGTCTCAGAGAAAATGCAATTTTCGATTTGACAGCGCTCCTTCAAAACTGCAGCTGTAGCCGGCACTTCTAGACATGCAACAAAATTCTTCCTCTGAGCCTCTTAACACTAATAAAAGCTAGATTTAAACAGAAAGGTCTAGTTTCTACCTCTTCTAGAATAATAGATGGATGAATTACCTCTCTTCTCTAATGGGAAAAATCTCACCAGTCTCAGACATTCTTAAGCGCCATGTAGAGAAATGGTTTTACTAACAGCCCTTCGAGAGGCTATTGTAACAGATTTTACCAGCATCTATAAAGAAATGGTCCATTGTTTCTTTAGAAAACATAGAGCTTAAAAAACTAAAGCGTTTAATGGTTGCTTCACAAACAAATTCAAAATGAAATTTTCCTGCCTGTCTTATTTGGCTTTTAAATAGCTTAGTTCAATGTGACTGAGGTAAAAAATATTTTCTCTACTTGCATTTTCAAAATTCCTTTCATTTTAGGATTTCAGGGAATTTTAAATCCTCAAATAAGTCTCACGGCATCTTTCTGGGATTAGTTTGTGATACTAAATTTACTCTTCTTCACTTTTTCTGGGGTGAAGTGAGTTAGAGATGCTGGTAGTTCAGGTCCCAAATGTTTGGTCCATCCAAGGAGACTCCTGGCAGAGGGGAGAAGAGAGTTTAAGAAAAAAACAAAAGTCAGATTCCCCACTTTTCCTTACTGCACAATGAAACAATCTTGTACCTGGTTAAAAGAATTATTTATACCTATTTTTGTGTTAATGTTTTTATGTTAACCAAGTCGTCTTGAAAACCCTGTGCCAGGATATCTCCTTGCTACCAGTCTTCTCCAGCAAAAAACACAGGTGGATGTGGACAGACCATCCCTGTTTCTGAAGGCAGTAATAGGCATGGAAATGTTTTTAAATTGGCAGGTTCTAAAGTTCATTCCTCTTTGTCTTCTGCTTTTAGAGGTACAGGATGCCTTGAGTCACATTTTAGAGATTTCCTTTGTAGTTCAGAAGCTTATTTTCACTTAATCATAGACTCCCAGAGCAAGGAATTAATCTTCCTGCCCTAAAGAAGGGGTTCAGAGAAACCAGCTGAGGAGAATTTGCCTTTTCTCTTGACTGCTGCAATGACATTGCTGTGCCTGAATGCACCAAGTCTTCTTGAAAACCCTGTGTCAAGCCAAACAACCCACCTCTGGTGCTCCAGACAATTTCCTGTTGTTGAGGTGCACCAAGGAGTGCATCACTCTATTATGAACAAGCACAAACAAGGACCTGGGATCTCTTTCATCACCAGGTGTTCATTCTCTCTCGAGGCCTTTGGATATACAGCACACTCCGGCAGTTTGGAGAGGGCCCGTGTGCATACAAATGTGCACAGACACCACATTATATTTATTCATAAGAATAAAATCACATCCCACTGATATTCCATCAGCAAACATTCTCACCAGTGTGACGTGCTTGCAAAAATAGCAACTGTATTCATTAAGGATTAAGTGGCAAATGATTGTCTGGTTCAGTGAGTGTTTCAAATACTCAAATAAGGCCCCTGCACACAGGTTTTGCCACATAGCTTTTAGAGATTGCACTTGAGGGAGTGGAGTGGTGGGGTAGGTATTATATTTTCTGTTACTCTTTCAGTTTTGTAGTACTTGCTGAAAATATGCTTCCAACCCAAGTGTGATGCATGTCATTTTTATTCTGTCAAGCTGCTGTGGCTGTAGGAGTGCAGAGAGCTGGCAGCTCGTAAAACAGCGCTCTATATTCAGAACCTGCAAACACAGAATCAGTGCTTGCTACTCGAGGAGTTCACCGTGCTTCAGTAGGTGCTGCAGAGATTTTTTTCCATGGCCCCGCTTTATAAGCAGAGTTTTTTGTATAAATGTGCTTGAATTAGACATTAGCATCAGAAAGGAGCAAGTGGGAGCACTGCTTTAATTCATCTAGTCTTCATCAGCATAAAAATATGTCAAGAGTTTCTTTCATGAAACTTAATGGGAATATATAGATGGGATTTCAGTTCTGTAGAATTTTTTTCTCTCTTCTCAAATAGTAGCATTTCTCTCAGAAAAAAAATGTTAAACCCATTGTAGGGAGGGACAAAGCACTTTAAGTGTCATTAACCTCTTCTATTACTTTCAGTTGTGAACCAGCACGTGTATAGGCTGCTTTCATTCATGAATGGCTGCAATCACTGAGGTATTTACTGCCTTTTTCAAATGCCTGTAGGAATCAGTAGGTTCACTACAACATCACTCTCTTGTGCTCCACCACATGAAATCATTAGGGGAGGCAGACCTTCTGGAGACAGTTCTTCTTAGTGCTGGTGTTGCAGCAGAATCTCAGGAGGGAACTTGGATTTTGGTTGACACTGATTAGACCCTGCAGAAACCAGTGTCCAATGGCACTTTGAACTCACAAACAGATATTCCGATGTTCTGCTTCCAGGCTGGGGAACAAAGGCAGTGAGAAAGTATCTTGCCCAAAGTCAAGCAGGGTAACAGTGGGACAGCCAAGAATACCTCTCCTCCTAGAACACCCAAGCCTGAATCCTGAGGCAGCAGGGCCACAATGCATCTTTCTCTCAACTCTGAACTCACGAGAGATTCCAGCAGGGGAAGTGAGAGAAACCAGTGCATTCCTGACAGACCCTGGCACATGCATCCATCTCAATGCAGACAACCCACCAAGCTTTTGAAGGACAAGGAGCACTTATGCTGAAAAAAATGCAAGCAAACCACACGTGGGCTCCCTTTGCAACAATTTCTTTTTGTCTTGAACAAATTACTGAGCTCTGTTGCTCTCAAACCCTGCAGTGACCCATGCCTTGCAATGCACAGTCTGACCCCTTAGCAGTACCTGCAGAAATATCTGTAATTTTGACAGTGAGCAGCTGCCTGCCACAAAACTTAGAAATGGGAGCCCTAAGCCTGCAAGAGCCTTAAAAGAATCTCAGTTTGCTAAGGGGTGGATGTAATTACAGGTTCAGGTGCTGGCTGCACATCATTAGCCAGTGACATCTCTGTTCCATGGTGGGTACCTGCTTCCACCAACCACAGACCCTTTTCTTGCTCTTTTTTGTCTCCTGCTCCCTGCTCCTACCACAGTGTGCCCTGAGGGGTGCCAAGGTGATAAGGAGAATTGGCTGGGAGGCATCTATATAAAAGAATATGCATGAAAAGCACCAGAGGGTTTTTTGGGTTTTTTTGCTTCTCCTTTTCTGACTCAGTTTCTAATCACTTTAAACAAAAAACAATCAGACAGCCTCTTTTCAAAAATTTAAAAAAAAAGTTTCTCTTGATCACTATGATGCTTTGAATGTGTAAAGTTAAATAATTTTTGTTGACTGTTGAGTATTCATCCATAAACCCTTTATTCCAACAACATTTTAGGAAAGCTAACATGTTTGTCAAGAAGAGAGTGGCGGGCTCAAACATCGGCATAGAATGAACAGAGAAAGGCTTCTTTCTGAAAAGAGCGTAGGCTATTACAAGCGAATCTGCCGCAGGTTTACTCAGGAATACAGTTGTTTCGCTCATCATCTTTCAGCCGAGCGTCTCCACGAATAAATGTGGCTGTGGTTGATGAATTTCCCCGGCCTCACCGGTTCCATAAGCGCGGGCGTTGCGCACACGCGGAGCGGGGGCCGCGCCGGGAGCGGGGCTGGCAGCGGCGGGGGCCGGGCTGGCTCCGGCCGCGGGGCGACCCCGCTCACATCCTGCCCCAGGGGAAACCAGCCGTGCTTTCCTTTAAACTTTGTTGCATTTGGAAATTTTGTGAAAGAAAGCATTGCTCTCTGTTTTTTTCTATTTTAGACTCCGGAGAAGGGAAGGGACCTGCACTGAGCTGTTTATGGGGTCAGCTGTGCTGGAGGGGACCCATAGATGCAACTCCAGACCTGGTTTTGGATGGATAAACACAAAGGAGAAGCAAATCAGGGACGCTGGGTCCCGCAGATCTGTTGCACTCCGTAGGTGCCCTAGCAGTGAGGGTGGAGCCCACAGCGTCCCTTGGCTTCAGCAGGGGCTCCCCTGAAGAGAGCCTGGGTCGGCACCAGCGCACAGGCATCAGGGCAAGGGGTGGCTTCTTTCAGGGGGCTCTGTGACATTCCTGAGGCCAGCATCTGCCCATCCATCAGTAGGGCTGAGGGACAGCCCACAGAGGACAAGATCAACTGGTTCTTTTCAAAATAAATAATAAACAAAGGTAGAAATCGAAACACCTGTTTAGTCCCAAGCTCCAGGTGAAAGATTGCCAGCTCAGACAACAGTGCAAGACTAGCAAATAGGGAGGTGAATTAAAAGCAGTCAATTTTACTTCCAAAAATTCTCCTAATGTTCAAGCAAGCAGTAAATGCAATCCCAACAGCAGGAGAGCCACACAGACAGAAATACATGTCCCTCATCTGCAGCACTGGCTGCTTGCTCTGAAGGTGTGCAGGCAGGAGGACTGACTCTTGCCCTCACGCAAGAGGGGTGAGGAGCCCAGGGGAAGCAGCAGCGCCTGTCTTGGCCCTGGAGGTGTTACTGGTTTGATGACATAATTGACCAAAGGGATATTTTGCAACCTGTTCCCAGCAGTGGTAGGACAGAATCTGACTGAGGGCCATGGAAACTCCTTGGAGAAATTGGGGGATGGGTGCAGAGAAATCTCTGAATGTCTGCACTCAGCACACATGATGAGCCAGACAGTGGGGCAGAGGCAGAAAGAGCCTGTGTAGGTCTGTGACCTAAACTGCCTCATTCTGGGTCAGCTTTTTCAGTCTTTGTGGCCAGTACAAACAAAATTGTGTCTGACAGAGATGCCAGACTGGATATCTGATTTCCACAGAGCATCCTGAAATTCTGAAAAAAACCCTTTCCCCTTGCCTCTGCTCCTAATTAGCACCCTGGAAGGAGGTGGCTGCAGTAAATTTGTAATTAGGTTAGAACAAAAATAGTTATTTAGGCTGACCACATCCATTCAACAAAGCAATACATATCTAAAGTGATCAGAATCACACTGCCTGGGCTTTACCCCTCTTTAAGCCATCCGTGTACATCCTCAGGACCCACAAACAAATGTGATTTTTTAACCAGAGAACCAAAACGAGCCCCACGAAAAGGCAGCCTCCTTTCTGCAAGGCATTTTCACACTGAGGCAGGTGAGTTGCTGACCTTATGGCATCTGACCGACTTTAACAAGCTGCAGCAACTTCACCTGACACCGGGTGGCCTCCCCGAAGTGTGAAATGTCCCCCTGTGCTTTGAAGATCAAAGGAAAACAAAGATAACTTCCAATTTTGTCATGGAAACTGAAACCACTGCCCCAGGGACTATCTTGGGCCTCACTCCCCATTAGCGCTCTGCATTTCTCGGGCTCTTCCCAGGCAGAGCCCAGGGACACAGCAGGACATTGTCCTATCACACCCAAGCTGGCAGCCTTCACCGGTGCAATTTTCACCGTTCGGGCGGGATAACAGGATCTTTATTATCTTTTCCAGCCCTCCAAGGAAGTGTCTTGCTGTTTATTCTACCCGATCTCTCCTGGTCCTGGCCTGCTGTGCCAGCTGCCTCTTCTTGCACCCCCAGCTCCCCCACAGAGGGAGGATGAAGAAGGAAATGAGAAGAGAAACCAAGATGGGAAGCCTCTTGGCAGCCTCCTATGCTGTCTGCAGACATTTCCCACGTGTCCCAACAACCTTTCCCCAGGATCCCACAAGCCACAGCACTGAGTATGGCAGCAGCTGGCTATGCAAAAGTCTTCTGCTTCCCCCTTCTTCATGGCTGAAGTGTATCCCCAGCAGATCTCACAGACAAGCCCAGAAAAATTCCTCTCAGCTGGGTTTAGTAATCAGAACTGCCAGGAGCCACTTTAACACTGAGTAGCACAGGGAGCAACTTACCCTCCCCTTCTCTCCACTGGTGGTCCCTGATCAATTCTCTCGAGCGTATCTGCCTGCCTCTGTCATGCTGACTGCCAGAAAACCAGCTGCTCTTCACAGCTGGATTTAGTAAACTGAACCATGTCAATGCTTTAGCACTCAGTAGCACAGATTTCCTGCCACCCACCCAGGGCTCCCATCGCCTGGCAGAGTGGCTGCAGTGGCTGGCTGAAAGTGCTCCAAAATTGATTTTGTTTTTAACTAAGTAATACATTATATCCTGGAGGGAAAGAAAAAAAAGCCACCAAAAAAAAATGCAGCAAAACCCCATAAACTCTCTCTTCTAATAAGGAACATATGGACTTACAAGCACAGCACAATAAATACATCATGGTAACAAGATTTTGTGCTTAGGAGAGTCTTTGTCATGGGTCTAATATGCATTGTAAACATGAAAAAAGCTTTATGCCTTTCTCAGAATGAGATTGATATCATTATCCCTGGTGCAAGACAGGATCCAGAGACATACAGATAAGCCTGTGAGAAACATTTAATTTCAGGTTCGCTGTAGCACCAAAATGCTTCTTGCATGAGCAAAGCCACATCAGCACAGCTCTGTTTTACCAACAGAGCAGAAATATCCTCTGCACAAGTGAGCTGTCCTGTGGAAAACACAGTTTTGCTGCTATAGTCCTTTTCTATATACTCAAGGGACCCGTCTGGTCAGCTTGGTCAGTCCAGGTCTCACTCACTTCCTTTGTGCTTTTGACAAATGTGGCTGTGCCAGCAGGACCAGCTGCATCACTTGCCCTGGAAATCCACAGGGAGAGCCCACAACTGATCCCAGACTGCCTGACCCCTGGGCTCTCTCTTAGCCACAGTAATTACTCAGGGCAATGTGGGCATTGCTGGGGAGACCTCGGGCTGCAAGCATATCTAGGAGATGAGCACAGCTCTGCTCCATCCCTGTCAGGAATCTCTTACCCTGGGCCCAGCCGGATGGAAGTTAATGATCATGCTGGAATTCGTGTCAATTGATTTTCCAGTTAACTTGACTGAATGTGATTGGAGGCATTAGAGCAGAGAGGATATACCCATTGTTCCAGTTGAGTCCTGGAGACCTCAAATGCCATTTCAATGCAGAAGCAAGTCTTAGCTCCAATTAGAACAAACGGCTCCTTAAAATAAAGATTTCATGAAGAGATTCATCCAGGGCCTGATCCGAATCCCATTGTGTTCAGGGGCTCTTCTCCCCACCAAGGCAATAGGCTTTGGTTCAGGGCCTGGAGGCAGCTCCAACGTATGGGCAATTTAATAACCAGAGTGACTCACCCACTGTCTGCTGAACAAAGGGATCTCAGAAATGGAGTATCACTGTGACAGAAATAAACCACTATTCACGCACAGACAACCCCCCAACCCCCCTCCCCAAAAAAAGAGAGAGCCCATAAAAACTACATTGTCATGTCACTCGGGAGACATAAACCTGGTCCAACTAACACTTACTCAAATGTTTAACTTTACTAACATGATTGGTTTAGAAACCCAAATCTGGAAAAATGGTTATGCCAAGGGAGTTTGAAGCTCAAATTAAGGCCTTTATCAGTTTGCCTTTCATTTCTGAACCTCTAACCATCCCAGCAGATCACAAACATTTATGTGGTGCATGTTGTGAAGTCCTAGTCGTGACTGCAGCTAGCCTGGGCTGAGGCTGGGGCAGGATTTATATTAAAGGTGTTTCCCACTTCTCCTCATGCAGAGTGTGCCCTATGGGTCCCATGGCTCCTAGGAAAGCTTCTGTCCTAGAGATGCTTTCCACCCATGATCTGCCCAGCACAGGTCATATTCTGGGATATGAGAACAATCCCTGACAGAAATATGGGAGTCCCCAGGCAATGCTGTCCCTGAGGCCCTTTAATGTTCTTTCCCCCTTTCTGTCTACCATGGTCACTCCTGATCTTGAGTTGCTGCCTTTATGGGATTGTTTGGTGTCCTGCAAGGATTCCCAGAAGCTACCAATAACAGCCAGTGACTTGATAGGCTGGTACATGAAAGAGATGTCTAGAGGCCAGACTTCTCAATAGCTGGACAAGGCTGGAAGAAGTGCTGAGCATTTCAGCTGTTGCTGCAGAAGCCATTTGTCTTGATAACTTTTACATTCCCTGCAAGTGTTCATAGGCAGGACACAGGGATGCATCACCACTGCTGATGGAAAACATGAATGGATTTAGGAAGCTTTACTTAGCTGTCAGAGTACCTTGAATTTTGAAGCTGAAATAAAAAGATTGAAACGACCCCAAAATTTCTAATGCAATGGTAAAATAAAGTAGGACTTTACAACTGAGGCCCTGGTATCAGAACTCCATTTGATTCTCTCTGATGACTCAACCTATTTCACAAGCTATTTTCATATTTCCTATTTAGCAAACTTACTCATGTCTCAGTAAAAGCCTGTGATGTGATAAAGCCAAGAAACCGTAATGTGTGGTACTGGTAACACCTCCCACGTAAAAAAAAAATCCTACTTCCATATTTATGTGGCTCTGCAAATTGGTTCCTGCCTTTTCTCCCCAGAGAGTGAGCTGGCAGTGTGTCTACTCTCCAATTAACATGAAACTGTGAAAAGTGGAGATGGAGGGTCAAATTCACCATACCTGGGGCCTCACACATCTTTTTTCCCATGTTACAGGCACATTTGGACCTTTGACTTCCCTGCAAGGCAAGTGTTGTTTTTAGCATACAAATGACAACGCCTGCAGAATACCTTCTTCATTCATGCTTTGTCTCCTTAAACAAGAAGCTCCCACCATAAGGCAAGGAGCTGAGAGGAGCTGCCTAACTTGTGGTGCTCAGGGACTGGGGATGGGCACCTCAGGACCAACTCCCCATGGAGCAGGTCAATTTTACCTGGGTTTTACTGGTAAGGATGCAATTTCTACCTATTGGAAAGCTCTTTAGGCAGGAAGAAGCTGGAGAAAGCCTGTGCTTTGTAACCAGAATAGATTGCAAATCACACCAGCAAATGTATAGACTAAAAAGACATTTAGGGACACTTAAGGACAGCACCCACTCATCCAACTCCACCCTAGATTTCTTCACAATCTGATTTGCAATGATGTAAAGATATGTATTTTTTGTGGCAGTTTCTTGAATGCTTGCTTCTCTTGGAGACAGAAAGGAAAGGCAGCATGTGCAGAGCAGAGCCAGAGGCTGAGTGACTGCTCTCATGCTTCAGCATAACTGCTGCTTGCAAGCCTAAAAGCAAGGGACCAAAAGCTCCGTGGCACAAGCCCTGTTCAGTCCCCCAGAATCTGAAACAGGTCCTGAGAGGCACCCAGCTGTCCAGGACACAAGGGTGTCCTGGCACCATCAGGAGTGTGAATGGAGAGATGTCACATCCCAGCACAGTGCTGAACTAGCACTTCCATAGGTAACAGAACTTGCAAAATTCCCTTTTCTCTGACATTTCCTCTCATCTTCTGTGGATTCTGGTATCATAATGGATAAGCTACAACTAAAGCTTTGTCTCAGTGTATAGTCCGGCCATCTCTCCCTCATTTGCCCCTTCAGAAGTCTGAAAGCACCCTGATAGCAGCCTCCCCTTTGTTGTTATAGGTACAAGGGTCTCTACTTTCCGTCAGAATTTTGGTTTTGAGGCCCCTATTCCTCTGTGAAGCTTAGCTGGCAGATGGACACAGACACATTGAAACAGCCAGTTCAGCCTTCCACCCTGCAGCTGTGACATTCCCCACACACCTGCCTGATCTGAGCTTCCATCCTTAGCAATGAGCCACTCAAACCCAAGCTCATCTGGGCTGTAAAAGCCTCCTAAATCTTCCATCCTACCAAATCTGATGAATTTCCTCGGTGCACAAACCACAAAACACGGGTGGAAGTTTTCCTTTCCCCAAGGATGAAGGTCCCTATTGGGTGCTG
The DNA here is from genome assembly GCF_901933205.1 of Camarhynchus parvulus. Classification (NCBI taxonomy): domain Eukaryota; kingdom Metazoa; phylum Chordata; class Aves; order Passeriformes; family Thraupidae; genus Camarhynchus; species Camarhynchus parvulus. The sequence continues at coordinate 25,605,359 of NC_044576.1, read as the reverse complement.
CTGTCTGGAAGCAGAGAACCAGGGGCCCTGCCCTGCATATGTGACTTCAAACACATTGCCTTTTCCCCCATTTGACACACTCACCTTCATAAATCAGTGCTCAGGTCAGAGCTCTCACACTAGCACTGAAGTAGCAGAGCATGAGCATGGGAACACAGCCCTCTGGGAGGCAGCACTTGCATCCCACTCTGACTTGGATGCTGGGACTTCCTTTTGCAAGAAGGAGAGGTGAATTGAGCCTCTCCAGCCAAGAAGAGGGGACCCCTGCCCTGAGCAGAAGCAGAAACTTTGGTCTCCTCAGGCATGACAACAACTCCTCTTCAGGCTCCCACAGGGCTGTGGCCTTCTATCCTTGCTGAATCCCAGCCCAGCATCTCCCCCTGCTAGCACTATCCACTAACACACTGTGCTTAAAGCCCAGGATAAGAGCTCCCTTCCCTCCCTGCTAACACCTGGCTCCTCCCCCTGGCCTGTCATCTTTTCCAGCTGCCTTGGTCAAAGGTCAAGCTCAGCAGCTCCTCTGTTGACCCCTTCAGCCACTGCCTTGTGCCCTGCAAATATCCCACCATTGACTCTGCTGAGTGTTTCAGCTTTCCAATCCGTAAGAAACAAAGCTGGTTGTCTACCCAGAAGGGTTCAGCACAGTTTTAATGAGAAATGTTGGCTGCTCTGTTTCTGTCCGGGTTGTAGGTCTCAGTACTCTGGACATGGCCACTCTCACTAAGCTCAACAGCCTTTCTGCTTGGATGCTTGTGTGGGCTGAGAGGCAGAAAGCCTTTTCCAGTTTCCCAAGGGGACCAATTAGATCTTTCAGAAAATTAATTGATCTGCTCTTGCTAGATCATCTGTCTTACCTCCCTGGCCGCTGGTTCCCATGTTCAGGTTTCCCAGAGCCCAGGCAGGGCTGCTGACACATCCCTCTGACACTGGGTAAGAAGTCCAAGGCCCATCTCCAGTAAGACCTTCTCATCTGTCAGATTTACTTCCCTGGAGGTAAGAAGTTATAAACAGATGCATATGTGCACACATGCTCTGTAACCCAGATATTGGCCATAGATTTTTCAACTCGATAATTTGGAATTGCAGATCATAATTTTGCTGCAGTGATGAGCCAGAAAAAGCCTGGAAAATTCAAGAAGAAAAGGGGTATGAAATGCATCAGACATGCTGGTTCTTCTAACTTAATTTTTTTTTGTTTTCATTTAAAAAAGTGAAAAGATGAGTATTACCCACATAGCTCCTGGCACCCGGAGGTGCTGCACGTCACGCACAGGCTTTGCTCTAAGGACCAGGGCAAGTAGGATCCCTTGTTGTGGGTTGGAAGGAAGTGGGGGCTGTGCCTAGTTCAGATTTTCATCTTCAGCAAGATGGTAAATCTTAAATAAAACTTGCATGAATCAAAACAGAAGTGCCTGCCCGGCTGCTGGGAAGTGACGCCACCGTGACTCATGTCATTCTGTTTGAAACAATCCTCCCCCTCACCTTCTTCCCTCTCTAGTGATGCACCTTGGTGGCTTCGCAGCACACAGCACAGTGAGACTTTCCCATCTCTCCTACCCTCTTACACCACTTTTATACCATGGTGTTTTTCTCAGGTGACCTCTCCTGCCACCAAGCTCTCCCAAAGCACTCTCACAGATCAATCCAAGTACAACAAACAGCTTTATTTTCCTGGCATCTTTTTCCTTTATTATTTTTTACACACCATAAAAACCATTGCAGGTTTTTTTTCACATTCACGAGATCTCCTGGAAATTATTGCCATTTCCCATACATATTACATATTAAAAAATACTAAAAAGGTCAACAGACAGAGACACTCATTCTGAACTCCCCATGGACACAGAGGCCAATGTGAGCAAGACAGAAATAACTTTTTCTGGACAAAGGCTGACTAGAGGTGACCACACACTCCAAGCAAGTCACATAACACTGAAAAAGACCACTTGACCATACACGATACACAGTGGGAACACTTGGGAAGGGATGGAGAAAAAGTTGTTTTGGAGCTGAAAGCTTGTCAGGATTTTTTGGTGTGAAGTCCAGCAGTTACAGTGTTTTACAATTGGGATGTGGATGTGATGAGGATTGTTGAGACATTCAAGTATTCTAGGGCTGTTCTTAAAAAACAGATGGGAGGATAATAGCTCAGCAGGGTAGCTGTTAGTCCTTAAATCCCTGCTTTACTTAAAAGCACATCCAGTACAAAGGCAAATACAGAAGTACAGGAAATGCCACATCTGAATGGACCCACTGGTCAGGGTTGGTATCCAGTTACACTGTGGACAATACCTGACACTTCGGAGGCTGGAGCACAAGAGGGGATGTTCACCTGGTTGTGCAGCAGTGTCCTGGAAAAGGTGCTCCCTCTCCCCACTCCAGTCCTTTGCTACCTGAAACATGGCACAGGAGAGGGGAGGAGGAAAGCCAGAGAAAGATTTGAACAAATATTCACTCCCTCCACCTGTGTGGTTGCAAAGGTAGTGCTTTTCATTTTGCTTGCTTCCCTGCTGCTGCTGTTTATTGCTTGAAACTTGAAGTAAGGGTCTCTTCAAAAACAAGATTGGAAGGAGATGGGAACTGAGAACATACTAAATGGATTTCTCATTGTTCCCCAGGAATCTGGAAATACAGTAGTGGGTGCACGTTGTGTGGTTAAAACCCTAAAAAAGCACTTTGTATTTTTTAAAAAAAAGAACAATAAAAGTTCAGAAAACCTGCCATGCTTAGACCTCTTGCATCTTACAGTCACAGCATATGGGAAGTATGACCCATGACAAGCACTCCATCTCAGAGTAAGCGGATGAAGTTTCTCTATTGCACATTCATGAAATGTTCTTGTTGGGGATCACAGTTTGGATCAGGACCACGCCAGCTCCGGGCCCCCCACGGTGTTCAGCAGGACGAAGATGCCGTCATGGGGCTGAGCTTCAGCTGGTGGACAGGAGAGTGGATGGGCACAGAACTCAACACTGAGGTAGGAAAAGCAAAGCACGAGCCCTCAAAGTTCTTGCCTAAAGTCAGTTCCTCTGCAAAGAAAGATGCAGCTTCTCTCTTGCACGAGGTGACAGGGGGGCTTGGGGTGGAAGACAAGATCTCTGACTCATATTGCAGCAGCTGGCCCATGAAACCGAAGTTTGGTGAGATCAGGCTCCGGCGCTGCTTGATGTAATCAAAGGCTTCGTCCAGGCGCAGCTTCCTTGTCTTCATGAGATAGGCCATGCAGATGGTGGGGGAGCGCGAGATCCCCGCCTCGCAGTGCACCAGGATCCTGCCGCCCGCCCGCCGGACCTGATCTGCGGAAAAGCCATGGCACACATCAGCTGCTGTGGGGCATGGAGAGGACACTGTCACACAGCCAGGGCTGGGGGGACACAGCCAGCCTACAGCAAAGAGAGGCCTGCTCTTCTCTTGGGTACTAGGGTGACATGGAGATTAAAAGACAAGGAGGACAAAACCCAGCTTGTGACAGAGCTGAGCATGGTTTCAGAATCTGTGGATCTTGATTTGGTTATTTTTGCATTTTTTACCAAAGTCCATCCCTGTCTCCTTCCTTGTACCTACTTCCCTTTTGGAACAACTGACATTCAAGAACGTTGTGATGCAAGCAATGCTGTAGCTGCACTTCTCTGCCTGGAGCTCAAAATGTTGTGTAAAGCTAAGCCTGGCCAGCCCTCCCGCTACCCCGTTACTCAAAAACTGCAGGGGCTGTCATCATCTTTGCCAGAAAAGCAGGATTTTTCTTCAAAATCCTAACTCCCTACTTGGCCAGTTGGCAGCAAACAGCAGTACCAGGAGGTACCCTTGGGTGGAGAGGCTGAGCTCAGTCCCTGGGACCTCACCACAAAGCACACAGGCGCTGGTAGGCAGCTGCTAATTATAGGTTGGTTAAAGGATGCTTGGACTTAAGTCAGGATATAAAAGGCTTATGCAAAGCACCCATTTGACACAACAGGAGCCACTGTGGTTACTCACACAACACAATGATTGTTATTAAAGAGAATGTGCTTAAAATAAGCCCTTTCCACACAAAAACACTGTTCAAAAAATAGACTTGTCTTTGCTCTATTGCCTTGAGCAACATGTTCAATCTCCAATTTATGGATAACTGTGAGTGTAGTGCTCAGGGAAACACACAGAGCTGAGGAAGTTATCATTTGCCTGCCTTCAATTGTCTGCCAGGGGACTGCCACCACGACCAGTTATATTTAGCTACTGCACAAAATAAGGAAGACACGGATTTGAGTCATCCCCAGCATCTACACCACATGTCCAATTTTAAAAGAAAGTGAAAATTGAAGTTGTCCTCAAAATCTGGGAAATTTCTAAGTGGGAAATTTCTAATCAGAAGGGGTTGAGGATAGCAAAGAAAGGTGCAATAAATTATTATTTCCCTGAAAGGTGTGAGATGTCCGGGAAGAGGAAGGACTTAGAGAGCACCTTCAGGTCAGGTTTTTGTAATTCTGCCCGCACTGTTGAAGGACTCAAACTCAGCTGAGCAATGAGTCTGTAACAGTGTTTTATTCTCTTTTTCTCTTGAATATTCCTGGAGAGCAACAGTACCAATTTCAACATAATCTCCACCCAGGCTAAGGCTTCTCCACCCCACAAAGCCGTGTTGTGCTTCTCAGGGAGAATCCTCTCTCCTGTGCTCCCTGGCACAGCTCACCTTCACTCACCCAGTCAGCCTAACACAGGAAGATTTGAAATGGAATAGCACAAACTTTTCTAAAGGCCTCCTCATTTTTTTGCATCGGGGTATTTGATTAAAGGATGAGATACCAGCATGATCAAAAGGAGGAATGTAAAGTGCTCTGTGATAAAGGGAGACAATGGATTTCTAAGACCCCACACCTCTGGGATATCTCAGCACAGTAAGACAATGAGCTGACTCTGCTTCACCTGGTTGTAACTGACTCTGGCATGCAATTCCAAGGAACTGCGGCTTTTTCCTTCACAAAATTCAGTAGACTTCAATGTGTATTTTAACATTAATTAAATGTATTTTTAATTGATTTTACATTTTAAATGAGTTTAAAACACATGAAGATATGAAAAATTGTTCATTTGTACCTACCAATGAAGTCTATGGCTTCCTGGAAGTGAGAGCTGATGTCTGCTGTGTGACTGTCCTCCACTGGGATCCACTTGTAGCAATACTGGTCTTTGAAGGACTCTGAGCTTTTCCTGGAGACATTTAGCAGGGCTGTGATGTGCAGGTTAGCGAGAAACTCGCACTTGGAAGCATGATAGGCACTACCAAGGTACAGAAAAGGCAGGATTTCAACTGGACCACCCTGGAAGAGAAGGAGCAGAAACATGTAATTCTTTTTTCAAAAGTCATGAGACCCAAAAGTGACAAAGGGAGCCCATGTTAGTGCCTGCTCCCTCCCTCTGTCCTAATCTTTTTCCCTGCTGGATGTGGCTCCCACTGCAAGGGCCAATGAATCAGTCCCATAGCGAAGCCCATGCAGGAAAAATGTTTTCATTTTCTTGTTCACATCGGCAAGGTACAAAGTCAGACCCAACCTACTCATGTGCAGGATCTTTGTGGCTTTCTTTAAAAAGCTGCCCCTGCAGTGCACCCAAAATACTTTCATGGTGGTGCCCATTCCCACTGAGGCTTTACCAAAATGGGGCAAGGCAGGGAGCCACATCCAGCAGGGAGGAAGATTAGGACAGAGGAAGAGGCTGCTTTGGCTCAGCCAGGGCTTTGCCCCTCTGGTCACATCTCCAAAAGTGAAACAAAGAAAAAAAACTGGACACAGGCTCCCCATCCCCCTTCACCCCACACCTCTCTGGAGCACAGCACCCGCTGCATCACCCACCCTGAGACGTCATCTCAGTTCCTCCTTCCTCAGCACAAGCAAAGGCTGGATGACGAGATGGCAAAGAAAAGCCACCATGTGACACAGCTTTCTGAGCTGGCAGGTAACTTTCCATGATGCACAGGAGCTGCTGCCACCCCCCAGCTGCACTTTCCACTGCCCCTGACCTGCCCACATGGTGGGTTCCCATGCATCAGCGGCAGCTGGCAGCCAGCCACGGTGGCAGGAGGGCACCTGGTGTGGGAGGTACCTCGGGGAGCAGAGAGGCACCACAGGGGGACTCCCCTGAGCAGCAGGAAATGCACAGCCTGGCGGAAGCGCCCTGACCGCAGGGTGACATCTCGGAGCACACATCACCCCCAGCCTGGGGGGGCGCACCAGGACTTCCCCTCTGGAAACCCCACTTCCCCAGCCCAGTGGTGGGTCTCACTTCTCAGAGGCTCTGGCCCCTTGCCAGCCTCAAATTCCTCCTGAGATCTCAGAGGAGTCATGGGCAAAACGTGCTCCTTTGTCTGCTGGAAAAGTGACACTCCTGGCAGCCTCTCCCCTGCCCATTCTCAGTCTCCTCTGGAGGTGTGAGCTGCTGACAGGTCATGCTGTCTGGGTGTGTGATAAGAGAGTCCATAAATAGTTTTGGGGGCTAGATGAGTGTTTTGCCTCCTTCTACCTAATTTTGAAGCCAGGTGGAGGTGGTGCTGACCAGCAGCACACAAGGGCAACTTATTCAGCTCACAGGCTATCAGCCTGGACTGTGACAACTTATTCACAGCCCACAGCAGCACCAGGCCCACTGACCCCCTGCCAGCCTCCAAGACAGCCTGGTGGCAGCAGGGAGAAGTCCCAAGGGGAAGGTGACCCACCACAGCCATGACACATACCTGGTCATAAGCAGGTTTGTGGTTGGCACTCTGCTTCTCACAGTGGCTGGCAAGGTTCCTCTCTGCTTCCGTCCTCTCTGGGGAAATGAGTTTTCCATTCACGCAGCACTCAGGATATTGAGAATTAAAGGTTTCATATCCCCCTAGGGAAACAACAAAAAGAAGAAAATATGAATATTTGCCCTCCCAAGGACTGGTTTAATTCAAGTGAAGGACAAACAAAGATCCAGCAATGCAGTGGGATAGCAGTGCCCAGCAATGAGTCCAGGGGAGTGTCAATGAACGATAGTGCTCCTCTGGGAAAATGGATTTGCTTAAAAGATTTTGGGCGCCCAAGGAAAAACCTCTGATACCATTGACAATTATTAACTTGCCAAAACCCAGTGAATCCAGACTAAAGCTGTTAGCAAATGTAATTCTGTTGAGTCTAGCAACCATTAACTCCAGTACAGTGGGGACTAAACTCCTCCCCAGGTTTTATATATGAGCACTAATTCCAGCATTTGAGGCAGAGATTTCTGTACTCAGAATCATCTTTTCTAAACCTGTCATTAATATATTCACTACAACAACACACAAAATATTTTATTTGCATTTTTAAATGGACATAAACACAAGAGGGGGATGCTTGCATGTGTCTCATTAATCACCACAATGCATGAAGACAGTGAAGTAATGAAGATGGTCCCACTGAAACCAATCTGTTAAATAACAGCTATAAAACTTAATGAAATCCTGTGACAGCATTTGACAACTGAATAGCCCCACATGAGCTATTCTGCACGGTTAAGTACTGTGTTCACTTCATTCAGCGCGCTGCTAACGAAAAGGAATTAATCCTATTATTACACTGTTACTAAAAGTTTGTCAGCAGCTAAATTGTTGCCTGTTTCCAGGCTGGGAATATTCTGCATGGAAGAACATCATCTCCAAAAAGTACCTGAATAAGTCAGGTAGCAGAAGCAGCCTGGAAACGTCAATCGTGTGCCACATGTCTGCCACCTGTGCTTTCTCAGAGCAGAAATGAATGGCTCCTGAACAGCCACATTCAATAATCCTTCAGTGTGGCCCTCAAGTAAACAAGGCTTGGAAGGCAAAGCCTCCCGTTGCGACTCATTCACCTGCGACTGTTTCACCCTGATAAGCTGTGTCGGTGTGGGTGCCCGGGTGCAAGGGAGGGTTTTGAAACAAGGGAAGTGCAGAGGATCAGAGCAGCCGCAGGGCCCCCAGCAGCCCCACAGCCGGGGCTGCCCGGCACAGCCACCTCTGACAGTTCAGCCCTAGAGTGCCGGTGTCTCATCTGTTTGCAATGTTTGAGCAGTTGTGTGCTCAAATTCATGACGTGCTGCTGTCGCCTACTCATTCCTGCCGTGGGGTCCTCATGTTGCAAGTGGCCAGCATGATCCAAAGCTCAGTGAATGTGATGAAAGTCTGTTTTCCATGACAGAGGGCAGGAGAGTGACTTTACAGCAAAGGGGCACTCAGCACCTGCACCTTTCCTCCTACACCCAGCCACTTTCTGCCAGCTCATCCCAGAGCTCACAGCATGAGGCAGTGGTCCAAGCAGTCAAGTGACCGTGGAGACCTTGGTGGTGGTGGGAGGTGTTTGATAGAATGATATCTGCAACAACTGGATTGAAAAAATGATATCCCTAGCAACTCACAGTGTGAAAAAACAACAAACACAAGAAGCTCTACAGAATTCCCTGATCTCCAACTGCCCTTCATGGGGTGAACTTTCAAATCCTCTTGTTTTGCATAGCTGACCTTATCTTCCCCCAACCCCCCAGTCACGGCCATCACATAGGAAAAGTATGTCCAGTTTATATAAATAGCCATGATCCCCATTTACACCCTATGTTGCTGCTTTTACAGTTGAATGAACACAGAAATCTGCCCAAGCCAAACTTGCATGTGTGTTCCAGCAGACATGCCTGTCTCGTGTCTCTTGGGGCAGCTAACACATGCAGCTGGTGAATGGTTAATTACAAGCCTTGGGGATCAGGATATTTGCAGGCCATTCTTACAGTGAGTCATCTGCTCATCCCATCCTCCAGCAATCTCCTCTCTTCCCCCTCCCCACTCCAGTTACCTTCCCTGAGGTCATTTCTGCAAATACTCAGTTGCTCATCATGGAGAGCTGAGTTGCACTTCCCTTTTAATCGATAAGTAATAGAATCGTTATCAGCACCAAGGGAGGATCCGTTATTTTATCTTTTTTTTTTTTCCTGACACACAACCACTCTCACCGTGCTGGGGCTGAGCTCACCCACAGTGAAACTGCACCTACGCAGATGAAAGATGTGACCCTGCAAGGCAGAAAGCAATGGAGGGAACAGGGTCTGGCATGCAATGACTCAGTTCCAGCTGCTCTCTCTGGGACCAGATCCTCAGCATCCTGATGACCTGGTGGTCTTGATGACCTCCTCACATCTTATTGCCACAAGACTCCTTAGCACTTAAGTAGCCAACACCTCCTCCCAGGTCTCCATGCCTCGGGAGAGCAGGACTATAAGGGGAAACCTCAAGGAGGATTTTTCCTGGTGGTTTTACAGCCTATTATTTGCAGAATTGGTAGCAGAGGCCTCCAAAGGACCCTTTCTCCTGATCAGAACACAGTGTTCCAGGGTGATTTATATCCCCACTGTGCCAAGGATCTTCCCCCAGGCCAACAGCTTCCTGGGGGTCGGCGGCCCCAGTGAATCACCAGTGCTGCCCACGGAGTCATGGGCCTGAATCTGCAGCCCCAAGCACTTCCAGAAAAGCAAAACGAAACTGCACCCGGAAACTTTCTCATACACTGAGAGGAAATGTCTTTAGCCTCAAATCAACAGGCTTCCAAGATAAGACACTTCACAACTCACAAGATGTACAAAGCAGAGCCTACACTAACCCCTCGCTCAGGATAAACTGCCCACAGCCACAGTCACCACTTCAAAGCGTGGGGCTGGTACATGAAGAGGAAAGGAAGATCGTGTGGCCAAACAAGCAGTTTGAGAGTCAGCAGAGCTTAATTTGGCCCCTAGTTTACCACAGACTTGCCACCATGACCCTGGAGATATTTCTTCATCTCTAGTTTAGTGTAGTCCCTAAGGATTTGAATGACACAGCGCCAGTATCTGTACCCTCCAGCAGCAGAATTTGTGCTTTTGGGGTGACTGTCAGATCCAGCAAAGGCTGATAGCGGCAGGACAGAACCAGGGTGGTGGCAAACAGCCGAGGAGCATCCCTCTATCTCGGTACCAGGCAATATCCAGGCTGAAGTTGCCTCTGCCCCAGCGGGAGGTCGGTACAGAAGGCTAAAACTGGGTACCTCAGGTCAAAAACCAGCGATAAAAGGCTTCCTAAAAGTGAATGAACCCTGGCCCATTAGAACACGGGGGCAGGTTTCATTCAAGAAACATCGCCTGGTTTTCCCCTCCCTTTTATGGCCTCATGGTATGGCAAGGGGGTCTTTGGAAGCTCCTTCCCCGGCGCGGTGCCGCTGCGGGCGCCTCGCGGCCGCCGGGGGTGCGGAGCTTCGGGCGGGAGCGGCCCCGCCCGGCACGGCCCCGCTCCCAGAGCAGTGGGGGCTGCGCTGGGAAAACCGAGAGGGCAGAAGGACAAAGGCGCTGACAGAAGTGGGGGGAGGCAGGGGCGGAAGGACAGGGAAAGGGCGGGCTGCTATGCTATTTATCGTTTTATTAGCCCGGGTTACACGGAAGGAAAACAAAGAACCGCAATCGAAGGGCTGTAACACACGTGAGGGGAGGAGGTATTTCTGTCCCCCGGCGAGCACCGGAGTTTCGCCTCTAGGTTTTCCCTGCCAGAGTCCCGATGTGCCCGACGGAGAGAAACCTCTCCGCCCTCGGTGGAGGGGCGGGCATCGGTCCCAGAGTTTCGGGCACCCAACACGGGCGTCCGTGTGTCACCGGGAGGAGAGAGAGTAGCGGTGGCCTCGTCTCTCATATCCGCAGGGCTGCTTTTGTTTTCCACGCAGCGCCGATGTCTCTCCCCGTTTAATAATCAACTTTTTCTGTTCTTTACAAATATTCTCTGCTTTCCCCCTCGCCCTCTTAAACACGTGGCGGGGGTGAGCGGAAAGGCATTTCGGCTCAGCCCGCAGAGTCTATCCGGGATTTATTTCCAGTAGGTGGAAAAGAAACAAAATCCCCGTGTTACCTCCCTGCCCTCCACCAATAATCAGGTTCACTGCAGGGCGAAGGAGGGGGAACGGGAGCACCACGGGGCGGCCGCCGCCAACCAGGGGAGTTTTGAGGGTGGATCGCGCCGCTCTCCCCAGCCCCTGTCCCTCGGGTCCCCGCGACCCCTCTCACCTTTCAGGAAGCAGACCCTGGCCCCGGCCTCCGGCAGGCTGGACAGCAGGGCGTTCAGGACGATCTGGGCTGTGCTGTCCTTCTTCAGCTTCTGCCAGTGGCCCGTGTCCTGGTCCAGCACCACCACGGCCGCCAGGCGGGCAGCCCCCGCCGCCCCCTCGGCGCCCGGCAGCAGCCGCGCTCGGGCCGCCGCGTCGGGCACCACGAAGTGCAGCGGCACGGCCCCGCCGCGGGCCCGCCGCATCACCACCGAGTTGAGGTTGACGTTGAGCGAGCCGCGGAGGCAGGAGGCCGAGTAGGACAGGTAGGGCCTGCAGTCCAGCACCAGGCAGCGGGAGGGCTCCTTCCGCAGCAGCTTCCGCAGCTGGCGGCAGTCGAGGGACGTGACTTTCATGTCGGCCGAGGGTCGCGCCCCGCCGCAGCGGGAGCGGAGAAAGCGGCGGGAGGGTGCCCGGTGCTAGCGCGGGGCCGGCGGCGATGGGACGGGACGGGAGGGACGGAGGCACCGCGGGACTGCACCGAGCCCGGGCAGGGAATCCCGGCCGGCGCCGCCGGGCACTTATATGAATGGGGGGGCCGGGCCGTGACGACAGTGCCCATATAAGGGGAGTGACGCGCCCGCCTCCCAAAGATGGACATCCCCCGCCCCGCGCACCGCCCCCTGGCGGGGATCCCCTCCCTCCCTCCCTAGCGGCGGTAGGTCAGCATCGGAGCAGAGGAAGCTGAAAAACGCTGCAAAAATTCTCCACTCATCGGATGGGGCTCATCCCGACATCACCCCCGCCCCCTCCCCAGCGCGTCAGGAGAGTCGAGAAGCGTGCCGAGGGGCCGGAGGAGAAGGAAGGAAAGAAGGGAGGGAGGAAGGAAGGAAGGAAGGGCAGCGCTGGGGCAGGCTTCTCACACCAGGTTGCGAATGGAGTTTCAGTTCCCTTCATTCCCCCCTCACTGTGTGTTCTCATCCCCAGAAAAGCCTGAACCCAGGCATTCCTGCCTACGAGAGCTCTGCTGCTTGCGGGATGGGAGCTGCCCGCTCCTGGATCCTCTCGGAAAGAGTTGGGTCCCCTGCTTAGGCCATGGTTTGCATTAAGGCAGCTTTGGCAACAGAGTGATCAGCGAGAACACTGATCCCCGGGCTGTTGCCTGGGGAACAACCCCAAGGATGCTGGTACTTAGCCCAAGGTTTACAGCCTAAGGAACAAACGAAGAGTAGCGTACGGGGACAAAGCAAGATGTGCCTTTTCTGCAAAATTAGTGAAAGCTCTGAAGCAATGGGGACAAGGATGAGAGGGCCACCTTCAATAAATGCAAAAATTGCTGGTATGACTGTTTGAGGAGAGGGTCCCTTTCCCTGTGGCTGCAAGATTGTGCAAGGACGTGCAAGACTTACACCACAGACCACTGACTGTGCCTGTGTCCAGAAGTCATGACATTAAGACACACAGGAATTAGGAAATTTGGCACTTGCCCTCTCATTGTAGATAGTTTTGCAAAGGCACCAAAACGATGAGTGGAAATTCCTAGAAGAAGTTAAGCAAAAGGGTGAACTCCAGTCAAGCTCATTAAAGCCAGGCGAATGACAGTGGAGCTATCTAAGAGCAGGGTGTCATTTATTCTGATGGTGCCCTGAAAGAATGCTCGCCTCAACAGCAGGCAGGAAGTGCCATCCCTGCCTCAAATTGCCTGCAGCTGAAACAGAGAAGCACTGAAGAGACTGTGTAAAGAAAAGCTGATTGAAAGAATGGCAACTACTGGTTTTGAAGCAACTCCTCTTCCTCTTTCAATTCCCCTACAGTCCTCCCATCTGGCTTCTTCTAACCTGACCCCCCCTCACTCCCCTCCTCTGAGTCAGCCAGGGTATGAGATGGAACAAAAATAGAAGTAGCTTGTGGGTAGGGGCAGATGTTCACAGCACATCTCAGCGTGGGTGTTGTCTTCACCTGGCCACTGCCATCCCAGCAGCCTGGCTCCTTCCCTTGCCCTGCACCCACCCTGGGAGGCAGCTGGGCATTGGCAGAGCCACATGGCTGGGTGAGACCCCTGTGTCAGCACAGTTCCCGTCAGAACTGGATCAACACAGCTGTGCCAAAAGCCTTCACATGGACTAGATGGGAAATCTGGCATAGGCAGGTGTGCTGTGACCTAGTCCTGCTCACACAGGAAACCTCCACACCACCTGAACACAACCTACCTTTGCTGCCTCTCAGCCCCCAGCTTCAGGGACCACTGTTTCCTCTCTGACAAGCAGCCTCCTTCCCTTGGGACTCAGACCCCAGGAACAGCTCAGCTGGCAAACTGGTCCCAGTGGGGCATAGGGAGGGGAAGAGGTGCTGTGAGCAGATGCTGGTGTGCTCCTCCCTCCTGAGAGGAAGGAGGGGGCCAGCACAGTCACAGTATCATTTCCTCTCAGGAAACCCAACTGAAATGTGGACGGGTGAGAAAAAGAGCTTTTTCTCCTTCCACACTCCTGCCTGAAGTGATACCTCTGAAGCCAGGGCAAATTCCCCCAGCCCAGAAAATCGGTTCTCTGGAGAGTACCTGAAGTTTGGCCCGTGCTGGTGGCAGGGTGTATATCACCAGACCTGACCTGCAGCTGACCTTCCTCCTTTTACACACCTAATGCTGGGCATCCAAACAACTGCCTTTCAGGAGATTACAACTCTGCTTTTGTTTCTTAATGGAGTGAGTCACGACCACCTTTTTATTAGGAGAAAATAACAAGGCTAACAACAGCAATACTAATGCTTCCTCTGCTGCAGGGTGCTGGATGCAGTGTCCCTGACTTCACTGCCCACCAGCAAAATGTCTCAGCTGTACTTGGAAACAGATGAGCAATCGGGGCTGATGCTGTCAGGGCTATGGGATGGACATGGATACTCTTTCCTGCTGGAGCAGCTCCTTCATTTGTTGGGTGCTCCCAGCCAGAAGAAAGAAAGGGCCTGGATTCCTGTAAATGGAAGTGGTTGAGTAAATTAAACCACTCTCCGCTTTAGGTAGGAAACTCCCCTCCTCCCTGCAGCATTTTACATCATTCCCACTTAGGTTCTGCTGCATCTCTCTGCTCCTCCTCCCGCTTCCCCTGATAATCTCCCAGGCTCTTTCTGCCTTTGTCTTGGGCTTTTATCGGAACTTTCCAATCAGCTGGTCCTTTCCTTTTCTTCCAGGCTGTTTCCCCTAACCTAGCTCATTCTTCCCTTCTCCCCTCCCCACCTCCTCTCGGCTCTTTGTTTCTGCCTGTTCTCAGCTCTGCAAAGGGAAACTTTCTGCTGCAGCTGGGGAGTGGCCACCCCATCTCCCGAGGGGTGCAGCTGGACCTCCACCCAAGGGAACAGCATCCAGAAGGTATTTCCCAAGAGTAAAAAATGCCTTTTGGACAGAATAAAACTCAAAACACGTTTAAAAAGGAGGCTTACATGAATAAATGAATACCATTTCTTGGGAAGCAAAAGAGACAGGCTCAGCCAAGTTTCTAGGGCTTGACTTGTCTCAGCTGAGACATGGGATGCTCTGTTCTGGTTGTTACAAATGTGCTTGACTCTCCAAAGAATTAAGGCCAAACCTCAGCAAGACCAAAGGTGAGAGAAAGCCAGAGAGCTCCTGGAAAGGAGAATGAGGAGAAGACCAAAGATCATACAGGAGATAGGTCAGGGAGGTGTTAGAGTAACCTGAATGCCATGGGGTCCTAGTCTGGGGCTCAAGCTGCATCATACCTCTGCTGGGGAACAATCCTGAATCCACATCCTTCTGTTGGTTGTGAAATGCAAGAAATTCCTCAGATGAACAAAGCATAGCACAAGGCAGCAGAGAAGATGGGTTGGCATTTCTTTAATGTTATTAAGCTTTCCATATCATCAGTTTCTAATTTTGGAGTGGCTGATGTCAAAACACTTACAGGACAAGCAGTGAGATAGGTTTGTGCCAGTAAATGGGGAGTCTCAAGACACTGAAATTTATACCCAGGGCTAAGGTCAGCTGAGCAGTGGCAAGGAGATTGTCAGACTCAGACCTCATTGGTGTCATGACTTGGCCACTCATGAAATAAAGTCTAGGGTGTAAGATCAGATCATGATCATTCATCTCATTATGAATTTCTCTCAGCCCCAACAGAACACCAGTTGCCAAAAGCTGATTCTACAGGGTGAAACGCACTATCAGACACAGACATGAGTTGCCTGCACTCAGCATTTCTGAAAATCAGGCTGCTGAAAGGGAATCTCAGTCTTAGTCTGATTTTTATCTGACTCATGCCTGTGTGACTGCGACTGCACTGACTGCTGGAAGCTGCTGTCAACAGCTACAGTCAGCAGTGAAAGAGGCATGAACCAAACCTCCTGTCACCTTTTAGAAGCCTCTGTTCTTTCTGTTCCACTAGCTGGTGGCTTAACCCTGCATGCAGATGGAAGATAATTTTTAAAACAGGGAATCCATCTATCTGCACAATCAAGTTTGAATTTCTCTGGTTGCCTGATATGGCCCCCAGCACCATGAGACATATTGGTGGAGCACTTGCCAGACCCAGTTATGAATGTAAAGAACTTGTTTTCCCATTTCCAACCACATACTATCCCTGGGGTAGCTGCAGTAATTGCTTACATGGGAAAATGATTTCTGTAGTTAGCTGCCTTTAATGAGAGACAAAGCCCTTTTGTTCTTTTATCAACTTGCCAGTTCTCATTTGTTCTTTTCTCTTCCTGCCACTGCTTCCCTACATATGCATTTCTTGCCTTCTCATCCTGTCTCTTTCCTTTTCCTGGATGTATTTCCCAGGAACCTGCTCCTATTCTGCACAGGCAGATCTCCTTGCACTAACACAGCTATCACCAGCCTGGCTGGGCTTTCCCTCACATCTCCCAGCTATTCCTGCCTTTCTGTACCCAACTAACCTGTCATACTGCAAGACCTTGTGCGTGCTTATTGCTTCTTTAGACTGTTGTGAGACACCAAGTAACGTAAAATATTCCTACATATGCTGTTTAATTGGCTATTAGGACAAGCATATCTTGAAGGAATGCTGTATACTACAGTCCAGATCTTCTGGAAGAAAATCTCATCATTACGAATCTGATTCCCTCTGCCTTGGTCTTTCTGACTGACTCATTTCTTAAGCACCAGGTTGTTGCCTAGAGGCTATAATCACATAAGTATAATCCACTGCACAGTGTGTGCTACTATGCCCACTCCACCGAGAATGAGTACAGCTCCTGGGTGCAGAAATGACTTTTTAAGCTCAAAATGGAACAGCTCACACTTTTAGCTGAGAATGTTTTGGAGACATTTCAGTAGGCTACACAGATATAAGCAAACAAACACATTCAGTAAAACCCCATACACCTCTTATCTATAGCACTGCCAGTGACAAGAAAAATTCCCACCCCACAGCCCCTGCCTGTTTTCAGGGGTCTCCAGGCATGACACAGTCAGGACAGGGCAACCAGTGGGTCATGCTGCAGACTACAAACCACCTCACTTACTCCAGCACAAGCACGGCATTGCACATCCTATGCCCAAAAAGCTCTTTATCCCATCTTTGCAAACAGAAAACACACAAAAAGTAAATCTTGGCTTTGGACATCACCTTAGATGGTGTTTCTGAGTGCTGTTTGGGTATGGCTCAGGGTATCTAGAGGGCAGCTGTGGGGAAAAGGGAAGCAGCTGGAGCCAGTGGGCTGGGGGAGGCTGGGGCCACCCGGAGCAGTGGAGGGGAAGCAGATAAAGCAGAGCTTGCCTTTCCCAGCAGTACCACGGGTAAAGGCTCACAGGGAAGGCGGGACAGGCGCTGCAGGAGCAGGGAAGCTGAGTGCCCGCCCTGGGGTCGCTCCCTTCGGTTTTCCATGACTGAGGGCTCCAGGAACAGGTGCAACAAAACTCTGTCCAGAAAGACTTAATCAATCCTGCCTTGGGGTACAGGTGGGCTGGATGACCTTTCAAGGAGCCTTCCTACAAATCCCTGTTTTACAGGATTATGTGGGTCACGTTCAGGCACACATGCCTGTGACTCGGTAACTGTCCTAAAATTAAACGGCAAAGTTACCTGAATTAATAACTTGATAAATTTATTTCTTTTTACTGAGTGTCCTCTCTGCTCAAGTTGCTCTGTGGTTACTTCAAATATTGTCTCCCTCCCCTGGCACTGAATCATCCAGAGAACAAAAAAAGAATTTGAACAAAATATGTTTTTCCTAAAATAAACTCAGCGAAATAAACTTGTTAAAGAGAGGAAATACTTTTCGTCTTTTATGTTCCTTTCTCCTAGGTATCTACTTGCTTAACCCCATTTAAACTTTGTATCAGCTTATTACATCCGGTGAAAGTACACTACAGCTTATTAAAATTTAAAGCTGTTACTCCAAGGGAAAACACTGAAAGCTCTTTTATGGATTAGCCAAGCCGGCAGGATGTGGCTTCGACTTTGTATCCTTTTGATGGCACAGCTCACTTGAGCATCTTTATAAAATAAAACTTCCCCATCACTTTGGGCCCATGATAGTTTTCTTTGCACCAAAGTGTTTTGTGCAAGTAGGACCACATTCCACCCCTGTATTTCACAGGCAGAGTAAGATATCATATTTAAGGTAAAGTAAAATGAAAGTAAATACCAGCAATAATGCCATTCCTTTAAAAACAGAAAAGTTAAAAATAATGGTTGATACCTGCCATGCTTTTGCTCACCTCTGTCCTGTAGGGAGAACAAGATCTGAGACCAGCAGAACATGAGCAATGATTTGTATTGGTATCATGAAACACACAGTTGTACACTGCAGCACCTTGGTTTCTTCTAAGTCAACTTTGTGTTGGAAACCCTTGCCAATACAATGCTGCTGCTTCTAATATGAGCCTTCACCACAGTTTCCTACTGACGGAAAAGTCTGTGGGGTGACACAGCTGATTTCCTCTGCAGCTATGGCAAACAGCCTCTTGCACAGGAGCTCTTGCACCAGAAACTGCCTTGCCCATCGGTGTGCAAGCTGCACCCCAGCAAGCAGGGCTTGGGTGCCCAGTCCTATGATCCTTCAGCTTCCAGCCCATTTAATCTCACTTCCTATTGCTTCCTCCCTGAAGCTTGGGAGTCTGGAACAGGCCAGTGTATCAAATTTAAAAGGGGAATTTCCAGGTTTATTAATAGTCTCTTGTTTATTAAAGAAAGAACCCCTCAAAATCAAGCCCTTCCCATTGCCCTGCCAAAGTTTGTCCTGGGAAATGACCATTCTGACAGAGACTGCTCCCAGTGGAAGATCTCTAGGGCTACACTATAGCCCACAGCTAGCAGAGGGTCTCATCCTACAGTCAGTTCTTCAGAGCATGAGGAAAATGCTCCCCCTATAAACTGCTGCTTGCTCCACGCCTTTTGCACCTAGCAGATTCAGTTTTGCTTTCCTTTGCCAAGATATCAGCAGAGCCAGTGGTTGCCATGCTGGAGGGGCTGGACCACTCATCACCATCCCTCACTGCAGCTCTGGGGTGAGGAGTGTAACCTCTGGCTGAAGATCAGCACAAAGACATCACATTTCCTATCACTACAGCTGTTTGCTGCCTGACTGTGCACAGGAGGTCCCATTGGAATGTGGCTTTGGGACTGCAAGCTTTGGCAGTCTTTATTATTTATGGACTGTGAACAGGGACTTCAGTCACTCAGCATCATGCTGCTCTCTGCCCACATGCAGGAAAATCTGGAAATCCAGGGGTAGAAACTGTGCATCAGTGCAAACTCACCATCCCATCAGCACAAAACGAAGAGAGCATTCGGGCTGCTCTGGAAGCATCTGTGTAGGTGGAAGTTGACTCACAGGGAAAAAAAGGTGGGAAGAGGACAGGGCTGAGCTGGGAAACAATTTGTCACTTGCCAGAACATTTGTCCAGCATTGCTTACAGTGATACTGGAAGTCCAGTTTAGGAGTGGGTGGCAAAGTGAGCCTCCATGGCAGTTGCTCATCTCTCTTCCCACCAACCTCCTCCTCCAGGAACGTGGCACAGACGTGAATGTTTCCTTTCCTGCACCCCTGGGATCCCTCAGGAGCCCCTTAACAGACAGTGCTCTGGGAAGCAGTGCTGCAACAGTGTGGATTAAGGGGCAGTGTCCCAGTTGGGAAGGCTGGCTCCTGGGACATGTACCAAGAACTCAGCAGTAGTGCTTTGGGAATAGGGACATCTGACACAGCTTCCACCAGCTGAATCACTGACAGTTCCAGTTTACAACACATCCTTCATCTACCAGGAAAGGGAAAGATATATATTTGGACTGATTTGGAAAGACCTTGGGCACCTGAACCCAAGGGGCTTAAAGATACACAAACCCAGGTTTTCCTTTAGAAATCATTCCTCCAAGGGAGGTCAGTCCTGCAGAAACTGTTCACTGTGCAGACATGGCATTCCTGTCCTACTACTGAGCCTACAGAAAACAGGCTGCTCAAGCTGCCGCTCCTTTTTTTATCCTAACAACCCCAGAAGTGCCTACCCGTAAGGAACAACTAGAGCTTTTCCAGGAATAAAACATTTGTGATACTGCAAGTCTGCTCCTGGGGCTGTGCCTAGCACCATGTTGAGCTATGAATGTATGGTGACAGGCACTCTTCCACACAGATCAGAACAGCACTTTCTGCTTTCTAGCTAGCCAGAAATACCGCCAGCCCCTATAGGTGTCCCACCAAGAGGCACACACATGGTGTGACACTTGAGCACAAACCTCCAGAGGCAGAGAGGGAAAGCAGAGAGAGATGTGCAAACAATGGAGCTTCTTAGGGCTTACCTCTGCCTGGTCCCTTCTGGTGGTGTGGCAGCAAAGGTCCACAGAAGGGGAGAAACAGGCTTAGACAGGCCTGGAGAATCTCAGCTCAGTGGCTTTCCTGTATGGTGACTCTACTTTGTCACAAGGTTAGCGTGACAAGACTGTGCATCTTCTCCTGATGTCTTTAAAGAGGGGAGAAATCATCCTCACTGCAGCAGGGAGAGCACAGAAGATCAATTTGCATATTTTGGCAATACCCCAATACCATTCCTAAAGGCAGGTTTAAGTATCTGCTCCCCTCTCCCACCGTGGGCCCAAGCCCTCTCCTCAGGGTGTCCTGGAGCTCCTTGCAGGGACCATGAGCAGAGGTGTGATGAGTCCTCCCTGCCAAGTGCAGACCTACAGTAGATTTGGGACAAGCCTGTGGAATTTCTCTCTGATTGACACAGATTCTGCTGACATTTCCAGAGGCCTCAGCTTGACCAGCTCAACTTTGGCCCTTCTTTGCCCTTTCTGTGCTGCAGCTTTAAGCCCAGAGTGATGAATTTGCGTGTGCTGGCCATTCACCTCAGAGTGGTGTAGGTGGCTCTATTTTAAGATAATTCCCAGGTTAAAAAAAAAAAAAAACCTACACAGGAGAGAGGTAGATGTGTCTGCTTCTGCTGCTCTTGCTGTGGGGACAGACAGCTGCAAGAGGGAGATGGTGCAGATGGGTACTGGGGGCAATCACATCCCAGAAGGAGCAGCAGGTGGGCATCCCTCCCTCCATTAACACTCACCTTGGCACCAGTCACAGCAGAGGCTGGTGCTCGAAGGTGCTGCACAGCTCAGCCCCCTCCCTACAGGCTTATTCCTTCACAAGAGGGCATTGTCCCTGCTGGCAGGAGCCTGGCCTCATGATGCTGAGTAGGACAAAGGCTCAATTTACCCTGTGAAAGAGCTGGAAACTAGGAAGGGGCCAGAGGCAGCCAAAGCCCATTCTCCCTATCTGAGACCCTTTGGATTTTGGTGCAGTGAGTTGGTCAGCTGCAGGCACAAGTGCTCAGGGCTTAGAGCTGCCTGCCTTCAGCAGGAAGTGCTCTGGGACAGTGTGGAGGTGGGAGGTGTTGGGGCTTTATTCAACAAGAGGAGCACTTCAGATGCTTCAGACATGAATATACTCTTTTTGTGTTTCACTCAGCATTTAAGTAAAAGTCTCCTGCATTGCATATCCACCCTGGTGCACAAGAGGAAAAGTGGGGCCTGATGTTTGGAGAAGTCACATATGATTCTCCAGCTTTTTGCTGCTGGCAGTGCTCTGCCTGCTTCAGAGGACAACTACAGTGTGTTGTTCTTTACAAATGGTTTCTGCACTCCAAAAACACAGAAACTCCTGCCTCCTGTCATGCACCAAGACGACCAAGACAGGAATTATGGGGAAGATTCAAACATCCCTCTGAATGCAGACCTGCAGAGAGGAGGAGGAAACCCATGTCCAAAACCAAACACAGAACCATTTCTTCTAGGACAAGTCACACATGTCAGTCAGTGACAGAAGAAAGACTCTTTGACTGTCTTCCTGGAGGGTGGAAAGGTCTCTTTTTTCCCACCACTTCCGGTTAAAAAAGACAAAAGGCGTTGAAATTAGGAAGATGAGTGGAGAATTGTGGCATTGTCTAAAGTTAGGCAAGAACGTGCAACCACAGATGATTTAATTCATCCTGGAAAGGGAGGAGCTCAGGGAGCTAGCTACACAGGCATCTGGTGTGGAGAGAGTCTTGAAACTACTGTGAGAAAAGCCTGCCTCCAGCCAGAAATGAAGCAGCTTTGTACCACACCAGATGATGGCTTGGGCCGGTTGATCCTGACATCCTCCAGGGGGCTGCACCTGGACACAGGCGCACAGAAAAGCCTTCCACCATGAAAAAAAAAAAAATCCCACCCCAAACCAACCCCAAAGCATTTAATTGGGTCCAGGCTTTAGGGCAATTTAGTACCTACCATTTTTCACAGCAGGCAATTCTATCCATTTGTTCAGCTTCAATTCTTTGTCTGCGAATTCAGCACCTAGGCAGAAGACATTTCTCCAGTCCAGTCTCAACTGACAGGATCATCACAATACATATTTATTCTAGTGTGTTGTAGCTGTCAGCCTAAGTTGGATCATTTTGGACACCCCAGGAGAAGCTACAGCGAAGCTTGTCACATTGGCTGCCATGCAGATGTTGTCTAGGGAGGCCGGAGGTGTTGTGACATGCTGAGCTCAGTGCAGAAGGAGGTGGCCACACAGCCACAAATAAACCCTGTCTGGTGATGGACACTCATTAAATACTTGGCTGCAAATGATTCCCAGTCCTCCCAGGCACCCATGTCAGCTGGATATGTTAGAGAAAAACCAGAGGAGTTACTGACAGGAGTTTTGACTCCGACATTTGGGATTAGGTGACACTATGAGAGTGGTGCTGTCACATCAAGTATCATCTCATCAATTCTCCAGTGAGCACAGGTCAGTGGGAGATACAGCCCATCAAGAGGCAACAATTGTGGTGACAGTTCCTTGTTGTTGAATGCTAATAGCTCAGGCTTGTAGGACTGCACTGTAAAAACATCCAGATACAGAAATTCTCTCTTTCAGCTCCTTAAAGTTTTTTTCTTCTCTTTTTAGATTAGAATTCAAGAAGGGACATGGAAGTAGAGATAGATTTTACATCAGATCTTGGTTACATCAGGCTTTTGTCTACAAGATTAATTGCAAGGTTGTTTTAGCTGAAATGTGCACTGCAAAGGATTTATAAAAACAACTGTAATTAAACTTATATTGAAGCATTTTTCTTTTGCTTCCAAACACAAGAACTGGATTGCATCTCGATATAAAGCTGCCAGCCAGCTTATTCTGCAGATCTTAAAAAGATTCTCTTGCTGTGCATTGCTGTGGGCCTGATTTTTGAAAAGTTCCTCCTAACAATGCAATCCCAGCTTGATCACCCATAGAGTGCTCATTCCTGAAAAGGGATTTTTCTATTTCAGTTTCTTCTTCCAGCAGGGGATTCCCTCTTAATCAGCTGCAGAAAAAGACTGGAGAACAGAGTTGGAGGTAGAGAGAGAGGAGAGCGTGGGGGTCAATTCTTTAAAGTCAGAAGGGTTATTTCTCACCAGCTGCTCACAGAATATTTTGACCATCACTTCCCTGAAGAAAATAAATTGCAGTCCTCCAGAAAATTTAGCAGGATTACTAGAATTTGAACTTGAGATGCTCTCAGTCATCTGGCTAACTTCCACTGCTCACACTGGATGAGACCAGCATAAAAGACAAAATGGGAAGCAGAAGTCAACCAAGTTCATGTCAGAAATGAGACTCATATTTTTAGCAGCAAGAATTATTAACCACTGGAAAAAACTACCAAAGTGGAGGAGTTTCCCTACCCCGATATCTTCAAAACAAAAAATGCTGTTGTCAAGTAGGAGCCACAGGGTTTGGACCAGGAATTGCTGGATCAGTTCATCACACCTCAAAAACCATGAAGTGCTTGTGCTGCACAGACCCAGGGATCACATGGCTGTCCCATGATCAGACACACTGGTTGGAACCCATTAGCAGCTGGCTGTAGTGTATTACAAATGTGGTGTTTGTACCAGCTCAGCCTGGCCCTTCTATCAGTGTGCAGTGGGCGAGCAGGAGAGCACATCCTGGGATGGGTGTGCTCTCCCAGGAAAGCTGCTGGTTTACAGCTCTAAGTGTTTAAAAGCTGACTTTAAAAGCATCTTCCTGCCCGCTTGCAACACCAGTCCTCAACTAAATCCATATTTTTAAGGCAAACTTGCAACATGCCATCAAAGTAACTGATAACTTGCAAGCAGAAAAAAAAAGTATCTGGGAACACCTGGCTTTGGCACTGAATCCACCCAGAGATCAAAGCACTTACAGAAAGGAAATAGATAAGGAAAAGGACGCCATCCTGCAGAGAGGGGAGGGATCAGAGCCACCAAGTGTGATCAGGTGTGGGGCTGGAGTCAGGGATCCTACAGCTCCTGATGCTGTTCTCTGCACCAAGCAGTGCCACTAGCAATCTTCTAAGAAGGAGCTGACCTCTCCAGCCCTCACAGTGGGAATGGGGCCCCTAAAGACACCACAGAGTCAGGATTCCACATCACTATGGCCACTGTCACTTGAAAGGATGAGGTTCACATACAGCTGACACAATATACTTGAAAAACTCTTCCAGCCTCAGCATGTCTGAATGACAGAGGATTGGTCCTTGGCAAGCCCCCATCAGCACAATTCCCCATGGTCCCCTTCCTGTAGCCCCAGGGCCCAAACATGAGGAGTGCACTTCAGACCCTCAGGCAACACAGAAAAATGGGGAGAAAGTTGCATATTTATCTCTCTTGTGATTACAGCCCACTTGAGACCAACAGCTATCAAAACAGTCTCTGAAGTACAGCTCTGCTTCCAGCCAAACCAAGGACTACATTGTCCTTACAGTGAGGTCATGCTCTGCAACATCATTTTTCTTGCATCTGGTATGAAGAGCACTCAAATGTGAGAGCACACAAGTCTTTTGCCTGTCCATGGGCAGAAAGATCACCCGTGCACAAACTATTAACTGAATCTGTATTAATTTCCCATGTCTAAGAATCTGAGTGGGTGCAATGTAAAATCCTTCAGCAGGTTCTCCTCTATCAAGTAGGAGGAATCTCCTACTGCCATATTAGAAGAACACACAAAACCCAGCTGGGTTATGGTTACACTTCCAACCAAGCCTCAGCCAGCAGTCTCCCCAGAAAAGGGGAGCTTTGCTTTGACTAACACCCACCCAAAGGTCTGGCTGCCATATTTGTGCTCCTGCACTTGCACCAAGACACCTCTGCAGCTCTGCCCTCCTCTGTCCCTCATCCATGGTCAACCTCCACACAGAAGAGATCACCAGGCAGAACAGCCTGTGGCTCCTCCAGTGCCAGCAGCTGTGAGGGCACATATTCCAATTTAGGTAGGCCATGACTGATACCTCAGTTACCTTTGATTTCACTCAAGCAAATTTAGGAGGTCTTCATTGTTCATCTAGAGCTCAGCGTTACTTACAGAGCTGTGTCACCTCCCAGACCATGTGTTTTGGTAGGGTTTTTTGCAAACACCAACCCTTCTCACTTTAATTCAGGGTGCCTCTCAGCAGGACTGACCTGCTCTCCTGGGCAGGGGGAATGTTTCATTTTCCCCAGGCCTTCAACTTGGAGGAATGCTGGAGTTTGAACAGTGTGTAATTCATAGTTCCTATGGCTCCTTCAGATTCTCAGATGACACAAATTCACTTTGCCTTCTACTCTGGAAAAGAGCCAGAGAAGCTCAGCCTGCAGAGATCCAGGGCACCATGGAAAGTCCTACCAGGGCAGGGGAATCATACAAACATACACAGCAGCAATCATACAAACATTTGAATATGTTTATCATGCCTGATCTCTTCAGCCACGTAAACTGTCCAGAGTGGGATCTCAAAGGTGTAGATGAAGGGTCTGCAAACAAAGGTAATCTCCAGGACATCTTACTGCACCCTCTCCCCACGTGCTGCTGCCCAGCCACCTCCTCAGCTCCTCCTCACTATAGAACACCCAGCAATTGCTTGCCCAGGGCAACAGCAACAAGACATTTCATGGCTTTGTGAATCTTCTGATGCAACTGAATTGCTGGAAACAAAGCAGAAGAGTGTTTTCCCTAAAAGTTCTTGGAGCTTCCAGGGATCATATACATACTGGAGCTCTCCAGTGGGCTCTCCTTACAATTTGTGAGCACAGAATGAAAACATTTCTAGTGGAAAGAGACATAGAGAGAGGCAGTGCCACAGATAAAGCGATAAGAAAAACAGGGTGTCATCATCCACCTGATCCTGCAATCATTATCTTGGATAGCAATTCCCACTGCTTTCATCAGGTACTCAGGCAAAAGGAGGAATGTGGGATCTGGCCCAGCATGTGTGATGATATCAGTGGCTCACTGTCACGGAGCTGGGAATTACTGCCAGCATGCTAACAGCCCCTGCCACCCACTCTTATTCTGTAACATCACACTCTCTAGAGATTCTCTTGCTGCTGCTGCACCCTGCTCAAAACACCATGGGCAAAAAGGTTTAGTGGAGAGTCCCCAGCTTGGGGGCTCCTCCTGCCAGTCAAGCCCCTTTGAGCTCCTAGCAAGCCAAGCCACAGGGCTCCTGTGTGCCAACATCCCACAGCAGGGCTCAGCAGCCAGAGGCGTGGGGAGGGGAGATTAGTCAGCAGGCCCAGTGGCTGGGCTCCCCAGCCCCTTGATTTGTTTGTCTGATTGCAAATATGTTGCAACCTGACAGCAGCACAAGGGTACAGGGGTTTCATTAAACACCCACATACCACCTACAATTTCTGCCCCTGACCCACTGAGGTCCAGCACACCTGCAGCACAGACAAACATCAGCAGGTTTGGGAGCATTCAGCCCACAGCTGTATCTCTTAGCACTACATAGATCATAGACAGCCTGATTGCCTTCTTTAAAACAACCCTGAAGTATATAATAAAGAGGAAAGAGCTTTCATCACCTTTCACCATTTATACCGGGGCTTTCCATCTCTCAAGGCAGAGACAAAATGGTTCTTGGTTCTCCTTGTCTAGGGGACCACAGCTCTTGCTGAGAATCAACCTGGGGGGCTGGGCTCTGGTTGTGGGCATATGTGGGACACTCACACAGAGAACAAACTCATACATCACCAGTTCTGCTGTTGTTATTGCAGTTCTGGGCCTAGAGACATTCCTCATACCTGTTCATTAATAGGGACTGACAACCCCTCAGCTCCCAGAACTTCAGTCCTTGTTCCAGAGAGGAGAGATGCAGTCACATCACTGGTGTAGCATTCCCAATGCCACCAGCATGGGGAGGAGCATGCATGCTGCTTCCCTCCACACTTTCAGCAATGATCCCAATGGCTCCACAGTGGGCAAACAGCTCTCAACATGAAAGCAAAGAGGAAAGGACACAGCCTGATTGAATTTGCTTGTGGGCAACAGCAATCTTTACCTCTCACTAGGACTCTTTATATGTTAATCAACCCTCCATTTTTCTCCCCCACTCCTCCCAGGTGGACTCACTCATGGGTCTGATAAGAGCCTCACTCTCATTAGGACAATTAATTAGATGGAGAAATACATCACTAAAGAACCCAAAATCCAAATCAGCTTCATATTCTCTTTTCGTATTTCCTGTCTCAGGCTTTGCTGAGATTTGTGTTTTTCTGATGTGTGTACAACTCTCTCCTGCTGGTTTCATCCCCTTCCCACTGATCCCCGATTCTGTACCTAAACACAAAGGCAAGCAGGCACACTGCCTTAGGCCATGGTGTATGTCAGGGCTCCCCGAGTGCTCTGCCAGTCAGGACCCTGTGAAGCCCCAAATGGCAAGAGGCTGTTCCTCAGGCACTGGGGCCTTGGCTGAGGCAAAGCCCTGGTGTCTGGCATCACGTATCTACCACAGGACCCACCTTCTGCTGGCCCATGACCAGACTGCCCAGAGTGTTTGAGCTCAGACAAATGCCTTTTCCTAACTCACCAAAACTATGCTGCTACCTAACCAGCACCCAGGCACTGCAAAGTCCAGTGCACATCTGATGTCTCCATGGTACCTCAGTACCTTCCCAGATCTGTAGGATCTCTCCCTGGTTCCCTCTCCTCAGTGAAGCACAGTGGAGAGAGCAGAGTGATAAAAGCCACATCCCTCCCCTCCAAGGAGCCCTCCTTCACAAAACTGCCCAAAGAAATGAGATGTTTTGGGCCCCTTTGCATTGACAGCTCTCCAGGGCAGCACTTGGACCAGTAAGGGCAGCATGTCCATCTCCTGGGTTGTCTGGCCTACTGCATGCTCCAGTTGTGTAAAGAATTAAATCAGAGGAGTGAAACCACAAATGAGACAATACTTACTAACCAAAAAGGACATGGGGAAGGTGAATTGGAGACTGGACTCTGAAAGCAGATGAGACAGGGCAAATGAGTGGCTGCAGAGAAAGGGCTACCTTAGCAGAGAGAGGAGCACTCTGGATGGGGACTAGTGTGTCATCTGGAGACTTGCAGATCAAGGTGAATGAAACACAGGCTCTCAGAGCCTAAAGAATGTGGTAGGTAAACAGAAGCTGGAAATAAGCACAAAGCCACGGGTTGCCTTTTAAACCTGGTATTCAAAACGAACAGCACAGCAAAGTCAACAAGCTCCTGAGAGTACCTGGTTTCCAGGCAGTTGTGTCTACAAACTCATAATGCACTCAGGCTCTGTGGGAGAGCTGAACCCAGACTGAGGTCAGTACTGTGCAAACACTGCAGGGCTCAGCTAATGAAAAGCTCCAGAAACCAACCCCCACCATTTGCTTTGCACTGGAACAATGTGAACCCACAGCTGCTGCCCTGCTCTGCCTTATAGGGGCACTCCATTGCTGCCCTCTCCATGCGCATGTGATAGAGTGCCTGGGCAGGGTGTGTGGGGGATTGAGAGCAGTGGTTCAAACCCTGCCCACCACCTGAAGATAACCAGCTTTCCACAGAGCTCTGGCTCTGAGAGGTGTTCTGCAGTCCCTGTCCAGGTGTGCAGCATGCAGCCATCTGGCTCCCCCCTCACTCTCAGCAAGGGGACAGCCAGCAACACACTGAGCAATGACCCAGAGCAGGGCTACAACCCCTTCAGAGGAGAGGAGGTTTTTCCTGGGGCCCCACAGCAGGCTGGATTTGTTCCACACCTCCTGTTTGGTGAGTCCTTCATGCAGAGAGGTTATGGCCTCCCTCTCACCACAGCACTGCCAGCAGCCCACAGCCCAGACAGGAGCTGGTCACATTCAAGCCCAAACCATCTCAAGGGTTCTGTCCTTTGGAGTGCTGATGGAGAGAGCCCATGGGGACAGACCTCCCTAGACAGGGCACCGCAGAAGGGGCATAATCTACTTTCTCCCTCTGCCCAGTTGAATTCCTGTTTCCTAGTTCAATGTTGTTTTAATACCTCTTAAGACAAACGTCTAAAAAGTGGGATGATGTTTCAGCCCTCACCCATGCATGCAAGGGAAGCCCTAGTTCATGCCATTGCTTACTGATGCCTGTCCAGATCGCTCCATGGTTGCTGGTGGGCTTTGGCAGCTTCTCCCTGTGGCAGGGGTCCCCTTGTCCCTGTGCCCCTGCATCACCCCCACACAGCCCTGAAGGTGGGCAGCAAGGTTAGGAACTTCAAACACTCACCCTAGGCGTCCACACAGCCCCATGGCTCTAACTGGCAACAGATGAATCCAGACTGTTTCCCAAGAGCCAAGAGTTTCAACAATCCCTAAAGCCTCTTAGGCAACAGCAATATCCTAAATGGGAGCTTTATTCTCCTGCACTGCTCAACAGAGCCTGTATTCAGACATGAAATGCTGGAACACTCACTCAGGAGCCCTCTTGGGACAGGAAACCTTCCCTGTAGGCGTGGGGTGTCCTGGATCATACCTGGGAGCTGCAGAAAACTCTCCCACTGATGAGCTGTAAAGGCCAGGGGGAATGGCATGTCCCAAACCAGAAAGCTCCTTCTTGGCTTCTGAGGTACCCCTTGTGCTCTGGATTTTCAAACCTTGCTGATTCTTCCTGTTCATGGGGACAACTTTTGTGTCCTGACCTGCCCCTGCATAGGGGGCAATGGCACATGGACATGTCCAGAGCTGGTGGTGAAACCCAAGAGTGTGACCCTTGGTGCATTCTAGGAAGCCAGAGGCTTCTCTACGCCTGCCTGCAAACAGGGAAGAGGGAGGGCAAAGCACCCCACTGTCCCCTGTCTCACACAGAGGGCTTATTGCTGATGGAGGGGCAGGAATGGATCTGCATTCACCGCAGCCACCTCCTCGAGTTTCACACACCTCATGAGCCTGTTCTTGGCCTCCTCCTGGCCAGGGATGCGCAGTCCCTGCTGCCAAGGGTGAAGGGTGAGGGAACCAGCAGCTGCCAAGGGTTCACGTGAGCTTGCAGCATTCCTGCAGAAGCTCCTCTAATCTCACTGACCTCAGTGGGTGGATGGCAGCCAATTGCCATCACTGCATCCTTAGCAGACCTTGGCTGCAAAGGAGGAACCACTGGGGGAGTTAAAAGGGGAAAAAAAAGAAAAGGGAAAGAGAAGAAAAAAACAACTTGCCTGGCCAGTCTAACTGCATTTGGTTGATCTGATTTCAGGCGTCTGCTAAGACACAGCATGCCTATTTATCATAATCAGCTTAGGGCACAAGGACAGTGTTAACTAGGCTTTACTGGATTAAAACCTGCCAACTAATTCATAGCACCCACCCAACCAGTACAAGTGGGTTTGTACACAGTCTCTGTGCTTTGTCTTAAACATTTTAACTGGCACTAAATAAAAGCACCTGCATAAGGTGGAAGGCTACAATGGCCCTATTGATCCATCAGCATTTTGAGCAAGAAAAGGGCTCAGGAAATAGAGACTCATGGTCCAAGTGCAGGCAGGTTAACATAGAGCAGAGCTGTAAATGCACTGACTACAAAGGCTGTGTCTTGTTGCGCCCATTCAAACTGCTCAAGGCTCACTCTGAAATCACCAGCAATGTGCCTTAGAATCAGTTTTAGGATTTAAACTAGACTGGAATTTGCAGATAAAACTTGGTTAAATCAGCCTGGAAGTGCTAACATAAATGGATACTTTGAGAGTCTAGGCATAAAGTAATGCAATATCTGTTTTAAGTCCCAAAGAGCAAATGTTAACTACAGCAGAGCCACATCAGATGAGCGAGTGAGCAAAAAGTGCGAGCAAAAGGGGAATTTCACTGTTCCTACAAAAGGAAATGTAAAAATACAGAGAATGCTTACAAAAATCCATAAGAGAAATCCCCACAGTGGAGTATAGCTGGAAACCCTCAGTGTCCATGACAACACCCCTGAGCAAACCCAAGTCTCCCTGCCTTCTGGGCTGTGGATCCTTGCACACATTATAACCTGCCACCTAAGACTGTTTGGAGTGCCTGTAAAGCAGGAGACAGTCAATTTAAATATTTAAGGTGCTTCCTGAGAAGGTGATTACACTACAGAGAATTGCTTCATATTACTTCTGCTGGTCATTTACAAAGGACTCCTTGGATCAATTGAGATAAGTTTCTGACAAAAACCAGCCATTCCTAAGTGCTAGGAATCCTGGCTAAGAAAAAACCCCAATACCCCCAAATCCAGATGCTTTCCTGCCATGGATATGATCTCACCCATGGTCCTCAGGGAAGCAGTGTCCAGACCATGAAGTGGAAAGGGCTGTTGCTTTACCAGTGAGACACTCAGCTGTGCTGGACCCCCTACCCACCCTTTCATCACACCTCCACTGGTACACAGGGCTTTTACCCCCACTTTTCTTATTGCTTCAGGGTTCTGTGTATTCAACCACAACATCCCAGTGCCCACGTGGCAGGACCTGACAAGTTTTTGACTGGCTTGTGAGATGCTCTGCAAGCCCAGCTCCTGTGGCCCCACAGGTTACCTCAAGGCAGCTGCTTTGATTAAAGACAAATGCAAACCATGTCCCCTGAAGGCTTCAACATAAAAAGGAAGCAAGAACCCCAGTGTACTCTCTTTGCATGGAAAACCCACACTGGGGGCAAAGGGAAGTGGGTTGACTTGGGATTTTTACATGTTTGAGGTCAGCAGAGCTGGTATTTGTGCATTGACACATTAGATAATTAAATGCAGGCAGAGTCAGGTGTTGGCTGTAAGCTTCTCCTTCCTCCATTTAAGCCTCCACCTTCTAAAACAGGAGATGACCTTTCATTTCCCAGCAACACCCATATCCTTATTCAAAGGTAGGAGCTGCTCCTCACTGGGGTGGTTAGAGGGTTACTGCTGCTCCTACCCACATCCTCTAACACAATGACTGGTGACTTCCCTCCAGTGGGCCTTGCTCCTTGAGCTACAGAAATCCCTGCATCCTGGAACAAAAAAAAAAAGAATGTAGATTAATCAAAGGAAAATGGTCCAAAATGACAAAACAAACAAACAAACAAAAAAGGCCTAGGAATGTATTAAGCCATTCTAAGGACCTCCAGGATGACCAAAGACTTCATGGATCAACATCCCTTTTTAGACAGCTGAGCCTTTCAGAGTTGTCAGTGCTGTTTGTCTTCATCCAGGCACATCCCAGCAGGAAGTGTAGGAAGTGGCAAAGGGGAGGATCATAACTGAGCACTAAGGCTGGTATTACTGACTCTCTGAATCCAATCTGCACGTTCCAGACTGAGTCCCTTGGCAAGAGTTGCCAGAAGCCAACTCAAGGACTGAGCCCTATCACTTGGCTCCCTTTCTTTTCAGTGGGACTCTGTTGTGGCAGATAAATCATATTTACTGCCAACTCCCATTTATGCTGCTGCTTAATTTGCACAGATGCAATGTACTGAGGTGAAGTGTCCAGCTGCTGCCCCTCAGCAGCAGCCAAGTAGCCTCTGCTGCAGCTGGGGAGAGATGATGCGACCAGACCAAAGCAGGAGGTGGATGGCACCACCCCAAACACTTTTTCTCTCCCATACACTCATACTGCTACTGGCACATTTATTCCTGCAAGCACTGATCCCTTGTGACTCAAGCAACACGAAGCAGACCTCTGGCTCCTCTGCAACACCCACATCCAACAAGAAAGTTGGTCCCTGTGTTAGGCACCTTTCCAACAAGAAGCCTTCTCCCCCATTCCTCACATTTCCCATTGACACCTCTGCTGCCAGGGTGGCCAGAGGGGCACCATCAGCTAAGGCAGCGCAGCTACAGGGTCAGGGATGCTGATGCAGGATGTCCAAGAGGACACATCCTGCTCTCCAGCCTACTCACAGCACAGGTCAGAGCCATGTTACACACAGCTCAAGGCAGCTTGCTAAACCTTACCTGGGAGGCTCCCAAGACTTAGAACATTGTGATGGGGAGCTGCAGGGCAGTCAGCATGATCTGAATAAACATAAAGGTCTGAACAGTGGATTTTTTCCTCTCTTTCTTTCTGGTTACAAATTTCTCCCCATCCTGCATCTCAGGGTGTACCAAGAGGTCAGTGGTGCTCAGAGCACAAGCCACTGCGTTGGCAAAGTGCTTCTTGTGGAAAGCTTGAGCCCAGCATAGGAGATGTGCTGCACCTCAAAAGCAGCACATGATACCTGATGTTTAATATGCATGAAAAATGAACTGGGGCACTGTAAAGTCACACCCTGCCAATGGATCTCCTGTATGCACCGGTACTGCAGAAGTGTGGGAGGACTCATCACCCAGTCATGCAAGAGGCTAAGGATTGTTATGATTAATCTTTCTCTGTAATGTGGAGGTACTAAGGGACTCCAGCCTCTGATCAGACTGGCAGGAAGCCAGATCCTGGATAAACACAAACCCAAAAGACCATTTTTGTCTCAAGGCATTTATAACCTAAGATGCTCAACAAGAATCATATAATGCAGCAGTGGAGAATGCAAAGGGAAGGTGTAGTAATTACATATTGAATGTGGAAAAGACTCTGGGCTACTGTCAAGTCAACTCTGCATACCATGGTGAAGAATTTTGGGGTGATACAGCTAATGGTAATTTGTAATGCCTATGTAGAATGGGCTGGGGCTATGCACTCCAGCATTCCCAGGGGGTCCGAGTACAAAGCACTAGTTAGCCCTTCTGTAAACCCTGGCTAACATCTACCTCTGGCAGAACATGCTCAGCCAGGCAATCTGCCCTCTCACCACCTCCTCCAGCCTTGAGCTGAGCACAAAACCATCCTTCCTACCTAAGAGGCTGCTGATAGAGGACATGGGCACCTCAGGGAGGCGTTTTGCAGCTGCACTGATTAAGCAGCCAGCGGCTTTCCCCCAGCCCCAGCACAGCATGAGCTCAGAGAAAACCTCTGTGCAGCAGAGCAGAGTGAACCAAGCTCCTCTCAGCTCACAGACTGAAGCAGATGGAAAAAGATGTGTCCCACACGCCCTCGACAGCTCCTGTTCACACCAGCAGCCACACTGGCAAACCAGGCAGCTAACTACCAGAAATAAATATGTACACCAGTGAAACTGTGCAGATGGAAAGGTCCTGTTTTATCTGTGGCACTGTCTGGGGTTGTTCCAACACTAGACAGAGATCACTTGTTATTGGGTTCTTTTTAATGTACTCTCTTAAAAAAAAACTCCTTTAGTAACATCCTAAATTAGACTGCAGAGAGGAAGGTTTCAAAATAGGAAAATCCAAACCACTTCTGCTTCTTAGTTGCAGAGGAACTTGTGAAAAAAATCTTAGACTTGAAAAAAACCCCAACTCAAAACCAGTGTATTGTCCACTTTTCATACTCTGTTTGCATGGCATTTCAGGTGCTCAGGTACCAATTTCCTCTCCTGAATGTGGCTTTCCCAGGTCTGAGTAGGCAAGCTCAAAGTCCAGTCAATCACTCCATCACTGTTCTGAGCTTTCTAAAATTTCTCACAAGGCAATCATTCATGAGAGGAATTCTTTCACCTGATGAATAATATTTGCAGAGAGGGTGGACAGGCTGTCAGATGACCAGTGTTTTGTTCCTGAATGTGTTTGTGACTTTGTATAACTTTTATCTACCTGTCAGTAACCCACTTTTTACCTCTCCATTTCTACCACCTTTCCCTAGATGGGTTAAATAGTCTCACGCCATCTTCTCCATAATGGGGCTGAGCTGTGGTTCCTGGAAGCTGCTGTACTGCTGCTTTCCCTTTCCAAATGAAAGGTGGAACACAATTTAATGTCCCTCCCTTTAAAATGTCATAAAGCCTCTTAATTCTCCTCCTTTGAGAGCTGGGTGCTATTTTCATGTCATAAAATAGGTACAGTGAGAGGATAAGTCTTTAAAAGTCATTACTAAAATCAGAGGGATGTGGGTTTGTAATGGCTCAGAAAGACTGTATAAGATCACTTGTCTCCAAATGAAGGGACCAAACTTCTCCTAAGCAGAGATTTTAGCAATGCTCCAAATATCCTTTGTTCAGAGGAAACCCCTTTCATTAATATCTTATACAACACAAAAGCCTTTTGCTTTTCTTTTGGTGGTAGGGAGAACAAAAGTTATTACAGTTATATAAGCAGGATACCAAAATAACTTTTTTTTTCCATAGGAAACATGAGAATTGGAGGCTTTTATTTTTAATACAGAAAGAGCCTCAAACTATCTAACAGAATACACCATGAAAACAACCACCCTGAGAGAGACCACAGTCCCTTCTAAACCAGTATCCTGTCTCCAGCAGTTGCCCATAGCAGTTGCCCAAGGGAAAAGTGTGAGGTGGAACAGGCGGCAAAGCTTCCCCAGCACACTCTCCCCTTCCATGCCCAAGGGTTTCCTGAGCCAGAGACGCTGTGCTGATCTCTAACCACCCATGAGGGACTTATTTTGCTCTGACCCACAGCCCTGCAGACCCTGGGATGGTGAAATGGGAGATGCAGAAGGGCAGGAGCATGAGAGGCAGCCCTTTGTACCAGCCTCCCATCCTTGAGACCCTGCAAAGCCTCTGCTGTGATAAAACCCCTCTCATACCTGCCCACTACCTTCTGACATGAGCCAAATCTCCATAAATTATCTGAGATTTCCCTTCCTGAGGGCCTCCCTCTTCAGCCACTACCTTCACTAGGAACAGAAACAGAGAACAGGTCAATACAGAGAAACTACTGAAAATTCCACCCTTCATTAAGAGTTGCTTATAATATTGGCTCATCCTGAGTCATGACATAGCTCTACCCAGTAACCCACATATTGTACACAGGATATGTTTGCACTGCAATCAAAGAAATAATTATTGAGATGTTTGCTACGACCAGATGTTATATAATAGTTGTGGCTAGTCTTACTGGCTACATTGGTCACATAATTCAGTATTTCCATGCTGATAACATAAGAGTAACAGGAAACAAACAAGCAAAACCCCCACAGAAATCCAGTCAATAAAAACCTCTCCAAACATGCTTGTACCAACACTGTTCTGCCTCCCAGCTTCCTCCTGTATATCTCACTAGAGCATCTGGAGCACTTGCTGGGACCACCTCTGACCAGATTTTGAAAATACTTAGGTGCAGAGAGCCAGAGCAGGATATCTACTCAGGACTTCTAAAGCACTGGACTTTTGAAGATTAAGAAATTGATACAGTAATTTTAAGTTGGGTTGAGTTCCCAGAGGAGCTGTGCCGTTAGGGTGGGATTCCTCTTCTGCCCATGGCTGGCACTTAGGACTTTCATCTTTCCCTGTTGTATAAACTCCTAAACTATCTCCAGAGAATTACTTACTCCTTTTTAAGATGACAGCTAAGAGGATAATGAAACAGATTTTCTACAGGTGCTTCTCTGCTTTAACTACAGGAGGATTTATACAACTAGTTTAAACCTCTGTTTGGGTGATTAACAGTAGCTAAGAAGAACTCATTACTAGGTGCCCACAGTTGTGTTTTAGTTGTGATTTAAGTACCAAAGACTTCAGGTCTGCTTTTAAATAACAGGACTTTGATTTTGAGATTTTTTGGAAATAGTCCTCTAAATATATATTAACTATGACTGCAGTAAGGGATGGGATGCAGTCTTCTTGTTCCATCTTTTGCCCATCAAAGCATCCTGTGTGAACACCTACCTGCTAATTATGGGTATGTACACAGGCCCCCCCCATTTGGTTTTGCCATGTTATTACCACGTTGTACCTGACAGGGTGAGCTGGAAGGTCAGGGCTGCAGATTTGTAAACAGGAACAAAACTGGAAAATCTTGAAGACAGCTATAAAGCAGAGTTTTTCCACTCAAAGTTTGATCTATTATTGTAATGAATGTTGCATCCTGCAACAGGAAGATAGAAAAATAACAGGAAAGATTCCAAGAAGAAGAGGACAAACTTGCAGTCAGAGAGAGCTGGGCAAGGAAAGTCTTTGCAAGCTCATCAGCTTTGACTGAAAAATGGCTTTCAGCTCACCCTGCATAATGTGATTTGTATTCTGTCCAGAGCAATCATTAGGCAAGGTAGTTATCTGACTCTGCTATGTATTATGCTACAGGTGCAAGGTCTGGAACCCCATATAATTGCTGCATAGATCTAGATTTAGCTTATCATCATTTTTTCCGTTAGCTTTCAAAGGAACAGAAAGAGCTTTGCTGTTGCTCTCTCAGCCATCCCCCTGGCAGGGTAAGGAGGCACTGTGGGCTAGCAAGTCCTGACAAAGGGATGCCCGGCTCACACTGATGGGCAGTGCTGCACCAGCTGCAAAGACTGCAGCCAGATCCAGTTCTTTGAAGAAGAAACAGGAAACAGATAAGGACCACTTAATAGCTACCCCTCTGAGTATTCATGGGGCACCTTGTCCTTGGGCAATGCCATAGCCTCCCTCACCTCCAGACCCCCTCCTAGCTAGAGCCATGTGGAGAGACTGATGCATGGGGAGGACATGGGGTTTGCCCAAGGTCTCACAGAAAGCAGTGGCAGGGCTGGTGCTATGCCTACATGACATGAACCCCCGTCCCAGGCTTTAGCCACAAAAACATCACTGTCACGCACTTGGGCTGTCTTGGCAAGGGGAGATCAGTTTCCTTTAAAAGCTGCTACGAAAGCCATGCCCTTGAGGCTTGTTTTGGCAAGCCCATCCCAGGGAGCTGTTTGCTGCCGCCCGTCCAAGGGGCACACGAGCCCGGCGCTCAGCCAGGCTCTCCAGCCGTGTCCCCCCTGTGCCCTGGCACAGCTCACTGTCCACAGCCCTGCCAAATCCTGCCGGATACTGCCTGGGGCAGTGTGTCACAGCGTCCTACTAACCACGGCTCACCTGCCCTGGCAGAGTGACCCACACTGCTCTAATCTGTAAATCGTTCAGCCTAACGCAATCCCCGCTGGAATGGCCAGTAATTAACACTGTGCTAACCATGGGTGGAGTGCAGGGTGGAACCTTTGGGCGAGCAAATAAAACCAGGACACTGAAACCAGGCTGGCACCCTTCTAGCAATGTCACCTTTGTAGCCAGCAGCCTGATTTCCCCATCAGGATCCATGGACACCCTGAGTTTGCAGTTGTGACAGACTCATGTGAGCTGGACATGCTGACATGCTTGATGTGAAGAAAGGCTGGCACAGGGCAATTCAAGGAGCATGTAAACAACAGAATCATAGAATGGTTTGGGTTGGAAGGGATCCTAAAGTTCATGTAGTTCCAATTCCCTCTTGTCCTATGCTTTACTACAGGCCTCTTGTGAAAAGTCCCTCCCCAGCCTCCTTGCAGCCCCTTTAAGTCCTGGAAGGTGATAGAAGTCCTCCCCTGAAGCCTTCTCTTCTCCAGGTGGAACCACTTCAACTCTCTCAGCCTGTCTTTAGAGAAGAGGTGCTCCAGCCTTCTGAGCATTTTTATGGCCTCCTCTGGACCTGCTTTAAGAGGTCCATGTCCTTATTACATTGTGGTGCTCCACCTTTGGCCAGGAACAGTGAGGCAGAGAAATGAACACTTCATACTCAACAGAGTTTCTCTGGCTCAGCTGCTGTTCAGTAGTGATTCAGACATCCACAGGCATTCACAAACAGCTCAGGTATCTGGGAATGCTGAATGCCAATATATTGATGCTGGTCAGCTTGATGGCCAGGTGTACTGGAAAAAGAGGATCACATTTTATCTTTTAGGTATTCATGCTTGTAGATGCTTTGATATTTACAGCAGGATTTCCACTGGTAGAGTTTGCATTGTCAAATTAAATAATAATAATAACAACAACAACATCAATAAAAACTCTTTTCACTTTAAAAATTACTTCGGATGCAGCTTGGCTGCCAGTTAAGGCTATCAACAGATGTCATTTGCAGCAGAATTTTGCCTTGGTTCATGGGTTACCATGTCTGAAACATCCACTTCTCTACTGACACCACTGTGGTTTTGTGAGTGGCAGGATCTCATGCACTTGCTGGTCTAAAAGTAACGGTGGTTCATCAGTGCTGGCTCTTCCCCTAATGCTCCTCCTTGTGCAATACCAGAAGATTCAGTTGTCAATGGAACAGCTTGTTTTCTCTTCAGAAGCCCATATTTTAGGAGCCTCAAAATGCAGGGGATTGGTGAGGGAGGGTGGGGGTTTCAATTCAATCTTGAGAGCCTATGAAGAACAGAGATGTCAGAGAAGTCCAGGAGAAATGATCACTTCAGAAGGGTTGTGGTAATGATGCCAAATCTGTGTTTATGTGCACCAAACTGTCCCCTCTGAATCCAAACCCATGATGGTGTAGGAAAGTTTGGGTTTATACCATAGGGCACAGAGTTTCCAAAGACATCGAGTCTTTCCTGGTTGCACTTTGTCTTCTTGTAAAAGGAAGAAAATCTAGCAAATCTCCAAACAGTGTCCTGGAGACTCTTATGCAGCCCTTGACAAAACAGGCAGGGCCTTTCTCTTACATTGTCTGAAGACTCCAGAGCTATGAGAACATACGAAAATTGGCGCATTAGAAAAACATCACTCCATTCACACATGAGAGGTCAGGCTAGTTTGCTACAACCTTCTCAGGACGAGGTCATGCAGAAATAGCACACACTGTCATCTGGTAAGATTTTCCCTACTCCCAAATATCCTGCTACAGTGGCATTAAAATTTCAGTGAGGGATGAACTTCTTTGACACCACTGAGCAAAATTCTGCACTGAAAGCTTCCC
Organism: Camarhynchus parvulus; assembly: GCF_901933205.1. Classification (NCBI taxonomy): domain Eukaryota; kingdom Metazoa; phylum Chordata; class Aves; order Passeriformes; family Thraupidae; genus Camarhynchus; species Camarhynchus parvulus. Next base: position 25,566,012 of record NC_044576.1, on the reverse strand, counting down.
CCCAAGCAGGGAGCTGCAAATGAGCTGTGGGAAGATGGTGATTTTTGAAGTGAGGTGTTGTATGTGTGCCAGGGACAGGCTGTTCCTAGGGCAGCCAACCTGTCTGGCCATTGAAGGCAGGCGTCCTGTCTCTGACAGCAGCCAGTGACAGATGCCTAGGGAAGATGTAAATGACAGGAAAGCCTGTAGTGACACTTCCCCAGAAATACCAGAGGCTTCCTGAACCAAAGATACTATCTCCATATTTAAAGTGCATTTTTCATTCACCAGAGTGTGCAAGGCAAATTGTGTGAAAAAACATACTCTATTGTTCTACAAACTGCTTTGATATTTTAATCTGATTCTCCCTAGTATAGTGACTGCTCCCTCATTACCACTCCTGTGCCACCCCAGATGTCACAGGGCCTGGAGACCCCTGCCAGCTGTTTGGAGCTTGACTGCTTGGTGATTTGCACAGAAGCTGCTTTGCTTCTTTGCCCTTTTGTGTCTCAAACCTGGTAGCCTGTGGGAGAGACCCCCCCAAAGGAATTAAAGGGAGGACCATGGTTGATAATGTCTTGGAGCAGGTCACAAAGCAGGAGAAGATACAGCATAGGAGAGGATATATCAGCGCTTCTCAAACCTATTTTTACTATGGCCATGCACAGTAAATTCTGCGTTAGCACCTCAGATTGTTTTTCTGTGATGACTGCAAATGAGGTTTCTGTTAGTGATGCTCATAAAGGTTGGGCTCCAAAAAGACCTACCAATTTTCTACCATTATGACTGAAAGTTGGATCAAGTCGCAAATTATCTGTCTGAAATGATGAAGTATCCCCCACAAGAGAAGAGCCCTGCCTGCTGCAACCACAGCACTACATGATTCAGATGCTGGTAACCATCTTCAGTTTCTTCTGACTTTGCTCAGGCCTTAAAAACATTGTGTCAGCATAACCTCTTACCATCTTTTTTTAGTGCGTGAAGATACAATTGCTCAGCACCAGAATGATGACACAGAAACCTGCAGAAGAGGGTCAAATGTGCAATAATAAATTGATACTGGAACCACCTCCTACAATTGATAGTTGCTTAGTCATTTTTCTCTCCATCTCCTGTGTTCAGTCCCAATGCTGCCACCCCTTCCACAGCTCCTGGGACATCCCTAACATGGTCTAAAAACATCCAGCTGTGCTCTCAGGAAACTGGAGACACGGGGAAAAGAGTTGTCTTGCTGCCAAGCCTGCTCCTTGTGTAAGTGTTATTTTTAAATCATCCTGCAGAAGGATGAAGTTCCTATCAGCCAGGGCTTCTGTGATACAGGGCTTTACATTTCAGAAGGCAGAAAATGTGGCATGTGCTACTGCTGTTGCTGTGGCAATACCCATGGGTAATGAATGCTGTAGCCTAAAGTCACATGTTAAATAAACACACAGCTACAACACAAATTAAACTAACCCAGAGCAGCTGCTATTTAGATTGTGGACATTTTAAAAATTAAATGTTTTCTTTGCTATATTTCTGTGAGGAGGTGGAGTATGCAAAGTCAATCTCAGCTCAACAGAGACTGATTTATTTGCTCTCTCTCCTGCTCTGCATGGCTGGGGGACATGTCACCAGCTGATTCACTGAGGCCCAGAGAAGTGGGGCTAGTGCTAGCACTGGCACAAAGGATCTCACCTGCTGCCCATGCTTGTACTGTTGGGGCAGTAAATAAAATTGGGGCATACACAAGTATGTGGTTGAGTTTTACGGGTAGGGAGGAAAAGGATGAGAGAAGGTGCAACAGGCACAGAAGACAGAATGCAGAGAGCAATCCTGGATCAGCCTGTGCTGGTCTCTAGCCCGAGGTGATCCCATACTGTGACTCTCCAGCAAGTGCTGATGTCCATCTCATGGCACAGGCTCCCAGAGCAGGACACTGGTGCTTCCTCTCTACCCTCTCTGGCAGCCACCCATCTGTGAGCTCCCATTTAATTTTACCATGAAGCAGGAGATGTGAAACCCCAACATGGCTAGCCAGCTCCTGACCTTTAGATATGTCTCACTCTTGCTTTGCACATAAAAGATGAAGCCATCAATAATTCTCCCTACAAAGGTCACTCAGTTGAACAGGCACTGAGGACTAAGTGGATGAGAGGGAAGTTTTTTAAGGAAGGGAAATTCTCTTTCACAAGGAAAAATCATTGGGCTCGAGACCTTACAACCCTAATCTTAACCCTAACCCTAACCCTAACCCTTACACTTCCTTCTCCAAGCTCACAGACAGCACTGGCTTCCTGTCACAGCATTACTTGTCTGTCAGCAGCTCTGCTCTCCCTCTCCTGGCATACTCCCATGGGGCCTCTATTCAGCCATCTTATCTTGAATGGCATCCAAAACCTCTTCCCTTTCCTCTTCCCCTTCCCCTTCCCCTTCCCTTTCCCTTTCCTCTTCCTCTTCCCCTGCACCTTCCCCTTCTCCTTGGCCTGTTCATTTCCAACACCACCTACTCTCTAGTTTTACATTTCCTCTGCTTAGCACAGGGATTTTTGAGGATGTCACACAGTACAAGACATGTCTTTGCAGTTCATGAAATCCCAAAAGCACCTCAGGTGTCACAGCCATGCAAGCAAGTTCCCAGGATAAGGCACTACAAGCCAAACGAGTCAATCACCCAAATATGCATGTGTGTGTATGTGTGAGTGTGAGAGAGAGTTGGCTTGCATCTTTACTTTGTATTTTATAGGGAAAAAGACAAACACTACTAATAGTTCCTAAAAAGAGGCCTAATCAAACCTCAGCTTCTCTTCTTCATGCCAGCACAGGCATTAGGTCATCACCCTGTCCTGCCAATAATTGCTGACTGCCCACGAACCCCTGCTGAAACAGGTTAGGGAGCTTGAGGAGCTAAATCCTCCTCCAGGGTTTTGAACAAGTTTCACAAGATGGTTCAAAGCCTCAGCAGCTGGAACACTGATACATTGCCATGTGCTACAGATGAAATGCTAATACTTGTCCAAAACAGATTTGCCAAGATGTGTTCCACATTTGCTCCACCTGTTGCTCCTCTCTCTTGGCATCCTCTCTTCCCTGGGGTTTTGTCTTCGTAACTTAAGATGCCTGTTTGTGGGGAAGTGCAGCTTGATTGACCTTTCACTTTTCCACCTTACCTTCTTGTTTCATGCTCAAGACACAAGAGCTCAGCACTTTCCAGGAGTATATGGGCTGGGAGAAGAAAAGCAGGCACAGCCTTTTCTGAGGCTGTTAAGGTAACCAGCTAATTAAAAGCTGGCTGATTGAACTCTTAAAAAATACAGTTAACAGAGGACACACAGTGTATATCTTCTTTGCCATAAGAGATGGTTGTAAATGAATTTACATATTACACAAAGCAGGATTACTTGATTTGATATGTCATGTAGTTATCTGGACCAGCTAGTGGGGAGAAATCATAACCAAAATCAAGCTCCTGCTCTGCTGCATAAATGGGATTTCTTTCCCCAGATTCACACATTCAATTCTGGTCCTGACATTTTTTTCTACATACACAGAGTTGGGATATTAAATGAGATGTCTTTCCTGCCTAACATATATGGACTCCAAGAAGTTCACGCATGCAGGAAGAGAAGAATAAAGTTTGCACTGTACCTAATCAGCCATTCTTTCTAGCATATGCTCTCAGACAGGTTGGAGCTCAGGTCCTCTCCCCTCCTCCCTGAGAAAGTCTGTTTTCTGACCTCAATTTTTCCTCCTAGAACACAAAAAGGTACCTGATGCTATGTCCAAAATGACCATAAGCTACTCAAAACTGCCTGGGATCCTAGGTACTTAGATTAACTTGGAGAGTCTGGTACGTTAAACCATAGGCAGTCACTCTAAGACAGTGGTACTGCTTGTTTTCTTTTCCTGCTGTAAAACATTGTTTAGTAACTTTAATTCAAAGGTCTCTTCTGCACTTGAGATGCGTGAACTGGGACCAAATTTCCTACATAACTCAGAACAGAGAATTTCACCAAGTAGTTAATAGCAAAAAAGAAGATATAGGATACCAATTACTATGGCTTTGAGGAACTCCTAAACACTAGAATACTGACTTCAAAGTGTCTGGACAGTGCCATTGAAGCATACTTATCCCCCTGCTGAAGAGCAGTTCTGCACAAGATTTGCTGTTCTGCAAGTGCTTTGATGCAAAACAAGAATATGTTGAGGAGCAACATCTAATAAGTGCCAGACATCAACAGCAAGCACAATTGTCCAGGCAGGACCCTGCTTGAATTCTGTACTGGGGTGCCCATTTGTCAGTCATACTTTGATCATCTGTGGTCTCAGTAGTGTTTTCTTCATGCACCAATTCTAATTGTCTTTAAGCTTTGCAATGGCCTTTGCTGACCCAGCTACTGCCCAGATGTCTTGGAGACAGACTGCATCACATAAAATTCCACAAACCCCCTCAAAAATCTCATTTAAAATAATCTAAAAGCCTGGTACAGGCATGAAGCCTTCCTAGGAATCCCTTCAGGACAGCAATCCTCAGGAGGATTACACTAACCCACTTACTCAGCTATGCTAGACCATGGTACAGTGCTGTGCTAATCCCCCTCCAGAGATAAACAACTCCTGCCATGGGAATGATGTGATGCAAGTGCTCTGGCAAAATGCAGTAAAAAAATGTTGCCAATGCATTATGAAGCCCAGAGATCCATCCTACAGATGCTTCTCAGGCAGAGCTGCTAACAACAGTGATTGACTTAACAGTTGAACAAGCTGCAGCCAGGCACCCACAGAAGATCAGCTGAGGAGCTCTCTGATTTCTCTATGTTCATGGCCAGCATTTACAGCTCAAGTCTTCTGCTGCTGCCCCTTCTCAGCCTGAGACAGACTGACAAGTCCCAGTTATGATGTCCCAAGCAGAGCTGCCCAGGGACTGTAGCAGTACAGTCTCTTTTCATTATAGTGGGGCCAAATCATTCTGCTCCCCCAGACGAACTTGAAAAATCTCACCCCCATTTTAATATTCAAAACATTTTCAGTTTTGTGGAGGAGGGTTTGCTGATGTTTCAGAAATGTGGAGTGAACTGCTTTGTGATCTTGTAACTAGGGAGCAGACAAGAGCTCATTAGAAAATGGGAAAGGATTGTAAGGGAGTTGCACAATTCCCACCTAACTCCCATGGGCTTTTGCATTACAATTCAGAAGCTTAAATGAGGCTTCTCCCACAGATCTTGTGGTATAAGGTGTTTTCCAGGAAACCCATCTTCAGAGTTTGAGCAAGAGCTGAGACCCGCCAGAGTTAACACCAAAAGTAAAAGCACAGGTTTCTACTTCACAGACTGAAAAATGTGGGCAATAAGAAGCTGCAAAATTCAGAGTAGGCCACCGGTCAAAAACAACCACCCTGAAATCTCAGCTTTTGTTGGTTTTGAAGGGTGTAGCTAAGGGCTTTTTATTGCTTGAACTTTGACTCCCAAGCACAGTGATTACTAATCAACTTCAGTGCTACCTTGGGAAGGAAAAAATAAATGATTGTCTCACGTCGGATAAATTTAGCATGTACATCTAAAGACAATACTTCCTGGTCTGTATATTGGAAGGCCAGGAACAGCCACAGAATTAATGTAGCCTTTCTGGTCAAGCTGTGCTTGAAGTGTACAGTCCATACCAGACCAGAGAGTCTGTCTCCTTCTCACACTGACAGCAGCATTTTGACTGAGCAGGAGTAACAGGGCTTTTTCTCAGGCAGTGGCATCTCCTCTGGGGAAATCCCACCCATCTGTATCCTGTTCCTTGTGGCATGCTGGATTTTTCTTTACAGTCTTCCCATCAGCTGGGAGCCAGCAATTTGTTAGACCCAGGTTGGTCCCCTTCAGCTGGGCATAAGGCTGATTAACAAATAATTAAATATACTTTGTGGTAGATGTTTTGTGGTAGAATTCCCAGTCTCCTTTCTTCCTCTTGTCTCAGCATTTTTTATAGGGAAAAAAAGGCTGTCAGAGATCTGGTCACTCTATCCAGCATGTACAGATCTTTTCTGTTGCAATATTGCTACATTTCATTGACTCAGAGGTTTTGGAAGAACATGATGCCTAAAATATTTTTACTTGGTGCAACAGAAATAAATACTGCAGTTGTAGACAGCTTTTTTTTTCAAGTTCACTATCAGTTGGATGTGCTTTTTGCTAGGGATTTTTTTCTCTTAAGGGAACTATAAAGGAAAGAGAAAAAGGCCTGTTAAATAAACTTTTCCATCCAACTGTTAAATTGTCTGTGATTTCTCCTGGTGACAAAGCCACAGTGGGCTGGTTACAAACTCCATTATAAAGAGACAATTGTAAAGAGTCGCCTTGGAAGTAATTAGTCTTATCTAGGTCCTTAATTGTAAATTCATGAAATGATAATATGCTAAGCTTGAGGGTGTTTCATTTGCTGTTGAATACTGGTAATAGGATAGGATTTGCAACACCTTACTGATCTGTGTTTACAGAACTGCCACCGAGCAGACCAGCTTAAGGGAAGGACCACACTTCCTTTAATTAGGGATATGCCAACTACCCTCTGATGGCCTGACAACAGAGAGGAAGGGAGAGAGCTTGCTCCCTTTGATTCAGAGATATGGGCTGTGCACAAGTCTTAATTTCATTAAAGACAGAAGACCTGCAGTCAATATCCTCCTCTTTGATATTCTTTCTAAAGAATTTCTGCAGGGAGCAGAGCGGACTAAGGTGCCAACTCCTCCCTAGCTCTGGCCACACCTGGCTGTGTTCCTCCAGAAGGGCAGTGGACAGGGAATTAATGACTTTTTTCCTCACAGCATTATTTCTCTCCTAGCTCAGTTTCCCAATGTGATTCATTTTCCAGCCACAACAATGCTAGTGCTGGCTCGAAGGAGGGAATGAGACCACAGCAGCTCTGACTTGTAACTGCACAAAGATGCTGTGATGCTTCAAGTCCCACTGCTGTGCCTGTGAAGGCTATGCCTGTTTCAGATGTGCCACGACAGAGGTGAGGAGCTCTACAGGAGGAAGAGTAATTGTCTTGCACGCACGGGTGAGCCAAGCACACTGAGAGCCCAAAATACAAATCAGAAGCCATCAGTACTCTGACTACAATGTGGAGAGAGGCTGGCAGTCATTTCCAGCTGAAGAGTGGGGGGACTTGCAGTGTAAGTCCATTCATACACGCACATTCTCTCTCTCCCCCCTCCCTCTCCCTAAAAAGTAAATGCCACATCTTTTGTATTTCTTAAAATATCCTTTGTTAACGTAATGAGGCCATTGACAGTAATCTCAAGTCAGCATCCTACCACGATTCTGGCAATTCAGCAGCATCCTCAGTCCTCCAAGGAATTGGAAAACACAAGCGATGAGGAAAACACAAACATCAATGTGCAAAACAAACACATTTGTTGTATCAGAACAGCAACAAAGAGCCTCTAGAGACTGCAGGGAAAGCACCTATTTGCTGGGGAAAGCAAACCCAGGGGACATAATGAACTGGTGAAGCACGGTTCAGCTTCTTGGGACTCAGAAGGTAATTAAACAAGGCAAAAGTCAGCAGAATAGCATATTACACCATGATTTTGTTAAAGTCATCAGCACTCACCCCCACTGAGGAGTCTTCTTTTTCCCTCTACCCACAATCCCAGCATATTTTATTACCAAAACCCAGAGTCACTTCACATAAATGGAGAAGTTAATCTTAAAACTTGTTCAAAATACAACTTAGGATCTTTGACTTTCTCTGTGAGAAACATATAGAGGAAATAAAAGACAATCAAGTAAGAAGAAAGTTAGTCAGACAGTGAAATGAAATGAAACTACAGCTGCAAAACTTCATGGATTTTTATGTCTGAGGGAACCCAAAGCAACATTCTGGTCTTGTGCCAGAACAGACAGCTCAAAACTCCCCCACCATACGGTTCAATCAGTACATATCTGCCACAAGCTCTGCTGAAACTGGGTCTGATACCTGGTGCAAACACAGCTCTATCCTGAGCTCAAAACAAGTGTTTGTTTTAACAATCAGTAAAAGAAAAACTACATTTGATTGCCATAATCTATTGACTGGACTGGGATATATCTGACACTGAAGAGTATGCAGGGCTAAAGGGTTGCTTTGAATCCCATACAGTTATATACTTCCACATTTTAAGGTACATGGAGATGGAGTTTTGGTAGGAGACTGTGTTCCCTCCCATTTGCGTTTTCATTTTCATTCATAGCTAAATATCATCTGTGTGATTGACAGTGGACAAACCCCACAGTTCTGAGAAGAAGTGATGGCATTTCCAGGCAGGCAGGTCCCTGGGCAGTGCAGCAGCACGTTGCCTTTACTGCAGCAACCAGAGTGTTTGGAGATCTTTCCAGAATGACGCAGGACAGGGAACAGCAGGCATGCCCATGCTGCTCTGCAAGGCCAGAACCACATGGCCCAATACATCATCCCAGATGAGGCCAGACCCTCTTTGCAAGCTTACATTTCCAGAAAATTGAAAAGATAAAAGCTGTGGGAGTACTTTTAAATATAGAGAGGACTGCCTCACTCTGTTGTGCTGCATGAGAGAGGGACTTTGTTGGAGAATTAATTGCTTTTATGTCAAGAGAGTAACTTCCACTGCCTCCACCCCACTTCCAGCTATGCTGACCTTCATTACACCTTGACTCTTTCAGGCCATCTGGCTATAAATTAGGACAGACGTGTTACACCCTTTCCTTCTGTAAAGCACGTGAACATCTGAGCAGTGCTGTTGGCACATAAAAGCTTTTGCCCTCTCTGTTTCCCTCCCTAGATAATGAGCCATCCATTAAGCAGGCAGATGCAGTTCTAGCTGGTGATACATTATGTAATTTTGTGGGTGAATAACAGACAGATAGAACAGAAGATGGCAGAAAAGAAAAGCCAAACAGGCAGAATGTCCAGAGCCCCAAGAGTTGTAATATCACCAGTGCTCTTCCCTTTGTTACATCCTCACTGCTGGAACCTGCAAGAAAAGGTTTGCTCCCCACAACTGCCAAGCACCTGTACCGCATTGGACTTACTTTAAATAAGCCTTGAAGACCAGTCTGTCCCACCAGTGTCAAGTTCCTGCATCAACCAGTCCAGTCATAGGCCTCTCCTCTGGGAGTCCACCCAGAGGAACAGGATTTTGTCTGAGATTTGTGTCTCATCAATCCCCCACTCTTAACTTCCAGCTAATTCCCACTTACTTGATTTCTTTGGTATAATGTCCACTGTGGTTTTGCGTGCTGTTCCTTAGCTTGTGCCTGTATCCACTAACAGACATTCTCCATGCAAAACTCATGCAAATAAGGCTGCAAACAATTCTTTCTCAGGCAGTAAATATTGCAGAGGCAGTCTTCTGAACAGGAAAATAGGAACCTTGGTGTCAGATGGGGAACAAGCGTATAAAAAAAGGCAAGAAGTTAAAGCATTTCACCTCAAGAAGTATGGGTAGAACAAACAGTCACAGGTTTGTGATGCCAAACATTGCTTTGCCTCGGTGCAGCTGTGATTTGTTCTAGATACGGGTGCAAATTGACCTGGAGTCTTCCTAGCCTTCTGATCTGAATGGCAAGTTTAGCATTGAGATGAAAAGAAAAGGTTTCGTATTAAGTTTTGGTCAAACTGCTCCTGATCTTCTAGTTTTGTTGTTTTTTCTCTGGTTACTCACGCATCTCTACCCTAAAGCTGACAAGCTTGGCTCACAGTCCTCTCCTGTGGGATCCATGGTGAACTCTGCACACACACATTACATCTTACCTAATGAATAATTACCAGGGGACTGGGACACTTCATTCTCCTGATAACAGCATTCACCTCAGGGAATGAAATAACATTTTGAGGCTGGACACAAATGCACGTAATACAAAGATGTAATGGTTTGCCCCACAAAACAGTTATTGCAAAGCCCAGACACAACACCATGAAACAGGCAGGAGAAAAAGTGCCCCATGGGGATAGACTCTAACCTGAGAATATGCAGCTGAACTTTGTTGCAGAGCTACAGACACTTTTTTTCATTGTACCTATTTCTTGATGCTTTAACTACGGTATTTTTCTTTTTACTAGTTGAGTGTAAACTAAAGCTCAGGATGGGGAGCTATGTTTGCACAGGCACTGCTGGAGCAGTAGAGGTCATCCAGATTTTCAAATAGAAACTGGAAATCCAGCATGGATGTCCTCTCTCCAGCCAGGGGCTACATCGCAGCCCCCAGCCCCAAGAAAACAGGTGTTCTCCTGGGATACTCCCTCCAGAGAGCTGTTACACTGCTTCCTCTTCTGCAGCAAAAGTAGATATGAACATCTGCCCATTACAGACAGCCTTTAGACCAAATGTGGCTGCATCTCCCTAGTCTCTCCCTGGTGAAAAAACACTTGGCTGATCTCACTGGACTCTGCTTACCTACATGCTAGAGCTATGAAACCTCTCTTTGCCCCCACCCAGCCAGTGCATGTGCACTGGGATGTACTGGGCTCAGCCTAGGGCTGGAGGGGCAGTTTTGTTCCCACTGTTCACTCCCACATTAGCCTCTCAGACAAAAATGCAGAGAGAAGACTGCCAAGTGGAAGAGGTCAGGGAGGCAGGTGCACACTTGTATAACCGGATTTGCAGTGACACTTCTCACCCACAGGCCAGCTCGCTGCTGCTGGTGATGCAGGGCTGGTTTCCCTCCTGCCAAATAAACCCAGATTTGCATTCAGTAACATACTGTACTTTTTGCTTCTAATTTCTTGCATGGCTGACTCCTTTGCCCACCATGTTACAAGGGAATTTGAGTCCAAAATGTGAAAGAGCTCTCATGCAGGACGCAGAATGATACTGGGGGAAATAATATAGGATCCTGTAAATGAAGACTACATGGGAGGAAGCATTCAGAAAAGGTGCTAAATTAATCTTATGGAAAACTTTAAATTTGGATGCAATTTAAATAGGTACATAAAATACAGCAGTGAATACATTTTCCAACCTCTAAAAGGGATAGTCTATAAATAACTTTAAAATCTATTAAAGGACCTTTTAAGACCCAGTAAAACATTCAGCAAATACATCAAATTACATTTATTCTTCAAACTCCAGCCTTACGCCAAATTTTTCCTCTTTGAAAAACAATAGGAAGCAAACTGGTTTATCTTCCTGTACCTGCTGCAAATACCTTTATATCAAGGTAATTGCTAAGAGCACTGTGTTGAACAATTCATTACTTTGTTACAGGAACATTTGTCATGCCCTTTGGAGATAGCAGAAAAGAATTCTCCCGTGACCTTTGAAAAATAAAATGGCATTACTCAGAAGCCAAATTCAAAGTTTAAAAACAGATTTAAGAAGGGTTTCTCATGCCTCCTGAAAAAGAGACAAACTGCACTTTCACAGGGACCCTAGCTAGATTATTTCAGTCCTTTTAGACCATAAATGATTTGTGCCTAATGAGCACTTGGAGCAGTGATTCACTGATGAAAGCACTGCAGGGCTCCCTGTCCTGTGCACAACTCTGTTCTTGTCATCACAGCAGTACAGGACATAACACCGTGGGCTGCCTGCACTGAAGAGAAGATCATGAGCTCGATTGTGTGCTACAAACAAAGGGAGAGCCATTATCAGATGCTGCCTTGCCAGGCTGCATGAAAAACCGCCTCTGCAAATTGCATAATGCCCCTGGATATTCCCAGCAGTGCTGTGGCAGGCCCAAGGGGCTGGCGCTTGGTCAGGGAGGAAGCCGGATCTCCTCCCTCCCACCTTCCCTCCCAGCATGGGAAAGCTCAGGAGAGCTCTTGTGTAGTCAAAAAAACCCCACTTATCTCCTGGGAAAGAGCTGTGCTGCTCTGGGGTGACGTGTGACGCACAGCGTTGTGGTCAGGGATCAGAGGGAAGTCGGCGTGGTGGGAACCTTGGGAAGCACCTAGAGAGGATAACAGGAGAGGTGGCACACCTGCTCTCCCTGAGTGTCCCTCATCCTGTGCTTGTCCTGCTCCTGAGACAGTGCATCCCAGGTTTGATCAGTGCCCTGCAGTACAGCAGGAAAGCATCTAAAGGACAGGAGAACGCTGTAAACACAAAGCCTGTCTGTGCTGCAGAGTCCACCTCACACGGTGTGCAAGAGCTTCAGTTTAACAACACAGATACGCTGGTGTGATACTTTGCTCCTTGCTGTTCCTGGGCCCGGTGAGTACCTGTGCCTGCGCCAAGGAGAGACAGGAAGAATGGCACAGCTGGGGCAGAGGGAAGGGGCTGCTCCATCACCTGAGAGGTACTGTGAAAATGTAGCATGAGGGTGAAATCTCCAAGGAGCATGAAATTCCCACTGGAACAGCAAATGGTGATAATCCCAGCCGTTGTTCAGTGGGAAAGATTTCACCATGAGTAAATGTGACCATGATAAGCAGCATGTGTGACGTAGCCGGCTTCCTTTCCCTTGCCTGAGAATCCATATGCTTGGAATGCCGCCCCCTCCACCTCCTCCTCCTCCTCCTCTCTTGCTGGTGGCACCAGGGATTTACAAGGCAGGAGGGAGCATTTCCTAATATTGGTTGGGTGTAACTTTCCTGCATGACTGATTGTGCTATTAACTGTGGCAAGGGGAAGAGCACAAGTGAGCAGCATGGGAGAGCACTTCAAAACCTGGAGATGAATGATAAGTAATACTAAATAGTTCTATGTATGCAAAATAAATGTTTGAAGTTTGCAAGACTATTGTTATAGACATTGCTGGGTTTATCAGAAAAGGGAAAAGTTATAGAGAAAAGTGAAGTGTATGTAGAAAAAAAGACATCTATATAAATTAGAGAGAAAGGATCTGGGACTTAATGGAGTCAGAGTTAAAAAGGAGTTTTAAATTAAAGACAGGTAAGTGAGAGGTGGAAGAATTCACAGTTTGGTTGAAGCTCTCAAACCTCTCTTAAGAAAAATGATAGGACAGAAGGTAATGGAGATAAGTAGAAAAAGAAAAAACAGGTCTCTGTAAATGAAGCCCTAATTAAGTAATATGCACATGCACACACACACAAAGCACACAAAAATTTGCTGCTAGTCCACAACCACTCTTAAAACCATTTTGGTACAAATGGCAGTGATCTGAAAATACGAGGTGATGAACTAGAATGCTGGAATTCAAAGAAGTATATGGGCAATCTATGTATCTGGGAAACTTTCTAGAAAAAAGCTAATTAGTAAAATACTATTATACCAGGTTTAAACAGTATAAATGTCAGAACAGTTCATGCTAGAGAGAGAAAGATGAAAGAGACTCAGGTTCTCAGAAGTGAGAAGACAGAAGAGGTACAAAGATTGAATATCAAGCTAAATGTTTGGCTTTAAAAAGGGAAATCACATAGAAGTGATGAAATTCATTGAAATCAGTAGCTAAAACAAGTAAAGCATTTTTAGATGACATCAGATTGTTTAGAGACACTATACAGCAGACTCCTCACCAAATAAAAAACACTCAAAGCAGAAAGAAAAAATAAGCCAACATGATTGAACCATGTAACACTTCTGAGATATAGAAATAATTTCTTTATAAGATAGGGAGTTAAGGAAGATGCAAAAGAACACAGTCTGACAAAGTGGATGTGAAAGAACAATAAAGAACAAGAAAATGAAAAGCATAAAATGGAATGATGGGACACTTTCAGCCACAGCAGAAGCAGGAGGCTGACAGAGAGTTAATGGGGTCCATGGATGAATAGGAGCACATGAGAGCACATAATAGAAAATCAAATTAAATTTGTTGTTTAGCTGCTCCCTCTGGAATGCTGAATTGCTGTTTAAGAAAGATCAGCCTTATAGGGCAATTTCATGACACCTTCAGTAGGACCAGGCTGAGGCCACTGTGACTTGGTCAGGATGTCCTGTCTCATTCCTTGTGTTAGTGCTGGTCCTTCTCTGATCCCATGGCTGAGGCACTGAAGGCAGACCCAAGCAAGTCACTGAGGGTAAGGGCCATACTGCACACAGCCTGGCATTCCAGAGACTCCCCACCTCAGGGTTATGAGCTACCAGCTTCCTCAGGGACAAGTCTGATGAGGGTCTTCCAAGATCCAGGGGTTGTGGAAAGCAAAACCACCAGCTGGAATCTCAGCCCAGCACAAAACATCAATGGACCTTGGACTGGGTCTCCTTGCCAGGCAATGGTCAGGCATTGGAGGCACCCCAGGACTGTGCCCCAGCCATAGATGGGTGCAGTGCTGCACACAACAGGCAGCAAATCTCACCCTGCTGAGCACAGAGCCAGCACAACCCATCAGGTGTCCTTGCCACGCTGTGCCTGGGTGGCACTCAGCAGGCAAGGAGGATGTGGATGTGACACTTCTGAGCTGTGTGGTTCAGAGACCAAGCAGATGGGCATCAGTTGGCCCACTGAGTTGATTCCTGGAGGCTGCTAAGGGTTGGTGTTCTTTACAGAGATGGCACAAAGCTGTGTTGTGCTATCCAAAGAAAAAAGAGAGATTTTGTGCTTTATCCAGACCCAAGAACAGGATTCTCTGAAATCAATCACAGAAATAGAAATAGATGACTGTCATGCTACTGTCATGCTATTACTAAATAAAAAATAAATTAAGATAGTGAGCCTTTGATGATTGCCTCTTTTCCTGAAATTTGGTTATTCGGAATTTCCTAGCCACATGGATCTCCCAAACTGAGAAGTTAAGTGGTCAATTTCTTTTCCAAGTGTGAACATGCTCTCTCAGGGCACTGCAGACTTTTCAGGGAAGTGTGGTTGGAAACACTGTCACCCTTCCATCCTAGCCAAGCTCCTGAACCATGCTGGTACAGAGGGCAGGCAAGATCAGTGTTCAGATTCTTCTGAGTAAAGGTAGAAATTTGGCAAGTGCTTTGGATGCACTGGGTGCTTTATTCCTAGCATGTCTGCCTGAAACATTGCATGGTCCAGTCATGCCATATGGCCTAACAAACAAGCTTAAGGCTTAGGGTGTTGTTGCTTTTTAATCAGACCTTAGGTCACCATCCGTTAGGCCTTAGGCACTTTGAAGCTCATGCATATAATTAAATCCAGTTAAATAAAGGCTAAAATCCATCTTGTTTTTATACTGTGTTGAGTGCTGACCTGAAACAAGCTAATGTTGTGTTTGCATTTTTCAGTGATCACCGTAGTGGAGAACAAACACATCCCATTTCTCATGCTGGGATTAATAAGTGACTCCTGGCTCATAAAACCTTTCAGCTTCCATGATGCCAATACATCCAACACTCTGATTTCCACATATTTTAGCCTCTTGCATGGTTGCCATTACTGCTGTGTCTGATCAGTTGCAGTCTCAAATGTGTCAATATCCATCACACCTCTGTGACTGACAGCTGCTCTTTTGCAAGGAGTACAGACAGACAGACAACTGGGCCAGAGGAGGGAATGCGTATCCCACACCATGGCAGACACCCTCCAGCTCCCTGGAGTCCTTGGCTGCCAGCACAATCACTGCACCAACTTTTTTTTCCCATTTCCCCTCTAGCAAAAGACATGGGCCAAATCCCACTGGCATCTAGGAGCATCTTACTATGGACATCACAAGCCTTCTACTGACTTCAGCAAACTTGGCTCAAACCTAATGGCTTCTGCCAGCCTTCCTGTGTTCCTGGGCTTTGCAGGGTAACTGCTAAGGACAGAAATAAATCCTTTGTTTACTCTGGTAACTGGAGAGCTGCTTTAACCTCTGGCTAAAAACAGGTGCATTTTCCTATCAGGTTCATGAGTCACTTGTCCCAGGAAAGGATGGTGAACTTGGAAAGCCCGGTGCTCAAGGAACAACAGGAAAGGATGACTTTTTAATTGAATGGTGGCAAATCTCATAATCTGGTTTTCCTGTGTGGCTTTTTTCTTTTTAAGTCATGTTAAGTCATTGGTTTAACACAGCTCAGTCCTGCTCCTTGCAAATTCCTGGTATTTTGGCATCACATCCAGTTTGGGGTGGAAAACACTACTGGTGTTTAATCCCACAGGAAAGAGCAGGTGTAATGTGTGAGTACATAAATGGTGTGAGCACTGAATACCTCCATAATAGATTTTGTGCTTGGTCCAGCATAATCAGCTGTTTCAGCACAGGAACTTGTATCTTCTCTTCTCTTCCCGTCTCTTCTCTTCTTTACAGAGCTGTTTTCACAGAAAACAGTATTACTTCTCACAGATCGTCTGGTCAGGAACAGCCAAAGAATTCTTAAAAGGTGACCTTCAAGGTGATTTCTTTTTGATGAATTAAAAAAAACCCAAACAAAACCAAACCTGCAATATCATTCCTCTCCAATTTTAACACCAGAAATTCAAGTCTTACCACCCTGTTTCCCACAACTGTAGACTTATGATGACATCCTGAGAAGCTGCTCAGGGGATATTTCTCTACTGCACAGTTAACTCATGTTCTGACTCAAATTAAAATTGGTGGCTCTTGCCATACACAGAAGAGAAACTTCTGACAGACCAGAGTGTGCTCCTAGTCCAGACCAGATGACCTGGCTGGCTGTAGAGTGCAGAACTTGGAACTGGACCTTACCTCTTTTACCCTGTGACTGCAGACAGGAAAATGGAATGAAAATTTAAATTCTGGTGATTCTCCGATGCACCTCCTGTAGCTCCTGCATGGCAGCCAAGTGGCTGCAAAATAAGCACACAGCCTCTGAGCACCAGAGGCTCTGTGACCAGACACACAGAGATTAGCACAGCATCATCAAGGTCACAGAAATACAGGCAGGTCTCTGCTTGAGAAGGGGCCAGGCTACCTGTGGAGTGAAATTGAACCATGGTGGGGGAATGGATTCTTGTGTCCCATCTCTGATGGTTTTGCTTAAGATGCCTTACTATGTTAAGTGTTTTTGAAATAAGGAGAAGTCACCTGGTCACTGCATGGCAGGAAGGTTCAAAAGAGTCCCCTCTTCATGTCTGCATCCTTTGAGGACATTCATGAATGGTAAAGAGAAGAATCAACATTCTTGGCACTGTAAATTAAGTGGATAAGTATATCTTTGGTGTAATGGAGGAAAACATCCATAAAACCCTCTCAAGAGAGACATACAGAAGAGCATGACCAAAGCATCTCTCCCTTTACAAAAATCAAAGGCTTTCTTTGTTTGATATAATAAGCCACAAATATTTGTAGTTCCTGCCCATCTCCACCCCATTCCTCCCTCTCCCCCTGCCTTTTGCCACTTCAGGTCGCTTGGAATGACACTGGTACTCCTTACAAAACCAGCAGAAAGTCAAATACTCCCATATATTATTGCAGGGCTAATTTTTAACCTCTTCCAGCTGCACAGTCAGCTGGATCAGTAAGACCTGTTCCTCCAGGCAGCTATCAAGGGACAGCTTTCCATTTCTGTCATGCATGATTGGAGACTCCTGCACCAAGCAGAGTCTCACAGAGCTGCACAATGTGCTCACCTCCCCATCCTGAGGCTACACTAGGAAAAAAGAAAAAGGCCAGAGGACTGCAGAAGCCACCTGTGCCCAGAGAGCTGTAGGAATGGATGTCAGAGGGAAGGTGAGATGAGTGCAACACAAGCATCTGAGAACAGTGGCATTAATTTGGAGTCACTGTGAGTCTTACAGGTCTACAGGAAAGGTGCCAATGCCACAGCCAGTGCTTATTCACCATGACCAAAGGCAGTGTCAACAGGTTCTTAGAGAGTAGAGCACTGGCCAGCATCCATCCTTGAGGTCTCCAAGGAGCAGAGCACTGGCCAGTGTAAGTCCATGAGCTCTCTGGGGCCCAGACTTGGAGAAGCAGACAGGAGAAGCAACACACACTACACTTGCTCCTTGATGTCAGAGAGGATCTGCAAAGCAGAACCAAACCCTGGTGGGACACTTACCTCAGTTGTTGCTTGGTTCATGCAAGGATCCACAGCCTTGTAGCAGCATCACCTGACACCGAAGGCATAGGGACAAGTGTCATGTGAGGCCCCACAGCATGGGGTGAGCCCAAACAGAACAGATCCTGCTCCTCTCTCAGTGCCCAGCCATATGCTCTAGCTGATCCAGCTTGCTAGCTCTGCAAGATCAGAAAAATATGAAATGAAATAAAATTTATAAAAAGGCAGGAGCAGATATTTTCTAGCATAATGATTTAACCAGCTCATTCAAAGCATTCAAGGATCTGTTGTAAATGGCTGGAGAAGGTGACAAAGACCAGGACTGTAGGGGGAAAAAAGATTTTGTGTCTGGTGATGGGTAGCTGCTAAAATGCCTTGCACTATGACAAGAGCCACACACCTCTAGGCTGCACTGAGGGAACAGCTGCTTGAAATTGCAGACATCTGAGGGGCAGTGCCTGCCCCCTCCCTGGCTCCCTCCTTCAGCCTTCCCTGCAGTGGTACCCTGTGTCCCCGCAGCCCCCGGGCTGCACCAGGAGTAATGCTGGCACGGGGGAGAACAGATTAGCACCGGATCCAAGTGTCTGTGTGCCATATGGCTGTGGCAGGAGTCTAACAGCAACAAGGAAGAAAGATTTATATCTTGCTGAGAAACATTTTATAAAGTGTGTGAAGGTTGTCAAGCCTCTTTCTGGAACTATATCCTGTGGACTTTTCATTTGAAATGCAATTTTCTCCTTTTCAGTTGAAGAAGAGGTATTACCAGAGATATGACCAGCTCTGAAAAACACCCCTAACTGAGGAAAGCCCCAAGTGTAAACATTTTTCCATAGGTGTAGTTTAGAACAGAACAGGGTTTGAAAAGCATAAGAAAAGAAAATCAAAACAACCAGGTTGGTCATGCCTGTGAATGCAATGAAGTCTCAGCCTCTAGCCCCTGCTTCCAGCAGCCAAACTTCATGCATGAGAGACACTTTTCCAGCTAGATAAGTCTAGAAGGGCAGATTTTAACAATTAACCTGCCTGAACAACAGCTCCAGAGCTGCTAGAGCAAAGTGTTTGGGAAGTCAAGAGCAAAATTCAGTAGAGTGGACGAAACAGAAGTGGCAATGGAACCATGCTCAGACATAAAAGTGACCATATGTTCTACTTAAAAATAATTATTCTGATCTCAGCTGTCCTCAACACCACTAGTAAGGAAGCTGGTTATGTTATTACACATGCCTTTAATAAGAAAAGAAATATAACTACTACTGAAAATACCTACTTCAGCAACAAACTAATAAAGGCTTCTCAGTTCTCCACATTCCTGAGCCCTGGGGGATTAGCCCACCTTTAGGGCAGTCAGCATAAGATGCCTGCACGAACAAGCACAATTATTTCTAGTTGTCATCTTTGGGGCCAGTGCACTCTGTGGCCAGCTCAGCTGTTTTGAGTCCATCTACCCCAGACACCACAAACCCACTTCTACTTCCATCACACTCTTTTTTAAGCCATCACCATCTCTCCTGGCAGCAGGGAAAGGGGACTGGTCAAAAGCAGGATGAAAGATGTTTCTGCCTTACCAACACTACAGACTGAAAGTGCCAGAGAATAGGAAGGTGATATTTTCACAGCAGAGAGAAGGACATCAATAATACAGAAAAATGCACCCTGCAGCTCTAGTGGCACCAGTGCTATAACATGCATTTCTGGGCCAGCTAAGAATAGCAGAATATTGATGAACAGAGGGCTGGGACTAGGCTGGACAGTGAGTGGGGAATGTGATGACGACAAAGGAAAAGCTGACGTGGGAGGAAGCAGGAATTTATTAATATGAGAAAATTAGGAGCACATAGTTAACTCCACTATCAGCTGTTCACTTGCAAGTGAAGGACATAAGTAGGCAGACAAGCCAAGATGACAGCCTGGCTCCGGGAGATCTGGGGAGTTCACTGCCACAGAGGTCAAGTGTGAGGTATGGGACCATGGTTTGATGGGAGTAAATGGCTTTTGTTTCTACAGGGCTCAGTTTAACTCAAAGCAGCTCAAAACAGCACAGCCCACACACCCCTCAGTCCACTGCTGGACTGCAGTGCAGACCAACTGGATGCCCTGGTCTAGTCCCCAGGCAGGAGAGGGAAAACAGCTTTCTTACTGCTGTGTACTCCCAACCCTGCATGATGCCTAGGGCCAGGCTTTTACACAAGTGCTGATTTAACAGGACTCTCTACCTTTTGCAGAATCCGGGCAGTCAGAGGTTCCGCAGGGTGAAGCCAAGGCAAGAAGAAGAGAGAAAAATCCAGCAATAGGGAATCTCACCCCCAGTCAGAAGTGTCACAGTTTCTCTGCATGCCCATTAAGTGCTCTTCCTGGGAAGTAAATTGCTAGTAAATAAAGACTTTATTTGTTTTTTCCCCAATCTTTTCAAGCACTTGAAGAGGGATGGGCTAATCTAATTTTTGTAAGGAATTAGTGAAACCTTGTAGTTCTCGTTCATGTGTCAGGCTCTGAGGAGCCAGCGCTGACCCCAGACTGTGCACAGCCAGCACGGCCTCAAGCAGGTTGTGACTTAACCGTTGGAGTGGAGAGAGGGTTGGAAAAAAATCCCTTGTGGATTCCCAAAATGGCCACTGGCTAATCTGATCCTGAGGTGACTAATAACAATTTGGACTTATTTGTATCTCTGTGGCTTTACTGGAAAGTTAACTCCCCTGCTGCCAGCATAAAGAGGCTCCTTCCCCTTGCTGGGTTCCAGGGAAGTACAGAAGCAGCTTAAAACAATAATTTACTTCAATGCTGTAAATGTCACAGCAAGGGTCATGGGAGGGGGAAGTAGGGGATTTTATTTGATCTGTGCTGAAATGTCCTAACTAGACTGTGTTCAGATCTGGCAGCTCAAACAGGCCCCACAATACATGGGGCCAAGATAAGGTAACAGACACACAGTGGAGTGGAGAAATTTAAGCCAGTCTCTGTCAAAGCATAATGCAAGCTGGGCCTTAGTGCACCTTGTGCTTGCTCAGCTCTGCTAATTATCCTTCCTGGGTCAGCCAGCTATTTGCTTGGCTTTAAAATATTATTTCCCTGGTGTCTGGTCAAAACCTATTATGCTTGTTCTCCAGGCTTCACAGAAGGCATTATCAGTCTTCAGAACCTCCTGCATTCCTCCTTCATGCTCCTGCTCCTGCACCACATCATCTTCTGCCAGCCCAGAGGCCTCAATTAGGGGATAATCCCAGGGCACTCATTCGGTGCCATCAAGAAGCTGCTGTGTCACCTCCTCACACCACTTCCTCAGCACTCATTCCTCTGATGCCCATTTTGCTGGAAGGGAAGAGCAGGAAAACAAATGTGACCTGTGCTTCTCCAGGACCTGCTGCAACTACTTGCAGCAGCTCTTTCTGTCAAATCAGTAAAAGGAACTGGCAGAAAGGAGCCTGTAATTCCAGTTGTGCCAGCCACCTGATGACAGGAGCAATTGATCCCAAATGCAAATACAAATGTTACAAAATAAGCAAGAGTCAGTTGTCCTGAAAAGAAGTTTGCAACCAGAAAATTGCATTTTTTCCTTTCACAGTAATGAGTTTGAAAATAGAAATAAATTTGTCAGCTGAATCATCTGAAGGTGCTTAGTCTGCAGATTTCTCAAAACAATACTGGGATATTTTTAAAAGTTGGAGAAGAGGAATACAACCAAGCTGTCTCCTTCTACCCCTTGTCTAAGCATCCTTACTTGCATTATCAGCAGAGGTATGGAAAACATAACAGAGGAATTCAGTAAGCTCAGAAATATTACACTTTTTCTATCAAGTTCCTAATTTTCCAACATAAATTTTTCAAGCGGGATAAAGAAAAAATTCTTACTTATTTTCCTTAAGAAACAAATAAACAAAGAAGTCACCCACAAATCACAACATGACGCATCATCCAAATCATGGTTTCAATGTGAGCATTTCATGTAAACCTAATGTCTAGTGTTGTGAAATTGCTACTGAGAAAAATCTAAGCCACAAACAACTCAATAATAACACCTTCAGACCTGAAGTTCTCAGGATTCATACTGTTTTCAGACTTCTGCATTTTCCCCCTCCCTCATTTCCTACTTTACTACAGCAAGTATTTCAGGGAAGTGTTTAAATGCAAATAGAAATCTGCTTTCAGACCTGACTGTAGTTTTCAAGTACACAGTAAGGAGTAGGGAGGGGAGAAAGATCCGTATTGATTTTTTAGTAGCTTTGTCCTGAATCACAGAGAGCAGATGGGTAATTTCAAGCAGAATGATTTTATGTCTGACTGAGAAACACACAGAACAAATGAGAGCAAAAGCCAAGTCTCCTGCAAAAGCCAAGTCCCTCCTATGGCAGTCCTCAAAATGGACCATGAAAAGCATCCCTGCCCTTGCAGACCCCTCACAGATGGGAGACTTCAGAGCACTGCAATGATGCTTCATAGCTATATGCATGAAATTTATAGACTTGTCCTTTCCTTCATGGACAATCAAGGCTGGATGAACAGTGAAAGGCAAAGCTCTTTTTCACTCAATTAATATAAATGTAGCCAATTCTTTTTTTCTTGTGCAGAGACTCTGTGTTCCTGAACTCAGTGTGCAAATAAGACAGTGCAATGTTATTTTGACTTGCTCTTTACCCCTTTCCAAGTGGCTATAATAGGGAATAAACATTTCTATGAGTACATCTTGCTCTACTCCCCAGTATTTCCTTCAATCCCTTTGCCATGACTTACTTAAACAATTATTTCTACACTTACACAATCCTGATGCTAACTGACTCACCTGTACCAATTACACCATTGTAAAGGGATTATCTCCATTTAATCCTTGTTGTCCTATAGATACAAATTAGACCAGCATTTCAAATGCACACAGACCAGCTCAACCTTTGTGTTTAACTTACAGTTTTCTTGCTTGTTGTTCTATAGCCCCTCTTGCCTTAATGAATATATTCCTACTGTTTCCAATGCCAAAACTC
Source organism: Camarhynchus parvulus (assembly GCF_901933205.1). NCBI lineage: Eukaryota > Metazoa > Chordata > Aves > Passeriformes > Thraupidae > Camarhynchus > Camarhynchus parvulus. Next base: position 25,543,272 of record NC_044576.1, on the reverse strand, counting down.
AAACACTCATCTGCACCAATAGAATTCCCCTGTTGTTATCCTGTGCCTCCCCATATTACCTTCTCCACCTGTGTCTGCTCTTTCACCAGCTACCCAGACTGAACCTCCCTTTTATGAGCAAATACCTCTGAGCAGCTCAGACACAGAACCACAGGTGGGTTTGTACATATCCACTCAGAATAAGCAGAGGCTCCATGAGCTGCTGCTCTGCTGGATACCCATTCCAACCAGGGCATGGAGAGGAAAAAATTAGTCCACAATTGCAAGGCCTCTTTTGATTATTAATATTTCTTTTAAATTTGCATGTTTAAGAAAAATAAAGACAATGACCACAGCCTCTCCTCTGTAGCTCTTCCTCTTTCATCTGTTACATGCCATACATTAGACTGCAAACTCTTTGCTCTGTGCAGTGTCTCTGTTCCCAGTTTGCATGGTGAAGTTACAACCTTGATTTCAGCTTTAGTGACATGATAGTAAATAACCAGTAAAAAATAAACCATAATAAATTTCCCTCAATTACTGAACATATCTGAAACAAACAGGCTGCCCAACAAGCACCCCTTGTGATTATGAGGAACTGATGGATCTAATACCACAAGATTTCTCTAATCCCCTCCAAGGCAACACCTGTGCTCCACCCACCAACTCTACGTTCAGAAAATAAAGGGCAGTCAGTGAAAATGAAAGGGTTAATTTCTCTCTGTCTCTGGCTAACCTTTCCAGACTATTCAGTTTCCTCTCAGACTCCAGCCAATCGGAGGCATGCGAGGTGAAGGATAGAATTACACACTGGGCATGTTTCCTGTACTTAGTGGGTGGATAGAGCACAACTTCCGCACTAATAATGTCAAGGTAATTAGGACATCCTGCAAAACCTGTAACAGGGAAGAAATAACCATTGTTTATTGTCATTTCTATTGCTGAGGTGGTGGGCTCCCCTCACAACTCTTCTTGCCTTTTGTTTTGAACCCATCTCTACTTCAGCAGATATGCAACTGGGCCAAATACAAGAACCCCAGCATTCACAATATGGACCTGGGCTAAAATCTAATTTCTTTTTCCAGTAGCATCATTTCTCTCAGCTCTGTTGAAGGGCCTGGAGCAGTCACTGAAACTGGCACCTCTATCCCTCATAAAGTCTCTGGGCTATTGGACTGCAGAAACACAACTCTGGCTTGGTGGTGAATTAATTTATGCAGTGTGGCCAGCTCCTACAAGATGGATCAAGAGCACATCTTGCACACTCCCTTCTTCCACCAAGCAGACTCTCGTCTGATGGTCAGGACAGTTCTTGGGTAGATGAGTCAGGGTTCTAGAAAGGCATCTTTGATGTTGAGAAAAGTCCAGTGTGCAGCAGTTTCTTACTGGGGTCCTGTCTCCTGGATTCTGCTGGAAAGAAATGTTTTTTACTAGATTCTTGAAAGAAATGGCACCAACACTGACCTTCAAGTGTTGCAAAGCCCAGCAGGCCCCACATGGGCCACAGGATGGGGTAAATTTAAATTATTCTTCTCAGTTTCCTACTGACTCCTTTAAAAAAGCTCCTTTATTCAATGTGGGCTTTTGGTAGATGCTCTTTAGAGGAGTGGAGATTTTCCTCTGCCCTTTGGGAAGGCAGATTTTGGAGAGAAGTAACAAACTTTCCTTGAGGCCATTGAATGTAACTGGGAAAAAGGCAGGGAATTTTGGGTAACTGAAACTTTTTTTAGATCACTGTTTCAGAAGAATTTTAGAATCAGACTACTGACCCTGTGGCTTTGGTATGAACTGCCTCTCCTCTCACTAAAAATATGCCAAAGATGAGATGGCTGCATAGTGGGAACAAGTTGGTTGTGCAGCCCAGGCTCCCTGTTAGCGCTCCACGGTGACCAAGGGGAATGGATGGGAAATGAGACAACTCTGAGACTATGCATGAGCCTTTGCCTCTAAAAGAGAAGGATCCTTTGCTTGACTTTTCTGGCTACATTCATCACAGGCTGTGCTGTACACAGATGCCAGCACAGCCCGTCCCATCCCACAGGAAGTGTCTATGTGGTCAGATGCAGACAGTCATATGGTACCTCAGCCTTGCCAGAGGGCTGGGGGCTGCTGGGCTCCTGAAGCCATTTAGATGATCAGCGGGACCATCTCAGGTTCACTTAAGCCTGGGCAGGAATGTGACTGTGCAGATGTACCCTGGCTTGGCACTGCTGGGCATTAATCTGTGTGTACACTGCCCAGCTAAACTGACCTTCTGTCCATACTGGAATGCAGATAATGATCTGGTAAATTATTGCTCTTCCCTTTCATAAGGTTTCCTGGCTGCTGGGTGCTGATGTTTGTAAGCACTTTAAGGAAAGCAACATTGATTTTTCCTCAGGTGGAGAATTTCAGGATGCCGCGTGTCTCGTGTTTGCTTCACCAAACCTATTTCCAAGAGTCGTGGTTTTGCACACATTGCAAGCACAGCCTGCATCAATATCCTGGGGGGAATTGTGATTCTAATTAATGACAGAGTCCTTCTAAAGGTGTCTCTATTAAGCTTGTACATAAGGGCACTCTGCTAGGAAATGTCCCTTCCCTCTCACATGGCATAAGCTGTTGCCATCTGCAAAATATATTGACAATAATGCTGAGCCTAAATTATTAAGTGTGGTGCTGCTGGGCTTGTGGGGACAGCTACATGTTTTATATCCTCTCTGAAGGGCCTTGTGTGTAATGAAATTCTTCACTTGCTTTTCAGAACTGCCATGTTTTCAGATTACACTTGTGATTGTCAAAAAATTCAGCCTGTAGAAGAAAGCTATGCATTTCAGATGTGAGACAAAGAAAAAGATTCTTGGGTTCTCAAATAAAGATAACTCTGGAAGAGTCTGGAAAAGTGATACTGTGAAAAAAGTAATAGAATAGGACTACACAAGATTGCTAGCAATCAGAAGATAACCATTATCTGTAATAATGCTTTTCACCCTACAAAATAACCCTGATGTCTAAAAGTTGGTCTTCACTCAGAACTTATTAACATAATTATGATGTTAAAAATACCAGTATAGCTCTGTTTGGACACGCTTATTTCGAAATAAGAAAATTCATATACGGTGGAAATACATGTGTAACATGAAGTAGAATTATTCTTGAAGGGTATCAAGGGTAAAATTCCCTTCTCTCAATAATAAAAATCTCACAGCTTGTCTGATTCATTATATGCACTGATCTTAGAAGGAACCTCCAACCTGAAGTTAAAAGAAAGAGCGCATCCACCCAAAAGGCAGGTCCCACATCCGGTGAGCTTCCCTCAGATGAGAACCAAAAAGCTGAGACTTACAGAAAAATCCACCTTTCCACAAAAGTCTGGAAGGAGGAGTTTGGTGGCCGAAGTGAGTAAGTAGCAGCAATGCCTTTGGTCTAGGTCACTGTTTCCTCTCTGCTGCTACAACGTGGGAACAAAGCTGTGGGATAACTGGGGGTGGGAGAGCTGCAATGGTTGGTTGGGGCAGTGCCTTTTCCTCAGAGACTGAGAATTTCATATACACAGCAGCCTGTGCCTCTCAGCCTTCTGGAGGAGTGCAGGCCAGCAGAGGTTAACAACTGACCCTAACCCTTCTGCCTGGGAGTGGGCTGAACTGAGGCAGAGGCAGCAGAAATCCTTGCTGACAACTCCAGAAGGATCACCTAGTGATAGACTTTAGCTGTACCCAGACTTTGAAGAATGTCCCCCCGGCTTGCCAGTCTTGTCAGGCCACTGAAAAGCGACGGTTTCATGGGGCTCCAGGATTTTCCATCCAGACACTGGACCCTGGGGTCATCTGTGAGCAGTACATGACCATTCCCTGCCTCAGTGCTTTGCTCAACTCAGCCTGCCATGACACAACTTTCATGGCTTTCAACCACTTCCTTCACAATGCTGCCTCATGGATATCCCCATGAGGAATACCATTTCCTTTACTAAACTTTTCATGCTATTTCTAGTCATGCCCAATTAGCTATTCTCCTGTCTGACTTGCTCAGCCTTTGAAGACGCACAGCTCCTAAGAGAGGCAGGTGCCAGAAAGCACGCTTATGAGTCCAGCATTAAGACACTTAATTGCTGCAGGACTTCAATTTCCAAGCAACTATTAATAGCAATGAAAGAAATGCTATCTTTTGCCCTAGAGACTCTCCATTACTTGTTTGTAAGAGAGGGTTTTTGAAAACAGGCAGAGCTTTCATGACCTGGATCCAGACCAGAGTCAGTTCTGCTCATTGACTGCCTTCAGTTCCTCCCCCAGCCAAGTTTCTAACAGAGAGAAGCAGCTGCCCAAGACTCAGATGTTCTTCAGATGTTGATTTAATCTGTGCTTAGAGATGTCTTCCCACAAGAACCTGGGGAGGATAAAGAGGAGCTTCTGGTGGAGGTAGTTTGGATCAACCCTGCTATCTGCTCACAGCTGCTGGAAGAGAGCAGGACAGGATGCAGCAAGTGAAAGAAACCTACAAAATAATGCTGGTCATAGGCCCTTTGAACAAAATGTTGTGAATTACCAGTGGGAACTCTTCAGGAGAGAAAGAAATCACAGAGGGAGAGCCTCACATCAGGCTACCGACACCCCTCAACTGTCAGGCAGGAAACAAATGACCTCCATTGTGCAGTGCAATGCAACCAACACATCTCCATCTGGGAACAAGCATCATGTCAGGAAAAGATGTCCAGAAGGGATAACTGGTGACAAGTAAAAAAAACCCGAGGCACCTTTCAAGAACCTTCTTTAGAGGTCCTCACCCATTTTGCATGGTTTTATAGGGCCAGGAATGGATCATGTTGCTTTACATAATGCTGTCTGATGAAGGAGATCAGCTCAAGCACTCAGAACCTGCATAGGGCCTCACTGAGTGGCTGAAACCATCATAGATAATCTGTGTAGGAGCTCAACCCAGATGTACTGGTACTTTCATCAGACACTGGAAGGTCACAAAAAAACATACACAATCTTCTAGAACCCTCAGAACAGAGGTGAAGTCTTTTGTCTTTACAGTTAGTGCAGCTTTGTATAACTTCAGTTGACGAGAAAACCTTAAAAATGCTCTTCTCATAAAAGCAACCACAGAAGAGATATTTCCCATTTCAGTTCTCAGTTTGCAAAAGTACAGAACTCAGGCTTTGCTTATGAGACAGCCTGGATATCAGGAATGAGGTAAGTTTACTAATTCCCCTAAATCATGCCTCCCAGCTCTTCAAAGAAAGCAGCAGCATCACTAAAGATATTTTACTCACACTACCTTTCTCATGCAGAAGAAAAGCAGAGCCATTCCCCACCAGGTGACCCTCTAAGGAACATTCTGTGCAGACTTGCTGACAGACCCCCACCCCATCTCCTCAGACACCTTGAATGATCCTGCACTTCATCAGTGCCTTGTCCCAAATCTTGGGCTTGGAGGATACAACAAATAGCAGAGGTTGCCTTTCAACCCTGGATGGGATACTCATGAAGTCATGTCTGCACTGAAAACCAGTGTCGACTGTGGTTTTTTCACCCTCAAACAATGCCTTGACTTGATCCTAAGCCAGCCCCATTCCTGCCGGACACAAGCGTGTCCCAGCGCCATCTAGCCAAAGTGCTTTGGAAACACACAGCAGCACCTGGAGGGCAAACCCCAGTGCAGAAATTATCCCTAAAAACACAAACCCCTCACCACCGAACCCAACACCCACAGCTGCTCTGGGCCATCCTACACCTTTCCTTGCTAAATTTGCTAAAGGCCTCTTGAATTAAGTTGAACACAATGTTCAGCACCATTCAGAGACTGTTTCCATGCCTTTGGTACCAAAGATGAAAAGATAGCAAGGGAACTGTTGTGGCTTCAACGATTTTTTGTTTCAGGTTTTGTATTTCCTTTGAATGAAAGCAAGAAGTGAAACCTTTGGGTGAGAGTGCAGTGTAAATCCCCAGACAGATCAAATCAGATAAAAACTGGAGTCTTTGTTTGGCTCCATAACATGGCCTGACCTGCCTCAAAACTGGACCTTACTGAGAAGGAAGAATTTGCAATGAATTTCCTCCAAGCAGGAAATCCAGAAAGAACTCAAAGGTAGGATGGTTGTAACAGAGGTGGAAGGAGAACCAGCACTCACTAATTAGCAGCTTTCATTACAGATTTGTTTCCATCATCAGTTTAAGCCACTCTGAGTCTGCTTCTTCCCTGCCATAGACTGAATCAGGTCTCTTGCGTGGGTACTGATCATCACAGGGTTAATTGCTGTGCCAAGCTGGCCTGCTGATCCAGCTGAAAATCAAAATCCTGAAAAGGAAAAGCCTTGGGACAGTCAGAAACTAATCTTTCTCCACATTCCAAATGTGAGCATCAAGAATGGAGGTGGCAGGTAGATGTAGCCAGATGTTCAGGAGAGGGCAGGACTGCTGCTTTTAGCTACAGTGCAAACCTAAAGCATAAATCCACACTCCAAGCACTCTAGAGAATCCATTTTCATTTGGAACAGCTTGCTAGAGTACATGCTCAGCATCCCCACTGAACATGCTCACCTCCAAGCTGAACTTTCGTGTGAAACTGAAGATGGCGTAGAGGAGACCAGAAACTGAACTGCAGTAGCAACATAATAGCACCACCTGCAAGGTGACATGTTTAAATGCTGACCCTTTTTACTGAAAGTTTATTCTGCATCTGTCAGACATAATAATAGAAATAGATATTTGCTTCATCAGCTGCAAACCAACCTGCTTTGCATGTACTGAGGGTCCTTACTCAGTTGATAACATTGATACAATACAAATAAAAATAAATTCCAAGGTAGAGTGGTCTACTTATATTAACTGAGCCAATAATATTTCAGGATTAATTACATACATAATCATACAGTAAAATATGAGAATCAGTATACTGCACAATTCCTTCTGGCCTCATGTGGGTACAGGCCATTAAAATTTAGTGGGGGAAGCTCTGTGACAGCAGATTTTTCCTTTTTAGCAAGCATTATGCTGGATATCCATGCATGCAGTTCTGTAAAGCTGAGATGATGTGAAGCATTGAATATCCTAATAATGAGTTTCTGAGATTATGATTTGTGAATGTTTTATTTTACAGAATGTGGGATTGACAGCCCTATTCCACTCACCTGAGCAACGTCAAATAATCTCAAGAATGTTCTGAACTTCTGAAAGCCTCGAGTTGTTCCACCTTGGTTCACTGGCCATGGAAGACTGTAGCCTAAATCTGCACATTGGAATGAGACATCCTTCCCAAATGAACACTTTCCTTCTTTAGCAGGGAAAGCTGCAAGAGAAACAACACAAACCATAAAGAAATACTGTAAACATCAATTTAGAGACTTGAGCTTGATGCCCTCTACCTGTGGGGCTCCCTGTGCAGCAGCAGAAACACCAGTTGAACATAGGATGTTCTTTTAGCAAATATGTCAACCCTGAGGGGATGGTCTCTCCCAGCAGAGACTTAGAAGCCATTCAGACATTTCCCCCCAGTTCCCTAACACAGATGCCAGGCAGTGCAAAGGGCACAGGCAGTTCCTGGCAGTGTGGAAACAGCTCTCAACTGCCAAGTCATGGGAGAGTGACTTGAAATGTCCAGATTTGCTTGTCCCTGGGGCCACAATTTCATCACTGCAGCATGTGGACAAGTCTGATTTTTCCAAACCTCTCTCCAGAGAGACAAGGTAACAGTTCAACCTGCGCCCGTTTGTCTGACTCACCCCATCTAGAAGATTCATTGGACTGGCAAACAGCAGAAGTATATCATTTACATGGGTTATAACCCATCACACATTTAAGAATGCGGCCTTTTGATTTGTAAATGTACTTTATTTTCATTTGAAAGGATTTTAGTCCAAACTGGAATCTGTGCTTTCACAAACACTGAAAAAGCAAAAGGCTAAAATCTTCAGTCCAGCCCGCCTCCAGGTCAGAACTTGGTGAAGAAACCCCAGACAGGATCCAGTGTTTCCATCTTTTTTCAGATCTAATTGCTGATAAAAACCTTCTACAATGTTATATGAACTTTGATACAACTGCTCAGTGGGCACAAAGGTGACAGCCAATTTGCCAAGATCTTTGTTTCACTCTTGCATCACCTGTGCCTGCATTAAGCATGGCAGAGTTGGACTCTTCTGTGGATTTTCAAACAGAAAACAAGAATATATAGCTGAGGAACGTGTTTTAAAAAAACACCCAAACAGACCCACCAAAAGAAACAAACTCAGAAGTTACTGAGCTCAGCACCAGGAAGAACTTCTCTAGAAAAACATGTTTCAAGTCTGAAGCGCATCAGTTAATTTCTGTGTTGTAAACCAGGGGAAAGGGAACACAAATGGGGTTGATTCTGAGAGCAATCAAAGTTCATGCCATTGGAGGAGAAGGAGATGTGCTATATCCCTGATTCTGCCGTGAATATTGAGTCAATCTGGTCTGCAGCACCATGAGAACCTGGAAATCTCTCCTGGTCACCCTTTTAGTTATCAGGCTGCCCAAATCAACACTTCAGCTAGCAAAATGGCAAATGAAGGAGTGATTTCGTGTCACACCATGAGCCAGGTGGGAATTTATATAGGAAGCACTTATTTACATGTTGGCTATATCAGAGCAAGTCTGTTAGGGCCAGTTATTCACAAGTTGCTAAGATCACTGAGTTGATGCAGAAAGGGGCTGATATTTGGGTAGATTCTCTCTATTTATCAAAGAGATGCACAGAAGAGCTGGCCTGGGAGCAGTCTTTTCTATATAATAACATCACAGTGACAGGAAATGCATGCTGTTTTCCAGCATTGAATTTCTAATTCTGGCATCTTGCTTCCCTCAAACAATTTTTGTCCTGTATGTAGCTGCAGTAAAGCATTATTATCTTTTGAAAGCCTGGTTTGCCGCTTTTTGTGCTGTAGTCAGGAAGGTTTTTTGGCTTTGTAAAGAGTAGCACATTATTACTTCATCAATGGGAAATATAAAGAATTTTCTTTTGAGGCAGAGAAGAGTTCTGGAGGGAGAGAGGGAAGAAGTGTATCTGTAGCTTGTTATGGGCTTGATGGACATACTCTGCTGTTTTCGTCAGTAGCTGTACAGCCCTTATATAATATTTTTGGGCATTGGCCAGCTCAGCCCCACAGAACTGTTTTGATCAATGTTTTTGGAAAGCAGGAAATGAATTGAATATATCTGATCTGTGAGTAATGGAACAAACCCCAAAGATTATGCAGTCAAAGCTGCAGGCCACATAAACAGCTTCTAAACACAATCCTTGAGAAAGGCATTTTATCAGCAACTCTTACCTGGTTATGTGAGACAAAAGTACAACTGAGTGCTGTGAACACTAAGAATCCCAGAACTACCCAGGACACTCCTATACAGGGGGATTATATTATGCATTAGCCAGTCCCCCAGTGCTGCTTGGTGGAGTATCATCTGTATCTAGCAGAGAGGTGCAGTTTGCAGAGCAGGAAATAAGGAAATAAGTTATGCAGGAAGGAGCAGGAAGGAAATAAGTTATGTTATATAAAGAAATTCTTCTTAGAACAGCAGCATAGCCACAAGCACCTTTGTAACTCTCATGTGGAAAACAAAACAGAAGTAACCACACACCTGATCAGCACAGTTACACCAGTACCATGCTCCCCTGACACTTACAGCAGGATAGCAGGCTGGGTAAGATGAGCACCAGTGATCTGGCACGACAAATAAAGCATTTGGAAATTACTGGATAGCAGGAATCCTGGGCTGGCCACCAGAGACTAAAGTATCCCTGCATTACACAATGCCTGTAACATTATTATGGTGTACATATTTACCTGAGGGTAAAAGGGAATGAATTCTATTGTGAAATATATTTCCTGCTTCGAAATGACCACTGTTCCAGTAAATGCTGAAAAGCCTCTGGAGATGTCCCTGTTGATGCCCTCCTCTATTAAAGCTGCTCTGGTACAGTAATTGACTGTCACTGTGATTACTCCCCTTGCTTGTCCATTCAGGCAAACCAAGCACATGGCACTGTAATTTTGGGCTTGCTGAGCAGATGACTGGTTTGAATAGCCTGAAGTCAGCCTCAGAACTACAGCATCAATATCAAAATATATTATTCCAATTATTCCAGGATACAGCTAAAGCAACCAGCTACTTTCTTGGATAGTCCCCTTCAACTGCATTTTCAACTCCCTCCAGTGCGCTTGTGATTGTTCCAGCTCCCATTCTGAAGCCTCAGTGGGACACATGTGTGCAGGGTGCAGCATCATGAGAGACTCCAGAGGCCCCAGAAGTACCAGCTGACATCAGGAAGGTGAAAGGAAGTGGTGAAAAGTCAATACTCCTGGTGGCATTAAACCATGAGATTGCATCATGTGAACAAGAATAGCCTCATAAACCCCTTTGTGTCCCTGGGGATTTTTGATTTCAATGTTTAATTATGAGCTGTGGCCAGATTTAGTTTCAACCTATGACATTCCTTTGTCATATTTGTTCCCATCTATATTCTTGGTTCATCCTAAATTAGCCCATGGCCCAATCTAGACTGTAACAGTCAAGGACTCAATTACAACTTGTGTTGCAATCAGGTCTGGGAACAAATTATTTCCGTTTTGTGGTGTTGATGGGAACTGTGCCCATGAAAACTTGAACCCAGAGAAAGCCAGATGGTCACATCAACTCCCTTAATGGGGGAGAGGAGCAGTGCTGGCAGAGCTGCTTTTGCACTGTTGTGGTGGCCTATTATGAGAGCAAATTTCTTTCTCTGTCCTTTAACCCAATCTCACATACTCTTTTTTGGTGGGTGGCACATCTGGCTCTCAAACTTATTGTTTCTCTGACTGACAGTTGGCAGAGGTTGGTGGGTGATTTTCATGACAAAAGGGCTTTTGTTTGCCATTCCTTTCCAGTGAGTAGATGAGAAGCAATGAAATATTCAATGAACACAGCACAGCTTTCCAGGGATATTTTCTTTTTGAGCCTTTCCTGTAATAAAAATAGCTCCTCCACTGAAGTCTACACATTTCTGGAGAATTTTTATGTCTATCTATATATATAGATACATATACACTATTGGTGTTACTCCTCCAGAATAAACATAGATATTTTAGCCAATCTGCTGGGAAGATTTTTCAGTTTGAGCAGCCTCCCCAAGAGAATCTCAAAAATGCGCTGAACAGATTGAACTCAAGTTTCAACCTCAGATTCCCCTAACCAGTCTAAGCAAATTCAGCTCAGGTCTGAATCCTATAAATGTGAACCAACTTCCTCATACTGCTCTGAAGTAGGGAATGACTGCCTGCATTATATAAGATTATTTCAGTCTTGCTCAAAAATCTGATTGCCCAAGGTCACAAGAATATTCTGGCAGAGGCAAGAATAAGAATCTTGATATCTTGCCTCCCAATCTGCCCCTTAGGCAACTAAAACCAAACAAGTACCCTTGGGAAGGAGATATGCAAGCACCATGCCAAATTGGGAAGAGGAGGGGAAAAGAATTTGACATTGTGACAGGACAAATATTCTCTTCCTCATGGGAACTTGTATCTCTAAGGTCCCTTACAGCGGATGCTGGAGCTCAAAGAAGAGGCTGATCTTTGTTCTTGTACCTCAGAAGCACTGGGAACCCATAGACAAGCAATAAAACCAGAGCACCAACTTTTCCCATCCCTTTCCTGACATCCCAGGGGAGTTCATATCCAACACCAATCATTCTACTCACTCCAGGTGGTTTTCAAATACATGTCAGTAAATATTTATGGTGTGTTTTCCTTTTTAGCAAATGCTTTTCTGTATGGCTTAAAGAAATGCCCATGAATGAAAGAATAAGGGAGGAAATGAAGAGTCAAAGAAGTGTGTGATTGTTCTCCTGTACCTCACTTCCCAAATAATTTAAAGTCTTGAGCTGTGAAACCATTCTTCAGCACATTAAAACACATTAAATAAAGCTCAGTTCCATACTTTAAGTGCCCAGTGGTGCCGCTTTGGGTGTCTCAGCCCACCAATGCTGGCAGCTGGCACCCTTCACCTCAGGTTCTCCTGCTATCTCTGACAGTGACATTGCACTGCCCCCTGTGCCACCTTCCTTTCACTGCTGTCCCCCGGCTGGTGCTAAAGAGCAGGCAGCCTTCAGGAGAAAGGCCAGACAAACAGAAGAGGGGCTTCTCAGCTTTGACACCCTGAGAGGCACACTGTCCCCACAGCACACCCACCTCTGCATGTCTGTCCCCACCCAGCCATCCACCAGTCCATGAATCCCACTATGCTGCAGGGCTCTTGTGAGGCGGCAGGCTGACTCCACTGCCATGGCAGTGTGCAGAATATACATTTTTCTAGCTCCCTCTGAGAAAACTTCCACAAAATGACCATGTAGCACCTGGTTGCTGAGCGGAAGAGCAGGTGGTAAACCTTCATTATACCATGCTTACTCAGAAGCACCCTTTGACAGAGAACTCATGGGCTCTGGTTTTCTAAGTCTGAATTTGGAAGGGGCTAAGGGTATGCAGTGGAAGGAAACAAATGTCTAAATGTGGAAAAGGCAAATGAACTCTAAGACACCATGCTGTCAGGAATGTAATGAGGACTGGCTTGCCTGGATTACCACTGTTGCAGCAATGTCTAGAGACTGGTCCTGGGCTGAGCCAGCCCAGGCTCCTCCACACGGTGCAAACACAGAATAAAGTCCATCCTTATGCAAAGAATTTAGCACAGGATACACCAGCAGCAGAGAGCCTCCAAAGCCACTCACCTCCAGCCACTGTCAGTGCAATGAGTCCTTCAGGTTAGGGGAAAAACCAAAACTGTAAAAGCCTGTTGGGATCAGTGGAAAAGGCCCAGAGTCCCTCCTACATGACATCTGTAAGAAAAAATAGGTTATATTGCATTGGCCTCTGAGGATAAGTCCTCATAATAAAGCCTGGGCCTGCTTAACTTAGCAGGCATTAATACTGACAAGAGTTCAGAGTTCATCAGTCAAGCTAATTTGTTCAACATTACCCTGCTGTTGCTTATCTGGGATAATCTTTCCTGCTGGAGGAGGGTAGCTGCAGGCTAATGTATTTGGTCCCCCTTTGCATGAACTAGTTTTATCTTTCAGCCAGTGTTCCTGCTCTGTTATAGCATTTCTGTTTAAAAGTGACCAGAAAGAGGAAAAGAATACATATAGGTGTCATTTTTCTTTCTATTTCACCACGTGCCAAATAGACAAAGAAGGATTATTCACTACTATCTTTACAGTTTCAGTGGCAGCACCAGAGGGCTGATAACATGAAGAGGTGAAAGAAAGGATTTAGGAACAAATCCATTTTGAAAAGCCTCTGTGAAACTTGTTTATGATAACCCTGACTTTAATTTATTTTCCCAATACACACTTGGGAGAAAAAGTTGTGTAGGAGATATGCCTGACTCTTATCAGGAACTGAGAAAACCTTTACTCATTGATTCACTTGTGAAATTCCCCAGCAAAAAAAACCTGCCTGAAACCTTGCAAAAACACAGAATGTACAATACTAGAAGGAATCTGAAAATGACTCTTCTCCTCGCAAAGACTTCAATGAAGGCAGAATAAATTGTGAGACCAGAGCATTTTAGCAGGGAAGCATCAATGGAATGAGGCAGGGGAAGGGCTGAGAGAGCATGTGTTCACTGGAGCATATGGTTACTAATTTGCTGGACATATGCTGTATTTCCCACAGGGCACGGGGGGACTTTTGGATTAAAGGGTGTAAATCACTGGTTATCACCATAGAATTAAGTTCTATTCTAAATGTACAGAGGCTAAATATATACCTTTTTCTCCCCAGAGATTACTTTCCCTAGTCACAGCTCAAAAAATCTACCAATCACACTGTGCAGTGCTTTTAAGAAAGAAAATGAAAATAGCAGTTCACACAGAATTTCTTCCCTTTATTATAATACTTTTGGGGGGCCAGGTGGGGCAGAAAAGGGCAGAGAGAAAGTAGAAAGACAGAAAAATATCTTGGGACATTTTATGCCATAATTTCCAGAGGAAGCCATTGATCACAGATGTGTTTTACACCACAGCAGCACCTAATTATTTTTCAGGACTGTTGCAATACATGTTGAGGAATCTCTGAATAATAGAACCATATGGTAACATTGTCAGAAGGAGAAAAAAAGAACCCAGTAGGCTGGGGGGAGGGAGAGGGCATTAAAATGTGCTGGCTGTAAATAGAAAACAATTTGTCAAACAAAGAATGAGGAAAAAGCAGGCGTGTGAATTGCTGAAGATAAAAATTTTCTTCACATTCTCTGGAGAAGATTCCAAGAGCCTCATTCTTTGTTGTTCCCAGAACATCTGTCCTGTGAGACTGGGTACAGAGCTGTCACAAAACTTTTGGAGGACTGCAGAGGAGCTTGGGCAGTAGCTGTACAGCAAGGCAGGAGATCTGGACATGACATGTAGTTCTGGATGTGCTATAAGTTATGTGAGGACAGGTGTTCCTCTGAAAGCTTCTGGTGTCCTGAATGGTGTTGAAGGAACTACAGAAGTACAAGAGGCTTTGCCATGGAACCTTTTGCTTGGCCTCATCTCCAGCTTCACAACCATACAAACACAGACTTGAGGAGCCACACTCTTTCCCAAAGAAGATAAATCAGGAACCACTAAGGATTTGCCTCTCACAGGCACACAGAAAGAGCTCCTTATAGGCCCAAGAATATCCACTTTTTCACAGGGCACCTCAGAGGGAAGTAGATATCTGACTAAGGGATCACATAAGGAGTGGGTTGTCTGGTATGTCCATGTTGGTGTGAACTCCATTTTACACATGCTGCAGTTACAGTTCACCCAGAGCCCTGGACCTTCTTATGCTCTGTGCTTGCAGATGGACTGTGAGATATCCTAAAATCCCAAACCAGTATGCAAAATCCTCAAAATCCTCCTGGTCAAAATGCTCACTTAGAAAGAAGAGAGCTGCCTGAGGAGTACCCATGCCCAATAACTGGTAGGAGCATGCAGGAGCATTACAACTGATCTCCTTTCCCCTGACTTAATCTACAGCCTCCTGTAGTGTGGGCAGCTCAGAGCTCACCTTCAAACACAGCCTGGGCTCTAATCTGCCTCACCAGATGGACAAGAACACCCAGGCCAACAGTGTGTGGGCACTGGCACAAGGACTCCTGGCCAAAGCTTTCTAGCACCTGGAGCTGGGGTGAGTCTCCAGGATAAACCTACAAGGCAGCCCTGGACACAGAAGGGACGTGCACACATGTAGGAGGAGGCTTTTTCCAGCACGCAGGACTCCACATGCTGTTTATGGGTGTCTCTCAGTGCAGGAATCCCTTCCATCTGAAATCTAGGCGGCTGTGCACAGTCGTGGAAGGAGCCTCTCCTGAACAAAAGGATGCCACTGCAGTGATCACAATGTCCCCACCATGAGGCAGGGGGAGCAGTAATTGTGCAAAGTGCTTTTCATTCATTAAAATTCAGTGAAGCTGTGTTCTTGAGTGAACCTCTCAAAAAAACTTCAGGGCCGCTTCTTTCTTGTCCTCAGCAAGGTGCAATTTCCTTTCTCCTCCTGGAGAGTACATTTAATCATCCTGCAAGGGACCAACAACTTTAATTGGCCCAATGAATTAATTTTAAATCTTAATTCCTGACTTCACATTCACTTCAAATACATTTTAATAATGAGAAATAGAAATGCTATCAATTTTGGAATCACATTTTTCTGAGGGCCCCAGAAATCTTCATTGCAGCTATAGTCTTTTGCATATATAAATAACTAAAGTCACAAATGATAATTGTAAATTATCTGTCTAATGTGCAGAAAGCATCAGGTAACCAGATCTCCTGAGGGCTTTCACTGCAACCACAGCTGATTGCAGGAACAAAATTGGAAACTGCTTCCCACGCACCGGCCCATAACATCACTGAAGGATTGTAAAGGGGTGGGAGATATGAAGACTTATGTTCCTCCCTCAAAAACCCCAAGAACCTGAAGGAAAGTCAAGAGAAGTAACTACCTAGCTTTGACAAACCAAAAATGACTACCAGTGTATTCAAAATAACTATAGATGATATTAAGATACTTGCTTAAATAAGAGTTTCAAAGAAATAAGAATAAACTCTTCATGCTTTTCTTTTTTAACAATAAAGGAGCTTGTCTGGGCACATACAATCTCCCTGCACACCAGGAAACTCTCTACAGGCTGGTTTATTCTGCTAAGACTCCATTTACTGCTGCTAAATAAAGCAATGTAGTGTTTTGTATTGACCTGTCATTAATTTGGCCCACATAAACCCTTCTGGTCTGCCTCGGGTGCTGGCTAAGCAAGGTAGTGACCATGTGTTAGTCAGGTCTAGACTCAACAGTTTCTCCTGATCAATCTCCTGACTACCACTCTTTCAAACACTTTCCAATTTGATATTCTTGCTGCTTTTGCTTAATCTCCCTGTCCCTTCTGGCTTTTTTTAACCCTTATAATTTCCTAGATTTCTCTTTTGCACAATATGAATTTTGAATTATTTTCTTCTCTGAGTCTAAAGCCTGATAAAGCCTAAACTCAATATTAATTCTGGCTACATTTTTAATCCTCTAAAATCAATTTGTACTGTATTTGTCAATGGTGGTTGTCACAAAATCTTTCATATTTTGCCATGACCACCTTTTAAGCATTTTTTTAACCTTTTTAACTTTTTTTGCTCCTGGTAGAGGAGGAATATTTTAAAGTTTCAGCTTGGCACTAGAAGACCCTGGCACACTGCTCAGGGTTCAAGGCATTGCACAGGAAATATGTTCCCTATAGACATTCCTAGATGACAGAGTGGAAGTTGCATGTGACAGACAAAACTGTTTTCTCAGTGATTCATACGAGATTTGCATGCACAACAGACACCCAATAAAACAATAATTGCATGTCTAAATCCTTAACAAACTACACTGCTGGGAAAGACTTCACAGATGCACTTATCAGAAAAATCTTCAAGTGATAGTTTCTTCTGCTGCTGTGCTTGTACCTCTGAACACAAACACTGCTTTCAGGCTAAGGGCAGAGTTTCAGTTTCTAAGTCTCCTGTCACCACTGCTTAACACTTATTCTTTTATTAGTGAATCACAGCAAGCGCCAACAAAGAGGGTATTTCTGTAGATGTCCATGGGAACAAGACCCAGAGCATCTTATAAAAGAAATTAAATACATGAAAAAAGACTTGTTGCTCCAGACACAATGGGGCAAAACCCCAACAGTGTAGGTGGTAGGTGAAAAAATTCCTTGTGTATTTTGTCTTACTTATATTTGCAGAGACAGTCCTGTTCTGAATAGTCCTGTATGTACTGAATAGCCAGTACATACAAAATTGCTGTAAACATAGCACCTTAGATAAATCCTTGTTGGACAGCAGTCAGTCAGGGGAAGCTTTCTTGATGATGACATTAATTTGAAGGCACATATTTCTTAAAATCATGAAGGTGAGAAGTGAATTCAGTAATTCAGCCTGTGATCTACTATTAGCTGCCCTTGCCTTACACCTGCTATCAAAATCTGGGCAAGAATAGGCTACATGGAGCTAAGGTTGGAGGCATGTACACCTGAGGATGCCAGTCTTGGAGTGTAATTACACCTGTGCCCAGTTTTGTCCTGCTCCAAATTTTCCCAGGAAGAAAATTTGAGGCTCAACTCTTAAAAATGGCCACATAGAGGATGAATGTACTTTCAGACTGTGCTGTAACACGAGTGAGCAGTGGGTATGCAGCAACAGATTCACATTTCCAGCTCATCAGCATCTCTGAGCATCCTTTCACAGTTTCTTTTTTGCACCCTGACAGAGACTAACACAGCATGAAGCAAGGTAACATGATTGAAGAGCTTGAGACATATTAAACCAAACAGATTGCAATGAAATTTGCATCATTCTAACTGCTTTCTTTTCCTTTTCTTGAGAAGAGCACAGGTGGGGAGAAATGTGGTACTAAAACCACAAAAAGCCTTAAAAGCAATTCATGGGAATCCTTTGGTGCAGTAACTTGAAAGCTTGCCTTTACCCAAGAAAATTCCCAGCCATGCCAGCACGCAGGGAGGAGAACAGAGAGAACCTCAATGCTAACCAGGACATTCCCTGTGCTGAGTGTGGCTCTGCCATGGTTCAGTCGAGAAATCCCCAGATGACTCAAGGAGATAAATAACAAGTATTCATTACAAACTTAATTTTCTGCCCTTTATCCCAAATCTGAATCCACTCTCTGTGTATGATATATTTCTGGTTTAAGTTACTTCAGTTTTCTAACTAGATCTTTTGCTGAGAAACTCCCAATTCCTTCAACTTTAGTATCACAATGACACAGTTTTCCTGAAAAAAAGAAACCAATGAAAGACAGAAAGGACAGAAAGAAGAAATAGAATAAAAACAACTTGCTTAGAAGTACTGCCAAGATGTACTTCAAAACTACACAGCTGCTCTTAAACCCTTGCACCAAAATCTAGCTATGATTAGCCAAAACAAAGCTTGTGTAGCATTATTAATGACAATAACAGGTAAAATTACAATCAAGTTTCCATTGATTCCACAGTACTGCAGCTCCATTACAAGGGTGTCTTATTAAAGAAACCTTAGGCATCTATTTAAAATTATTTTTTCCACAGAAATACTCTTATGGGATGTCCATAAAATTATAACTAATCAACACAATGTGATATTACCACTCCTTTGCTTTCACCTAAAAGGGGCCTGCAATGTCTGTTGACGCATGGAAAATATCAGATTTTGAAAGAAGCACACCTTCTCAATTTTGTCTCTTTATGAAGCGATTTTCTAACTTAAGCTAACTTAACATCTTTCTACTTCTTACTTTTTAGTGGATTAAAATTTTTAATTCTTGACTGGACATGCCTTTTTTTAAAGTTTCATTTCAATCTACTTTTACACCCCTGATATTTCCAGCTCTTTTCACAGAGTAAAAAATATATCTTTTTTTTGGTCATTCAGAACATCTTCTGGTGCTCATATTGTTCATCCACCTCTTTCAGCATTGACTCATCTCTGTGATGTCCACTTCTATCTGTCCTGTCATTTCTAATTCATGCCTTATGGTATTATGACGCATTTTCCCTTCTACTCTGATGGACAGATATGGCTCAAAAGAGAGAAGTTATGGGGGAAAAAAAAGGACTTTCCTGCTGATCTCACGTCAGCTGGTTACTCCACAATGACACATTTTTCATTAGAATCCTCACCAGCACGGGAGGAAACCTCTATTCCCCCAAAGAAAAGCCTTTCTTGAGCTGGATATCATTAATCACCATTTGTTAATTCACTACATTCCCACTCAGTGCTGTTCTATGCACACTTTTGCACTCGTGTAACTAGAGGTTAAAGATGAGCCATTTCTCTAGGAAATGTCTATCAAACACAAGCTTTAAAAAGGTGCTTATATGATGGGAATAAGTCCTACTGATATAGGGACCTCTATTCTCATTTAACTGCTCCAGTTAGCAGACAGCTCATGCCATGCAGACATACCCTCATTCACAGTCACATCGGCACAGACCAGGCACAAAGGTGTGCACACCCCATTTCTGGCCCTGGAGCCCCCTGTGACAGTCACCAAGGGCGGCTTAACCCCCTCAGGGATGGGGGATTTAAGGGTAATTGACCTAATCAAAGCACAACAGATAGCTACACTGACAATGTTTAACAGAACCTATTATGCACATCACTGTCCTTGGTAGTTTCATGGGTTTTGGCAGAAATCACATTAATGCCCATACTTGTGTGGGTTACCACAAGCCAGACTAACCCAATCAGCTCTGCTTTAAGGAACAGGAATGCATTAACACAGAAGGTTTCTTCACATGAAAAAGATGAGTAGATAACAGGTGGTACTTAACAGCCCAAATGAGTAGTGAGAGAGTAGGATGTGATAAAAAGGCGTTATTTAGGGAGACAGAAAAGAGACAAATCAAATCATTGGCAACAGCAATCTGAGGACAGATAGCCTCCCCAGGAAATAGCAACAGGAAAACAGCATTTTATGTTGTCACCTCCTGTTGTCCTGCAATCACCTTATGGCCTCATCTCACTGCCATCAGCAGTGGCCCATGCAGCTATTAGCTCTGCTCCCAGCTCAGCACTCTGCTCCCAGCTCAGCACTCTGCTCCCTGCTTTCCCACTTCAGTGCAACAAGTACTTCATGCTCTGATCACAACTCCTGTGCTGTTCACACCAACACTTCTGATCAAGACGTCTCCACAGTTCTCCTGGAAATCACATCTGTGAAAGATATCCTGAGTATTATACCCACAGGTGTAACATTAGAATAATTCCTGATAAAAACCAAGTGAATCATGATGACCTACAAAGAAGGCTGGAGGTCATTACTCTCACTTCTTACAACACTGAGAAGGTAAATAATTGCACACTAACATCATACGTGGCTGTTCCTGTGAACTACAGCAGTAAGAGGCTCCCAAACCTAGGAACAGCAATGGACAGAAAAATCAGCACCATCTAGTCCACTCTCATGCAGGCTGCAGAGCCCTGTGAGATCAGGTCTGTGATAGGGGAAGCTTCTGACCAGTCTCACACAGCTTGTGATCAGTGAGCATCACCCCAGAGCTGCACTCTCCTCAGCCTGAGCTGAGGTTTCAGCCACATGTTTGTGTTTTGCTCCAAGACTTGGGAACTGCTTGCTGTTTTGGAAATTTGAGGACGAGAAAACCAGCAGACTCTGCAGACTGGTCAGCAATACTGATTCACATATCCAGACAACTGGACTGATCCAAGACAGACCATGTTTGGGAAGGGGAGAGCTGCAGGGAATCAGCTTTGCTCAGCAGCAGGTGATGTAATGTCTCTGGAAAGCAAGATGGGCAGAGAGCTCGGAGGCATCATCTCTCTGTCACAAGAGCTGGGGATGGAGAATATTCACACAAACGTGAGAAAAAGCAGAACAGAGGGAGGAAGGAACAAGCAGACGGGGAGGAGGAGGTGCTGAAAACCGGCAGGGGAACAGCTCTTTCTGGGAGAGAGTAGAAAGGATTTTGCAATGAGGAAACCTGTCGGCAGTTATTTTTGTACGGATTTAAAAGTTCATCGAACCCAGCTCTGGAAGTTGCATGTTGTGTTTTTGGCTGGCAATATCAACATAGCATATGGAGAAGCCTCAGCGTGAGCTTTACAATATTGTTTGGATTTGATATTGACGTATTTTCATTACTGAACCTGCCTTGAACTGTATGTTCTTTTCTTTTGATGTACTACAGATGAAACTAACACATAAAACAAAGAAGCAAAACCTAAAAACAAGAAAAGAAATGCATAGGGAAATACCTGTATTTTGAATTAGACACAAAATTAATTAACTCCAGTATCCTGTCTTTAACAGCATCTACCAGACATGGTGGATTCTAGACAAGAGGAAGAGGCAAGAAACACTTACACTACTGTAGATGCTGTGGATGCTGTTTCTCCATCTGTCTGTCCCGTTATATTGGAGTGCTTCCTTATTTTGGGGATTTGCTGAACTAGTGGTGTAAAGAAAGGGAACAGTCTAAAGATATTCCTTAGATTTACTAGAGTAATAAGAAATGGGCAAATTAAGGCAAACTCTCACCTTCCATGCTCCAAGAAGATCCCTAGCAGAAAATAATCAGGAAGAAAAAGTTGCAATGGCTGAAAGCATAGGGGCTGAAGGGACGGTAACATACTGGGTACTGAAGAACCAGAGATTCCAGAAACATGGGGGCTGCATCCTTTTCCTAGTTTCCCTTCCTGTAAAGATATTCCACTGCTGAAATTGTGATTTCTGTACTTCAAAAAATCCAGGGATTTTGTCACTCCTGACTACTGATCACAGCTGCCAAAGGCAAGATGGTCAGTTAATTAAATGCCATGCACCTGCCCTGGTCACAACACTTGGCATTGAAGCCTGGGGACCCCCTAAGGTGGGGACAGCCACCATGGCCTTTAAGGACAGCCCAGGTAATGCCTGAATGGAGCTGCTGAGAAAGAGCAGGAAAAGTCAGAGGGTGGACTGCGAGTCTCCAACTATGAGAATCACTGTAAAGAGGAGAGGATGGCTTACTTTGCATTCCTGGCATCCTGTAAAGATATCAATTAATTACATGGACCTTGGGCATGTGGAATAGGAGAACCACAAGAAGTGTCCTCTGAGCTGCACAGAGGTGCTGCAAGAATACAAGGGAATTCTAAGGGAGGCTGTCCTCCTGAGGCCAAACCCAGCATGTAGGTGCCTAAAACCTGCTTGTGACTTTGTTTTGATTTCGGTTTATTGGGGTTTTTTTGTTGTTTTGTTTTTAAAGAAGTATTAAGATTGTAACCTTTTTAGAACATGAGCACTGCTGACTGCAACATTGCTGTTGGGCTTAACACCTTGTGTCGTGTGCTGGATAGAGCTGCTTATTGATGCTGTAATAAGAAATCCAACAGTATTTAGCAAACACCCTGGGCAAGATTTGAACCGAAGGGCTGTGCATTGCAAGATTTGCATTTTCCAAGTCTCTCTTCAATGAGTCACAGGCCCTGGCTGATATGTTTTGCTGCAATACACACATGTTAATAAAACTGTGTCTTCCTTTGCTAATTACCATCACCACCATGAAAGGAAGCTGTAGTAAAAAGCTTTCCCACACATCTGTTCCTCCTCCTTACAGCCCATACTGCTCCAAACCATGTATTTGCATTTTCAGAGACTGCTTGCCTGAAATGTAAATGAAGACATATAACTCATCTGTTGACAGTAACACATCACAGTAATTTCAGTGAGGTTTTAATGACAATTTCACTGCTAACATGGCTATTTTTGATATGAAGCTAAAACAGAAGAAAGATGATGGTGAGATGGCCAGAAAACCTGCAGTGGGTAAAAAAGAAACACTGCAGTATTCTTTGCTATACAAAAGATACATAGATATAAGAAAAGCTATACTGTAGAGAATCTCTCTTTTCCCTTTCTAGAACTCCAGATGAGTTCCAACTATGTGACTGCAGCACTGTGTGATACCAATCTGCAGCCAGTGTGGGTTGTACTGGGCAAGAACCCTGCTAGACATGATCCTGCTCCAAAACCTGTCTTCAGCATCTCTCTGACAGAGACTTCTCTACTCCCTTCCCTTGGCATCTCTGCCTGACTTGTAGCTGTTTTTTCAGGCTACAGAGTATATCCATCTTCCAGGTAGCTGCAGGAGCCAGGCAACACAATTTCAAATTGCTGCTTGATTCAACTCAGGGGAGTTTCTACTACTGGTCATGGCCTCTGGTTTGTATTTATTAAAATCTGGTGATGTGGGTTGCTCAGTGCTCTGCTGCAGAACCAGAGACACAAGAATCGTCTTCAGTGGTCTCCTGTCACCACAACTTGGAGAAAACATTGTGCTCTAAAAGATTTAGAAAGAAACACAGATAGCAAAGAGAGTTTTCCCATTAGGGTTAGAACCAAAGGCTCCCTGCAGAAACAGTTTGCTCATTACACCAGGCATTGGCAGAGAAACTCAAGAAAACACAGGCCAATGTAGAACCAGGTCTCTGATCTCCCTGAAAATATTCAGTGGCTGAAAAAGCTGCATTGGATTAGATATTTTCCTGCACAAGTGGAAAAAAAAAAACAAAGGGAAAAGGCATAGAATTATTTTTAATCTGTACTGAAGGTCACAATTAAGAACTGAAGCTACACCTTGGTGGGGGAACAAGAGAAAAACCTGTCCTTAATATCACTCTTATTATTTACCTAAATAAGTTGGTGGGTCTGATATTCCACTGGTTTACCTACTTGCTACTCAGTTCCTGACACTCCACTAGAGCTTTCAAGAAATTTTTCCACCTCTGCTTGTGCTGAGGTGAAGTTGGAACAGTGGGAAAAGAGAAAAAAAACACCTCAGCACTACCACTGTGCCCTCATTTCTACTTGTAAGTTCATTGGTGCAACAGTAAGCCAGCTCTGTCACCTCATAATCTTTAAGGTATTTATTACCACAAACACTGCTGAGGTAGGAAGCAGTCATATCATCCCCACCACGGGGCAGACTGAACCTTTGAGGAATCAGGTAATTTTCCCAAAGACTCAAAACAACTTAGGCTTGGCAAACCAAAGCACAGAGCTATGCCACCTTCCAGCTGGTTCAGCTGAAGTCTCTTTCTCTTTTCTCCTGTGCTGTCAGAATAGGCATCAGTTAACTTCCAGTTTTAAAATACATTTAATGAAACAATTATTTGAACAAAGAACAATTTTTATCTATCTGAAATCACAGCTGAGCACATTAGAAGTCATTCTATAACCCATTTTCTCATTGAATTTCACAAAATTATTTGTTAAAGTTCTTAAAAATGGGCCATAGTCCAAGTCCTATTAACAGATTACTGCTGTTAGCAAAATTCTTTCATGTCATCACATGAGGGAGATTATAAAGCACTGATGAAATGATGTAGATTAATAGGATACAGCAAACATTACTTAACTACTCTGACCTCATTGCAGTGGCTCAGTTGTTTTTTACAAAGATCTTACTTAAACAAAGACAGCTGGACAATATTGTTGACACTGAGCGCATGTGCATAATTGTCAATTAACTTCAGACACTAAATGTACATGTAAAGTAGTATTTTTGGGAAATGGCTATGATGAACCACAAAGAGTTTCAGTATAAAATAAACAGCAATATGACAGGACAGAAAAGTCTGACCCATATCAGAAACGTACAATTTCATGTATTTCCTATTCAAGGAACAAGGGAAGATATGTAAGGCAAACAAATAGAAAAATTCTACCAACAGCCTGGAGTTGTCCCATTTATAAAGCAGATGAGTATTAAGAGAGTAAAGCAGCCTTGCAAAATTGACTTCATAATTTTTAGGTTGGCGGATTTCTGTTATATTTTTGAATTATTTTCCCCATCTCTGACCTTCTGGTGAGAAATTAAATACTAATCTTCCGGAGAAACCAGCCAGGTCAACCCTCCTGCACTTTTCCAAACCCACTCAACACATGGAAGCATAGTTCCATGGTTAAGTCAACTCAGAGTCAGATTCTGTTCCCAGCTTTCCCTGTGGCCGTGGGTGGCTAAAAGCTATAAATCATGCCTCTGATAAAAGAGAGCCTGGAGAGGAATTCCATTCATCAGTGCATGCAAATATGCTGGAAATGAGAGCATTAGCATATGACAAAGTCTCCATGTGCAAACTGTCTGCATGTTTTGCAGGTGTAATTACCACCACATTAATCAGGTATGTTATTGCAAAGGCAGTCAGTGTGTGCAATAGGATACAATTGAATTATTTGCCACAAAGTTTTTTTAAAGAATTATACTTAAAAATAAAAAAGTTACTCATGTGAAAAGAGCAGCAAATGGAGGAACCAGCAGAGCAGACAAGCCTTCACTGCCTACAGCCTGCAAGGTCCATTACAAACACAGGAGGCCGGAGGCTGTGAACCATAGATTGCTTCAGCTCTATTTTTACCTGTATTGCCTACAGGCATTTCAGCTTCCCATCTCTCACCTATTTACCTATTTATATTGTGTCCCAAAAACAAAGCCCCAAAAGAATATTTGAGCTGGTGGCAAGCTCTGCTATCTACCAAGCTGAAGTTGAAACAAAATCAGAGATTCTCCTATAACAAATAAATTGAGATGGACTAAGCCTTAAGCTGAGACAGCAGCTGACAGAGACAGAAAACTCTCCTTTCAGTGTCTCTATTCCTGCAGCATGTCTCTGAAGATACAGCTCTGCTCCAGTCCACCCCAGAGTTCATTAGGCAGACAGTGCATGATGCATCACATGTAGGTGTGTGTGGGAAGCAAACTTCATCATTTCACAAAGCATTTTGCAAATGCTTTTCTAAGCACATGTGGTATAGTTTGCTTCAGCTGTTTAAACCTTTGCACTCAGGGCTCTACTCACCAGAATACTTCAAGGTACGCAAAAAATATTAATTATAGCTTCATAAATATCTCTGTAAAGAAAGTCATGTGAATTCTGTGCGAGCAAAGGAGCCAAAACTGACTGACATCTCTATGAGCTCAATTCTTTGGTTTACTTACAAAACAGTCCAAGAGCAAAGACAATTTTACTCCTACTCAATACACATCAACCTGAGGAACTTTCTAGGAAAGACAGGAAAGAATGCACCCATTCATTCAATTCTGTCCTAAAACTACCAGCTAATGTAATATAGCTGGGAAGGGAGAAGAAAAATAAAAACTCTATATGAGGCAGCCCCCTGCTTGTAATTGGAGTGATAAAGGCCACTAAATTATTTTAGATGATCTTTATAAGAACAAACACAAACAAACAAAAAAACCCCAAAAAAAAAAAAAAAAAAACCACCCCAAAACCAGGAGGCATTCAAACCCAAGCTTTCTAACACTGAAAGGATAAACTCCTACCTACTCTGCCCTTAGATGATTATTTCAAGAAGAGAGATGAAAAACAGCACAAAAAAATATATACAGTTGTGCTAGGACCATATGACCATTTCCATTATAGGAGTGCTTCAGCTTCCAGATACATTAAAAGAGAAGTGACATTTATAACCCTTTTGAAAAGAGAAATAAAGAAAAGCAATGAAGAGACCAGTTGTTTCCCCTGCCTTCCTTCCTCTCTTGCCTCTCCATAACTCATATACCCTCCAGGAAGAAAGATCTGACTCTTCTTTTACTTTTCAGAACAGTTGGCCTGTCTCTAACAAATGAGGTATCCAGAAGAGGAAATTTTGGAGTGATTGAACTGCTGAAAGACATAGCTGACCTCAGGGCATCACCTCCCCTTTACTGGAGAAACCCAACCCTTCCTAAATGCCAAAGTTGAGACATTTCCTCACAGCAATTCAGGGAAATCTTTGTGAGATGTATATTGCTAATCCTTGTCGTTGCTCAAATCCCACTCTCTCTTTCATTTAAGGAATGCAGGGGCAATCCAGCCACTGCTGTTTTGACCATTACTGAAAACTGCTGTGAGCCTTACCCCCATGGAGTTATGATTTTAGGTAGAAATTTTAGAGATGTTCCTAAACAAGCAGTGTCTTCTGAAATGTGTCATTTGTTGTTAGTTAAGCAGTGCTAGGTTTCCCCTAGACAAAGAGAATCAATAATTTCAGATCAGAAAAAGAGCTGCTGCATTTCAAACCAGACTCATAAAAAAAGATTTCATGTCAAGTGTTGCAATGAGTGGGGAGAGTCCCATGAATTCTGCCAAGAAAGAGTTTCATAGTTAATGAGAGAGTAATACTGATAGCAGGCTATCTGCATCATTGTTGCACATCTGCAGTAGCGCAAACTGAGAGCTACAGTCAGGGCAAGCAGAGGGCCATTGTGTCCATTAAGGGTCACAGATGGTATTTAAAATGTCAGCAATTGCTGCAAACATTCTTTAAGCACCTCAGTTCAAATAGCAAACTCAAAACACTACAGGAATTGTACATTCCTCAAGTCATTTCCAAAGCATGGCCTCAGCAAAGACCAGGGGACCAAAAGCTGCCTATGAATGAGCAGATGGGTCTTTGAATGATGCTCCACACTCAGTGTTAAAGGTGGCATAGAGTCCACAGCAATGCTTGTCAGAAACGTTGTCCAGCAGACTGAATTACAAAGGGGAATGTTTTAACTATTATTGACAGCAACTTGTTCATTTAAGAGCTCCTAAATGTCTTGAAATTGTATCCAGATGCCTATAGATTGTCCAGAGAAGTCACTCCTAAATGCTTCATCCTGAAGCTCCCAACCATAAACCTGCCTCCACTATCCCTGCATGCATATGGACAACTTGGACAGCATTACACGAAGTCATTGAACTCTACATCCAGCTCCTATTAGTTTGAAGTGGCAAATTTCTGCAAGTAGATCTTCATTCTGCTACAAACTGGCAGCAATTGAGAAGCAGGATCTGATCCCTGTCTCCTATTTCCAGCAGATGTGTGAAAAAACTAGCTTGAGAGAGTCAAGCAGTGGTAATCTTTGGTTCAAGCATGTACTGCCATAACATACCATGAAATCATCATCTAGCAACGACTTAATCTGTGACCTGAGAAGAAACCCCCTGCCCAGGAGGGCAGAGCAAACTGTCCAATCAAAGGCTGTCACTCACAAACCAAGTGTAATTAGCCAGAGACATATTGCTACTGTTAATAACTATAATGAATGGCAAGCAGAGACACCTTCCCTGGCAGGCTGCTGTTTGGGCTTGAAAAAATGTTTCAGAATAAATAAAACAAAACCAGAAGCCATCACATTAGTTGCTGATTTTTCACCTCCTACTCAAGCACTCTGCAGAGATCCACTCCAGGCTCTTAAAAGCAAGCAGTTACTCTCAATCAGAGATATCTGACATGGAGGGAGTGACTTAGTACATTCCTGCGGGTGGGTGGGTATTTTTACACTAATTCAGATAATGGAACTGGCTTGCTGAGTGGGAGAGAACTACTCATTTCCAAGACTACCTCCCAGCCCCCCTTCCACTCCATTTCTCGATTTTAACATACTCCCACTGCTTTATGACTGGTGCATTACACATAACCAGCTCCTGAGGTGACTGCTGCTGGGTAATAGGAGAGAATTGTTCGCATTCCAATGCTAGGAGAGCTAATTTCCTTTTTCTTTTTTCTCTTCTCTTCTCTTCTCTTCTCTTCTCTTCTCTTCTCTTCTCTTCTCTTCTCTTCTCTTCTCTTCTCTTCTCTTCTCTTCTCTTCTCTTCTCTTCTCTTCTCTTCTCTTCTCTTCTCTTCTCTTCTCTTCTCTTCTCTTCTCTTCTCTTCCCTTCCCTTCCCTTCCCTTCCTTCCCTTCCCTTCCCTTCCTTCCCTTCCCCCTCCCTTCCCTTCCCTTCCCTTCCTTCCCTTCCCTTCCCTTCCCTTCCTTCCCTTCCCTTCCCTTCCCTTCCTTCCCTTCCCTTCCTTCCCTTCCCTTCCCTTCCCTTCCCTTCCCTTCCCTTCCCTTCCCTTCTCTTCTTCCCTTCTTGTACTGTATATAACAACCTATAAAATGTATATTACGCTGCACTGCAGCAAACTCACATTTTTCGCCCCATCTGCCCTCAAAGCACATGATTTAGAAAGCTGAGAATGTCAAGAACAAAGAAATCACAGGATGCCATGCTGCAGAAGGAGCTGGCCACAGCTTGTGCCTAGCTGGGCACAGCTGGTCTCAGAAGGTACCAGACTGGGGACCAGTTATCTCAGCCAAAACCAGGATGGCAAAAGACCTGATGTCTGATCTCAGGATGACATTTCTCACCTTTCTGGCCAAGGCTTTGAGCCAATATCCTGGGCTGATGTACAAATGTCTGGGCATATACAAAATGTTCCCCATTTTGCCAAGCCAGCATTTGTATTTCTGGTCCCTTTCCCTTGCTGTCAGAGGACAATGTGAGTCAAGAAAAAGCCTACACAGGCAAGCCAGGACAGTCCCAGGCACATTTCAGGCATACTGCTGGTACAGGCAGCTAATTCCAAATGACAGCCTAGACCTAGGCCCCCGTTTTCCACTTCCAGTTGCTTGAAACTCATTACTCCTATCTTGAGCCCATTAAAACAAGGTTGTATCTCTACAGCCCTGCAAGAATTTGATGGTGTTTGTACACTGCTCTTCAGCTTTTTATAGCTTTTTACAAAGCCACTTGTTTATTGATACAATCTTTTTGTAATCTTGTCAGTACATTTCAGGAAAAGAAACACAAGGGAAATGTTAACGTCATTCCCTAGTAAGGCACTCCCCTACTAAGCGCAGTAGACCAATTATGCCATGTTATCAGTTATGCCATGTTATTACTGCCAGCTTCTCAGCACAGAGGTGCTTTCCTAGAAGACAATTTACTAGACCTACTTTTGCTTAACCCAAAGGTTTGTCTTCCTTCCACTTTTGAGCACACATTCTCCAGAGCAGAACTAGAGAGGTATTTACCCCAGATTGTTGATGACAGAATTGGCTAAATCTCTTTCTAGCTTTATCTGTGCTAGACAGCTGCCAACTGTGGCTGTCTGTGTAATCAAGGAGAGACATTTTCAGGAGCTCTACTGGCAGCACGCTGCAGCAGGAGAGCCTGCAATATAACAGGGCTGGGGTTTTTAGTACAGAGTACTTTTCTTGCACAAAAGCACTTCCCTTGCGTGCAAAATGCTGCCTGATGTACACCAACTGAATTAGGAGCAAATTAGAGTGGTACATCCAAATCTCAGCATTCACTACAGCTAAACCTTGTGAACAAATATTTCACCATGGGATACATAATACAGTCTTCAAATACATTATCACTAGTAGTAGACAGCTGGAAGTCAAACAGCAGCTCTAATCCCCTTTGAGATATGACAGTGGTACCTTACAAATGGGTATTGTTCAACACTTTCTATCATTTCTACCACTTTATTTTCTCCTCCATTATGAATCATGCTGGTTTCCCTGATATAATGCACACCCCAAGCAGGTGAGGTAGCTGGCCAAAGAAAGCAAATAGCTGTGTATGATTCCACAATGATTCCACAATTAGTCATATGCTTGTTCTTATCATTTAAAACAATTCAGAAGAAGGGACGTACCTGCCATTGAAAGTTTATTTAGATTAAGATAGATAAGATTTAAAGACAATAGTAATCTTTGAACAATTTGGTGTTATTAACTAGAATAAAGGCAGGACTGCTATGACATATCTTCTTCAAAGATTTGCCTTGCAAATAAAAGAAGTTAAGCTGAAGGAGGTACCATGTCTCCAGAATAATATATTATTACTAAATATTAAACCACTAAATTGAATATTGTGCAGATAAATTCTCAGAGTTTTTGAAAAACCACAACCCTTTACTATGAAGAAAGAGAAGATCAGTTATTTCTGAGGTAGCATGTCAAAACAAATATGCAAGAGCAGAAGAGGAGGGAAATATAATGGAGAAGGAAAAAAGCTTTTAAATTGGGTGATGCATAAGAAAACAAAAATGACTTCTCTCAACATAGCTATGC
Source organism: Camarhynchus parvulus (assembly GCF_901933205.1). Taxonomy (NCBI): domain Eukaryota; kingdom Metazoa; phylum Chordata; class Aves; order Passeriformes; family Thraupidae; genus Camarhynchus; species Camarhynchus parvulus. The sequence continues at coordinate 25,512,430 of NC_044576.1, read as the reverse complement.
TGAGTTTTTCAGTAATATAAATTTAGGCTTCAAATCCAGACTCAGACCTGCATTAGTATCACAACAGAGTCACTCAGCTGACTGACACAGAGACAGAACTCTCCAACAGAAGAACTTACACCTTTGCCTATTCAAAACAGACACAGTCTTCCTTTTAAAAAAATGCTCTTCTTAGAAATATTGAAAGTATTAAAATGGCACAGTATAAGTGTTATAACGCAAAAAAGAAATTATCTTTTTGGATAAGAGCCAACCTGCAACTGAAAGCAAAAGTTACCTTCTGTGACAGCCTGGTTAATCTAAAGTTTAAAACCTATTTTACCACTTTGTGTAACTTCCCATGGGTAAAGTTGAAGCCTATCCCACGAATTGTGGTCATGGGAAAAGCCACTGCTACAGTACTATGATGTTTCACAACAGAGCACCTGTTTTAGTGTGAACGATTTAGAAATAATCCCCATTGCACAAGTATCCCTGGAACTCTTGAAGGCTGAAAGTTAGTTAGTTAGTTAGTTAGTTAGTTAGTTAGTTAGTTAGTTAGTTAGTTAGTTAGTTAGTTAGTTCTGAAAGGCTAATGAATATTGAATGCATTAACAAACCTGGTATTTTGTCACTCACTTCAAGAAGTTCTGACCACAGTGGTTACTACAATGATCTCATATTATTATGTATTTAAAATGAAGGGGATTTAAATGAAAATTGCAACCCAATTGTGTATCTCACCGCCGATTAACCAGTAAGTTGTCTCTTAAACCACTATTAATAAGCAAAGAGAAGCTCTTTGTCATCCTAGCAGATGAGAGCACTTTTCCATCAGAGAGTCACTTGCCCATAAATCAGAGTTTATCAGAAGCAGCATTGGATGTGCGTAAGCAGAGGGGAAGAGAGGCGCTGGTGGAGCGAGCAGCCGGCAGAGCCAGCACACCCAGCACGCTGCGCCGGACCAAATGTGCGCAGCACAGACGTGCAGCACAGCTAATGACATCTTTTCTTGCCAGCCTCTAAGATCCCATTAACTCGTGAATCATTCTACCATCTGCAAAAAGCAGGTCCTTCCTCCCCCATCCCCTCACTCAGGACAAGCAAAGGGGAAGCTTGAAAACAACTTTCAGCTCTCTTTATTTGTCCTTGTGAGCAGTTCCATAGTCTTTCCTGGTGGTGTAACAGATGATCGCTCCACTTCTCTCTCAATGGACTTTATTACAGAGCAATGTGACATGCAGAGACCAACAGGTTTCCAAGCTGCACATACAGCAGCATTCAAAATGTCAACCAAAACTGACACCTTTGATGGCAGCTGCATAGACAAATAGATTGTTTTGTGTTTACTGCCATTAAGCAAAGCAACATTCATTACAGAGCCAGGATTGAAGGAACACCGAATATTACAAGTTGAGAGACTAAAACAGAATCTAGCTACCAGCTAAGCCCCCAGTCATCTTGCAGTTTCCAGAGACCCCAGAAATCTTCCGGCAGGTCAGACACAAAGGCTTTACTTGGTAGTTTGGTGCTCAGATGTCATACAAAAACCCAGACAGAACTCAAAGAAGGAACTCACACCACCTGCCTATCTTGAGCTGCTGGTTGATAACTACATGCCAGGAACTGCTTCTCTTCCTTGTTCCAAGGAGGCCAATTAGTCACTCATTGGGATGGCCAGACCAAGGACTGTTACAGTAGAGAGTTCCTGGTTGAAAAGTTACTGTGCTTGTGGTTCTCCCAAAATTTCCTTTGTAACAGTCCAGTTCCCACATAATTCCCACTAGAGCTGGCATGGCTATTTGGACACCCACACTGGCACACTGGCAACCAGACTGGATGTATTGGATGGTTTTTGCTTCCAGATGTAAAAAAAAAAAAAAAAAGGCATTTTTTGCTGTGCTAGTATCATTGGGAACCTGGCATGAAAGCTGGTCAACATGACTTCAGCAACTTTGCTGTAAAAAGCAAAACCACAGAAAAATAATCTGTTGTGTCTAGGAAGTTGTTTGATGATTTTATTTTTTTAAGGAAATTTTCGAAATATTGAAAGCTGCAATTCAAACTGCATTACACAATATCTCCTCACAATTTTTTCTTTTTAACACTCATCTGGCTTTCAGCTCTAAAAAAGAGTGCCAATAATGGTCTTGAAATCAGATTAGGGGAAAAAAACCCACCAACAAACCAATTGTCAGTCTAACTGATTCCATAGTCATTCAGTGAGATTCTTTCATACTTAAAAACAACAGCCTACAACACTAAAACCTGCTCCCTGCCCATGCCTGGTCCAGAATAAGGGTGGAGGGAGCCACTCCAAACACCCTCCCACCCTGATCTGTCATTCACATCCAGGCTCCAATTCCTATCATGGTAAAGATGATATAGGAGGTGGAATGGCTGACTTCCAAAGGTCCCTTTCAACCTGAACTGTTCAATTCTAAAAGAAGAGCAACCTCGTTCTTGACAGCCTTTTTTCCTAGCCATTTTCATGAAGTCCCATATTTAAATAAACAAGAATGAAAGAGAAGAAGGAGGTGGTTGGGGTTATAGTTGTGCCACTTTCAAGGTCTTTATGCTGAACTCAACACAACACCTAAAATCATTCTTGTGAACTTGAAGGATCATACCTATCTCAAGAATGACTTTTTCAGATCTTGTGGTTTTGGGACTTTATTTTTCTGTGCACAGACAACAACTAACTTAGAAGTTGCATATATTGTTCAGCTAATGTGCAAACACCCATACTTCCTTATGGCATGAAGCATCTAATTTTTTCACTCTATTGTAAAGAACGCATCTCTGGGTTTTTTGTTTTGGCTTTAAAGAGAGCATCATTAAGTGCTGTGCCAAGAAACCCGATTAAGATACTATTCTAACTTGTAAGTTCTTCTAAAACAAGCTTTCATTTGACAGATTTAAGCAGATGACAAATGAGCTTTTTTAAAAGAACATTTTAAAATCGAAGAGGTAAACCAATTCTATCCTGCAAGAAGAAAAAATTATCAATTTGTTAGACTACTTTGACACATACTCCATCAACAAAAGAATACAGATTGTCACAACTGTCTCGAGCAGCGATCAGGAATGAGATATTCAGGTTTGCTATCCCTTCCTTGATAAGAATGATGCAAATTATTTTACTGCCACTGAGTATGATGGCACTGCACTGACAGTCTCCTGGTGGTTCCCCAACATCTGCAGCAGCTGGAAGTGGCAATTTTGCACCTTCCAAAAGAAAGTTCCTAAGCATGGGCAGTACAGGGCTACTGTGGGCTATGCTCAGAGAAAAGTGACATACCAAAACTTTACTGAACTCTCCAGGAACCTAGGGGTTCCTGTTTTTTTCCTTTTTTTCCCTTCTTCTTTTTGTTTCCTTATTCTAAGATTCCATAAAGAATCCATTAATAACTTAATGATTTAAGTTCCCTTTCTTAGTAATGACTTCTATACTTCATGGAAAGTGCTGCCAGCGGCAGCTGCTCAGGCAGTTCAGGTGATGCTGTTTGTGCTCTCTGATGCGATGAGCACCTCAGCACTGCACTGCATGGCAGTGGCCACTGAGGAAGCCTCAGTGCCTCTGGTGTGCCATGGACACAACCACCTCATAGGATTTCTCTTTCCTTCCCCTGCCACCTCCTCTGGTACCTTCAGCTTGGATGCTGCCCCTTTTAGCTTCCAAACAGTCCTCACTGGGGCCATAGTGGCAGATGGAGGAATCCTGGGTGGGGGGGATGGGGAACAGACATCTCACAGCCCTCTCTGCATGTTGGTGAAAAAACAAAACATTATTTCATTACCTGCACAGCAGCTCAGGTAATGCCTCAGTATTAGACTCACACGATATTAGAATTACAGAGGTGGAAAAGGATATGAGTAGCTGGAGGAAGTGTTAATATGACATGTTTAAAGCAGGTCTTTCTGTCATCTTGCATCAGGCAGCTGTCAGTAACCCAACAAATTAAATTTATAATTTAAAAAGGGAAAAAAACAAGAATTCATGCTTTTTTTGTGAAAAAATCTGTTAGAGTCACCACACAGAGCAAACAACTTTTTGTGCAAGTATAGGTGGTGACTCTCCCTCTGAGAAAAGTTTTATTTTTCCCTTCATGATTTATCCACCACTCAAACCTTTATATCCACCCCAGCCTTCAGCTGCTGCCAGGTCACACAGTCTTCTGTGACATAATTCTCACAAAGCATTTTGTGACATGACTGTCACCAATGCATCTCTTGAGGCTTTATAACACCAACTCAACTTTCCACTCTGACCAACCCTCTCCCCCCTGTACTTCACACAGGGAAAGAATTTTAAAGAAACAAAAGAGGAGTCAGTCACCTAACCTCACAATGTGTGGCTGCAGCCTGAGCTGACTCAGAATCGTTTGAAATTGAGTCATTTTGTCTAGTTTGCTTTAAAGTGATAAGCTAGATGGAATAGAAATTCTATATATTATTACCCAGAATTATTTCAAACATGGAGCTAAGATAACAGCAGAGTCCAGAGAGGGCTAATCTGTGCCTGTCAGCCCACACTTTAATCACATGCCGATTACTTTGTTAGTCATCTCTTCATCAGTGCTCTCAACCCACTCCTGCTCCTCCTGCAGTAAACTTTAATTAACCAAAGAAACACTGGAGTTACTCACTGAGAATAGAGAAACAGAAAAATGGAGGAGCTGAATGCTAAATGTCTCTCTTCATAAGTGAGAGTGAATCAGTTTGGAGGTAGTGGAAAAGACAACTCTTTAAACCCAAGCAGCAGGAATTCCTGTCTGTAAGCGAACATTTTGAAACAATCCAAAAGGAAAACTTCTGTACCCTTGCACTTTTATGTTTCTTTCCCTGGCATATGTTTTGGGTTAGCAGCTGGTCTTTTACAATAAATTAAACTGAGAAAAAGGCAAATAGAACAACACATGAATCACCTGCGTGGAGAGTTCACTAAAATCACTGCTCTTCATCTGCTATGCACTATCCTCACTCTGATGGGACAACTGTTAGCTAGAAGTCAAAAACAAGCAAGTCACACAATAGCAATGTTTGTACTTTGGGCTAAGCCACCAGTTCTTTCTAATTTTAGTGAGCTAGCACCACCCTTACGCGGTAGGTAATTGTGCAGATTACCACAACTGTAACAGCATCTCTCATGCCACCAGCAAGTAACATCTGAGGTGTTATGGTTTTGTTGTGCTCTTAGGGATAATAGTGATGGAAAGGAAACCACCACAGTAAAGGAGGATCCCACTGTACAACAAGTTGAACAAGTTGCCATGACTTGCTGAAGAGAATACATGACAGAACTAAGGTGTTCTCTTCCTGGATCAGCATCCTTGCACTGGCACTACACTCTTCCCCACCACATCAAAGCAGGCAGCATGAGATCTGGAAGGTGATTAGTATTCACATGTGAACATTTCCATTCCAGTTCCAGAGTGCCAAAAACCTATTACATGACCTTAGCTATCAGGTGGCATATTGGAGAAACAAAACAGACTGCTGGATATTCCAGCAGCAGCCAGTACTGTGAGTCACACAGAAGAGCTGTGCTTTGGACAAAAGCTGCCTATTAGTCTTGCATGCTCATGAGGGATTCTGAGCAGCATCCTGCACCCAGCATGCACCTGGCACATTTGCATAATTTGCAGTATTAGAGTAGAAAGAGGATTATGAAAACAATTACTGAGGCAATATTGAGCTCCAAATGGATGTGCTGCTACTACCTTACCACAGCAGGCTGTTGACAGAGTGAGCTTCAGACAGATTTGTCACATCCTTTGCTTTGGTGTTTCTTCATTCTTCTCTTAACCTCTCCATTACTCTTACAGAGATGACTCTCCAAGCTTTTCTTTCCTCCCACTTTTCACCATGATCTACTCAGCCACTGCACCACTCTCTCCCACTCATGATGATGCCTCTCTATGTGCCAGTGTCTCTGCTTCAGCCACAACAAACCATGACCAACTATACCAGGATCCTCCTTTTGATGGCAAGTACTGGCACATCTATGAAAAGACAGTAGGAATCAGCCTCTTTTTTCTCCATTTACGGAGCCATCCCACTTCTGCCCCTCACCTTGCTGTCAGGCAGCCATTGCTGTCACGCCTGATCATGTGAGGATGCATAAGATCCTAACAACTAGGTCTGAGAGGAAAAGGAGCAAAGCTTTACAAGAGCTCACCATCTGGGCAGTACTTGGTATAGAGCTGTCACTCAGTGCTAAATTCACATGCCAAGTCAGATCTATCTTTACAGAGATGCCTGTGCACAGGGACCATATTCTCAGCTGAAGCAGGACAAATCTCAAAGAATTAATCTCAGTTTTCTCACCTTTTCATCTCAGGCAATGTTGTAGAAGCAGTGTCCCTGATCTAGCATTTCCAGATGCTATTGCTGCATCCCAAAGAGCAGCACAAGCTGTAATTTACTCTTGTAAACCAAGAGTAGTGAGGTATTGCTCCTCTCAAGCACGCTGCAAAGGGCAGAAGGAATCTTTCCCTGTTACTCTTAAACAATCTCAATTTTGCTGCAGCAAACTGCCATCTCTCTTCCCTAATCAACCCCCCAGAGTGGCAAGTGCACTTGGCCACCCCTGTGTTTCACAGTGTAGGAAAAGAGAATGCCTGTTGTGTTGGCGCAGGAAGGAGGCGCAGGCAGCCACGCACAAACTTGCTGACCTGGCACAGCTTTCAGCTCCAACACACAACTGCTTTCCCAAGCAACTCATTGTTAGTGTTTAATTGAGAATGCTGTAGAAAAGGCCAAGGGATTTGGATGGAGGTTATGGGAAGCAAAGCATGATCTGGAATGCTGTTCTGCAGTCTAGAGAGCAGCTGGGTAAAGACAGCAGAGGCTGCCTGGGCAAATGGGGAAGGCTGGAACTAGCACCATGCAACAGCCTTTCTCCAAGTGCAAGTAAGATTGGATTGCCACAGAAATCAATTTTCATACCTACTCTCACAGCCACTATAAAAAGCATATAAATCACATCAGTAACAAATCATGTAAGGATTGCATGATTGGATTCAGGGGTGGAGGGAGCAAAGGGAAAATTGATCTTTCCCATCACAGTCCTCTTCCTTTCATCTCTGAGGGACCCTTCTTAAGTCCCTTCTGACACCCACCTCCTACCGGGAGCTGTAACTTACCATCTCACCCAGCTGAAACCCTGCTGAAGATATTAAAAAGCAAAAATATATGCTTCTCAAGAGAAGTCTCCAGATTATCTAGTTGATTTTTAGAAATTAACAATAATAATGCTAAAACATCCAGAAGCCTAATTATCAGCCACTTCTCATTTATATTCCCATTAAATTCACAGCTGCTTTGCAAAGAGACAGGCTGATGTATGAAGCCTGCCTTGTATGCTCTCACCCAAGCCTCTTCCATTTATTCCACTGAGAATGATGACACAAATAACTCAAATGCCTGCTTGGTATTTGGCAGGTGCTATTGGTGTATGATACACTATTCAAAAAGCAAACAGCAAGAATTACATGATGTTCTAAAGTGAAAAACTAGGGCATTTTATTCCTCTCGCAGTAACAAAACTCTTAATTTTCAAGTATCCGCTGACCTTTTCACCATCCAAAGGAATTTTACTCTGAGCTAAATCTGCCAGTTTACCTGTCCTGTAATGAACCATAGCTGAAAAGCGGGGAGCTGTGAACACTGCAACTGCTATTGAGGGGTGGGGGGAAGAACTGACAAGCAAGGTATCTGTGTGACAGGCACACTGCCGAGAGAACCCAAGGTGTCACTGTGCCATCTTCCAAAACTCACACAGTTGGGTTCCTTGGCAGGAACACCACGAAAAGAAGAACCTGCAGTTGCATTTTCTTGGCTTTGAAATATGCTAAATTGATTGAATATGTGTCAGCTTCATGCAGTGAGATTTTTCAGCATCTCTAAATTGTATTTGCAGGTGCATTTCCAATTTGCAAGTACATTCTCATGCCAAGTACCATGTGGGTACTTACCTGATGACACAAATCCACAGCAAGAACAAGTCTAAGAAACGAAGTAGTTTTGCTAGACAGAAATAGGCTGATTTCAGGCAAGATGTTATAAGGAAACACAGAGAGGTGTATTATACCTATGGATTACATGAAGCATTGGTATAACTCAATCTACCAGTGCTTTAGCCCTGGAAGTATTTGTTGCCTGTAAGGTGGTCTGTCAGAACTGATGCAGTTTTTACACACAAATTCCTGCCCACTGAGATGCAGGCTAGGATTCTCCCATCTGTTTCACATTTAGCAAAAAGCTCCCACTGTAAAATTTTACCTACTGCATATTCCAGCTGGAATTATCCAGATGACCTAAGGACAAATAGTCTAAATAATGAAGAGACACCCTGAGATGTTTTGTTTTCCAGGATCAACTAATCACACCCTGCCCAATAGCTTGATTCAGTGTCTCCAACAAAAGTGAGAAGCACAGCTGAGAAGCACGACTGAGATATTTTCAAGTAATTACATTTTCACAGCAAGCAATTTTATCACCATATAAATTGAAGCTGTTTCTATCCACTCATGCTACCCATAACTAAAAAACCAGGAAAAATACAGAACATGTGAAATGCTGTTTTTATAGCAGCCCTCAAAGCTCAAACACAACTTTTGTACTCAGCTGCTGTTTGCCTATTCCTGATTTCAAACAGCAAGAAAATGGGTTATTTGGGACATATTTGATTTAAAGGTTCTCTTAAGCAGACTCTTCAAAGCCAGCCATATGATAGCAAACAAAACATTTATCTAAAACATTGAAAACGCTCAGTTTCTGAAGACACTGATTCTATTCAAAGAAAAGTTTTTTCATTGAAGAATGAGTAAGAATGAGAATGAGTAAAAAAGATGCTGGACTCCAGCAGAATACAAAGTAATACAATAAACAAGTTTGGCCGTATTAATTGACATGAGAGGTGACAATGCCACACTTTAGGGTTTTAAGAGTTGTAAAAAAAGCATCCTTATTACAATCAGGGCTGCTGCACTGACAGCAATACTCCCAGTAAATATACTGGGAGCAGAGGTTGCTACATTTTATGCACAAAGATCTTGGGGCAGGTGCAGTTTATAAACAACAAAACAACTCCAAAGTTCAATATGTAGGCTTAAATAACAATTTGCAGTAAATGCTACAACTGAGCTAAAATGAGAAAGGAAATTTGCACTTATGATTTGAGGGGTTGACTTAGCCAAAAAGTCAACAAAACCACAATGAAATATGGGAAAGTATAATAAGCCTAACAGCTTTGCAGGAATTTGTGATAAATCAGATGTCAAGTTTGGATTCAGCCTAGAATTTAGCAGGGTTTTTTTTTTTGGTGGGGTAACCAAACTAAGAATAATATACTTATTTTAAGTTCTGTTTCCATGTCTCTCAAAAAAACCTGTGAGTTTCACAGTCTCTTCTAACTAACCTCAACCAATATACACAGGTTACCCATAATATAAACCTGATGAATTACATCTGGTTTCATCAGCATGCAGCTTGTAAACCACAAAGCAGACCAAAAGCACGTTTTCACAAAATAATTTGGAATCAGTCGGGTTCCAGAGCTTTAAGATTTTGAACTTGGAAATCAGGAGCCAAACACATATGAATTTAAGGCATTGTGTTTACTATCAATGATGTTTCCTCTCTTGCATGGCCATAAACATTTATAGTGGCTTATTTTTGGTGGAGTAAGGAAGAGGCGATGAAATTAGGTTCAATGATTCTGTTTGCTACAAGAAAACAAGACATTTTTATTTACAGGCATATAGCTGAGTGCTCTGGGAGCTCTCCTGATAAATGCTTCACCAGCTGAGTCACAGTGCGCACAGGATTAGTCACGGCTGAGGAAGAGTCCCAAGGTTTCATTTACAGCCGCAGATTTACCTGATGTATATTAATTTCTCCTGTGAGCAGCAGCTCTCTGAAGATGTGTGCTTCAGGAGACTTGGCTCTGTCATTGCCTCCACGTCACCACACCCTGGAAGATGAGGGCCAGACTGCCAGCAGGCACTGGGGAAGGCCGGGTAGGGAAGAGGAACAGAGAAATGGAGGGCTCCCAGCCCGTACATCAACATATGTTCTGTGGGCCTCGGCAGAGCGCAGCATGCGTCACGCTCACTTGACGCTATTTCAGGCGACAATGGGTAAACGAAATGACTTAGCTGAGAGACCCAGCACACTCCTTTCATTACGTGCTCCTGCAGAGAAGCCTGAGCAACTGGCAGTGCTTCTGTGCCTGTGAGCTTCTACCCACTGTGTTCCCACTCTGCACCTGGGGAGCAGGGACAAGAGGTAAATAACTTAGCCCAGGGTTTAACTGCAAATCGCTGACAGAATAAAACCCCAACCAATATCTCAGGCATCGAGGTTTCAAGTCACCCTCTCCATGTAATCCCTAAAAATTCTCTGCCTGAAGGATCTGACCTAGCAAAGCCTGGCTCTTCCATGAGAGCTGTAAATAACTGCCTTCATTGGATCACTAAACAAATACAGGGCATCTCTGCTACCTTTCCTCACAAGCTTGAGCAGAGTCTGAACATGGGTGCATGCACAAGTTGGCTGCATGTCTTCTGTTTTGACAGGCTCAGGTGAAGCAAAAGAAAGATCAAACCTGCCCACTTCAGCAGCTGTATAAAACCAGAAATGCAGGATTCCTAAATGGCTAAAGAGTGTAACCAGCCTTTGAACCCTAAGACAGTTGTGTTTCTGCACCTTACCTCCAGTTTTCACACAAATGTTGAATTTAGACATGGAGAGCCCTTGCACTGGTGCCCACATCCTCCTGCTACCTGTGTGAATGATGCTTCTTTCCAAACAGGCTGTTCACATCCTACCCAGGGGATATCTACGTCTTTCTACAGCTCAGAGACTTGTCCCCAGACAAGTGAAACACAGACGCACTTGAAGTTTCTTCAAGTGAAAGTCTATCTTAATGAAAAAACATTGAAAAAAAAGAGAATTGTAAAGTAAAAATTATTAAAACTGCACTTAAAGGTTATGTTATTACAGAATTTCCACTAAATAAACTTACAATCACTGTTGAATATATTTTTACATAAAAGTAAAGGACAGTGAAGCTGCTCCATGCTGGCTTGCATTGTTTATAGCTTTGAATACAAATATAGAGGTCAATTTGTCTAATGAAAATAAACAGCTCCACTAAACAGTTCTGTTTCTTTTGAGGTGAAAATACATTTTATCTAATTTAGCATGTCCATTGGGTATGTGCTAAACATTGGCTCAATTTTGCATTTCTTCCTGCAGCAGAACACAAATTGTTAACATTCACCTGTAGGTTAAACCATGCCTAGTTTCCTTCCTTCTATTATTCTGTATTCTCCTTCCTCTCTTCCTGTTTCTGTGCTAAGGAGACTGACATCTACTTATGACAAAATTTTCCTCCTTGCTTCCTACAATTTCTCCAACAGACAAATTGGAACTTCTCAAAAATTTCTCAAATCAACACATTTTTGTAGAAGCTTCTTTGAGCCTTAACAGAAAGTTCTTTAATACCCTGTAAATGTAAATATATTGCCTGAAATCTTGATGTGTTCTGAAAAAGAAGTAAATCAATATCTACCAAACACTCTTTACTAAAATTACTTGTATTATTAATATAACTGATGACAGGACTAGTTCACAATGATTTCAAGTTTCAAAGCCAATAATGTTTCCCTGCTCAGATCTATACAGATGCCCCAAAGAGAAGGAAGATTATTTCCCAAGTGGTGTCACTGAAAAAAAAAAAAGTATTAACATGGCTGATGTAATACTTCAACAAATTTGCACCACAGTTCCTGACAAGATCTCTCTCAAGGCTCACCTTAAAATTATATCACAACCTAATTTTACCTTGTTTTACATTAGTCTGAAACCAAGCCTAGATTTTATTGAACTTTGATTCTGTTATTTTACATATTATCCAGATTAAACTTCCAATACGGTTTCATGGTTTGAAAAGCATCATCATCTACTAGTAGGGAGTTTTTAGTGCAGTGGGAAATGGAATTAGGAGAGATCCACTGACTTAATTGAAGATGCCACTAAAAGCTTTGCCAGCTGCAAATATCCTGCCCTTCTGACTTCAGCAGTGATCCTGGGAGAGAGTGTGGAGCAAACTGTGGTCCATGTACACAACAACTCTGCTGTAGAGGAGTCTCTGATACAGAGAAGACCTGCTGAGGTACATCACATCTAGGGGTGCATTTACTGCCTTTAGACCACTAGCATTATCAGTATGATTTTAGAATATGCAACAATTTGATATGGTAATTGTGCTGTGCTGTGCCTGCCAAAGGAAACACCTCTACCTTCTTCACTGAGGCAATGTATATTCAAATCACCAAAGTAACTAAAAAAGGAGAAATGTATTATGAAAACTCATCTGGATTTATGCCAGTAGTATTTCTTATGGTCACCATTCTGATTTAACCAGGCAACTACCATCTTCATTCTATTACAATAAAAGGGAAGTGGAGACCCCAAATAAATCCCCTAAGTCTAAGAATACTGACACCAGGAGTGCTAGTGAAATAAGTCTGCCGGGAAATATCTCAAAAAATTAAAATGCAGAAGGAAAAAAAAAAATCCATGTTTGAGTTTTGCACCATGTTTTTTCTCTGTGTGTTAAGATACCAGCGTCATGACTCACTCTGGAGATTTGAATTGCTCCCTGGGCAACATGACCTTCTCATACCAGCTTTCTTCCTCATGCTACCAAAAATTGGTCATCCATGAATACTGAATGAAGAAACTTCCTTATTAGTCATCTCTGGATCTATAAAACTAATACCGGAAAATGGTGTTTAAACAAGCCCACTGCTGCTTCAGGTATGTGGCCTTCCAACATTGCAAATCTAAATAGTTTCATCAGGTGTGGGAGGAAGGGTAGAAAAGGGAAAAGAAGTTAGATACATAAGTCATCTGTCTCTAGACAAAATCTACGGATCAGCACTACTTTCAGCAGTTTGGATCTATATTTAGGTTTTCATGTTTACATGCCTGATTGGCAAATCCCTTAGCAATTTTGAAACCAATGCCTAAAAAAAACTCCAAACTTGAAAACCCACCAAGCCTTCAAACCGAGAAGATTTCTGTTTCACTTTATCTGGTTAGCTGTCCATCCTCATGCATGCTGTAAACCACTGTGACTTCTCATACTCAAGTAAAAACAACAGATCAAATTCTTCCAAACACAGGAAGAACAGGTATTTGTCTACACATAGTTTTGCCTGCACCTCTCCTAAAATAGTTCAGTACATTCCTGACTGTGCATGAAACTAAAAACTCAGAGCAAAGTATATGCATCTCAATAATTCATGTTACAGGCACGTTGCCTCATTCAAAAGATAGTGCAATAATATCATGTCATACCCATTATAATGGTCCCTGACAAAAAATGTCACCTTGTTCCCATGGCCATGGTTGCTTTTTTGTTTAAGCTCTCTCTGCTGGTAACGGTACAGGCTCAAATTCCATTGGACAGCATATTACACCCTCTCACCAAATTATGTGAATAGGATTGACCAAGATGAGGACAAACATCCGCATAATTGCAGGGGACCTAATCCATTGTCTGTCCCTGAGTCAACAAAGCACTAAGCTAAGTGTTCCTGCAGATCTAAAACTTTGGAAAGACTTCAGATTGATAACTACACCAAAGAACTGAAACTTTCTCACATAGGAAGCATAGCACAAGCAATCAAAATCCTCATGGAAATCATCATTCCAGTGCATGAAACAGCATAACATATTAACTGCACCTTTTCCTCTTTGTAACTTAAAGATATAGACAGCACTGCACATAGGCAGTGCAAGATGAAACTTGAAAGAAATTTTTTTTAAAAAAATCCAACCAAACCCCTCCCATAGATTTTTAGCCAATATACAATGAGTAAAAATTATCCCAGAGCCCAAACTTAGTGTTGACATCTCTGTGTGAAAAAGAATCCTTGCTATATCTCTAAGTTGCATATATCTTACTATACCCATGGCAACCTGTTATCTTGGTTTCCCATTAAGATGGATACCACAATACATTTTTATTAAGTTTAGCATTTAAAGAAATATCCACCAGTATCTCCACTATTTTTTCTTTCAAATGACGCATAAGTAGGGACATTGATAAAAATAGTTCTAAATGTCCATCTGATATACTCTTCTTTTATCAGCAGCCTCTGCAAAGTGCCATTTGCTGGCCAAGGATCCAATCTGACTTCATCTGTAAATGGTTGTAATGACAAGCAAGACAATTTCTGTAAGAGACATTTCAGTTTCATTTTCAAAGGAAATATCTTTAGAGGCATTTCCAGTTTCTCTAAGTGTTGGATCAGCTGTAGGGTGTAAGACAACACTCTCTGATTACCAAAAACTCTGATCACCAGGAACCGGATGCTAAACCACATGAAAGCAGTCTTGCTGCTCGAGTAGTGACTAACATGGTGTAGAAGGAATGTTTAACAAGTTCGTTCATGCAATAGGATGGGTGAATGCCATCTCTCACCACTATGTGCACGCTCCAGAAATTATCTTACTTCAGGAAAATGTTTCTGAAAATCTGTCAGTAGAATGAAGGATGGAAAAGTTTGGAACAGTGATGCACATATTTTGCAATTTATGTAAATTGTACATGTTGTTTATATTACATCAATGCATGTCAATTCTACAGCTACTATGGCATAGTTAACCTTTTTAAAGGTTCATGTACACTACAGCTAGCAAAAATAAACTTATCATAGTTCAGAAACAAAAATGTTAACTGCTGGCAACTTCTAGGTTCACAGGATGGAAGTACAATGGGGCATGACAAAGCCAGACTACAATAGTCCTTGACACCGCTCTGATGCCAGCTAATCACAATCTTTTTCTGCATCAGTAGATTTCACTATTTGCCATGGACTCCTTGAATTCTATTTAGAAAGAGGATTCTTAATTGTCTCACTGGATTTCATTTGGTTTTCATCAGTACTATGTGGCAGCATTTTTAAATTGTTCATTTCTACAACATAAGGTATCTGTATTACCCTTGTTCTAAAGGAGGGCAAAGGAACAAGAGGTACAGAGGTCCAAAGGTGTCCATGTGACTAATTAATATTTTGATGTTAACTTCAGAAGAGGCAGAAAATAATTAAAACCCTTTGTATACATAACTCTGTTTCAAATATCTTCCTATTTTTGACTGCCCCCAAAACTACTCATATTGCCTAAGTAACACTGATCAGGAGTGGCAGCTCTTCCAAGCCAAGATGCTATGAACTTTCAAAACCTAGGAATGTATGACAGCTCCTAAAAGCAATCTAACCATCCCCCTGTGGCAGCAAAGTTACCTCCAGATGAATCAGAGCTTTTGTAGTCAGTTCTCAACTACAAGTCCCATGGGGCAATCAGCTCTAAGTTACACTCTAAGCTTTTATTCCACACACAAATCAACATCACTCACAATATGTAGATACTCCTACACAGGAGAATAAACCCAGTTCTTTACAGGGCTATTCAAGGCTCTCTTCCTCTTCTTTCAGCTCACTTTCCTTTACAATTCAGCAAACAGTAACACAGGACCTACAAACAACTGCCTATTTTTAACTGCACATTTTTGGTTACTGTAAATCCTGTGCTCAGACCAGGCCTGTGCAGCTCCCATGGGGGTGGACCACCAAGGACTGACTGCTGGCATGGAGCTGCAGCTGTGGGCCACAGCAGAGCAGCTCACCAGCACCCGAGGCCACACAGCTCGTGGTGGGTGGCTGCTGCTCAGCTGCCACAAACCCCAGCCAGAGCGTGGCACACAGCTGGCAGCAACCCTGCCCTGGGGAAAACACACACAGTCATACTGCTGTCAGCTGCACCTCGTAGCCCCTTCCCTCTCCTTTCATGTGTTCTCCCTGTGCATACAGAACCCTCCTGTTTGTCTGCCCTCACTGGGCAGGACCTGGGTCTCCTCTCCCCCGCAGCAGCCCCACAATCCATCCCAGCAGTCCATCTTGTTCCTTACTTCCCAGGTCCCGCCCCACACACTAACAAAATACCCCCACGCTGTTCCCATGTTAACCTCAAGTTCCTGCTTCTCAAACCTCCCACACTGCTGGCTTGCTGCTTCAGCTCTTCTCCTAATGCTCCCAGGCTCCTCTACCCTCTGCAATGGCCCTTGCTCCCTACTTTCCAAACTTCCCTTATCTTCTCAGCATTCCTACCACTCAAACACCTTCTGGATGTAAGGAGTCTCAGAAACACAATTCCTGACACCCCAAGAAGGAGAACTAGCACATCCAGCTACCTTCTCCTCCAGTGCCCAGGCCTCCAGGGCTGACCCTCCCTGACACAGGTGGCAGAGTTGCCTCAGAGAAAGACTTGGAATATTGCTCCCAACTAAAGGCTCACACAAAGCTGCAAATCCCATCTGACAGTCTGTGTTGTGTAGGCCGGATCAAGACCCAGCAAAGGGACCTTCTGCTTGTGCCAGTAAACGATCACACTGGCAGGCTGTCATTTCCCACGTAAGCTGGCATTCCCACAAGCTGTCAGTTGCAAGGGAATGGAAATGCAAGAGCCTCAAATCCCTCTGAAGTGGATGACATCATAAAGGATGCAAGTTTTCAGTCCATTCTTCCTAATTCCGATATTTTCTTCTTATCCCCATGTTGCCCCACCCTGGATCTTATTCTTCATTGAGTTCTGATTCACTTTTCCTCCTCAGTTTTAGTCACTGTCCCTTTTTCACCAATGGGAATAATTTCTGCAGTAATTCAGAGGACAGAACATGTCTGAATTCTCAGTTTCTTTGCTTAGCACCAGTTTGTACTGATTACCTGGGCTGCAAAGAGTCAAATTGTCTTCAGGAGTGCAGACACTACCCGACTTCCCTTCCACACAAACTCCTATGTAAGCAGGCATTGAAGAATCTGACCATTAGGCCAAATTTCAGGAGAGTAAACGGGCAAAAAATAGAGACCCAAAACGCACAGAACTTCCCTGAGCAATGTTCAGCCCAGGCTTTAAAGCAAAGAGGCACTTGAACCTCTCACCAGTGTAAGTGTGTATTTTAATCAAGTGCCTGGGAAAGCAGAATTTCTTTCTATAACTTGGTTTTATAAGAGCCAAGCTTTGAACTGCTAAGTTCAGCCAGACTCAAACAGCTGGTGCAGAAAAAACCCAAAATCAAGTGGTAGAAATAAATTTTGCAGAAGCAACAACAACAAAATGCCTCATAATGGGAAATATTGCATAATTGCATCTATGGACAAAGTTGACAGTTCTGCTTATAATGACAAATGGCAATCCCTTCCCCATAAAATAAAGCAAATTTTCCTTAGAGGAACAGGACAACTGAACAAAAAAAAAACCTTCAGGAAAACAATCCTAAAAATTGAAATATTAATACAATATTTTCTTAATCCAAATTAATACACCAATAAATTTCAAGATTGACATACTGCCCCACTGACAGAACAATGCCTGCCATGCAGGCAGCCTACCAGAAAAGCCTGAAAAGATCCAGTGTCTCCATTCTGGCCTAGACTTGGGTTGCAGTTTCTGTCATGAGGACAGATCGGTTTGTTTGCAGAAGCCAGTTTTTGGCTAGTGGCTAGCTCTCTGTGCTGAGCACAACACATCCATACAAAGCTGAAAAACAGGACATTAAATAATTTTGACATAATATCATCTTCAAAGCATTGGTTGCTGCTCGGCACTCAGATTTCCGATCCTTAAGGGCTTCAAGATTTAACGTTTAGGAATTCAGAACATTGTGGATTTAAGTGTACTTATTTACCAAAGCACATCCATGTTGCAAAAGACTGCATAGTCCCAGTTGCCTCCAAAACCAGCTTCCTATATATGTTCCCATTATCTAGGCACAAAAATCACGCAGCAGTCTGTGAAAGAGGGGCGGAATTGTGGAGCCGCAGCAGAGCTGTTTCCCGAGCAGCCGGTTAAACACCACCACCTCCTGGCCAGGCCGAGCGGGGCTGCGGGACGCGCCAGCGCCTCTCCCAACCGCGCATCAGTTTGTCTTGATGCGGGGCAGGCAGCCCTTCCTTCCAAGGCATGCCCAGCCACCCCCGGCACCGCAAACCTCACCTTCCCACCCCGCTGGGCCATTCCCGGCTACCATTCCCAGCACGGCCGCAAAGGCTCCGGTTACACGGATTTTACCTCCTTTCCTGCAAGTACAGCCAGGTCAGCCGGACGGCTTCCCCTGGGAAGCACACCTGAAAGCCCCAGTGCTAATGGCAACAGCGTTTGCCTTTGGTAAAAGGCAATTTAATTGCCTCTTTTTTTTCTGTTGCTAAGTTATATGTATTGATATAAGTAATGGTAATGTGCTACTATGTACGTATCCGTCCAAGCAGCAAACATTTAATGAACTGTAAAACATATTTTTTAAAAAGTGTAATCTGTAAGACAGCAGGAAGATGTCCTCCCTACACTGTTTTTCCTCAATATAGTATAAAAGAGCATCTTTAGTCAGAGACAGAAAAAAAAGTCTCTGTTTTTAGGTGAAGATAAATCCAGTGTTAAGGATGCAATTAATGAGAATTTTCAATTTGTAGGAATTAAAGATCATTCGTTTAAAGATCTGGCTTGTTTTCCTACATATAGCATTATATAGCCTATATATATATCTGTGAAAAATTCATGTATTTTATGATGGCTTTTCGCAAATATTAAAATGAATATTATATGTGTTGTGTTAGAAAGTAATGCTGTATTCATTCTCTTAAGTACTGTGTTAAATATAGTTTTAGATTATAAAAAAATGTTAAAATAGAAACTATGCTATGTAAGATGCTTTGTTTAAAAGAAAGAACTTGCAGCAAGATAGCAGCCACAGGACACCTAAATCTTTCAGAGAAAAGAATTTATTGCCCTCTTATCAGAAGAAATGAACTTCTTTCTGCCTCTCAGGTGCTGTTAGGATTAGAGGGAAGAAGTTGACACTGACCAGACAGAATCCTGTGTTTGAATGGAATTTATGCATCATGTATGAGGTGTATGAATATGCAACAGGCTATTGTTCTTAAGGGTTAATACTTTGTTAGCGGGGATCCTTTTTCGGGCTTGTGCAGCCCAGAAAAAGGTGCCCGGACGTCTGTAACTCTTTGGTTTTTTTGTCTCATATTGTCCTAATTCAAATTGTCTGAAATTATTATTACTCTAATTGTATTACTATTTTTATAACTATTTTATTACTATTAAACTTTTAAAATTTTGAAAACAAGTGATTGGTGTTTTTCACAATATCTATCTATCTTATAATATTGGTGCCTCTTTTTATATGTCTGCAGACCACGTAAAACTCCATGCTCTACTATAAACTACATACTCTACTATATAACCATAAATCTACTTCAGTATTAACTCTCACCAAACCTTTTATAGAAATAAAATGTCTCTTTATGCTTGCTCCTGCTGCTGCAACCACAGAAGTGTTCTCCTGTTTGCTGTTGCTGCCTTTGGAGATAGCTGGACAGTGGATGCCTTCTCAGTCCCTCTCAATCCTACAGATACAGCATAGATTTCTTGTCCTGAAATGTGAAACTGATTGTATTAATGTCTGTTCTAACTGATAGGTATACTCACAAAGTCATTAGGATTGGCCTGTATCAAAAAATTTGTATGTATTTCAACAGTTGCTGATCTGTCTGCAAAATCTTATCAGAAAATGTTCCCTTAACTATTTCTAGTTTATAATTGCATAAAAATGAAAACACCAAAATGTTGTTGTTGCTATTTTCATTGTTACACTTGGTCTCATCAATAATCCCTGAACAGTGTCCAGTAATTTCTGCATTTTAATTATCAAATCATACACCAAGATAGAGAAATATGCTTCATTCTGGGTCAGGATATGCTCAGAGGACATACACCAAGTGCCATAGAACACAGTAGATGTATTTTCCTCATAATACATAAACAAATCCAACGAGTGGAGTCAACTTCCCGTGCAGCACCGTGTGCCTGTGACCATGAGGGGCAGGATGTTTGCAGGAGACACTGATCCTCCTGCTAATATGAAGAAAATTTTTGGGCATCTGCTTAATTTGCCTGGCTCACAGCCAAATTAATCACTGGCTTTCCACCAGAAATATTTTTTTTTTCTGTGACAGGCTTGAAGAAGCCACTGAGTTTTTCTCCTCAGTTTCCTCTCCTGTTGCAGGACAAATATTGAAACTTACTCTTTTCTAAGCTGCCTGGTAGTAAGTTTTGCGTGGTTCTGATAATCATGTAAGCAGCCAGAGGGTGTTGCTGTAGTTGATATTGTAGGAACAAAGATGTGAGAGAGCAAAACCCCTGGATCCAGGCAGGGTCAGGGACTCTGGTCGGGTGCAGCAGCGTGTACTCAGACAGCACAAATTCTGTCACAGTTCCTGGAGCCGTGTGCTCCTATAGCACAAATCTACCACGGTTCCGGGAGCCGAGTCCCATAGAGCGCTAAAGAAGGAACTTTTAAGTTCCCGGCACCGCCCACCCCGGCCCCTCAGCCGCGGCCCCGCCCCCGCCCCCTCACGGGGCTGTGGGCGGGACGTCTGGCCACGTGACCCGTGGACCGCGTGACGCTCTCGCGGGCCGGTGGCACACGTGACCGCTCTCGCGAGCTCCGGCGCGCGCCGGCCGAGGCCCCGCCCCTGCCCCCCCCAGCCCGGCTGCGGCGGCGGAAGGAGCCGGAGCGCAGCGGCCGCGGCCTGACGGGACCCCGAGCGGAGCCCCCGGCCCGGGCACGGCCCGCACCCCGCACCGCCGAGGTGAGACCGCCGGATGGGCCCTGCCGGCCCCGCGCGATGAGCCCTTGCCCCCTCTGAGCGGCCCGGAGCCTGGGCTGGGCCCGGCCTGGGCCTGGGCAGGGCCCGCGCCAGGGCAGGCCCAGGCCCGCCTATTCTCCCGCGCCGCTCCGAGCCCCCAGGAGCCACGGCAGGGCCCGGTTCCCGGGAGCCGCAGGGGATTTCGGCCCTGAGGCTCCCTGTGTGCGGCACCCGGAGGGCACACACCGCAGTGCGCGGGGTTTGTTGGGACGTGCATTCATTTTCTAAGGAGCCGGGGCGGTGCGAGGCTTGCCTAAGGCCCCGCTGCTCACACGCTGTGAGCTGTGCCTGTACCCCGTGCACGGGCACGTGTTTCTGCCCTCTGGTCCTCACAAGTCTCTTGAGAGCAGCCGGAACTGCACAAAAATTAAATGAGCGGGTATCTATAGTCAAATTACTGAACAAACTCATCATTGAAACTTAACGAGCTGTGTTTCTAACACATTAGTAACAGCTTTTTTTGTTGTTGTCATTTCACCTTACTTGGACCACAAAAGCAGCAAAGCCATTGTTTTGATGCGGGGTTTGTACGTGTGTGTGTTCCTTGTAGATGTCAGAAGACCTTGCTAAGCAGTTGGCCAGCTACAAAGCTCAGCTCCAGCAAGTCGAGGCTGCCTTATCTGGCAATGCAGACAATGAGGATTTACTGAAACTGAAGAAAGACTTACAGGTGAGAACTTGAGGGTAGGTGAAACATCAGGGTCTTTTACAAGTGTTTTAACTTTCCTAAATATTTGTCCTGCAACAAAAACAGACACTTGGTGGGCTAGTTGCTTTCATTCCACATAGCTTGATATAGTCATGGTAGGTTTAGTTTGGAAAAACCCAAAGTATGGCCTATTTTAAATAATTTTTTTATTATTAAAAAAGATGTACTAATTTATACAGCAAACTCATTTTCCATAAACTTTGGCCAGAGAGGTGAAAGATATGCCAGTGCTGTCTTTACTATGTGCTGGGTTTAATTTTTTTTCCCCTGAAGCATTTCCCAAAGTCATTATTTTTTGTTGCTTTTACTAATGATGAAGCCTCATGGTTTAGCTTACTATGATGTTCTTACTGAGATCTCAACTTGATCCAGAACCTGCTTACTCATTAAATGCATTTGCAGTGTTTAAAGCTCTGGAGTGTAGTTCTGTATTCCTTGTGCATTTGAGTCTTGATTGTGTTTCTATATAAGAAAGGAAAAGAGTTGTGTTTTTCATTTGTCACAAGAACATAGTTTGTTCCTAACAGCTAAAACCCATTTCTGGTCCTTGGGATGTGGTTTAGTGACAGGAAGGCCACCAGCCTAATTTTAAATGTATGAGTGGTCTTTTAGAATCTTATTCATATAAAGACACATTGGCATATAGCAAATCCCAGCAGTGCTGTTAAAATCTGTCATGAGAGTGCAAGATGCTGCTTCATTTCTGTTGTGGATTGCTTTAGCCATCAGGTGTAAAAGTATATAAAACTACCCAGTGCAAGGCTCAGTGACCACTGCTCTGTATGGAAATAACAGAAATAAATTGGGGCTTCAAAACCAAAACACAAGTAGTGCCTCCAAACAGTGATCTTTAGAATTCCTTTTAAACTGCAAAGGCTTTGTGCCCACAAGGCACTTTATAGATCATCTGAATGTGCTCTGTTGTACACTGTTAAAAGCATGTGTATATTTTTATATTTTTAAAATGCACAGCAAAACCCATATGGGATGATATTTCCGATACCAACACGACCTCGGCTTTGATATGCAGAGATCATTGATGTGAAAGGACAACTTGCAAACTTTTTAATAAAAGCTTTCTGCACAGAATGGGGAAGATCTTTACACTTTCGTCCCCAAAAGGTTTGCTATCCGTATGTTCCACCTTGAAAATGACATAATGTTTTGCAGACTTGATATATGCCAACTAAGCAAACAGCTGTAAGAGTGGGTTTGATGCATCAGTGTCCCAACTAAACAGCTTTTTGTCTGTTCAAAAAGATGGTTACTATGTTACTGAAACATCTTTTTCCTATTATAAATTCTGATGCATTTTGTATGCTTAGATTATTCAGGATTAAATATTAGAAGAAATTGCTAGAAGTATTTAGCTTTTTGGTTCACCAAAGCATTTTTAGGACAGTGTCTGTGCACCCAAAGCCAAAGTTACTTTTTCTAGGCTTGATGGCAGCTGCCATCTTCTGTAATTGGAGATGAGATCTGTTGTGCTCTGGAGTGTAGGGCTCTGTCTTGCTCTGTGAAGACCAGTTGGTCAGGAAAAATCTTGGCAAACTAAGTAGTGTTCCCTGTGGGTCACACCTCCTTATCACGGGGATGTGGCACCAAGCCATGTTGTTCAACCTGTTTGGCTGTTCTGAGCTGCTGTGGTAGTCCAAGTCCTGCTCAGAAATTTTCTTGGAATGATCTCTTCTCTTAAAGACTTGAGAACTGTCTCATGGCTTGCAATAAAATCAATGTCTCTATCTCATGAGCCAAGCATTACAGTATGGGGATATCAGATGAAGGTTTTTACCAAAAGTTTGGTTATTTTAATAGCCTCGTGTGTAAGGGGCTTTATTAAATTTAGAGGATTCTTGGTAGACTTGTCTGAAACTATTCACATCCAAGTTCTAGAATAAGCCATCTCTGAGGCAAGAATTAGTCAACAGTTTGGTGTTACTGGTAGCTGCAATACCTGAAACACTTGTTTTGAGGAGTGCCTTGTGCCTGATGTGATGTACTTGACCTGCTGAGAGAGATACTTAAGCCATGATGCCTCCTGGATTTGCAGAATACAGCTACCTGTATGTTAAGGAGTAGTTTGGGATTTTGCACCTGGGAGGGAAAATTAGGCTAATACTCTGTGTTCACAAATTAGGTAACTTGATGTTGTGCTTCAGCTGTGGAATTAGGAAAATGGTCAGCTAAGTAGTAGAAGTAATTGTGTGTTCCTGTGCTCACAGTTGCTGCTGATTGTGCTCACTGGAGTACTTATTAACCAGCAGCTCCTCCAAAGCAAAGAGCAAAACTTACTAGCTGTTGGAAATTCAGACATAAACATGCTGCAACAGAAACAAACTGTTAGGCCTTTGATGTTAGTTGTATAGTTTGTCAGATAAAAGTGCTTGCAAGTTAATACATCATAAACTTACTTGGGAAGTGCTTACAATCCTTTAGGTTCTTAAGGGATGATGAACAGCTCCTTTACTGCATTTTCCTGAGTCTTTGTATGCCCATAGCTGAAGTAAGATGTGAAATGAGGAGGAAAGTTCAGGCTTTGAACACTTTCTGTAACCCTCCCCTGACTTAAATGTTTACTGTTTGTTAGCAGAGTGAATGGTTCATGCTGAGGTACTCAAAGAATTGAAGAATTTTTCTTCTTTAGGGCTGGCAAAGTTTCTTTGCATTATACAGAAAGTTTACATGGCCCTTTAGGTGCTGTCTCTTTTGACTTTTAACCCTAGTGAAATCCAAGAGAGGTCTTGATTGCTTAGTCTTTGATGTAACATTTACAGGAAATTGGATGAGGGTTTTGCAAGCTCCTGCTTGCAAATGAATTATGTGTAAAGAACTGGGAAGTTTTGTTATTTTGTCATCTTGAATTAGCAAGGGAAGGCCTGACCTGAAATCTCAAAGTCAGGGAGCTTAGGAAAAAACCAAACGTTTCTATCAGAATGACCTAAGGAAGCCAGTTCTTTAGTGTGCCCCTGGATGCTTTCTAGCAAAATGAGAGGGCTTCACAGCTTGGAGGGTGCTCTGCCACCCTGACTCTGCATGCTACAGTTCAGCCAATGAGAGAAATGCTATTAAGAATAATAGGCTACGTTTTGAAAATTGGAGGAGGGCATGGGCAGCTTTACAGCAGTACAGTGAGGACCATTCATATTTTTATCTACAATTTCAATTAATGAGTTTAATTAAATTATTAAAAAATGTAAGTGAGTGTAATTTACACATCAGCAATGAATATTATACAGTAACTTTAACCAAACCAAAACCAGTAAGCTTGGGGTAAAAGTATGCTTGCTAAGAGGAATTTGAAAAATTATTCTTGTGGGGTTTTTGTCTTTTATAGGAAGTCATAGAGTTAACCAAAGATCTCCTTTCAACACAACCTTCGGAAACCCTTGCGAGTTCCGACAGCTCCACGTCCGCCCTGCCCAGTCACTCCTGGAAGGTTGGGGACAGGTGTATGGCCATATGGAGTGAGGATGGACAGTAAGTGTAGAAAACTTCTCTAACAGTTACATGAAATAGTTCAATGGTAAGAGACTTTCATTCAGTTTGAATTGACCGGGATGACTAAAAGCAAAAAGAAATGATGAAATAAATGTGGTATTAAGTGTTCTTAGACTGTTTATTAAAGGTCAGTACTTTACGTAGCAAAGAGATGGGGGGCTTTTTTTTCACTAACCTTATAAAAGCAGGGTATCTTTTGTAAATTACCATTTGCTGGTGTAATAAATGGTAGAATGAAAGAATTGGTCAGTTAGGACAGTCTTTTGTAAAGCTTTTGGGATGTGTAATTCATGATTGGTCATTGCGTTCATATATGTGTGTTACTGATTACTATGAAGAAAAATTCTTGCTCAATCTCAGTTCGGGCCTCTAATTGAAAATTAATTTTCAATTTTTAATTAAAAATGCTGGGTTTGGCTATAAAATAACTATGTAATGCTTTAGAATTAATCAACCTTTTGGGTTTGGTCTCATATATTATCCTGTGTAGTTCTGGGAACCCAAGCAAATCATTCTGACTCCATAAACTTTGAAAGAAACATTTAGAAATTACTTTTCATACTGTAAATGTGTAACCGCTGCAGCTTTAAAAAACCTGCTTTTGCAGGACCAATATTGCAATTGTCACCACTTAGAGAGAGGCTCTATTTTTGGATGAACCTGCTTCTCTTAACAATGTAATTACCATGTAAAGATTTTGGTATAGCTCTTGATGTCTTAAGTAGAAAACTAGTCTAAAAGTGAACAGTTCTTTTTATTAATGAGTAAAATGTTTTTGTGTTAGAACTTAAAAATTGAATCTTAGTCTTAGGTCACCATTGGATCATTGTTTTTGTTCTGATCCCTTGGTTACAGGATCAGAGCTTGGGTAAGAGTGTGTCAGTGCCCATGGAAGTGCATCTTATTGGACTTTTTTGTTCTGCTTTTTTTAGAAAACCCTTCTTCTGTTGCAGCATTTCTTAAATGAGAAGTGTTTCATAAAGAGCTAGCCAGACTTTTGAGTTTTTGTGTGTTTGCACCTAACTCAGCTCAATATGTTGGCCCACTGAAAAAAGAAGAAATTAATTTAGTAAATGTTAATTGGAATATTGTCTGTGAAACAGTTCATTTCTTCCTCTGTTTGCTTTAGATATATCCTTTTGCCCTTAAGTTAGACACAGTTATTTTAAATATTTTCAGAATTATCACTTGCCTTTTTTTTCCCATTTTGAGGTCAATTTGACCAAAGTATTTCATACACATAAATATGAAATGGACTGATTACTGTGAAAACTTCAAAATTACTGTTCTAAATCAACAAGAAAACTTTTAACCTTTAAAGTGTTGAAGAGGGAATGTTTTGAAAACTTCCAATTTTTCTTAATTCTTTGTCTTACGGAGAAGAATGGAATGAAAGCTTTGCACTTCTGAGCTGACATTTTCTAAAACTCCTCAATGAGTTCTGTGAATGCAGCTTTTTTTTTTTTCCTATCCCATGACCTGCCAGAACTAAAACCAAATCAGGATAGTTGATTAGATTGGCCCCAGCATGAATAATTAGTTGTGATAGCTGTGAGGGCATTGCTTGTTGAAGCTAAAGGTCAAATACAGCAGATTCCAGTCTTTGTACCTGTGTCCCTTTGACCTTAAGACAATAATCTCTTGGTTTGATTTGTGTCTTACCCCTGAAAATGAAGGCTGGGATCTGCATATTTTTCACCTAGTGGCATTAGCTGGCTGATGTAGGTGTTGAAGGGCTGAGTATTAAAGCTTTACTCACATGCTTACAGCCATGATATCTTTACAGGTGTTACGAAGCTGAGATTGAAGAAATAGATGAGGAGAATGGAACAGCTGCAGTTACATTTGCTGGATATGGCAATGCTGAAGTCACACCTCTGTTCAACCTCAAGCCTGTGGAAGAGGGAAGGAAAGCAAAAGAGGACAGTGGCAACAAACCCATGTCCAAGTAAGTAATACACAGATGAAGTCTGAATGCTGATTTGTGGGTTGGTTGTTTTTTCTTTTTCTTCCCTCAGCTCTAAAAACTAGTTAATGAAATAGGTGTATTTTTGGTTTGTTTTTGTTTTAAATTTACATTTACTGAGTATCCTGCTGTGTCTAACACAGGAAGGTATTTGTAAGGGCTGAAAATTAATTTTTTTCCTTTGGAAAAAAAAAGATGGTACAATTCATCAGAGTTTGTTATAGCCAGTGATCCCTTCCCTAAAAGGTTGTTGGATGCTGCAGTGTGGCATAGATTGACTCTTTCAACTTCCTTATCTTCACTGAAGTAATCTTTGCCCTTTTCCTTCCATCTCTGTCCAATGATTGGTAGCATCAGAGTCCTGCAGACCTCCAGAAAAGTTTGGCCTTCTCACTCCAATGGGTTATTCACACTTCCCAAACCCAAGATATTTCTGAAATGTAGAAGTGCTGATGGGTCCCATTTCACCCAGAAATTAACTGCACCCAATCCCATGGGTTGCTGCATTTGGCATGGGCTCCTCAGGTGTGCTTGGTGGTTGTTGTTATGCCAAATACATAAATTAGTAAAGTAATGCTTATTAATGGAAAGATTAGGTTTGGAATTTTAGAGTTTTGGGATTTTTTTTACCTCCTAGAAGTGATGAATATTTACAAGCTTTATTTCTGTAAATTCTATAAACTTCTGGAAAATTAATGTGCATGTCTGTTTTACAGTCAGATTGTAGATTGTTACAGAAAGAGGCACAAACATAAAATGTGGGGTTTGTTTTTTGTTTTTGTTTTCCTTTTCTCCAGAAAAGAGATGATAGCCCAGCAACGAGAGTATAAAAAGAAGAAAGCTTTGAAAAAAGCTCAGAGAATTAAAGAACTTGAACAGGAACGAGAGGACCAGAAAGTCAAGTGGCAACAGTTTAACAACAGAGCCTATTCTAAAAACAAAAAAGGCCAGGTTTGTTTACTTTTGTCTGTGAGTAGCAACAGGGCATAGACTTCTGTGCAGTACCTTGAAAGAAGGAGGTGGTGATTTTTAAAGGGATGCAGCACAGGCATTTGGGTGTCTTTGGGATTCTGAAGTGTGCATTTTTGTATTTTGTGCACTTCAAATGCCTGGGGTTTTTTTTGGATTGTTTTGGAGGAGTGCTGCTCCTAAGAGTGTGAGCTTTCACTTGGCTGGGAGAACTAGGCTTCCTTCAGGTGTCAGCTGATGTTTGTTGGAGCCAAGAACCTGAGGGCCCCTCTAAACCTCCAAGTCTGGCTTCTTGCTGTGTTTATGGCCCAGGAGGCACAGTGCTGAAGACATGCCCTGGAACAGCAAGTGTAGGGCAAAAAAGGTAGCAAGGACATTAAGTCTTACTCCATTTCTGTCATGGCTTGACCAAGAGCTGCCAGACATAGTGGTAAAACTTTAATCTTCCTTTTGAGCAATTATTGGAGATGCTCTTATGAGAGGTGAATTTTATTCCTTACTGGCCTGACCTGAGATCCTCAGTACCACAATCACATCCAGTACTGAGATGCCAGAAGTTGCCAGCCCCATTGCTTCACTCAGTGACAACACATCACAGCTGAGCTGGCTGTTAGAAAGTGTCCCCATCTGTAGGGCAAAAGTTGAGAATGTTGAAGCACTTTAGACGGTAATGATTGCTTGTTTGTTTTGTTTTGGTTTTTTTTTGTAATTATTCAGAAATGGTGTTTTCTGTTTTATTTCCAGGTGAAAAGGAGTATTTTTGCTTCCCCTGAGAGCGTAACTGGCAAGGTTGGCGTTGGAACATGTGGAATTGCAGACAAACCTATGACACAGTATCAAGATACCTCTAAATATAATGTCAGGCATCTGATGCCTCAGTAACAGGTAGAAAAGGTGGAACTTCATCTCTGCAGGGCTTTTCACTTACCTTTTTATCATTATATTTTTCTAAAAGTAAATTATTTGTTGGCACATAGTGAGTAGTCCATTTTGTCACCATCACTTTGGCTTCAGCTGATTTGAGCCTTAAATCTCCAGCTATTGATTTGAGCCCCCCCCAACCATTAAACTTTTTGTAGCAGGTAAACATTAGTGAATTCATGAACTGCTGTTGCCTGTTACTTTCAAAGCAGTATTTGTCTGCAGCTTTGAATCTTTTATTCATACCAGTAGTGAAGATTTTGGTTTTTTTCCTTCAAAAAAAGTGGTGGTATAAAAATGGCACCTTAAGAGCCTCCCTGGTTTCTGTAGTCACGGTGCTGTGACATGCTCAGCATTACAGAGCTGCTGCAGCTCTGGGAGAGAGCTGACATGTCACATGGAATTGCAAAGGAAGGTTAAATAACTCCCTTATAAATCCACTGTGGATCAGTTTGTACAGCTGTAAATGAGGGCAGAACAGGGCTGATAGGATCTCTATTACTAATGATCACTTACATTCTAGAAACAATAAATTTGACTTAATTCCAGTCCAAATTTCTTGCAGTTGAATTTCAGCAGAGGAGATGCTGTTTCTTGTTGGTTGTTTTTCTTTGTTTGTTTTATAAATGCTCATCAAATTATAATAGGAAGGTAATGAAATGTAACCAGAAAACCATAGGACAAGGAACTGTACTTAGAGTCCCCACCCATCCCCAGGGGTCTGGTGCTGTGGAAAGGAGCTATCCTGTCCTCCCTTGTAGATCTTGTAGGTGTGTTGGTGCAGTCCCAGACCTGCTGGTACAGTCACAGCAGTGACAGCCTGTGCCTGGGCCCCCATCCAGACACGGAGAACCACAGCACAGCAGATATGAATGCCTGGATCCCACTTAGTTAGCTGGGAGTGAGTAAAGGTTAGCTGGGAGTTTCTGTCCTTACATAACTGACTGGCCCTAGTGTCCATTGTACCTTCAGCTGTATTACAGTGCTGCTGAGCCCCTTCAGTTTTCTTCAGGAACCCATGTGTAAAAGCTCTTGCTTTTTTGTACTCTCTGTGATTTGCTTTCCTCTGTTCCTTGTCTCGCACTTACGGTAGCCATGTCACCTCTGGACCCGTAATGTGTTTCAAGAAGTTAATGGGTAGCCCTGTATACAATGTAGATATTATTTTTGTAAAATCTAGGGCTGAGTTAATGGACAAGAGTACATCAGCTATTTCCCTCATTAAATAAAACGTGTGTCTTGTCCATTAACCCTGACCATTATTTCCTTGTATATTATGTTAATGTAGCTCATTTTGTAATTTGTTAACTAGATCAGGTCACGTCAGCAATTGTTGATGCACTGATTGGTGGAAATGTCCATCAGTTACCTGAGTCACAACTCAAGCTAAACTCTACAAGCAGTAGTTTAGAATCCATACATAGAAAAAGGTTCTCCCTGTAATGGGAGATGGTGATTTTTATGAATACAAAGTGTGTTAATTTCAGTTTTGTATGTTTAACTTTTATTAAATAAAGTGTTTAAAATCTGCTGGATATATTTGTTGAAGTGGAATTATTCATGGGGGAAAGATAATGGTAAATCATCAGGACAGGGGTGAGTACAGCAGAATGTGCTGGACAGAATGTAATACTCAGAAGTGGCTCTGAAGTTCAACACACTCACTGCAGGATGAAGTAGGAGTTGCTTAATTCCTTATATTCGCTGGTAGCAGGGGGTTAAATTTTCTTTTGCATAGAAAACATCTCAAGAGTAAAATAATCTGCTTTTTAGAACGGGAGTTTGTACTGCAGCCTGCAGCTACAACCACATGTCCCAGCAGTGACATTAACTAGGTGGCAGTTGTGCCACACTGACAGCCCAGTGCTGAGGAAGGTCACCTGTTGTCTTTCACAGGTGGCTGTGATACAGTGTCCCTTTCACTTATCCAAAAGGAGCATCTTGAAGTCAGAACTGACACATGCTAAAGCAGGCAGAACTGGAGTTTTCAGGAAGCCTACTCTGAACTCCACCTGTTCTTTTAACAGAAAAGAGTCTTTGGCAAAGAAGGCTCAATCCATATCTGACATGAGCTACATCTGCTTATCTTTAATAAGTACAATCAATAGACCATCCCAGGGCTATTTATTTGTTCACTAGCTCTGGAGAGCAATAGAGTGAGTCATCAGAACACTGATGATGGGTGCTGTGAGCCTCCCCTGCAAGGGACAGTCCGGCCTAAGTTGTTTTGGCTGAACTTTCAAAAAATTGAGTAAAACTTGTAACTTTCCACTGAGTAATTTACTGTCACCTCTTGTAATGGGGTTGCTTCATGAAGTTTGGTGCAACTCTTCTGCTGGGCACTGCAAAGAAGTGCTGAAAGAAAGTTTTGATTGGCTTTTTCCTGAAACACCTTACCTGGAATAAATGAAACAATGAGACCACTGTGCCTGGGGTGGTCCAATCTATGAAGAGAATACATTTTGAGAACAACTTATATCAACAAAAAAGCTGCCCCACCAAAACTGCTGTGTTGGCCACACAGCCATTCCTTACAGCACATCAAGATTTTTTTATGCTCTTGCCTCATCTGCAGGATGGGCCAGTTCATTGTAATCTGGCTTTGGAAGACAGCCTTAGTAAAGTGGCTTGAGAAATTATTGTAATAAAAATAAATCTTGCATGAAGCAATGCTGGTAATTGCCAAAACACAAGAGTTTCTTACATTACAAATTCTGAGTTGACCTGAAATGTGGCTGATGTTGTTTTGGTTGGTTGGGTTTTTTTTACAATTTATTTTCCAGTTTTAATAACTGGTCTAGACAGCAAGAAGCCTGGGAACTCATGCTCTGGGCCTTGGCACATAAATTACCTACCCCAGTGCCAGCAAATCCTGCTATAGCCAGAGACTACTTAAAAACACTGAAATGAGAGGGAAAGTTACTGTAAAAGTAAAGAGTTCAAACCCCCCAAGCTATACAGGTGGAAGAGATATTTGTCAGAGAATGGAGATTTGTGCCTGTCAGATAAGAGTACTGTACAAAATGACCAATATGGGCTGCATGTTTCTTTTTCAACCATTTCCTATAAGGCCTTACTTTTATCTAGTACAGTCTCAGTCCTGTGCAAATTGAAACCCATTGTGGAAATTAAACCAGTAGAAACCTGACTCAGATCTGGGATTGCCCCAGTCAGTTTAAATATTTAGAAGTCTCAGCAGTAGCAAATTGAAATTCTCATAGTCATGGCAATCCATTTCTCCTTTGCCTCCCCTAAAGCCAGCGAGTGCTGTGTCACTTATTTATGTAGCTGCTCGGTCTCACAGCTTTGTAAATACAAAAAGGGACTTTACCTGAGAGGACTGCAATTCAAGAGTGGAGACCTTTAGAAGGCAAAACCTACAGCAAACTTCTGTGCTTCCCCCTGAGGTTCTGCTCACCTGCAGCAGCTGTGGCAGGGTCTTGGGAACAACCACTCTCTTTGCAACAGTTCTGCATTCCTGGGTCAGGCCCAAGAGAAGGATTGCTGCCTGGCAGCTGGTGCTGCTCTTTGCATTGTAATTTGTCCAATCTTTATCTGGGCTCTAAAAACTTTCACTTGGACGGTAAAATAAGGAGGGACATTTGCATTGGGATGATGGTGCCACCCACCCAAGCCAGCTCTGCTACATAAAAGCACTTGCACTGCTTCTTTCTGCAAAGCAATTCCCTTTCAACACTGAACTCACCTCACAATGACTCCTTGGTCTGTACAGAAGTGCAAAGCCTTCCCACAGTGGGTGCTGACTGAAAAAGTCTTGCTCTCACCTAGACTGGAAGGTGCTGTTACTTCCCAAAGAGACTTTATCCATGAGGAATATGAGTGAGCTGCATTTTACACCTTACCTGTCTGACAGACCTGCTGAAACTGGGATTTCCTGGGGTGATGGATATTATTTTGTACAGTTATCCAGCACTTTGGGATAGGAAAGAGCTTTTTTATTTCCCCATCAAGCCTTCCAGGAGGAGATCCAAAACAATTAATTGAGACATATTTTTGAAAGGGGACTAAATGGAAAGAATTTCCTAACCTTAGCTGAATGGAGCATTAGCAAGAGCACTGGTAGCCCAAGTTATGGCCTAGGCCTGTGCGCATTTTAACTAGAAACCACAATATTAAAACCACCATAAAATACTTTAAATTCCTTCATGGCTTATTCTGCTTTGCTGCAACATCCCTCGAGATCAAAATTAATCCTTGCTGAAGCTGTATCCTTGCTGTATTAAAATAAAGCTTCATCACATGTCTGCAGCACAGCAGTCTGCAAGCCAAGATGTTGGATGACTTGCTAAAGGCCAAACTACCCAGCTCACCCCACCACTTGCTCCAGGCCTCACTGGGGTACTACAAACCAAGGGGCTGATTTTTTCCAGTGTGATAAAAATAAATTGCTACCCACAGCTTTTACAGCATGGCTAATGTTGAAGATCTTTCCCCAAATAAATTACATTTCACACCTTTGACCTGCATCAGCCAGGCCAGCAGCACAATGTGACTGAACTGCTCAGCTCTGTAAAAGCCCACACCTCGAAGGACACATCCACCCTTCTCAGAGGCTGCTCAGCAATCCCTGATCCTTGACACTTTTGAAGGGATCTCAACACATGCATGTTGTGAGACAGCTCCACAAACAGAACCCCTCCATAAAAGGTATTTAGCACCACAGCCACAACACCAGTACCCACAGACTCCCTGTTCCTGCCTCTGCCTAACAACTACACGATCAGCCCTCTTTGCAGGAGGAAATGAGCAGAGAAGCAGAAGCCAGTGCTGGTGTATTATTCCCAGTTAAACAACCTGCCTTTCAGTGAAATGAAAACTTTGTCTGCACAGACACCACTCTCCTGTATTCATCCTCCCAAATGTCACTCAGATGTGTTGGCACATTTCAAGAAGATGTGACAGCACATCAGTGTTCTCTAGGTATTTCGTGCAAACTGGGGAACAGAGGGGTAGAAGGACACACTCCTCTTCCCCGAGGGTCCCACAGGACAATTCAGAGATCACATTGCTGATGCAGAGGAGTTTCAGTCACTATCAAGTCACGGAATTTCTCACTCACTGGACAATGTGTCCATGGGAGAAAGCTCCAGGAAAAAAAATAGGACTTTATTCTACTTTTATATAGCTTTTCATTGTTATCACATTCCTAACCTCAGAATGAAGTCCTATTTTTTACCATTCTCTTCCAGGAAGCGACCTTGATTTCTCTCTCCAATGATGCATGTTTGGTGTCAGGAAAAATGCCACAAGAAAAGCTTATGATCCTGGGTGGGGAGGAAAGAGAACAACTATCTCCAGTTAGGGCACCCAATGGATCCCACTTCCACTGAAGCCAAATGTTTCACCCATTCCAACAGGGCAACACAACAAAGAGGGAACAGTGAGTACAAGAGAACAAAGCAGAAAAGCAGGAGGCTGGAGCTCACAAACAGATGGCAGCAAACAAGCAAACAAACAGACAAAAGGAAAACACAATCACCCACCCCAGAAAATGATAAGTCTGTCTAGTTAACCCCCTTTCTATTGACCTACAGATTTCTTGAGACAGACAGATGTGAGACCACCTTCGTCACTGACATGCTGCTAATGGAATGGACGTTAAAATGACCTTCAAGGTGACAACTCGCCACAGGATAACCGTGACAAATGCAGCCAGATAGTCATCTCCACCTTGTCTGCAGACACGAGGTGACATTCCATAATACACTTGTGTCAAAAGAAGGAAAATGCTGGATGGTCTTTTTAATGGGTTTGTCTGTAGCAAAGAGACCCACTGGGGATCTAATTTACAGAGGGAGGACTTGACAGAATGAGCTTATGAGGGAACTGTGCGTGCGTGTGCATGTCTGCCTACTGCATGGGAAGGCTGCCTCAGGAAAGTGCATCCAATTCTGCTTTTACAGGAAAAGTCACCATATTCTTGTAAAATTATAGCAACTTCTCTAAAAACTGGTTATCCTGAACACTGCAACGCCAGAGACCAGAACAGTGAAGGAAGATTTGAAGAGGATGGCAGCTGTGTGAGGTGAGAAAATGCAGAATCCCCAAAGCAGAAATAAAGCAGGGCAGGACAACTTTGAAAGGCCAGAGAAACATTTCCATCACATAAGAAATTATCAATACTCTAGCTGAAATCTGCTAGTATCTGCTACAAAGAACCCACCAGCTCCAGAGCAACCAACCCCAGGTCTTTGGAGTTATTAGAAAGGTTTTTAGTTTTGTTTTCTTCCTGAACCTCCCCCTGGCTGGACCACTGCTGCTGAGCAGTCAGGCAGGTGGCTGGTGATGGAAGTTCATCTCCTGTGACATTTTCCCCATTTACTTGCAATTGAGATCAGGACCCCTTTGAGACCACAACACTAGAAAACGTAGGAGATACCAAACTGCCCCAGAGCACTACAAACAAACATTTTAAATGTATTTATTCCAATCACAGATATGTCATTGTTTTATACCAACTAGGAGAGCAGGGCCATTCTCCATCCCTTGAACTTCAGTGCTTCTCAGCTGTTGTACTGCTTTCCCAATGAGCATTTAACACAAACAGGAATAACAGGAAAGAGGAGGTGCTGTGACAGCTGCGGAAAAGGGCTCATAAATAAATAAATCCAACTGGTATCCAACTGCTCAGCACCAGCACTGCCAGTTGTCAACACTTCCAAGGAGAATAATAATGAATAAATAAGACCTTGCTAGAGCTGAAGTTTCCTACCTTTCACCACTCTACAGACTGTTTCAAGCCTGGTGTCATCCAGAGATCATACAGACCCCAAACGTAAATCCAAGCAGCATTTCTTCTTTCAAAGCCCTTGGACTCTATTTGTAACCTAGAGCTTAATTCACGCTGTGGCAGACTCCTGCTCCTGCCAGGTAACCTCCCAGAAAGAAGAACAGATGGACTGAGACACTGGATTACATGCACACAAGTGAAAACACGTTTAACAACTGCAACCAGATGCAAACTTAGTAAGCAAATTAATTTAAAAAAATCCAGACTGGAGAAAAATCATTCATTACAGCCATGGAAAGATTATTTCTCTACTCAAGCATGTGTGTTGTGCCTCTTACAGGGAATGACACATTTTGGAGAGTGGGGGAAACATCACAGTATTTAAACACAGGCAACTTATCACAGTGCAGAAGTCTACATGAGACTCGCTCAGGATGTCACCGCAGGACCGAAGGGCACAAGAAGAACAGCAGCTGGCTGAAGTGACAGGAATGACCAAGATGGAAGAACACAACTCATTTCAGATACAGAAATGTTTAATGGCGTTAAAGTGCTACTTTAATGGGGACCATATGCTAACATTTAAACACAATTCCACTGCACTGCTAAATATGGTTGTCTTTATTTTTTTTACTTTATTTTACCTCTTTTTACCCAACCCTATCTAAAACAATAAAATAAAATCTAAAGGACTGAAATTAACAACCCATTCAAATCAGCAATAAGTTATGAATTTTATAAAGCATTTTTTCCTCTTTTTTTCTTAGTAATGAGGGGTAATTAAATTACTTAAGGATATACAAAGTTTCAAACAATGCCATAGGTGAAGACTCTATTAAGGTTTTTAAAACTTGGAAAACAAAATAATCCTGGCCATTAAAAAGACAAAAATAAAAAAAGCAAAGCCCTCAAAGTGCAGGTTAGAATGCTTGTCTTGGAGAAAATTAGAAAACATTCGCTATAACAGCTCTTAACAGCACCTGCACAGATAAGGTGGCAAGGCCCTTGGGAACAGGACGTGCAGTCAAAACGTTACATTAACATGAGAGACGTGCTGAGCTTAACTAGGTTAACTACTGGACTGGAACTTCAAAAGTCAGCAAAGGGAATGATTCTAAAAAGAAAACTGAAGAAACCCCCACCAAACCTGGCCTCTTCCAGCTTAGCACAGCCTTCATCCATTGTGTGCATGGCAAAAAAAGGATCTTTGCATTTCATTGGGTCAAGTGCTTCATCAAAACAGAGATCTTTTCATGGCATAAATTCATATAAAAGACATCTAAGGTTTCATATGGACAAGCTCTAAAAAGATGCATCAGACTTGGGGTGTTTTCCCTCCCAACACATTTACAAATGTTTATCAAAAAATCACTTCAAATAAAAAGGTCATAGTGGCTCAGTATCTGGGCATGACTGTCTGGTGTGTCACCTCTCGAGTGCTGGTTTCGTTCTGCCCTCAGCTGGCCGTGTGCCTGCGAGGGGCACACATCTACCGGGGACCTGCTGGCGCTGGCACAGCCCCAGGCCTGACAGCCCACCCTGTGCTGGTAGGTTACAGGTGTGTACCTCTCGCTTTAGCCATGCTTCTGAGGTACTCACTGTTCAAATGATGTCCAACAGAAAGCTGAGTTGAATGGTGTTCTCCCCTGAACATCGCTGCCCCTCTCCCTCTGGGCACAGAATGAGACCTTCATCATTATCGGCACTGTTATTCCTAGGCTACGTAAGCCTTCTTAGATTTCCTAGTACGTTATGACAGCATTAGATTGTGGTAAACTGTAGGATACAGTCCTTTCAGGACCACAAAAGCTCTTCAGAAGGGCCTAAATTAGGTTGTTCAATCTGAATGCGGTGTAAGAAATTTTGACATTTCTCAGATCTCATGACAGAAAGAGAGGGATGAGTTTCTAGTATCCTCTTTCAAACAATTTCAAATAAATTCAAAAAAAGTGTTTCATCACTAAGGTCTAGATCCAGGTCCCACAGAAACAAACGGATTTCATTGACTGCAAAGGGACTAGTATTTGGCCTAACTTTTTGCCAGCAGAAATTGGGATTGGTAACATGACCAAATGAACAAATATGGGTTTCTGGGGAGGCTTCCTTTACCCAAAAAGCTTTATATACAGTTCTCTCCAGGCCTAGCTGTCAATATGTCAATTCTGAAAGAGGATACTGGCATCTAGGACCCAGTTTGATCATCCCAGTGAAATCATTCACCCTGCACTGTTGTCTCACTTGGTTCTAGGAAGCAAACGAGAGCTTGACACTGGCGCTGGAGTAACCCTCATCACTCCCAATACTCTGCAAGCTGCTGTGATCATCAATGTCACTGATGCTGGTTGTGCTGATATTGTCCACTTCTCCATGGGAGAACTCTGTGCTTTCAACGTCCACTTCAATCTCTTCTAGAAAGGGAAATGAGAGAAATGCACACAGGTTAGCACTGCACACCCAACTGCCCCCTTCATGCCAGTGAGCTCTTGGGACTCTCCCAGCACAAGGAATGAAGCAATCATCTGGCAGGTTCCCCCTGGAATGGGCTGTGGTCATTGTTTATAAAAAGACTAATACCAGCTTGGAGGTTTTTGTAGGGATTTGGCAAAGAGGTTTCACTCCTCCACATGCCAGCCACACTGTCAGCGTAGCTGAGCCACCCCACACACTGAGCTTGTCCCACCACCTCTTTCTTTGGACCTCTAATACCCCAGTGTTATAAAAAAGAAGAAACAGATAAGATTGAATGCAAGAGAGAAAATGGAGCATGAAGTTAACCCTAAAAATGCTAGTTGCTTGACTTTATATTGCCAAAGCCAGGACCACACACAATTACAATGCATTACCACGGGGACCTGGGTTACTCTCACACATGCTCAGTGGATTTTGGAACAGACATCTTGTTTTTATGAAAGACTTAAAAAGCAAAGATCTAATTAACCAGATATCTTGGGTTCCATATCGTTCAGGAATTTTCCAAAGGATTTTTGGTTTAAACTACAGAGTCACACCCAAACTATCCATCATCTTCTGGTCTGTCAGTATATATCAAACCATCTATTGTGTCTAATGTTCTGTCCACTGCAGGGATATTTTTAAAAAGGAAGTTCTCTTAATTCAGTTAGCCATTCAGATATATCTAGCCAGTTTTGACTGAAGAGGTGAACTCAATGGGAAGTTTGGTGGGGGGCTGGGGGGTAGGTGTGTGAAACATTGGTTCTAGTCTCATTAATATCTTCTTACATTTTCCTCTTTGTGCTGCCAAGAGATTCAGCAGACCAAAAATCACAATGAGCATCTCAACTTTACCATCTCTTTCAATGCCACCGAAATCAGATCAAGTCGACAGCAACAACAATTCTTCCAGACTTAGAACTCATGCAAAATACTGAACTCTCCATATGTATGTGTGTGTATGTGCCTGTGTGTGAGAAGAATCAGCAACCTAAACACCAAAGGCCATGAGAAGGGGAAGTTGAGAGATAAGAAATGGATGAATCTCATTCTCCCACTTCAGAGTCCTGGCAATTCCATGCTGGTTCAGCAACACCCACCTCGCTCCGAGTCCGAGTGATCCGAGGAAATGGTAGATCCAATGCTGTCCATTCGTATTCGCTCTATCTCCTGAGGACCCTGTAGCTGTTCCAGTCTTCTCTTTAGGAATCTTTGTTCTCGTTCCAGGTTCTCAAGCTGGTGTTGGCTTCTCCTCTCAGCCTCTTCAAGTTTCTGACATGATCAAATAATTTTTTTATTTTATTATTTAACTCAATAATTGCTTTTCTCCTTTTCTCCTTCCCTCCCACCTCCACTGCCCCGCCACCTGCCTTGCTTAGACCTTCCCAGTCCCAGAAGGATTCAAGTTCAAGTGCCCTGAACCAAGCTGCCTCGCAGTGTCCAAGCACAATGCCTTCTCCCCATATCTTTCCACCTCTCAGCTCCTGATAAATCATACCCATTAGTACAAAGAGTCTCTGAGGACTGAGCCTCTCCAGGAGACACGCTGTGAATTGCAGCAGCCTGTGGGTCATCCCACCCGGGATGGACACCTGCATTACCGCCTGTGCCCACGGAGGGGCCTCACATCCCCAAACCAATCCACTCCAGGGTTTGTTACGCTGCTCCAACATAAAAACGTGGCCCGGCAGTTCTGTGCTTCTTACTGCATGGTTTAGAAGGATTTCTCAGAAACAGTTTTCTATTCAGTGAGTGATTTACATAACCTACTACAGATTTCTTTGATCACAGCTGGGAAATCTACCAGGGCACTGTTCTTTGTTTCCTGCGACAAGCCCATTGCATAAGGAGGAGTCATTTCAGGCTAACTCTATCCCTTTGGCAGCACTTTCCTCCCTCATCACCCATCTTCCCTCTCTATATCCTGACCTGCAACGAAGTATTTCAGCCTCTCCCAGATACTGACAATGCTGCATTTTCTTTTCTCTTTGCCAAAAGTGGAGCTGGAAGAGCTAGGCTAGCTGGAAGGTTCACACATGGAATTCCAGCAAGCCAAACCTGTCTCACACTCTTGTGGTTTGTGCTAATACTTCGGCAGTGGAAACTCAGTAGCATACCAGAAAAGAAGCTGCATTTCCCATCAAAACGCAGTCACTCAGCAGTAGGTATGTTTTTCTTTAAAGAGATACAGCTGTCAACAAACAATCACAATACAGAACAAGATCCTTGCTCTTCAAATCCATAATTTTTGTACTTAAGGAGTTCATTATGGACTCTTCCAACAATGTGGCTTGTGGCAATGATAAATGGCTAACCAAGGGGGCAAGGCTTGCTTGCTCTTTTTATTTCTTTTTTAACAGTGTCATGTTTCCTTCAACAGAATTATCTCTAGGCAGCAAGGATGACAATTGCATTGCACTTCCCAAGATCCCACGCTGAAAGCAGCAGGGAAAGGCAGCTCTTACCTTGATATGTGCTTTGGCTTTGTTGAGCAGCCCAAGCGTGGTGTGCCGGGTGCAGTCTGGTCCGAGCGGTATCAGAACTTTTAAGCGTTCTAGACACAGGCGGAGGTGAGCTCGGCTGCAAGGGAGAACAGGAGGATCAGAGCCATGCTTTCTGCAAGGGAATGTCATTTCTTTCACTGCTGCCCCCCTACGAGGCAGTTTTCAGGCTTCCCTATTTCTATGCATCACAAGATTCCCCTCAGGTAGCAGCACAGACTGCTGCTGAACTATTTACGCTTCAAACATCAGCTGCTCACCAATACTTTCATTATTGCTAACCTCTGACAGACACTGTTTGTTTTCTTGCTGTCTGAACGGATAATCTGACCCATCTGGATGAACTTTGTGCAGGGGCAAAGGCACAGAAGAAAATGGTATCTCATGGATTTCCACTCTCTCTGAGCTATTTGCTGTCTGTTTTGCTGAGAAGAACTTTTGTGAAAGCAGTTTTGAATGACTGCTACCCCCTGCGTGCTTGTTCATTGCTAGCTCAGGGACATTTGCTATGGACTGACATGAACACCTTCTTTTTGCATGAAATTAAGATCATCAATGAAAAAATGGTCAATTCAAAACACTGAAACAATCCCTGGTGGCAATTCAAGGAGCAATAGGGATAGTAGTTCCCAAGAACTGCACTCTTACTCCTTCCTGGGCCCAGGTCTGAAATGCTGCTGGTGGTGCAAGGTCTGTGGGAATGAGAGAACCCAAGACCTTCCCCCAGGCATTCTTCTGACCTTGGCTACAAAGACAGGCTCCAGCACAACAGCACTGCTGGTGATATGATCCATTTTCTGCAGAACATGGCAACATGTTCTGGGGTAAATGGTTCAGGCAGCAGTGACAACACACATCGTCCTCAGGCTGCAGAGGAAAACTGTTCCCACTGTCTCCTCCTCTGGATCACATATGCAGGGATGAACAGCAGATTTATGGAAAACTATCGAGTGCGCGTTGCCTTTTTCCCCTCCCTCTCTCTTTCCCAGACATTAATGATTTATGTCCAAAGTTGTCATCCCAATCAATAACACAATGACATCAGCTTTACCATTCACATGCAAGAAACACCAGTGCAAAAGACTTCTGAAAGCCTATCCCAGCCCCTGCTCATGCACAAAGAAACTGAATCTAAGCCTGATCCATCTCAATGCAGGGGAAGAAAAAAAAAAGAAAGAAAAAAAGAGCATGGACAGTTCATTTCCATTTGTTTTTCAAATGCACTATTGCACCCAGTTTGAAAGGGGTGGGGGAGAGGAGTCTGTAATCAGGCAATTATGTCAGTGACAAGCAAGGATGATTAAGGGTGGAAGGGTCAGGGGTTTTGCTGATGAACTGTCAGCACAGGGGAGTGTTCACTGGCCATGCTGTAGATGTGAGCTCCTCACAGTTTCTACCATAAATCTCTTTACGAAGGGTTCATCATTCTGTTTCAATAACAGTCACAGGGCTGCATATTACCAGCAAGAGCCTTGAAGAAAGCATGTTTTCCATTAAACATTAACAAATACAGGGGTGGGGAAAGGGAAGTCATAATCCAAAAATCAAACTGAAAGAACAGTAATCACATCAATCTCATCTCCTACTTCTCAAGTTGCTCTAGGGCAAACCCCACTGTCATTAAACCCATATGGTTGACATGGGGGGATTTTTTTCTACCTGGAAGCCAGTTTCCAACACAGAGCTTGGTCAGGAGTGTGCACCCACTACAGGTGTTTGCCCTGCGTCCCATGATGACCAAAAGGGTAAGCAATGAAAAAGTATTCCTGGTTCACAGTGGCACTACAGTTCATGTCATCCCTTGGGACACTGGACACTGACTTCTTGCACAGAAATGAAGAGGAGCAGGATCTTGTGGTCAAAGACATTCTGGGGTTTGAAACCAATTTTTGGACATGACACAGACTTCCTGAATGGCCATACAGGCAAGTCACTGAGTCACAGCTGTCAGAGCACAGCCACTAAGCTGCAGTACAGAGCAGCATGTGTCTCCTCACAGCACAAGTATCAGCTCCAGCCACACATTTCACCTACAGATCAGCCCAAGTTAAAAACACAGACCAAGCAGAGCTCAGATCTGGGGGCTCTACCTAAGAGCTGACTGCCACACAGCACCTGCTACAGGCAGGTACCACAGACCTGGAGGCAGCTCCCAGCCCATGGTGAAAGTCAAATTATTTGTGTAACAGGAAAAAAAGTTTGGGGAATCAACATCCAATCAGTGGCAAAGACATCACAGTCCACTCTTGAATGCAGAGAGAAATGGACAACACATCTGCAGCCTGAGCTTTGGGTTGATTCTCAGCACTGTGTTTTACCAGGAACTGGGAAGGTGCTGCACCAGGAACTGCAATTCCTGGAACCAGTGATCAGCTTCAGGCAGGAGCAAGCACTGGCTGGATTGCTGAGACAGCGATCAAGGGTGGCACTGATCTGCCACGTCAAAAGCTGGGTTGTGTGCAGACTGAACAAGATCAACCCTGTTAAACACTTGAAAGCTACAGGCAAAGGTCCAGCCATGTAATAAAACCCGAGACACTTGAAAACCTTCCCATTGTGCCCCAGGACCACGGTGGAGTGAAGAAGATTATTGCTGGTCCCAGGCTCATGCAGACCATTTTCAGAGAAGCCACTCCTGCACCTGGCTCTGCTGGCTGCTGGCCAAAGGCTGTGGCCTGCAGCAGGGGTGATGGCCTGTGCCAGCAGCACACCAGGCATCAGGAGGGGCCACCTGCCTGGGACACGAGTGTGGTGTGAGCTGATAAGCTCCCCACGGCACACAGCACGGCTCGGGCTGGAAGCACACTGCAGGGGCAGGTGGTGTTGGCTGAGCTAAGGCAGGTTTTGAAGAGGTCTGACCAAAGCTGGTACTTCTGTGCTGCTGCTGGATTTTCCCCCTATTTCGCACTCCAAGCTGAGCCACACTGGGATGGGAAGGAGCAACCAAGGCTGCAAACTGTCCTGGCATGTGAGCACATTGCTTTCCTTCAGAGAGATCCAACTAAACAACTTCCCCAGCTGTTACCCCTCTGCAGCATTCAATACCTTCCTTACTTTTTTACTTTTTAAATCTAACCCAATCACAGTCCCTGACCTCAACTTCCAACAGCCCAGTGGACCATGCTGGGTTCTTAAACTGCAGAGCACACACTGCAGGTCTGACAGACTGGTGGGTGCATCAGAAATAAAACTCCAGAGCCCTAGGAGCAGATGGAGTCACTGCTCACTGAACTAGATGTTGCACAGAGGGCTATGGTCTGGCTGACAAAATGGTGATCGGTCAAAGGTTGAACTCAATGGTCTTGAAAGTCTTTTCCACTGAAATGACTTTGTGATTCTTTGAAAACCATCACAGAAGACTTAGCTAAAAGACCATTTCAGAGAGAAAGCAATTGCAAAGCCATTAATCTTTCTTATCAAGTCCTGGAGCTGCCCCTGGGCAGCTGTAATTCCCCAGGTCAGGCCATGATGTGAGTGTCTTTCCCCCTTGTTTACCTGGACTCTGGTGCAACGTGGCTTTGACAATGCTGCAGGCTCTTGTTTTCAATGAAAATAGCAGCATTGTGCAGCCTCCAGACAGAGCCAGACGGCTTTCCATGTAAACCACTGGATTATGCCAATATTTGACGCATCTGCCAATATCTAGAAAAACAAGTCTAAAAGCCCATATTGTTATATAACAGAGAAACAAGGCAGGCTTGGTGCAAAGGGCTGCTGCCTCTCGCTCTCTTGATCCTGAGGAAGACAGAGGATGACAGAAGGAGAATTCCAGTTTCAGCAGAGGCCGAAGCTTTTGCATGCTAGCTGCAGGGGAGATGGGAAAACCTGCAGCCCTTCTTCCTGCCAAAGTGGGAAAAAATCAGGCTCTCGCAGCAGCATACTGAGCACATTGTAGATGCTTGATGTGTTGAAAGAGAAATCTGTGAAGGATTTGAAAGAAAGGGGCTCTCCATTTTCCCAAGGGATGAGCCTGGTCCCCTCCTTCCTGCTCAGCTTGGTAAGAGGGAAACTCCTGTTTAAGATTCCCACGCTGGGGGGCATCAGGATGGCCAAAAAGCAGTAAAACACCTGAGAGGTTTCAGAAACCCAGAGCCAAACACAAGCCCTGCTCCAAAGAGCTGAGGATCACCCTTTATCTTGTTTCTCCTGGCCACTCTGGCTAGGACAGAGCCCCTCTGTTTGTGCTTCCTCCCCTGTGTGGGGCCAGAAAGAGACCAGAAGCAAGTTCCTCTGGGATGTGGAGGGCAAGCAGGGCAAGAATGCCCTCTCTTCTCAGCCAGGAGCTGCAATAGGCCAGGAGACTGAAGCAGAAGAAGGATGAAAAAGCCCAGCAGC
Source organism: Camarhynchus parvulus (assembly GCF_901933205.1). Taxonomy (NCBI): domain Eukaryota; kingdom Metazoa; phylum Chordata; class Aves; order Passeriformes; family Thraupidae; genus Camarhynchus; species Camarhynchus parvulus. The sequence goes on along the minus strand of NC_044576.1, from coordinate 25,467,552 downwards.
CCCATAGCCCTTCCAGCAGATCCACAAGCTGTGGAAGGCTGCATATAGAGGAAGGGAGTGCCGGCCCTTGAAATGGCAGCCCCAGTGCTGCTCACTGGGCACCTGCTGTTCTCCCTGCTTTCCCTTTGTGCCTGTGCAAGAGCTTCTGACTGTATTTGGATTATCTGACTGTATTAGGATTATCTACTTCTACCCCCAGCTCCCCTCCAAGGTCCTCTGTACTGAGCCTGTATCAGAGGGGAGCCTGGCTCTTGCTCTGTGCAGCCCCCCCTTGCACTTGGCTCTGTCTGGCTGCAGAGGGCTGTAATTTCACAGCCTGCTCTCCTCTCCAGCTCCCAATGACATCACCCACTCTGATTATATAAAGCACAGGGAGGAAGCCTTTATTTATGCGTGCTTTTTGCTCACAGCTTCAGCTGTCTCAGTGTACAACACACATGCAAATCCCACTGCAGGAACTGGGCTCCTCTTTTGCCTGAATCAAAACTGCACTGCAGAAAAGGTGCGGGTGCAAAAAAAAAGTCTCTGTTTCCTTCCCCCACACCTCTGAATACATTTTTGTGGAGTTTGGGTAGGAATCAACCTAGCACAACACTCTGCACCATAGCAAGCTGGGCACAAAGCCACCAGCTTCCTCCCGGCTGGGAAGTCCCCAGAGAGCTGAGGGACCTGTGCTGGCAGCTCCAAGCCCTGTGTCTGCTGGTCACAAAGTGGCTACACAGGGGCTGGAAACCTAACCCCCTAACAATGCCCAACAGGATCCCTACAAGGGCCAGCCCAGGGCTGTAAGACCACTGAGAGTTTTCCTTCCTGAGCCCTGGTGAGCTCAGCCAAGCCCCTGTGCAGCCCCTGACAAGCAGGTGACCCCCGCTGCCTGCTCCATCCTGCTCTGGTCAATGCTGCAGAAACACTGCAGACACGAGACACCCCTGAATGTTAACACTGCCAGAGAGACAGCAGCTTCTTTGCCAGAAGTGGTTTGGGATTTGTGCAGGGTCCTTGCCAACTTCCACCATGAGCAGAAGCGATGGAAACTGAGAAAAGAAACTTTCTCTGCTGAGGAGTCAGGCAAACGCGCGCACACTCAGCTCTGGAGCAGCAGGTTTACCAGACTCAGCACTATCCCCCCGTCAGACACTGCTGAGAGACTTTGCTGAATCAAGGCCTGAACATCTGCAAAACACACACACACACAGACACACACACACAAACTCTCTTCCCATCTTTAAAAGATCAAGCCTCCCTCCCAGCAGGAAATGACCAACTCGCCTCCAGCAGCAGTTCAAAATGCTGAATTCTTAATTTTGTATGTTGAAAGAAGGGAGCATCTGAGGGAAAAGAAAAGCATTTCCCAGATATTTTTGTACTTTTGCCTCCAGGTCTATAGGGCTTGAATTCAACAGTGGATTTAAGCATGTGCTCAACATTAGGAATATGCTCAAGTTCCACTGAGGCTAAATCAGACACTTGATCTTTGTGAGATGTTAAAAAAATACAAGCAAACCAAAAGAAGCACCAAAAGAACCAGAAGAAGGAGGATCCTAGAAGGACATTGTCATATGTCTCCTCTTCCCTCAAAGCCTTTTCAAAGTTGAATCTAATTTAACCCTGAAATTAGAAACCACCAACTTTGTTTGGATTTCAGAGCCTAACAGATTGTCTAAAAAATTCAGAAGGGATCACTGGTTAAAGAAAGCAATTTCTGGAGAAACACATGTGACCCACATCAATAATTCAATGTATGGGAATGATTTTGAGATAAAAGTAATGAGAAACACATGCAAAAATCACAGGGCAGGGAAAATAGGCTTTCCTTCTAAAAGCAGTTCACAGGTCAGAGGCTGCTTATCTCCAGCAGCCATCGTACGACGTGATGTTTTTTCCTTACTCTTGTCCCTGACCCCCAGCCCAGCCCTCTCAGCGAGGTATCCGCTCCCTGCTTTGCCCACACTTGTCTCCAGAGGTTTTTCCAAGCAGCTGGCTGTGGGCTGGAGGAGGCAGGAGCGGGCAGAGCCCTGCTGTGTGTCGGAGCTGCAGCGCGTTATGCAACTGCCGCGAGCCCTCCGGCCGGGCAGCAGCGCTGCGGTGGCGCCCGGCCAGGCTGCGAGCAGCACCCAGCCCCGCTCGGCCTGAGCGCACAGGGCACCACGGACACGGGCTTCAGGAGGAAATCTGACTCACAAACGCTCAGCTGAAAGTCAATGTTCTCCACCTGAGCTGTGAAATCGCTCACGACAAGCCTTGCTTTTGGATTTTAAATCGGGTCTCTCCTCATGATTCTTTTCGTGCATTTGCTCCCAGTTGGAAGGGGACACTTGCTCATCTGACCCTGTTTCCAGTCAATTTCTACTGATGGCTCCCTGGCACGCACGGGTATTTGTATTCCAAAAGCTAATAACATCTGCCATAAAAATTAGCTGAAAAAAATCCTTCATATTTTTAAATTTTTAGATGTAAAGATCTACCATTTAAAATAAACAAAGAAATGAAAATTTAAGCCTGACAATAAAAAGACCTGACAACATACTACAAATAGGAATTTAAAGGAACAAAAAAGTTCTACAAGCAACATTTTCAACCTTATCTTAACCATGTCAGGTCTGTCTGCAAAAATTAGAGATGAACATGCACCCAACTGTGTTCTCAAATCAAGGCCAAAGGAAAAACAAATTGCAAATGATGAGATCTATGACCTAACAATGGTAAAACAATAATAGAAATAATAATAAAAAAAAATCCAACCCCAAGGCAATGCAGTTTTTCAAAGTCACACAAATGAACGTACCTCTGCCTGGTCACAAGCCATGCACCAGGCAGATAAGGGGTGGCACAGTGCACAAGAAAGCAGAATTGTGATTCAAGGCCAGAAGTGGAAACAAAATACAAACAGCAATGTACTGATGTACTCCACAACTGCAGAGCTTTGTCCAAAGGCCACCTCAAAGACACAACCAAACCAGGTACCCTGGGAAAGGGAGCATCTTACCAAGCAACTGAAATACTCGGGAAAAAATGGCCCATTTTGGGGCACAGAAACCCTCCTCCCCATCTGCAACAGAAGCTGCAAGCCTTAAGGTAAGCATAAAGCAAAGTGTTACCTGAAAATGTACTGCCCACACTCTCCACTGTACACTTTGAAAATGTCCATGGTACAAACCCTGCCTGTCCCTGAGCCCTGTGTGGCCTTGCACTGCAGTGTGAGTGTATGGCCACCTTACACAGAAATTACTTCTAGATGGGAAGACTCATCACTGATGTCAACTTTGGAAGAGTTTCAGGTTCTTGTCAAACAGAAGCTGCAAGACCAACAAACCTTGTGCCAAGTGATGTCTTGCCACCACTGGTCCATTCCAACCTGGATCTTTCTAGCCTACTACTGCAGTCTGGAGAAAGGCATGCTCCTCCACCTCCCTCTGCATCACAGAGCTGTCAAAATCTCTGCATTTCCTGGGATCCTTCTGGGTATAAAACTGAATATTGTTGAGAGCGGTCTCCTAATTATGTTATGATTTTGAAGGCAAATTCCTAAATCAAGCAGATCCCAAATAATTATACTAAAGCAACACTATGATTCTGAAGCTGAAGTGATATATCTGGGACTAATTTTATTCACAGCATAACTTCTGGGCCTTTGGGTCCTATTTGTTGCACATCTTGAGGTTTCCTGCTTTGAACTATAGTGCTAGAATACAGATCTTCATTTAAATAAAACAATTTCTAAAAAAGAGAGACTACCTGAAATCTCATGACTTCCAAAACTAGAAAGGGCAATGTCAAAAACTTTTGAATACTGATGCTTACAGTAATAAAAATTACGCCATTTTGGAAAGTTCCTCCTCCAGAATGAACTCACAGTTGCTCGGTAACACAACTGCTTACCCTTTCATAACCCCTTTGATCTTCAGAGGTACTGATGATACAGGGCTGCTTCAACTCAGTAGAAAAAGATCAAATGCAATAACCTGGGCTTTACAATGAGAAGGTGATGAGAGCAGCATAGGTGGCCATCTGCCCAGCAGAGGAATGGAATCAATCAATGCTTGGCATTTTCTCTCACCCCTTCATTTTCATACAGATCTCACACTGACCTCAGTGCCCGTCCGCCACTTTCTCCTCCCTACTCCCAGCTCCTCTTTGTCATTCCTTGCAAGAAATTTGGACACTTATTAAGAGATGTCAAATAGCAACAGATGCTCTGGAGCAGACTTCCCCCTGAATTTATACATTGAGGATCTCCTATTATCGATATTGGACATTATCAGAGAGTATTTTAATCCCTGGTGAATATAATTATATTATATTTTAGTGTAGAACAGAAGACAATGTTACCAGCTAAACCCCTTTTAGGCTGAGCTGTGCTCACAACAACGTGCTAAACCAAACAGCCACCACAGGCCACAAATGCTCTACATCACGTGCTCTTCCTGACATGAAAACACAGCCCAGGTGCCGCCGGTATGGCCACATGTAGGTAAAGATCATTTGCCACCAACTTTTCAATGTGCTGCCAAACATGCAGGTATTGCAATTTCCTACCCTGGCCATAAGATATGGTTACAATCCTGCATTGGACTATCAGGGAACATGCAAAGAAAGCTGTAAACATCAACAGACAACCCAGGCTGGTTAATTATAAAGCCCAGTCTAATAAAAACTCCATCTTTGTTAAAAGGTGGTTAAAAATAGACCTGCTCTTTAAATAGCCAGCGGTGTCCTGTGCCCTGGTTCTCACTAATACCATTGTAATTATCCTTCTAGGGATACACAGTGTGCTCAAAGCCAAGTCAGTGCAGAGTCCTCCTGCACGCTGCCAACATGCCTGCAAAGCAGCTGTGCCATTCATCAGGAACCTGCCTCCTTGCAGAGGAGGCACTAACCTGCTTTGCTGCAATCTACAGATTTTCAGCTTTACTGCTAGAATTAGGTCACCAGCAAAGATAGCCAAGATTTCCCAAACTCTCCAGCTATTCTTGATTATTCTGTTCAGAGGTTTCCTGGCTAAGCACAATGCCTTTGAAATGAAGAGGTGTTTTGGGCTCCTGCAAGGCTTCTGCAGTCAAACACTGAGAAGCAGAGATGCTCTCACTCCATCATCTTTAATGGCCTCTAAAACTGCCAGGCAATGGGAAAGTTCTCCAGCTCAGATCTACAGCCACCAGGTCCTTCCAGCCCCCCAGAAGAAATCAAAGATGGTGCACACCAGAAAACAGATGAATTAGCAAGGATCTGCAGGGACCCTTGAAGACCCAAGCCTGCACTTAAGCCTGGCAGAACCTGAGGCAGCAGAGAGCTTCCCAGCAGGCAGCTGGAGAGTAGCCAGGGACTGATCTGCTTCATAAGACAGACATTTGTACATCACTGAAAGAGTAAAGGATGCTATTGACTTGTTATTTGGGAAAACATATTTCCTGTTTTTAAAATAATGAGTGGGAAATTTGTCAATATCAAGAATAAATTCTTATCTGGTACTAGAAGTTCTTTTTGCCATTAACATAATTTTTAAAATTACAAAGGTAAGTTATAGCCACTAAGAATTTTTCTACCACATGCATCTATTTTCTGAAGCTTACCTCATGGAAGAAAATTCCTAATAAAAGTATATTCTAAAAATGTGACCATTTGACATACTTGTTTACACAAAATCTTTTATGCCAGAAGGAAAGCATGTGCTCTTCATCTAGTATCTCTTCACAGTGTCAGAAATATTTAAGGAGTCATCAAATATCCAATGTATCTTTCAGGTATAGAGGGCATACATCTGGAACAAGGGAAGCAGTGCATGTAATTTCACCTTGTAAAATTATTTTAAATTTAACCTCAAACTTCCCAGGGAAAATGAATTAACAGCCAAGGTCATTCTTTGATGCATGTTTGGAAAAAAAGCAGTAGGAAGGAGAACTTAAGACATCCTAGCAGTACTTTTCCTTCTGGATAAGGATTTTTGCACAGAAAAACCAGCAATAGTGTATTTCAAGAGGCTAGGAGTTGGGTAACATTAAGTGACAAAAGGTTTTAACTCAAGTTATCTATACTTGTTAGTCAGGAGGGGAGCCTGAACAGAGCACAGCTCCCAGCAGACTGACAGCAGGTGAGCCATGTCCTGAACTCACACATACAGAGGTACCAGGAAAAAAAAAAAAGAGTTTTTGAAAGAAGGCACCAGAGAATATGAAAACACACCTTGCCTCTGTTTAGCTGGTGTGATGTGCTAATACAAACTCTCTCAATACAGTTCTTCCAAAGAGGGGCCAAGTTTATTGTCTAGAAAATTAAAACAATATAAACTTCAGGGGGAAAGAACAACCTAATCCCCTGCCTTGCTCTTTCCCTTTAACTGGGCACCTTCTTTATAGCTTCTTTCTCTCCTGTAGAAGAGTGTGAAGGCCAAGAGATGCAAGATAGCTCAGACCTCAAACAAGGAAAAAGCATGGAGCTGGCTGCTTGGAAACAACTTTCTCTGGGCTGGAAGCAAGAAAAAAATGTATCTGTAAGACATGCGAATTCCTCCATTTGCTTCAGCTCAACTACAAAACTTCTAATGCTTTCAATAGGGCTCAAAAATCATTATATTAAGCACAGGATGCTCTAGCTAGTGACTTCTGATCAGGTAAAGAAAGCCATTATGACCCCTGTCTGGGTCTTCAATGCCACAAATGGATACAAATTTGATTCTCCAAACCAAGAACAGCTGTAGTTGAGTAAACTAACATTTGTAGGAGGATTAGCGGCCTTATGCTTGCTGACCCTGTATTTTCCCAGCAGGAAAAGGGTTAGGACCCCACTTGGAACAAACCAGACACTGAAAGGTTCATGGCTTGTTTTGGAAAGAAAAATTATTTAAAAACACAAAGAAAAAGAGAGAGGAGCTGGAACACCTACTCCTCTGGTTTGGTGGAAACTGGTTTCCATTTGCTCTGCTATCAGAGCAGTATTAAGAAAATAACAACATGACCTTACAGAAATACCTGCAGCGGCACCACTTTATAATCACAGTCCCACGCTCCTGCCTTGCTCTTTTGCAGCGCTTATGTCACTCTCAGAGCCTCATGAACTTAGGCAAGATTCACTACTGCTTCACCAATCAGGTATTTTATTTTCTATGTTGCATCCCATCCTGGGATGACTCCTTGTTGGTTTCAAAAAACACTACTGTTAAAAATCATAGCTAAAAAAACAACAAAAAAAAGGTAATTTTCTCCAAACACAATTCACCTGGAGAGAGCCTGTGGTGGGTTTCCTCAGCATGAGAGCCAAGCTACAAACCAGAACGAGAAACTTTTTGACTTTCCTAGTGCTGTGCTAGCCAGGAGCTGGCAGAGCTTGCAGGCACTTTCAGGAAGGGCAAAGCAGCAAACCGGAGATGACATTCCCACAAGCAGGAAAGGGCGATGCAGCAGGCAGGACCTTTAAGTGAGAATCAGACCTGTCCACAGACAGCTTGCATGACCCCAGGGAAATCCTTCAGGAACTGAAGCACACACCACTCATCCACAAAATGGAGCTAATCCTAATTCCTTCATACAGTACTGCACAGCTACAGCTACTCCTGGTTTTCAGGAGCTCATGTAGCTCAGCAATGACAAAGATGTGGGAAGAGCCAAGAGCCCAGGATTCTCTGGAAGCCAATTCATCCAGCTTCCTCTGGTAGTTAATGAGGCTCAGAGTACAACATGGCCACATTTCCCAAAATGGATCAGTAATTCCTCACTACTCCATATATGCACCAAAAGTCTACCTGAGATCTTCTGTTATCGCTGTCCCAAGAAATTCTCAAGATGGAATTTCAAAGGAGTTTAGTCATAATCAGGAAGACAAGATGAAGGCTGTATTGTTGACACTGCAATCATGCAGTCATAAAGCTTTTTACTTCTTACAACACTTTAGTTCTGATGTCCTACTGTTAATCCCATTATGGTTTAGGCCCCATTAAAAAAATATACACCACAGTAGCTCAGACATCACTCTATTCTAAAAAACAAACACCTACATAGGATGTTTCCTCTTCTTTCTGTTTTTTAAATACAAAGGTTACATTGGCTTATTGGTTTTGTGTGGGGGATAGGAAACACTTGACTCTGGGTGCTGGGTTGCCCCAAGTACCACCAGAATTGTAGGGAAGATTACAAGAGTTGGCAAGATTAATCATATTTTTCACTTTAAATAAAATAACAATTTGAAAAAAAAAAAGCTCCTTTGAAATGAAAAAATAAAAAATTCTTGAAGCCCCTTGTGCAATTTGCTTTTCCTGGATGGCTGAGGGAAAGCACAAGCCAGTGCTGTCTGCACAGACCTGGGAGCCAGCCTGGAGGGCTTATGGGAGTCCCTGCTTGTGTACCACAGCCTTCCACTCTGACAGCTGCTGAACACTTCCAGTGTGCCCAACACACAGTACAAACCCCTTCCCATCCTGCTCTTTCCCCACCACGTGTACTCTTTGCAGAGACCACCACAACACACAACTCAGAGAAACTCCAAGAGACACTCATGACTCCAGAGAGCCTTCGCATGTTTTCCTGAAGTATATGACACTAGATATAAGATTTTGCTTCTCCTCTCCTTTTGCAATCCCTTCACTGAAATGTATCCCTATATGTGTTTTTTCCAGTGAATACCAAGCCTGTAAGCTGCTCTTCCAAGCCAAGAAAAGTTTAAAAGAGGTCACACCACAGAGAACAGGCTCTGCACATTTCCTAAGAGGGTCATATTACATAGAATATCCATGGGAGATGAAGTGTTCCCATCAGTTTCCCAATTTTTTTGGCATCAAAGTTGCTCTTTGGGTTAGGTGAAGTGGGAAATGCATACATTGGAAAAAGAAAAGATCCATTTTTTTTGTTCCCCACATTTGCCTATCTCAGCCAGAACTCCTCAGCATACTTTGAGGGTCTAACAGAGTGATTCTTGCTAGGAAAGTTAACTGCTATATTCAGCATTTGGGACTCTTCACACTCACAGAAGCACTCAGCTTTGGATGGCTTTTTTTCTTCCCTTGAATGATGCTGAAATAATTTTCTTTAGTCAGACATTAGACAAAACTTCCTAGCAGTAACCACAGTTAATCAGGGCAATAGGCTGCACTGTCTCGATACGCAATCCTGCTGTCAAATGCTTTTAAGGCCATGCTAGATTGGCACCTGCCAGAAAAGCTTTAGATGGACCTTATACTGCCTTGGGATGAGGGCATCAAGTAAGTGCTGTAGGTACCTCTCAGCTCCATCCCCGACAGCTTCAGAAAACTTCAGAAACCACAGAAATCTGAAGAACACAGTTTCTTGCTCTCCTTTAGATACAGGGCCTGAGCCAGCTGCAGAGGCAGCATGCTGAGTCTCCAGAAACCTCTTTAAGAGTAGAAGATCTGCTCCAGAGTGGCAACTGCAGCTGGCAAAGGGCATTAATGCCATGTGTGCAGGAGCAAGCAGGCAAAGCAAAAGAGGATCTTGAGGCATCTGCAAGGCACTGTTTCCATTAGCAGAATGAGACAGGTCCCTGCAGTGCAGGTTGGCAAGGAAAGACCAGGAGCAAAGCAAACAACAGGAGGGATTGCAGGGAAGAGGAACCCCCCACCCAAACTGCTGAAACCAGCTCACCCCAGCAAGCTCTGCAGTTACACAGCTGCAAACTTGGAAAAGGGCAGACAGCTCTGAAGAGCGCCAGGATCCACTCTATGAGAAACACTGGAAACAAACACAGATCAAAGGGAAACACCAAGCTGTATACACAGCTGGGGCTGTCTTCCCCTGTTAAAAAGAGAAGGGCACGTAGCTTTTAACTGCAAGCTCTTTGTGAGTGCTTGCACGTAACCGTGCATCTGGGCAAAGGCGCGCACTCACCCCAGCTCGGCCTCCTGGCATTACCGGGGTGTAGCTCATGAATGGCATTTTCCAAGCTCTATGGAAGATTCCCACACAGCTGGGCAAAACCTGACTAGGCAACCCGCAACTCAACCCACCCCAGGGAGCAAGGCCAAATAGGTGGAAATAAAAGACATGGGAGATACAAAGCAACCTCTGTTTTAGCCTCTGATTTCTACAATAAACCTGCTGCATGGCTCCTCCTTTTAGAACGACTCATTTGAACAACTTTATTGAGTTTCCAGAAGGAGCAGAACAATTCCCGTCTAAGGGCTGGGCTTTGACCATGTGGAATTGGAATTAACTACCCAACTCTTCAGCAGGTTCATGTAGTCTTTATGTAGTACTGTAGTACTGTAAATTCTCCTGAGAGGAAAATGTGGAGGACACGTTGCCCAGAACTTCCTGGGACAGCCAAAGCAATCCCTCCTGCACAGTCCAGCTCTGAGAGAAAGAGGAGATTACATACACTGCAGCAGCACATGGAAATGCTGGTGGCTTCCTGTTGCTGGGTCCTGGAACACTCTTGGCTGACCAGGCTCTTCTTCAAGGCTAGTGACAGTCACAGTGGGCTCCTCAGGGCTGATCTCACCCCTGAACCTTCCTGTTCTGTTTCTTTTCTTTCCTGGGATGCTCACAGGGAGATCTTCCCGTATGCAAATAAGCAGTAAAATCAAGTCTGGCATCAACTACCTTTCCACATATCCCTCCTGATGGTTGTATGGCTTTGGCAGCCTTCACCCATGTGGAAGGGTCCTTGCCCTTTTACTACAAACACACCCACTTAATCATGAGAAGAGCAGTGTCTATCAAATGCCCTCCTTTTGTTTTTGCATTATTCACTGTCCTGGACAGCAAGGAACCCTTGGCACTGCTCCCCAAATGACTCGGCACAACTACAGCACTGTAGAGACAACCAGAGAGGAGCAACAACTGCCCAAGTGAAGGAGCAGTATTCACCTGAGAGCCATTAAGAGCTGTGCTTCTAAATGATTCAGATGCTTTTAGATATTCCACCCTGGCTCAGCAACCAGACAACTCAGAGATAGCAGCCTGCACTTGACTTTGCAAGCATGACTAAATTTTGTGCAGCTGTTTACTACCCACCATGATAAAAACCACACCCTTACCATAGGAGCTGCTATCAGTCTGGACCATGTGTGAACCCGCTGATACCATGCACAGAGTCTGTTTCTATAAAAGTAACGCTGCAGTTCAAACTCATGTCCTGTTTCCACTGGTGGCTTCATGAATAAGCTTTTCTGTACCAATACTCCTTTCCCTCAGCCCCTCCTGTGCAGAAACCCGTGTACAGACAGTTACAAGATCATTCTGTAACTGCTACATCCCCTTTCCTGCCTCACCTTTTGTGAGCTGAACATGCTCATTTGCAAAATCTACCATTCACAGCAATCTGTTCTTCGTCCTGAGCCTTATAAGCACTGAACTCCCAGGGAAAAAAAAAAGAGAAAAGGCATCCATGCTTTGCAAGAGCTTTTCATTTTTCTCCTAAATAAGTCATGTTGCTTTATTAATGTACTCTCAAAGGTAAATAATTAACAGGCAAGAGGGACAGAAAATCTTATTACATGGCTAATGGGAAGTGATGCTCAGGCAGCAGCGTACCCATAAAGTATAGCTTCAAAAGACAGCCCCTAGGCCTTCTTAATGGAACATTGGGCTGAAAACCTGACTCATGCAGGGATTCCTCTGCATTCCTTCAGACTCCGACAAATCCAAAATCCTTATCTGAGATTTAGCCTGCATCTAACAGACTGAAGTCTGTTTCACCTCTGAAAAACAGGATACTCCAATTTTGCACAGGCACTGTAAGGAACAACCACAAAGAGCACTAGGCACAGATGCTCTGTATTTCCACACAAATTCAAACTCCCAACGACAGAAGGAACACTGGTAGATTACACCATCTACTGCTATGTTCTGCCATGCCCCTGACATAGCCCTGTCCATGTTATCCACTTGTTTCATGTGAGGAAAATTCCTGACCCTTGGTTCCACATTGCTTATTTAATTGTTTTATGGTTTTCTCATGCACTGTTTGGGAAGAAAACTTAGAGGTCTGTTTGCCCACAGTTATGTAAACTACTCAGGGTGATCAGCACCATTTGCAGCCAGACAAGAACCACAGCAATTGCAAGATGAAGTCCTTCCCTCCTTTCCCAGACAAGGTTGTGAACACCTGTCACACACTTGCATTTTCCATCACAGCATTCAAAACTAGGAGTTAGACCATACTGCTGCCTCCCAAAGCAGCCTACACTTTGTGTCCCTCTTCTCTTGCCTTAGGGGAGAAGGTGTCAAGCAACACCTCCTGGCCCTGGCCAACACTGAGGGGACAGAATGACACTGAGAGGGACACAAGCAGGGAGCATGAAGTTTTGAAGGAAGGTGGGGAGAGGGGAAACTTGTGTGAAGGAGAGAAAAGGCAAGCAACGAGGCAGAGATGAGGATCAATGAAGCAAAGGACTGGGTCAATGCAACCTTGTCCCTGCTCCTTTTCTTCATCCAGGCACCAGCTCTGTGCATGTTTCTGCTTCTCACCTGGCACAGGTCAGATACCTGGGATCCCATTCTTCCCATGTTCCCTTGCAATATAAGGTTAGAGGTTATCCAAGCTGCCATACTTTGGTAAAAATGGGCCACATACAAAAAGAGAACAAAAGCATGCTTCCTTCATTTCCTACCCCACTTCCTTTGGTTATTACAAGTCTGCATGGGCTACATTATTACATGTACCAGATGTAGATCGACACACACAACTCCAACTTCTGCCCCAAGAGTACAAGGTCCTGAAATTTGTCGTCAACAGGTGATCTGTCTCAAAATTATGTTCCTATTACCTCATCTTTCCTACAGCAGAAATTCCCAACTGGCTTTTAGCTAGCAATGCTTTCAGGCCCATGAGCAATGTTAGTCACTTGAACAAGAAAAGTTGTTGCATCAGGACTGCTGGCTCTCAGTACCTCAAAGAGCACCCTGGAAAAAAAAAAATAGCAAGCCTGCAAAGTCTCCAGAGATGCATTTAGGAGAGAGATGGTAAGTACAGAGCCATGACATGACTGAAAATGGAGCCAGGAAAGCTGAATGCTTGACTTCCTACTTGAGACCAGAGGTGCAAGCCCACTGATTAGAGAGGGCATTTGCCCAGTCTTTATAATTTTTTGAGGACAGCCATAAATATACAGAACTGGAGAGGGTTCAACCTGAAACCAAACCTATGGCAATGCACCCAAGTAGAAATCTGAGGATGCAAGTTTGGGAAGAGATTCAGGAACCACAGTTGGCAATGATGCACTCCAAATCAGACTGGTGATCTCTGATTTGGTGCAGAGACCTGACTGCAGAGAATGTTTCTTTCAAAGATGGGGGTTTCCTCTCAGGTCTCCCTTCTCGGAGGCAGGATGATGAAAGGATTCTCAGCATCAGACCATTATGACAAGGCCAAGCAGATTGTGCTGACAGTTCTTTCTACACCATGGAAGAAAAACATATCAGAAAGTGCCCCTTCACATCTTAGTTAAGAAGGGCTTTGTGATAAATATCTGTTTCTGAAAAATGGCTTATAACAGTGATTTTATTGTGCAACATTGTTGAAAGAAAAACATTTTTCTTCGTGACAGTTTATCCAAAATAGTAGTATTGTTTCTTTTCCTCTTCTTTCTTCAACAGCTATTGGATTCCTAAGGGAGGTGCAGAGATCTGGGAGCAGAAAGGATGACAGGCATGCACACATTCTTCACTGCATCACTTTGAATAAAAAATAAATCATATTAAAACTAGAAATTCCTATATGAGCAGTACTAAAAGACTTGAAATGAAATGTGGATCATTTTGTTTCCTTCAATTCTTGGCATGGAGACTAACTGTCCCTTTGCAGCAGCTGTACTCAGAGTTCAGAATGTTCAGCAACCCAGCCAGTGTGAAACAAAGCCTTTGCAGACTTTCAGTTGTAACTGAATCAAAATGCTGCTTCTGCCCAAGGAGGCACTTTGCATGAGCAAGTGTGCTGGTCAGCCTTCCCCAGTGTTACACCAGTGACTGGTGAGTTCTCAGAGCAATGCAAAGAAATAGCAAAAGGCAGACTGACATTAAATAATGCTGGCTGAGCCTGAACGTACCCAGAAAGAACAGCTCTCTGACAGCCTTACTCCAAAAACCACCAGCTTCACTCTCTCCAGGTTAAGCAAAAACAGCAACAGCACTGTAATAAGTTATCCAGATCTCCTAAAACAGACAAACATGCTGCAGCTCTGTTGAAAATTGTTAGTCCCAGCTGAAAACAGAAGCATCTGTCATCCAAACAACAGAGTTGAAGACAGCTAACTACCTCCAGCTCTTGTTCCACACTGGCCTTGGAGACAGGAGAGTTTAGCTACAGTTCCCACAAGGAGCAAGTTGGATCAGTGCATGCTCTGACCTTTGGATGTGTCAGAGAAAGATGCATGCTCAGCTGTGTTGGATACGGTTTGACTGCTGCAAGGAACATCACAGGTTCCAAGGTTTATTAATGAGGAAAACAATATGTACTGTCAACATTTGCTACATGAAGTTAGCATGAAAACAAAGCCCACTCCAGAGAACAAATGAAATTTACTGGATTAGTTTCTTGTTCCAGCTCTCCTGATAAATAGCACTGAACTCAACACCACATTGATTAGTTGGTTCAAGACAAACACTGATCAGATTGCCTTGGCAAGTATATATAGCACTACAATAGCACAATCATCCTAGTCTATTCAGAGTAGCAAGGATTCACCACACTTTCATTTCCCTTCCTTCTATCTTTCCCAGCCTAGACAGCTTGTCTGCACTATTTAAAAGCTCTACCTTAAAAGCTTTTCCTAAGACACTCTCAAAGCCCTTATTCTAAAGAAACAGAACCAAACAGTGCAAATGCTGCAGAGCCTCAGAAGGCCCCCATGTTTCAGTGCAAGCTGACCCAGGTCATTGTTCTCTCCTCAGCTTTCAGTAGGGTTTTTTTTTATCTTATCCACTACCTCAGATAGGCAACTGAGCACAACAGTCAGCTCTGGGTGAGAAACCGCCTTGGAAAACCACTCTGCAATAAACAGTCTCTCATGTCAAAGAAAGAATTGGTGAGGAGCCACAAGATGGGGAATTCTGGTAAGAGTCAGGCTAAAAACCACAGTACTTGATCCTTGCTATGTGTTTGTCTTCTTTGCTTCTGATCATGTCAAAAGATATCAGAGAGAAAGGATGTTACACCGCTTCACTCTGTGCTTTTACACGAAACAAACTTTTAGCAACTTGGTTTAGAATTTTGTCTCCTTTAGACTTTTTCCTTTTTCTTTCTAAATGAAGTACTTTTGCAAAGCCACAAATTCTGCAAGATCTTCAGAAAATTCTATTTTCAGTGATCCTGAGTCCTCTTTACCTCCTTGATCTATCTTTTGCTTGAACTGAATTACTCTTACCATAAGAAAAATATGCTCTCATAACTCATTCTTTACCCAATTACTCAGCTTTGTTTTCCTTCCTTCTGCTGCATTACAAAGCAATCATCATCAAAACCTAATAGAACAATGTATGATCTACAAAAAAATGCTGGGGGTTTTTTGGTTTTTATTTTTAATTTTTTAAATCTGATCAACAGCATTACAAAACTCTTTCTTGCTCTGTCAGGAAATGTAACTTTTCTGACAGACATCACCGCTGTATTGGTCTACCAGAACTGCCACTTCACAGAGCAGCAAGATGTCACCTCAGAGCTGTGTGTCTCCCCCTAATACCACACTGACCACATCCTCCTAACACTGGCATGTGTCAAAATGTTCACAGACAACAGCTAACACCACTATCTGTATAACACACAACATTTACCTTTAACCTGGATTTCAGTTGTTATCCTTTTTTAGAAAATATTACACTTGCAAACTTCATCTTTCAGTCACACACTTTATCCTGTTTTCTTTCAGAAAACAATGAAGAGTGTTGCTTACACATCAGGTTTTTTGGTAGGCGTGTTAAAGGACTAAAAAATATCATTTTAGTTACATATTGCAGCAGATGAGAAGAATGCTGGTTTCTTGTTTAAATGCAAGCTATGACTCATCCTAAGCAGAGATAAACTGAAACACATACCCATTAAATAAAATTTTTCAGTGTGAGGATTAATGACAGATAATAAGTATAAATTAACTTTAATCTTTTACAACAAACGAAGTCCCTTATATAAATGTCACAGCAATCTTTTCAAATTAAAAAAACCCAAATCAAAGCCAGAAGAGGAATCATTTAAATATTACAGCAAATGTTTGGTACCAAATCAAACAGCTCCTTAGCAGAACCAGTGGAGTGTTCTGGAGCAAAATATTTTCAAGCAGTAGACCTTAAAAAATTGCTTTAATTTTTTAAAATGCATTTTAGGGGGTTTTCTACATTGAAGGGGTACATATTAAAATATCATCAGCTCTGCAATACTGAGTCCAAGTTAAATCACACATTCAGAAAGGAGAAGAGCATTTTGTTTTACTAATATTCTCTTGCTACTGCTTAAAACAAACTCTGTGTAATTGTTGAATGGGTTAAACCAAAATTTAACTGAACATAAGAAGACTGCTGTTCACAGACAAGAAGAGAAAAAAACAGAGTCAGAGACCTAATAGTGGACAATTTTGAAAATTATAGTGTGTGTCAATAATAGAGATAACAGTGAGATTCAGAAGGAATAATCTCAAATAATAGGGAAAATGAGCACCTGTCAGCCACAAAGCCATTAGTATCAGGGCTTTTATACTTGCAACAGTTAAGTCTGGAGACACTGACAAACTTAACAACACAGCAAATACAAAAAGGAGCTGGGGAACACAGGAAGCAATCTCCCTCACTCAGAAAACACTGCTGTGGAGTTTGAAAATAAATGCTTCCAGTATGCAACTCGCTGCCCAAATCACTGGTAATGAACACTGCAAACACAGCAAAGGCACTACTGCAT
The DNA here is from genome assembly GCF_901933205.1 of Camarhynchus parvulus. Classification (NCBI taxonomy): domain Eukaryota; kingdom Metazoa; phylum Chordata; class Aves; order Passeriformes; family Thraupidae; genus Camarhynchus; species Camarhynchus parvulus. The sequence continues at coordinate 25,450,725 of NC_044576.1, read as the reverse complement.
CTAGCTGGGTTTGCAGATGTGAGTAGCTGATCAAGCCACAGCATCTGCATCAAGGGACAGACAAGCCCAAACCAGGAACATCAGACTCCTGAGCAAAGTTCCCAGGCACAGGAGTTTGCCTGTAATCAAATGTCTGCCCTTCCCAGAAGGATGAAAACCAAAGGCTTGTAAAACCATGTCTGAGACAGACCTGGAATACAGTGCCCCGGAATGGGAAGCCCTGGAGGAAAGACCTTGCTGAGAAGGCTGATGGTTAGGAATCTTCAGCCTGGAGCAGGTGGGGACTAAGGAGAATAACAGACAAAAGGAGAGGAAGAGAGAGATATTACATCAACTGAACATGGAAGGACAAATTCTGCAGCAAGCAAACACCTTGTCAATATTCAGGAAAAGGAGGCATAAGGGGAAGCTCAAGTAATAACACTCCTCTCACAAGTAACACTTCTTGACATGCTAGTCAATTGTTAATCCTTATGGTATCCCCACCTCAGATAATCTAACTGTCCTCAGTTAAAGACAGGGAACCAAGGCAGGAACTTCCTCAATTCACACAGACAACTGGTACCCAGCACATCCCAATCCCATCAGTCAATAGAGTTCTTAGCTGGACAGTAAGTATGTAACACTGGCTGCTAAGAATTTGAAGTTTTGCTGCCTGCCCTCAGACTAGAAGAAGATGATCACATATCCATGCAAACTTGGCCAATGTGATAGGACCAGGCTGGTCCAGGGAAAGATGGAAACAGTTCTGCTCTAAAGCTGTACTGAGTAAAAGCAGCATTTGCAGTAACAATTAGATATGCAAATAAGCACATTGAAGATTAGTGACGGTTTACTGTTGTCATGGAGAAAAAAGCACCTTCAGTTCTGGGTCAGACCCAAGGACTGCATTTTCTTTCCCTCACTGGTAAATAGAACTGGAGAGAGCACTGGAAAACCCAGGACCCAACACTCCTCAACACAGCTCAACTTGGGACTGGAAAGGCTGAAGCTCAGGGAGAAACACAACCCAAATAAAAAACCTTCCCTGCATCAACCTAGAGAGGTAAGACCATGGCAATTCTGTAGATACTCAAAGTGCAAGGAGGGAGAAGCACAGGCTGGAAGAAAACACCCACACCATGCAAAGGCCAATCTGCTTCCCAGCATTGCTGCTGCCAGGGGGAGGCAGATGTGGGGGAAACTGAGGCAACACAATTCACGAGGTACTCAGCTCCAATTCCCTTGAAGCCACAGGGGAAGATCTTGTCTGAATGAAAATACACACTTGGCTTAAAAAGCCTCTGTGTGTCTTTGGCCATCCTTACAGTCCTCCCATCCCTTGTTAAATGATGGCTGCTAAGAGAGAAGAGGAGGCAATCAACCTATTTAGACTCAGCTTTCCTTCCCACCCTGGGGGTTTCTTCATAGGAGCAGCTGGCCAAAGCACTGCCTTTGTTACAGCAGCCACAGAGAACACAGACACCCACCCTCAGCCCCCCTAAAATCCCACAGAAGAGCCAAGATAAGTTTATAATGGAAACCCTGACACAACCTTAACTATAGCATCCTGAATGGAAGGTGATAATCTGATCTGTGTGTGAACTAGCTCCCCTTGTCTCAATGGTATTTATCTTACTTTAACTCCTGTTACAAAAGGGTTGAGTCATTTAGAAGAGCCAGCCAAGTAACAAAACTGCAGGGCTTGCTAAAACATCAGATTCAAGGATAAACAGGCGCAACCCTAGAACAGGTTAGGAGAGTCTCTGCAGGAGCACAGGTAGCCAGAGCTCCAAGCCTCTGGACAATGGTATTTTCTTCCGTGCTACAGAGACTATAACAGCCCAGTGCAGGGTGGGGGGAGAGGGTGCAGAGCACAGGGCTCTGCCCTTCGGTTCATGGTAACACATAGTACCCAGCGCCCAAGAAACCTGATCCCGTAGCAACCTCATGTATGGAAAGTGCCCCAATCAGATTTCACTGTGTCAGGAGAAGAACAGTATTTACTCTGCATACAGATTAGTCACAAAACTGGGTCACTTCTTGCCTTTTCAGAGAGAGAGAAAAAAAACCCAACCAAAAACAAAGCTTCTTTTTCAGATCTTTTTGTGTCTTCCCCCCAACTTTTAAAACTACATGATGCAGTGTGGTCACTCACAGCTGTCTAGGCTGATCAAACAGCACCTGCATGAGTAAGGTCAAAGCACATTACACTCACCAGGCCTACATTTTTTAGAATTCAGCTCATTAGCTACTTACCGGTTCTTTTCTAGTTCGTTGTGCGTAGACCTGGAAAATAAAAAAAAATTTGATTAGTCACCTTTGACCTCTGAGCACTGAAGTTCAACTGCTGCAAGCTGTACACATCCCCACTGGCACATCATACTGCAAAGCCAACCAACTACATACATTAAAATCTATAACCTTGCTGACAAGACGTTCCTTCCCTCCAGTGCAAATGCTGGCACCCTTACTGCTAAAGAAAATGTTCCCTAGAGACTTAAATGCACACAAAGTCTTAAAGAGATGATTAGAACAAGGGACCAGAGCCTGTCACTTCCAGACTCCTGGCACTGCCACCAACTCAGTACAGGACTGAAGTCGTTTCTCTATGCTTTAATTTCTTCATTCATGCTATAAAAATATCAGTATCATCTTCTAATGGAAGAGCTCATAGAGAATTAATTTGTGCATCAAATACATGGGAACCTTCCTTCCAGCAGAACTGGCCCTGTAGGGACAGCCCTGGAGCCCTTCAGCCATCACATGCCAGATTTAGCCAATTTAGCAGAAGCAGACATGGCCAGCATTTGGGCACAAAATGGGATAGCCAGTACTGCCGTGTTTGCAAACATCTTTGGCACTGCATAGCACATTTAGGATGCCTGGAAACCCTTTGAGGATGGGAACAGCACTGCCACAACACCAGCATGCAGTGAAGTGACCCATAAAGTGACACTGTGACACTGGACAAAGGAGGGGGCTTTGTCTTTATACCTGCCCACCATGCCAAGCACACTGCCAGTATTCCTTAATTTAGAGCTCTGCAGCTTGAAAATGAAACCAACTAGAAACAAAAGGGAAACAGGCAAGTTCATTCTCTTTGCCTCTGTGATGATAGAATGAGTAGCAAAAAAAGTTTAAATCCATTCAGGATTTCTAATCTAACCCAGGTAAAGTTGTTGAGGATTATTTAAAAGGATAGCCATTTGTCCAACATTTCTCTTTAACAGAAGGTCACCTTAAAATAAGAGCAAAAAGAACCCAAGATCTTAATAAAAAGGATCTATTTTCTCTAATTTGGCATCACATTTCTTCCGGAGCTCTGAGAAGATTATCTTCTATCCCCCATCTGGAGAATCCCACAGAGAATTCTACAATTAGGGAACTGAATGGAGGATGTGCTCCAAGGGAAACCCTGTCATAATTAAATGCTTCTCCAAAAAAAGGAAGGAGGAGTGCCTAACAGGTGTTAGAACTGCATTGAAAATGATTACTAAACTGTGGATGTCTGCAAAAAACAAGGTAAATGAGCCTTAGCTGACCATGGCTGAGAGCAGAGGAAAAACAAAAAGCTACCAATACACCTGTGCAAGCCACCCTACTCAGCAGGACATGGGATACCCTAAAAGCAAGGCCCACTATAGTCAAACTCTTCATCTTGAGAAAACTCCTGAATTCCCTCCCTAAAGCAGTGGATGCCTTCATTCTGATTCCCAGGAATCAGAAACATGAACATAATATTTAGTCCAGAAAATCTCCCAAATCAAATCCACCTCCCCCATCCCCATAACCTCCCTGAGTCTAAACCAGCAAAATTAATTTGTCCAGGCAACTTGGACCCAAATGAACCCATCAGGACTGAGCTGAACCCCTTTAGAACCACTGCCCATACATAGTTTGAAACATGCTTATTGTTCTTTTTTACTGTATGTTCCTGCAGGAGACTGTGCACTCTTCTTGGCTAAGACATTAGCAGTTATAAGGCCATAGATATGCAATGGTTTGAATTCCTGTATTATATGGAGCCAATTACCAAGGCCAGCACTGAAAGAACAAAGTTTGGCCCACTGCTGTGAGCAAAATTAAAACAGCAGGTTCTCCTTACTCCTCTCACACAGGAGACTCTTTATTACCTATCTGCCTTCTGATGAACATGACAACTGAGAGAGGTCACAGGCTTTTCACCAAGTCAGGAAATATTTGCTGTGACTTTTAACCACGTCTGTGGCAAGGAAAAAAAAGCAACCCCCCCAACACCTTCCCAATGAAGCTGAATGCAAACGAAAGAATCTCAGCAGTACTGAATCAATCCTACAGGGAGGCTTCTTCTCTTACCTGCCTATGTTTTGCTTGGTCTCACTGGGGACCATCTGGAAAAGTTTTAATTTTTTATTTCACCTGAATTCAGGAAAAAAGTCCAGCACTCCCCACTTTCACCATTCACTAATTTAAATTTTCTGTGACAGTTTCCTTTTGCTTGGACAACACATAAAGGGAAAAATCCTCTCTCTTCTGTTCATTATTCATTTCACTTTCTATAGCTCCTAATCTAAAGATTAGTTTTTACCCCTCATCTTTGGGCTGCATGTGTTACTAAGATTTATTTGGAGTTAAACAAGGACAGTGCTGTCAGTGAAGTGGAAAAAAGTGGAGGAGCCTCTACTGATACGAGTCAGAAAAATAAGTGTCTTAAATAGGTACAGAAACAAATGTAACTGGATCTCTTTAACTGAGCTGGTTTTATCTCTTAACTGAGAACTTAGAGACTATCAGCAGACTGAAATCAACGCCTCATCCTGGTGCACTATCACCAGCTTTTTGATGGGTACAGGATGAACACCACAGCAGAAAACTATCGCCAAAACTCAGGGAACACTGGCTGTAGGGCAGCAAGTAACCAGGGTGCCCAGTGTGCCACTGCTGACAGTCAGCCACTGCCTGTGCCACCCAGGGAACAAGGACACAAACCAGGGGAATTCACATCCCTGCTGTCAGGTGGGCAGGGCAGGCAGAACCTGCAAAGCTGAAACCAGAGCCGGGCGGGTATGGACACAGAGGGGAAAACAAAAGACCAAGCACATGTACTGGCACTGCTCAAAACGGCAGCTGCAATTTAAAAGTAGCTCCAGCACAAACCGTCTGCAGGGTCCTCATTTAAAAGTCAGGTTTCTATAGCAGTCATTCTTTAGCAGTCAATTTAAAACACCCAAACTGATAACTACTCCTAAAAACCGAAAAAATGTTATTAAGGAGGAGGATCCTGCTCACTACATTTTGAAAACAGCTTGGAAAAAGATCAAGAATGAGTTTCAGAAGCTTAAAGGGGCCAAGCAAACAACAACAAAAATAGCAGAGCAGTCCCTGTCTATGCAACAAAAAGTTGAAAGAGGACAAACTCAAGTTATCCTGATTTACCCCAGACACTTGAAACTGCATACAGAATAGGAAGAAATAGGGAAGCAGAAATTGTCAGTCATTCTAATTTAAGGTCAACTGCAACAACCTTTTTGTGCCAGTTACAGTGATATTGCCTGCAAGCTTGCTGTCCAACACAGTAACAAGGTGTTGTTGAAACATTAAGCTCCACTGAAGTCCCCCAGTAAATGAGAATCTGCAAGTAATTTGCCACTTTACCCCATTTTTCTTTATTTAAATAAAATTTCTTCTACCACGGCAGAGGCAGCCCAACTTTGCCCAGGCACAGGTAAGGCAACACAACTAACTGCAGCAGAAAGGAACAAGCTCTAAAGAGCATTGAATTCATTTGTCATTGGGGTTTTTACTGTAATTAAAATCACAAAGCTGCCACATGACATTAAACACAGCTGACCTTTCTGGTTTACACATTTATTATTGATAAATGGGCAGATACATGCATTTGCAGAACATCTGCATTTTGGTTTGGATTCTCAGTAAGGTAACTATTTTCTACTGAGGAGAACACAGTCCTTGAGAGCCCTTGTCCTATGCAATACACAGATGGCCTTTAGACCCCATGATCTGTTATCTCTCCTGAACCTGGTCATCTTCCTGCCTGTATTTGGCATCAGCTCCTGGCTCCAGAGGAGTCCAGGACTCCAAGAGCTCCATCTGCACCACAACCGATTTACTGTTGTCTCAGGGGGTGCTGCTGGCCACAAGTAAGGGCCTCTTCCAGTACTTCCTTAATGCCTACACAGACCCAGTGCTTCTCCTCCAAATTCACTCACCCCACTCAGCTTTATCAAGAGTTTAAAAATGAAAGAAACATCCCACCAGCTTGTGAAAATTAGGGTAGAGTTACCTGAATCATTTTTAGCAAAACAAGAACATTCATCTGCACACCAGGCCAACTGCTTTCTGTCTTACTTCACTCAGGTTCAGCTCTGTCTCCTGCTTATGCATCATCACACCATATACAATCTCACTCTTCTTCATTTTACAGACCCTTCCCACCTTCTGGTTCAGCTGACATCCATTCACTGGGCCACTAAATTCCCCTGCAGGAAATGCCTTCTTCCATTCCCCAAGCCAAGAATAACCAACCCTTCTGAAACCAGTGAACTATATTACTGCCCTCTTTTATGCAAGCTCTTCCTCAAAAATGACAAAATAAAATCATGGAAAAGAAGGGTGGACAACAGCTTTTTTACATTTTAAATCCACCTGTGTCCACAAAACAGAACTTAAAGGCTGAAGAACCCCAGTGTTTTGCCAGGGTTCCAAGTGGATCAACACCATAGTAGCTTATGAAGCCAGGGCAGAAGCCAGCCTGGGAAGCCCACAAAGAACTTTCAGCAGCAGCAGCACATGAGGCTTCCAGCCCAATGGCAAGCCAAATGAAGGCTGCACAAGAGTTAACTCTTCCTGCCCAGACAGAGATGCTCAAGGGCTCTTTCTAAGGGAGTTGTGAACCTTCCTCACCTCTGAGAGGCCCAGAAGTCTGGCCCTCAGAGAGCTGCAGGGGAGCCTTTGGAACACAGCAACTTATGGTACTCAACATTGCTATGAGCTCCTACAGTGAGAAGGAGAAAAATGCAGCTGAACAGAAGATGGCACAGCTGGAGCAGGAGTCCTTCTGCTGCCATCCTTATGCCCTCTGCAAGTAGCAGCCTCAAGTCTAACAAGAACATCACCTCAGTCTTGCATATCAGCAAATCTAACAAAACTCTTCCTTCCAAGCCGTACCAGAGACAAAAATTATCTTAAGCTATTACTACCTCATGAGCCCCTACACTGTCTGGCCTTGAGGTCCAGAGTAAATTTTTCTCCATGAGGAGTTGAGGTGAGGGGACAGAACAGACTGTTTCACCTTCTCACTGACGTCAGTGGAGATGCACCAGATTAACCTGGCCCCACACTCTGGCTAGTTTTTCTGCGCCTCTTAGACTGACACAGTATCAGATTCCTCCTAAGGCTCTGATCAAAGCTGTTTTCTCAGGATCAAGCCAGACCCTTTCCAAAGTTCACATTCTCCGTCTCCAACAGAGAAGGGAACACAGTCGTACTGGCATCTGTTCATGTTTGTTCATCTTTGGAAAAGGAGAAATGGCCCCACAGTCGTTTTCAGCTCAAAGAGCAGAAGAGAGCTCTTCCATGTGGTTCACAACTGTAGGAAGTCACCAACCCCTGGGTTTCTACAAAGTATTGGGAAAGTCTCCTACAAGACCCAGTCAAAACAACTTTTAAAAGTATACTGCATACTTCCCTTCAAGAAGTAAATATATTCAAAGTCACCTACAGTATTTACACAGCCTCCCTCAATTTGGTACCTGCTCCCCATAACCGTTATTTCTGTTTGCAACATTTCTAAATTAAGTCTTTTGTAGTACTTTTTATGCAGGGGGACAACACCAACAAACAGAAATTAGAAATAATTTTCCCAAGGTCACACAAGAAACCTGTGGCAGAGCATGGTACTTAATTTGGGTTCCCTGAACCCCAGGATAAGGTAGCTGTTCTCAGGCATCCCAGAGACAGCTAACATGAACACTCATGCTGTCTGAGTCTTGGGTCAAATACCCCCAAAAATCACATAACCATAGTGAAGTGTAAGTTGGAAAGTGAGAAAGAAGCCCACAACCAACAACAACCCAAACCTAAACCAGCCTTGATGTCTTGCCCACTGTCTGCCAAGTGGGCTAACCTGACTCTCAAACACCATTGTACAAAGTACTAAAATGGGAGCCAATAACAAAGCAGTATTAATTTAACCATAAAACTCAACAAACAGATGTATCAGACATAACCCTCATCTGGGGAAGCAACATTGTTCTGACGGTGCATGTTCTGCTTTTTCAGCACACAGGAGAAAAGAGCAGGAAGACAGCTCCTCCTTGCTGAGCACCACGAGTTTATCCCAGTTCCAGAGCTGAGCTCCCCCAAACCAGACTAACATCCTAATAAGCAGCACAAGGTGGCACTCTGCAGGGAAAGGTTTCCCAAGCCAGGCGACATAACAGCAGGAATGTTGTTTGCATTCAGTGCTGCAGTCTGGGGCCAGCAAAGAAGTGCCCAGCTGGCTTCCCTCCCCACTGTGCAGGCTGGGAGCAAGTGTGCTGGTGTGGGCTTTTTCCTGCACCACCTGAGACCCTACATGCTCATCCTAGCCCCAAATATTAGAGGAAAACTGTCCTCATGCAGGGCCCTGTACAGCCAAGAGGAACTGGGTTTGCTGAACAAGCAGCTATTCAATATTTTGTTTTCTCTTCATTGTTCAACGTGTGGCCTCAAGCCAAGCCCTGCTCTGAATACAGAACTGGTGCTTTCCTCACAAGCTTTTTGACAGGCTCACTGACAGCAGTGGCTGGGCAGTTCACAAGCACATTTATCGTCACGCATCCTCACTTTCCAAACTGAAAGCTAAGAAACAGGGAAATCAGAATTGCATCTTCATGTCTCTCTGAGCACTTCCATGAAGACCCCCAAGGACTTTGTTTTCTGGGCCACTTTGCATGTTCTAAGCACAAACCCTGCTGGTGCCCCCCCCGTCTGTGCACCACCAGCACCTCCACAGTCCAGATTCCAGGTTCATATCTTGGAAAAAATCAGTGTGAGGAACAGACAGTTTGGGGTTTCCCATAACAAGCTGGCCTGAAAGGGGCTTGCTGACTGGACACCGGGCAGCTGACAGCAGCCAAAAGTGAAGCAAGTTCTCCAAAGTGTATTCATTGCTCCATTTGTCTGCCTTCTAATTCCTGTCACAAGTCCTACAGAAACCACTTCCTTCTCTTCCCAGCCC